>NC_080786.1:16155092-16775282 GCF_028018385.1 Neofelis nebulosa | reverse complement strand
CTTGGTTTCGGCTCAGGTCATGATCTCACGGTTCGTGAGTTCAAGCCCCACATCAGGCTCTGCTTTCACAGCATTGAGCGTGCCTGGGATTCTCTCTCTCCCTCCCTCACTCTCTCTGCCCCTCCTCTGCTCGCTCTCTCAAATTAAACTTAAAAAAATTTTTAAAAAATAAATGAATAAATAAAGTATTATGGAAATAATAGAACGTCTGGAAGTTATTTCAAATTAATGGGAAGGTGAGAAGAGTTTTGATAAACAGGATTGGCAATGAGATGGTGACTGTTAAAGTGCATGGGAAGCCCATCATACCACCCTCTCTACTTCTACAAAATTTTCCAAAATAATTCTTTTAAAATCAGCAACAGCTATTTTTGTAGTCTAAAACAAATTTTCAAATTATTTTATAATGATCTCAAAACATATTTATGTCGGGGCGCCTGGGTGGCGCAGTCGGTTAAGCGTCCGACTTCAGCCAGGTCACGATCTCGCGGTCCGTGGGTTCAAGCCCCGCGTCAGGCTCTGGGCTGATGGCTCGGAGCCTGGAGCCTGTTTCCGATTCTGTGTCTCCCTCTCTCTCTGTCCCTCCCCCGTTCATGCTCTGTCTCTCTCTGTCCCAAAAATAAATAAACGTTGAAAAAAAAAAAAATTTAAAAACAAAAAACAAAACAAAAAAAAAACATATTTATGTCAGTAGTAACATCACAAATAAGTATTTTAAAATACAAACCTTTGTAGTACTTTATTTTCCAGGCTTTCTGGTTTTCTATATGTTTTTTCCACTCGTCAAATTCAGGAATACTATAGAAGGAAAGTTCCTGCTTATTTTTGCTAGCCTTAAATTAATAAAATAAAAAAATTAGTTTCCTGCTATTCTTTAAGACAACAGTATAAAAATATATTAATGTAAATAGTACCTTTACAATAGGAGTAATGAACTCTTCAAGAAAACCATGCTTCAAAAGTGATGGCCAATTGTGATGGATGAAATTAATAAGCAGGCCTTTTATGTGAGAACCATCTTGATCCTAAATAAATGTTAGTACAGAGTGCTATAATAATTTTATGAAATAAAATTACTTATATAACCAAATTTTAAAAGGTATGAATGCAACACAGGTAAAATTCCATTCAAATTTGGGAAGTACATTTTATAAAACAGTAAAAATTATCCTTTAGATCATCACAGTAAATATTTTCTTAAAATTCAAATAATGAATATGGCTAGTTATACATTAAATCTTCTTGTCATTACAAAATATACTACCGTTACATGTTTTATATACATTTGGGGGGTGGTAATTATTCTTAAGTGTTTTATTTTTTTTGCAATTCCCATCACCTACTTTCCCCTCCCTCCCACCCCCCATCAACCCTCAGTTTATTCTCACTTTTTTAAGAGTCTCTTATGGTTTGCCTCCTTCACTCTCTGTAACTTTTTTTTCCCCTTCTCCTCCCCCATGGTCTTCTGTGAAGTTTCTCAAGATCCACATAGGAGTGAAAATATACGGTATCTGCCTTTCTCTGTACGATTTATTTCACTTAGCATAACACTCTCCAGTTCCATCCATGTTGCTACAAAAGGGCATATTTCATTCTTTCTCATTGCCAAGTAGTATTCCATTGTATATATAAACCACAACTTCTTTATCCATTCATCAACTGATGGACATTTAGGCTCTTCCCATAATTTGGCTATTGTTGAAAGTGCCGCTTATAAACATTGGGGTACAAGTGCCTCTATGCATCAGCACTCCTGTATCTTATATAGATTTCACTAAAATAATGATTTAAGGATGGAAATACATAAAACGTAGTAATCCACGGAGTACAGGTATTCATAAGTATTCTCTTGATATAAAAACAGCCAAATTTTTGCTTAAAACTATACAGCAGCTTTTTCGGTGGAAGATTTTCTCTACAAATGTTTTTAATTACAGTACCTGAGACATGCAGTTGGATGCATATGAATTCTTCCTTTTCAATTTTCTGGTTCATTCCTAATTATTGCCATTTTACTATTCGAGTCCTACTTTTTGCACATCCCAAATTATATCATCATATACAAATACTAACCAATATCCTAAGTGGTTAAGATGGCAGAGTAGAGGGGGATCCTATGCTTATCTCTCCCTGGAACACAGATAAATATCAAGTCATTCTAAACACCCAAGAAATCAATCTGAGGACTGAGAAAACAAACTGCACAACTAAAGGGAGAAAAGAGTCCACATCATGGAAGGTAGGAGGTGCAGAGAAAAGAATCGCGGGTGCTGCAGAGGGGAGGAAGCCCTGATCATGGAGAGAGGAGCGGGGTAGGGTGAGAGAAAGAGAAAGAGCATGCATGCACAGGAGAGAGAGAGCTCAAGCGAGCGAGAGCTCGTGAGCACACAGCACATGGGGCTGCACAAGAAAAAGCACTTCCCCAAAACCACTGACTGAGAAAATGAGAGAGGCTGATAATCACAAGTTTTTATAAGCAACAGAGCCCAAAGTCTGAATTTCTAGAAATCTGTGCTTTCTCCAGGGTGGAGCCTGGCAGACACAGCGGTACCGCTGTGGAGAAGTCGGGAGCGAACAGCGTAGTCTGTGGATCCTCTGGATTGCACTGGGAGAGACAGTTCCTCTTCTTGGAGTGCATTTCGGAGAGGAGGCACTGCCTCTCAGAGGACAAGAGTCGGCAGGTGCCACTGAGCTGCCCTGTTCATTAGCACAGGAGCAGAATAACCTGCTGAGGGCAGCTAACCTGGATGCTGGTGCTAACAGAGAGGTCCTTTTGTCCCCACCCATCAGCACTGATGAAATTCAGTGAGCAGCACAGTGCCCCCAATGGAGGCTTGAGATGTCTACACCAAGCTCCGCCCCTCTGTGCTCTGCAGGTACTTTTTCACTAGGGCAGTGTGCCTGAGAGTCAGGGAAGCAGCACAGTGGGCCCCTCCCCTAGGAGACCAGCACACCACCACCACCACCCCCCCACACTGCACACACCAAGTCTACTGACCATAGAGTGCTGCAAAGCTTCAGCTCTAAGGGAAATAGGATCTAGCATGTTTTAACAAATAGACCAAAACACAGTTAAAATTCGCCACACACGGGACAAGGTCCAAACAGTTCCCACTGCAGGCAAGGAGAAACTCTGCAGCCGATTGACCTAAGGGAAAGAACAGCCAAAACACAACAGCCAAGTGCATACAGCATACATCAGAAACACTTCCTGAAGCACCAGGCCCTGGACAATATATGAGTTCTTCTTAAAATAGCCATTACTCTCAGGGCCAGGAATCATAACAGGTTTTCCTAACACACAGAAGACAGAGACCTAGACAAAATGCCAAGACAAAGGAATTCATCCCAAAAGAAAGAAGGGATGGGGCCAGGGAATAATCAAAACAAATATAAGTAAGATGCCTGAAGCAGAATTTAAAACAATCGTAAGGATACCAGCTGGGCTTGAGAAAAGCATAGAAGACACCAAGGAGTCTCTTATCACAAAGATAAAAGACCTAAAAACTAGTCGATCTGAAATTAAAAATGCTATAGCCAAGATTCAAAACTGACTGGATATAATGATCACAAGGATGGAAGTAGCACAGAAATGAATAGGTGATATAAAAAATAAAATTATGGAAAATAATGAATCTGAAAAAGAAGAGGGAAAGAAAAATACTGGATTACGAATGTAAACTTAGGGAACTCAGCAACTCCATAAAGAGTAATAACATTCACATCACAGCAGTTCCAGAAGAAGAGAAGGGAAATGGAGCAGAAGGTTTATTTGAGCAAATTATAGGTGAAAAGTTCCCTAATCTGGGGAAAGAAACAGACATCCAAATCCAGGAGGCACAGAGAACTCCCATGAAAATCAACAAAAGCAGGCCAACACCAAAACATATCATGGTAAAATTTGCAAAATACAGAAGAGATAAAGAAAGAATCCTGAAATCAGCAAGGGAAAAGAAATCCCTAACCTACAAGGGAAGACAAATAAGGTTAGCAGCAGATGTCTCCACCAGAAACTTGGCAGGCCAGAAGGGAGTGGCATGAGATATTCAACGTGCTGAATGGGAAAAATACTCAGCCAAGAATACTTTATCCAGCAAGGCTGTTATTCAGAATAGAAGGAGAGATAAAGAGTCTCCTAAGCAAAAATTAGAGTTTGCGACCACTAAACCAACCCTGCAAGAAATATTAAAGGGGACTCTGAGTGGGAAAGAAAGACCAAAAGAAACAAAAACTACAAAGGAACAGGGAAAATCTCCAGAAACAACAACTTTATAGGTAATACAATAGCACTAACTTCATACTGATCAATAACCACCCTGAATGTAAATAGACTAAATGCTCCAATCAAAAGAAGCAGGGTGTCAGAATGGATAAAAAACAAGACCCCATCTACATGCTGCCTATAAGAGACTCATTTTGGAACCAAGACACTTCCAGACTCAAAGTATGGGGATGGAGAACAATCTATCATGCTAATGGACGTCAAAAGAAAGCTGGAGTAGCCATACTTATATCAGACAAACTAGATTTTAAACCAAAGACTAACAAGAGATGAAAAAGAGCACTATATAATAATAAAGGGATCTATCCAACAGGAAGATCTAACAACTGTAAATATTTATACCCCCAACTTGGACCACCCCAATATATAAATCAATTAACAACATACATAAAGAAACTCATTGATAACAATACAATAATACTAGAGGATTTCAGCCCCCTACTT
Source organism: Neofelis nebulosa (assembly GCF_028018385.1). Lineage (NCBI taxonomy): Eukaryota > Metazoa > Chordata > Mammalia > Carnivora > Felidae > Neofelis > Neofelis nebulosa. Next base: position 16,770,556 of record NC_080786.1, on the reverse strand, counting down.
ACAGCAAAGGACAAAGAAAATCAACAAGGCAACAACGGCTTTGAATGACACACTAGACTGGATGGACATAACAGATATATTCAGAACATGTCATCCTAAAGCAGAATACACGTTCTTTTCGAGTGCACACGTAACATTCTCCAGAAGAGATCACACACTAGGTAACAAATCAGGTCTCAACCAGTACAGAAAGATTGAGATCATACCATGATTATTTTCAGACCACAACTCTATGAAACTTGAAGTCAACCACAAGAAAAAATTGGAAAGACCACAAATACATGGGGGTTAAAGAACATCCTATTCAAATATGAATGGATTAACCAGGACTTTAAAGAAGAAATAAAAGAACACATGGAAACAAAAGAAGATGAAAACACGACAGTGTTTAGAATGCAGCAAAACCGGTCCTAAGAAGGAAGTATATAGCAATATAGAATATGTAGCAATACAGGCCTAACTCGAGAAACAAAAAAAGTCTCAAATACACAAACTAACCTCATACCTAAAAGAGCTAGAAAAGGAAAAGCAAGTGAAGCCTAAAGCCAGCAGAAGGGAAATAATAAAGCTTTGAACAGAAATAAATGACATAGAAACAAACACATGAAAAGAGGCTCAACATCACTGTTCATCAGGGAAACACAAATCAAAACCACAATGAGATACCACCTCACACCTGTGATAACAGCTAAAAGTAACAGCACAGTCAACAACAGATGTTGGTGAGGATGCAGAGAAAGGGGAACCCTCTTACACTATTGGTGGGAATGCACACTGGTACAGCCACTCTGGAAAACAGTATGGAGGTTCGTTAAAAATAGAACTAGCCAATGACCCAGCAATTGCACTACTAGGTGTTTATCCAAAGGATATAAAAATAGTGATATGAAGGGGAATATGCATCCTGAAGTTTAAAACAGCATTATCAACAATAGCCAAGTTATGAAAAGAGGCCAAATGTCCATCCACTGATGAATGGATAAAGAAGATGTGGGGTGTGTGTATACGCGCGCACACACACACACACACACACACACACACACACACACACAACGGAATATTACTCAGCCATCCAAAAGAATGAAATCTTGCCATTTGCAACAACGTGGATGGAGCCAGAGTGTATTATCCTAAGCAAAATAAGTCAGTCAGAGAAAGACAAATACCATATGATTTCACTCATATGCGGAATATAAGAAACAAAACAGACAAACATAGTGGAAGGGAAATAAAAAATAGAGGGAGGCAAACTATAAGAAACTCTCAACTGTAGAGAACAGACTGAGGCTTGCTGGAGGGAAGTTGGACGGGGGATGGGCTAAATGGGCGATGGGCATTAAGGAGGGCACCCGCTAGGATGAGCACTGCATATCACATGTGAGTGATGAATCACTAAATTCTACTCCTGAAACCAACACTACAATATATGTTAACTAGAATTTAAATAAAATCTTGAAAAAATTACTGTATTGATTAATCTTTCTTGCTTATAAATCTCACCATTTCCACTCAACTTTTAGGTAGGCTTCCACCCCATAATACTACTACAATGTATTCTACTCTTCTCATACTTAGTGCATTTAAAAACATTTTTAAAATAACCAAAAACACTTTCCAAATAAATCAGAAATGTAAAATATGTTTCACACAAGCAGTACCATTAAATGTTTTCTCCCCCCTTTGACGTACAATCGTTTTCACTTTTACTTTCTTGAAGTAAGTCTCATGAAACAAATATCAAAAGGGCACTCAAAAAGATGTACGTTTTAAATATGTGGCAACCTTTAAACCAACCTGATCAGTCATAATCATAATCTTCCCATAGCGTAAAGTTTTCAGAGATTCTGCATCATCGTAACTTTTCTTGTATTGTAGACCAACTATTTTGATAATATTGTTTATTTCTGCATTTTCCATGATCTGTGCAAAAAGAAAAAGAATTCAGAGTATGTTAAAAGTGTTGAAGGCCGCCAAACTGGCCCAGTCACTAGAGCATGTGACTCTTGATCTTAGGGTTCTAAGTTTGTAGAGATTACAAAATCTTTTTTTTTAAAAAGTGTTGAAATATATAAAAAGTGAGTCTGAATTTACATTTAAAAATTCAGCAATTTTAATAAAGTATTAAGATATCATATATATGTGGAGATATATGCAAGAAAGAGAGAGATACCTGTTTATGGGAAGCTTCTCGGACGTTAAGAATTTTTCCCCTAAGTGGAAAGACTCCGTATCTGTCTCGCCCGATCACACCTAATCCAGACACAGCCAGCGATTTGGCAGAGTCTCCCTCTGTTAGTATCAATGTACACTCCAGGGAATGTTTGCCACCTGAGAGGTATTAAAAACGACATATACTCCAAATTCCTCAATTTTACCAGTGAGAAAAATGAAGCCAGAAAAATTCATAATCACAGTGATGACAGTAAGACTGTAAGAGTGACATGATATAATAGTAGACTTTAAATACTAATAGTACAGTTAAAATATTAAGAATATTTTATTATTGAATTCCTATCTTGAGGAAATTGATGTGATGCATGTGACGATTTTAATGAAGTAAAATTATATTCTGAACATAAAATCATATAGTCTAACTACATGTGGAAAATGAATACTTTCTATAATTGGATAAATAAAAATTTAAATCAAAATCTTGAAAAAAAATATGAACCTTACCAGCATCATTAGCATCATCCAGCTTGGGAATACCTTTGATTTTACTATACTTTACTGATGAACACTTCTTGTTCAGCTGAGTCTGAGCCTTAAATTTCACCCAGTTCAGAATACTTTCTACAATGCCACAGTTAGAGGCCTAAAAACAAAGAACAAGCCAGAAGTTCATACACTTAGCTAAAATTAATGTAATACTTGGAATCTGTGCAGTTATATGGCCTAATGATAATAATGATACATACTAGCAAATTTTACTCTAACTCAGTAAAGCTAACTCAGGCAGCTATATACAATAGCCTATTGTACAGAAACAAAAACATGAATAAAGAACTTTCCTAAATATGAAAAAAACTCTATTATAATAAACTCCATGAGAAATACACACAGCTTTTGATACAAGTTAATTTTGTTAAATTAACAAGTAAAACCTGATCCACCATAAATTTAGTACCTGGGAAATTCTATACACTGACATTTCTCATATCCTTCAAAAATAGAAATCTTGAATTCACTATGACAAAAACTATTAATACGTAGGAAACATTAGATGAATTCAAGAACTCATGCATAGTCCTTATGCTTTAAACAAGTATGGCAACAGGACTCCAACATTATATATTGTGTGTCACCACGCAGGGAGTCAACGTGTGACGAGATGTTAACACAAAAAGAAAAAAGTGAAGAATCTCCATGTTGGAGGTATTTATTTTTCATTATCCTAAAAAGTTTGTTTCAGGTGTATGAAATAGATTTCTGGAATGTCTGAGATATGGACTATGTTGCCAAATCTAAACTTAATCCTCTCAAAATGAAAAAATCTAAAATCTAAAATCAAATCACTTCATCATGAATGTCATAAGGGCAGAAATTTGCAGAAGCATTAATACAGGGTCCTTTGTATTCAGAATTCATTATTAGATCCAAAAGTACTATTTCTATAGACTTTACGCTAGAACCTGAAAAACAATTTTTGTTTTTGTTTGTGAGAGCCTACCTTTGAATTTCCCATACCAGAATGTGATACGTTATTTCTATGGCAATTACACGGCACTCCCCCACCAAACTATAAACTTCAAAAGAGGAGGGGCTGTGATTTATTCATCTTTATATTCCTAGTGCAAATATATTTAAAGGTACTTCACACATGCTTCTTTAATATATATTTACTGATGGTACTGCCGAACAAAGGAAGTGAAATAAATCTTGCCAATATACAACAGATTTTGAGAAATTATTAACAGCTACAAGGATCAGTTAAAAATCTAACATTATTTATTTGTACTCTCACCTAGTTTCAGAAAGTTAAGCAGTCTAAATATGTACAAAGTAAAATCAAATTATAAAATATGTAGAATACGGTAAATTTTATATTATGCATAGGTTACCACAATTTTTTTAAAAAAACTATATAAAGGGGCGCCTGGGTGGCGCAGTCGGTTAAGCGTCCGACTTCAGCCAGGTCACGATCTCGCGGTCCGTGAGTTCGAGCCCCGCGTCAGGCTCTGGGCTGATGGCTCGGAGCCTGGAGCCTGTTTCCGATTCTGTGTCTCCCTCTCTCTCTGCCCCTCCCCCGTTCATGCTCTGTCTCTCTCTGTCCCAAAAATAAATAAAAAACGTTGAAAAAAAAAAAAAAATTTAAAAAAAAAAAAAAAACTATATAAAGGTAAAAATCAGTAGATGAAATTGAAAGGAGTAGAAAAGATGAAAGCAGAAGTCCTATAAGGACCTATCTACATTTGTCAGAGGAAAATCTGGCTGGATAATGACCAATAAAAAGCTAAAACACAATTAGTTACAGGATTCCCTTATTTTATTCTTGGCAAAACAATCCAATGTTTTACAAAGTCTACAAAACAAAGTCTATCCTTAGTAGTTTTCAGAATTAAGCCATTAGTTTGCAGTATAAGTGCCTATGCCCACAGTTAGTGTAAGAGAGAAACTAATCGCAAGTAGAATAAATAAATCAAGAAAACTAAATCAACTTTCAATAAAAACACACTGAAAAAATAATACAAATTTTACTCACTGCTTTAAAAAATTTTTCTGACAGTTGACATTTGGACCCAAAACTTTTGGGCTGCAGAGTCATGTTTTCTTTCGTCTGAGAATCAAAAGTTGGATTTTCGATAAGGCAATTAATAAAAACCCATATATGGTTTTTTACCTGTTGGAAACATACCCAAAAAAGGTCAACATCAGAACTGGTATTATTTAACAATTCAACAGACTATACAAAGCATTACTTACTTGAAATGGTTTTACTGATACCCCAGCTTTGTTCTTTTTCTTAACTACTTCAATCAGTTTACCAACAACTTGATCTACTACATAATCCACATGACGTCCACCCTAAAAAGGAACAAAAAAACAGAATCCAAAATCATCTATAGTTAGGGTAACAAAATACTTACATATTCATTATGTTCTCAAATCAGCACTTAATCTTTACAACTTTGTGGAATTAGTATTACAAACCCAATTATGCAGAGGCATAGGATAAATCTCAGAATTACAGAGTGGGGATTTAAAAAATAAGGTATTTTTGGCTATAGGGCCAATTAACCAACTGCATAAAACTATACACAAAGTAAAATCAATCGAATAAAAAAACATGGAAGTGAGAATGAATACTGGCATGACAGTGGTAACAGCACTCACAAGATTTAAAATTTAGGGACTGTGACAGCCATTGCCAGTTGTCTATCCAATGCCTGTTCTCCCCTTTATTGAAAGACCTAAATTGGCTTTTACCTGGCAACATGTCCAATTGAAAATATTAACCAATCTAGGGGCACCTGGGTGGCTCAGTCGGTTAAGTGTCCGATTTCAGCTCAAGTTATGATCTCACGGCCCATGAGTTTGAGCCCCGCGTCGGGCTCTGTGCTGACAGCTCAGAGCCTGGCGCCTGCTTCGGATTCTGTCTCCCTCTCTCTCTACCCCTCCCCCCGCGCACACTTTGTCTCTGTCTCTGTCTCTGTCTCTCTCTCTCAAAAATGAATAAACATTAAAAAAAATTTTTTTAATATTAACCAATCTAGACTCCCTTGCAGCTAGTGGCAGCCACTTGACCCAGTTCTAGCCAAAGATGTTCATGAGGTCTACCAGATGGGATTTCCAGGAAAACTACTGTATTCCTCATAAAAAGGGAGAGATTTAGTCAGTATATGCATTTGCCCAGCCCCTTTCTCTCTCCCTAGAACTTGGAACCGAGGCATCTTAAAGGCATGAGAAGGAAAGCCACATGCTAAGGGTGGCAGAAAAGAAAGTCAGGAAGAGCCTGGTCCCTGATGATACTGTGGAGTCACAGTACAAAACTAAGAATGAGGAAAAATAAAACTTCTACATCTTTATGCCACCGTATATTAGGTATCTATTATGTAGGACAAAATGTCACCATCACTGATGCAAAATGTGTTGACTTGAGAAAGTGATGCTAGATTATAAACACTGAATATTAACAAAAAAAAGTTAAAACTTGAACAAGAGTGACAAATGATCAAATCATTGCTTTAGATTATTCTAGGATACATGTTTGTATTGCCTAAGACTTTATTATGATCGATGGACAAATGCTGTTAGATGAGAACAATTTCATTTGCTTTGGAAATCCAAAAGCCTACGTAAGACAGTTCAAACTCCTTAGAATGGCATATAACACGTTCCAAAATCTGATCCCAAAACAGATTCCTCTACTATTCTTTTACATTCTAAACTAGGAACACAGAATAAGGAATGTGTTAATATTCTAAATTCATAAAAATGTGTTAACATTCTAAATTCATGAAATATATTCAACCATAAATACTCAACATGTAAACTTAATGCTCAGTGGGTGTTTAAATAAATTATAAGACACCTATTTTCGTAGGAAATAAGCTTTCGTTTTCATAAGCCAATTCTAATTTCACAAAAGCAGATTTGTGGTTTTTTGTTATTGTTACTGTTGTTTATTTTATTGTTTTTAATGAAGCACTGTTCTACCACTGACGTGGCAACACAGCACTAGCCTACTTACTTTTGTTGTCGCAATACTATTTACAAAGCTGATTTGCTGGAATCCCTTTTCACTCAGTGTGAGACAAACATCCCATCTTTCATTTGCAAGTTCATGAATAACTTTCAGGGCCACTCCAGTTTCGTCCAATTTGTCTTTCACATAAAGATCTACGTAACTGCGAAACCCATTTACCTATTCATTTGAAAACAAAAATAAACAATCTTAAAATTGGCAGTTCAACTAGGTGAATGCCATCAGGTACTCTTATACTTTTATTTCCCCTCAATCACAACAGCTCTTATTCTTCAGATCCAAACCTTCACGACTTCCCCCATTCTATTCCTTGATCCCTACCCTTTTTAAAAAGGAATCCATTTCCATATGTACTTGATAAGAAGAGGTTATGAAGGAACAGCTGGACAGGTGAATTATTATAAAATCTTTCAGAAGCTTAAGTTTTAAAATGACAAAGTAGACTTCCAGTTGAGTTCAGACACAGAGAAGGCTGAAAGAAAGAAAGAAAGAAAGAAAGAAAGAAAGAAAGAAAGAAAGAAAGAAAGAAAGAAAGAAAGAAAGAAAGAGGAGCGCCTGAGGGCTCAGTCGGTTAAGCATGTGACTCTTGATCTCGGGTCAGGTCAGGAGCTCACATCCCAATCTCAAGGTTTCTGAGATGGAGCCCCACATCAGGCTCTGCACTGACAGCACCAAGCCTGCCTGGGATTCTCTCTCTCCCTGCCCCACCCCTGCTTGCTCACGCTTTCTCGCTCTCTCAGAACAAAAATAAACTGAAAAAAAAAATTCTTTAAAAAACAAGAAAAATTTCTGCCCTTACAAGAAAATCAGACAACACACTGATTTTTCAAGAACTGTCAAAAACTTGAATTCATAGGACAGCTGGCCATCCTGAGTCTGAAGAGAAACAGGTATCTATAGAGAGACACAGAATACTAACCAATTTGCTTAAGTGAGGCAGAAGCTACCTAATGTCATAGAAGTGAAAAGGAACCGTAAACAAATTGACGAATTTGACCAACTGTTGTAGGACAAATGTGGACAGCATGGGTGTGTGATGCACTTGAAGGATGTCATCATAAGGGGTTCCTACACTTACAGGCTTTTCCTCCAGAAACCCCAGCAGGTTCTCACAGGGAAGGTGAGAGAAAATCTAGAGAAAGTTCCCCACCATGATGCTGCTGGTTGGGGGAAGAGAATAGCAACCACTGGGAATTTCACCCAGAACTGTCTCCTTTACCCCCCCCCCCATCCTATCCACAGAAAAGTGGCAGGGGGGGGACCACCTTAATTTGCAGGGGGGGAAGGATACTGCTGGAGAGTATTAAAATATTACTATAGCAGGAATAAAATAATTCTACCCAGCCCTTCCTCAGCCCACCCCTGTCTCATTTAAGGATAAAAAAAGAAGTTTATTTTACGGAGGAGGGAGCCTGGAGAATACTAAATGAGAATGCTGGTGGACACTTGCTGCAGTAGAGCACAACGTGCAGGAGCTTAGGACAATACCAAACTGTATAATATATGTGTAACTGGAATACCAGAAGAATAGCAAAGAAATATTTGAAGAAATAATAGCCAAAATCTTTTCAAAATTAGTGACAGACACCAAACAGATCCAAGACGTTCAGAAAACAGAATGAAAAAAATACACAGTTATCAAAAAAACAAAATGAAACCCCCATATAAACACCTAAGCATATTAAAAGAGAGAGAGAGAGAGAGAGAATTTTCAAGTCAGCCAGAGGGAAAAATAAACACCTTGCCAACAGAGGAAGAAGGATAAGAACTACAGCCGACTTATCAGAAACCACGCAAAACAAGAAGACAACAGAATGACATTGAAAGAAAAATATCATAAACCCCTATTTCTATATCCAGTGAAATTCCGTACCGTTTGAAAGTGAAGAAAAATACTCTTTCAAACAGAGTAAGAGAATTTATTGCCAGACCTACCTACAAGAAATTAGAGATCTCCAGGCAGAAGGAATATGATTAAGATCTGAAACTAAAATCTAGGGGCGCCTGAGTGGCTCAGTCGGTTAAGCGGCCGACTTCAGCTCAGGTCATGATCTCGCGGTCCGTGAGTTCAAGCCCGCGTCGGGCTCTGTGCTGACAGCTCAGAGCCTGGAGCCTGTTTCAGATTGTGTCTCCCTCTCTCTGACCCTCCCCCGTTCATGCTCTGTCTCTCTCTGTCTCAAAAATAAATAAACGTTAAAAAAAAAAAATCTACACCAAGAAATTAGGAGCACTAGAAATGGAATAAATGAAGGTAAAATAGAATCCTATGCTGTATTTTTAATTGTTCTATAAGATAACTGAGGGCGTAAAGCGGTTAGATTTAACTATAAGCTGCCCACAAAATAACAAAGCATTTACTATTTTAGAAGACACTTACAGGCAACTTCTTTCCATTAAACATGACCTTGACCCCTTTGCATGAACCAGCCAAATCATAAGCTCTTCTGGTCATGAGGGCCACAATATCCTTGTCAAGTTTTTCCATCTTAAATTTAGACAGATCTGGTTGGAATGTTATGCATGTGTAATCTTCACCATCAAAATGTTTAATTTTGGCTTCAGAAGTTTTCATCATGTTATTCATCCATGTCTTTAAAAGAAAAAATATTTAAATATTTAATACTTCTATATTTTATAATACATAAAGACTCAGCTCATGAAAACAATCATTTACCACAACTACATCCATTTTCCAGCTTCGCAATAAACAAATCCTGGAAACTGATAATATCAGAGATGAAAAAAAATTTAAACACTACTACAGTATTCCCCTTTCTCTATGTTCCAAGACCTGCAACCATGGATAGTATCAAATCCTACATATACTGTGGTTTTTTTCTATATGTACATATCTAAGATAAAGTTTGATTTATAAATTAGGCACAGTAAGAAATTAACAATAAAATGGAATAATTACAATATACTGTAATAAAAGTTATGTGAAAGTGGTCTTTTTCTCTCTCAAAATACCTTACTGTACTGTAGTCAAGTTCCTTGTGATGAAAAATGCCTACATGAAGAGATGAAGTGAGGTGAATGATGTAGGCACTGTGACCTAGTATTAGGCTACTAACTAACCTTCCAAATATGTCAGAAGGAGGATCATCTGCTTCTGGACCACGGTTTATTGCGGATTAACTAAAACCATGGAAAGTGAAACCACTAGATAAGGGGGGGTAGGGGGAACGCTACTATAATAACCTCATGTTGAAAATAAGCAAAATGAACTGCACAACTTTATATGCTGTTAATAACTTTCAAATTCTTCAACATGACTATTTAGAATTTTACAAAAATAAGTATGATGCTTTTCCTGACAAAATTATTTTAGCTATGTAAAATTTCAAACTTTTTCAAAAGCCTACCAGAATAAAAATAAGACAGAATTCTGAAATAGGAATTTGATGAACTGATGAGGAATTTTTCAAATATGCTAAGTGGATGCATTTCAATTAATCTGTAAGGTTAAGGACATTTTCAGTAATGCTCAATTAGATTAAAGGAAAAGTCTATTAAATAAAGCACTTTGCTTTCAATGAACAGGAAAAAGGTTTATGTAAAAATCTAGGCATTCTTAAGTCTTTTCACTCTATTGATGTGCTTACTGCTTAAAAAAAAAGTTGTACAGGCATCAATGCAATTTACCTAAGGTTCTATTATCTTATTAGCAAAGCAACAAAATACAATTTTTAAAAAAATTAGACACATTTCTATCATACCTGCTTAAAACTATGCTTGTATTCTTTGCAAGCAGTCTCTACTGTAAACTTTGTACTGAAAATATTACAAAGTTTTGCACCATAACCATTGCGACCACCTGTAAGAACAATTAAATGTGAAAGGTTTAACGAAAGGGATTTTAGGGAACTTGGTTAACTTATCTACCATAGAGCAGATCTGTGCAAAATAGTTCCACTTACTGCATTACCTTAATAATCATGAATTGAATATTTCAGAGTATATTTGGATTTTTTCATTTAAAGAAAAATACAATTAAGATTTAGCACATATGATAATATAAATAATATGCACTTCACAGATTCATTACCTTCATCACAAAAAAATTAAACTTGCTATCTCCTATAATCAAGTAAGTGTATATGAGTACAAAATCTGAGCTTTCTATCAAAGTTACTTCTCTATTACAAAAATTTAATCTACGTCACTTCCTAAAGCCTTGGTTTTGAAAATAAATAAATAAAAACCATCAACCCACTTGAGCAATGGAAATAAGTAGGGAAACATTTGGTTTTGATCAAAGCACTTTCAACTCTATTTACAAAGCCTAGATTTCCAATCTCGACCGTCCTAAAACAGTTTAGAAGTAATTTAACTGATATCAAACAAAAGACATGGTGCTTATGTAACAAGAAATTCACATACACAGGAATTATACATCTGACTTTCATTAGTACTCTAATTCAAAACTCAAACTGTCAGCCAGGTTAGAGTTCCAGGAGTTCTAGCATGAGCCAATGCACTATCAATTAAGCTTTTAAAATGTCTCTGTCAGACATAATACTTACACATGATAGTTTTTTAGAGACATTAATTCTGAAAATAATTTTCTCACAATAAAACTACATAGGTTTCCTTTTCTGTAATATTTAATATAGGAATAGTTAAATTTTATGTTGAAAGCATAAAAAATTCAATAAAAATTCTGATCAGCCATTTAGACTTTACCTGTTACTTTTTTCTCATCATCATCATAGTTACTGGATGTTAAAAGCTGTCCAAAAATTAATGCAGGAACATAAACTTTCTCTACTTTGTGTTCTACTACTGGAATGCCTTTCCCATTATTCCAAATGCTTATAATGTTAGATTCACTGTAAATAAACAAGCAGAATTTAGAGCTTAAAATGGTTTAAAGATATGTTAATTTCCATAAAAAATAAAGTAATCCAGAACAAACCTGAGTAACTGTAAGCTAAACTAAAGCCATTACTAATTAGAAGACACTCATCTTTCAAGAAAATATTTGCTGAGGATACACATTTCTATCCTAGTCATAACTCAAATTAGGGTCACTAAGATCTGCAGGTAATATTGAAAATTTTCTCAGGAAAAGAAACTTCTTAACCTCCCAGAAAACAGTTAAAGCAGTGAAGCTTTTACAAGAAATCAGCTAGCTACAGGGGCGCCCGGGTAGCTCAGTCAGGCGTCTGACTCTGGATTTCTGCTCAGGTCATGATCTCGCAGTTCAGGAGTTCAAGCCCTGTGTCAGGCTGTTTGGGATTCTTTCTCTCTCCCTCTCTCTGCCCCTCCCCCACTCCCCCCCCCCCACCCGATACACTTAAAAAGAAAAAGCCACAGATCCGTTTCTTTTCAAATACATTAGCCATGATCTCTTCCTGCTTCATTCTACCAGGATACCACCTGTGAATCACAAGCTCTGCAGAACAGCTGCCACTGCCATTTTCATTTCCTGCCTGTTGCTTCAGTACATATGGAAGAGGACAAACAGCCTGAAATGTATTCCATTCTCAGACTAAATATTACAGGGTTGTTTTGCATTGTAGCAATCATTGTTATAAACTAGTTTTAATGGTTTTAAAAAATGTAGATGTTACCTATTTTAGGTTTTTTGGGTTTTCCTATCACAAAACCATCCATTTAAGCCCCGAATGGTATACAATAGAGGCTCCTATAGCTAACATCGACTTGATGTAGGCAATAGTCCTGATGGAAAATTTTGCCTACTCTATCATTTTGAGTAGTACATACTATGATGCTTTAACCCATTTAAGAGCCAAATTTGCAAGGAAACACAGCATCATAACCAACACTGAGAACTGGCTCTCAAAGTTACCATTTGCCAATCTAATTCATAATTATTCTTAGATATACTAAGAATTTAATGTGAATTTCACTCGTATATACATACCTTAATCTCTGAAGAATTTTTAGAAGTAGTTATTAAGACTAAAAAATTGCTATAAAAGCCAAAATTAAAATCATATATCCAGAGGGAAATCAGTTAATTAAATCAAGAAAGAAACAAACTAAAAAATAACTTTTAGCAGCACATCATCTTCCTTCCCTAAATCAGCAACCAACTTTTCTTTCCCTCGTTCTCCAACACAGGTTCAATTCTCCAAATGTCCTAGGCTCAAATTTTGATAGCATTTTTTATTCAGATCTCCTGACCATTCTCTAGAGTCCTTAGTCATCAAGACTTATTAGTATGTCCTTAGATTCATTTCATATCAGTATTCAGTCCTTTCTTCATTCCAAATACTAATACATGAAGCTAGCCTAGTTATCACCTTAAATACTGTATACAAAGCTGAAAAGTCCTCCACTACATGTTTACAGCCATATCCTTAATTATAGTTAAATTTAATTCCACTATTCTGCAACACATATCCTATTTTTCCTTCAGGTCAGTTTTAATACTTGTCCATGTTCATTCTCAATTCTTCCATTTCTTTGTTTACTGGTCTTTCCTTTGCCTTTTTAGTCTCTTTGGCCAAAATTTACCCTAACTTTGAGAAGTCAGTTTATGACTTCAGTTCTCCATTAAGCCTTTTACCCAGCCAAAATTATATACCAAAATTTGCTTATATACCAAAATTAGAAAAAAATAATCTAAATTATTTATTGGGGACCTCAGGAGATTAGATTATCTCACTTGTAGGTAAACACCCTCTACAGAATACACAGCTGAATGTTTAAGTATGTAACAGTTTCAAATTGCCTAGTGTACCTCCACTTGTGCCTCCTATCTCCAGAGGTAATAGTGGGCCCTAGAAACACAGGCCATAAACTACACTACTTTTCTGACTTCCAAATACTTCTTAGCTTAAGCTTAAAACCTGTAATTATTAAGTACCTATTTTCTATAAGAAACTTCATGGAGCTTAAAGTTAATAGAGAAGAATCCTAAAGGAAATAAAGAAAGGCAATGAAAGTTACTGACCTTAAATATCTCAGAATGACACAAAAGCCAATACAGTCATGAGTAAACCCTTAAAATGTTTTTCAACCAATTTAGTATATCATATATGGTACTATAATTAAGATAAGCATTTTGTAAATTCATTATCACAGTTAAAAAATAAATAAATAAGGCTTCACATCTACATTCAGTAAGCCTAAGTATGAAATCTGAACTTTCTATCGGTCACCCCTCGCTACTGAAAAATCCCAATCTACATCACTTCCCAGATCTGGCATTTATTTCTGTAAGCTCTAAACAATGCTTCAGAGTTCTATAATATAATATTTGTTCCATTAATAATCTTCACAGAAATATTAGGAAAAAGAATACTGTTTGAATGAGCTACAAATAAAGTTTCAAAATAATTAAAACTAAAAAGAAACCTGGAAGACAATCTAAATATCTAATATTCATCAACTGGAAAAAGGTTAAATTATGATATATCAACATGATAATTAGTAACAGTTACAAAGATTTAAGTAGATCTATATAAGTTAATAACAAAGGCTGTCCACAATATGTCAAATAAAAATGGAAAAAGCATACAATCCCAATTTTTAAAAAATAAAAATATATCTGTTGATGTATTTCAATAGGAGTGTGTACTATTTTATAAAGCTATGGATTTAAGAGATTTAACCCTACATAAACAAGGACACTTAAACTAGAGGGAGAGTTAGAATTCTGGTTAATATGCTTTCCACATTTGTTTTTAATCAGATAGCTTCCAACAAATAAGTTGTTTCAATACTAACCATCATATTCTATTACTTAATGAGTTTTAAGTTCTTCTGTAAACAGTTGCTCCAAATTCTAGCAAAGCTGCCCAAATTCTGCACGGCACCCCCTGCTAATATATTCTTATGCCTTTTACAACCATGGCTGTTATTTAAACTTTACCTCCACATTAGAGTACTATTGAAAAAGAAAGAGTAAGAGCTAAGCTATCCACACTTAACCCATTAACTATCAAAATTTAACCTCTCCTTTACAAAGAGTTCATGTACACATGTGCACAAAGAAAATTTTAAATCTGCTATACAAAAATGTTAAAAAGAATGAAACTCAGAGGATATCAAAAATAAACAGCAGAGAACACTGGGTCAATGAAATAAATAGCAGAATAGCAGTTTCCCATTTCAATTCTGCTTTTAATAACTTCTTTAAGGGCGCCTGGGTATCACAGGCAGTTGAGCATCCGACTTCAGCTCAGGTCATGATCTCCTGGCTCATGAGTTCGAGCCCCGTGTCAGGCTCTGTGCCTACAGCCCAGAGCCTGAAGCCTGCTTCAGATTATGTGTTTCCCTCTCTCTCTGCTCCTCCCCCTCCCCAGCTCGCACTCTGTCTCTCTTTCAAATATTTAAAAAAAATTTTTCAAAAATTTTTTTCAAAAGTTAAAAAAAAAATGAAAAGGGAAAAAGATCACTAAAGGCACTAGTTACATAGAATTACTTTGTCCAGAATCTATAATAAATTTAAAGGTAAAGCACTCCACCAAGAGCCACTATTCAGTCTACAGCGTTGTTTTATAGCTCAGTTCTTCATCACTTTGTTATGACGGGATCCTATGTAAGCTGTTTTAAGTCCATGTTGTTGGATTAACGTGGCCAAAACAATTAAGATAAAAGAACCAAACAGCTGTGGGGCGCCTGGGTGGCTCAGTCGGTTAAGCCGCCAACTTCGGCTCAAGTCATGATCTCGCGGTCCGTGAGTTCGAGCCCCGCGTCAGGCTCTGTGCTGACAGCTCAGAGCCTGGAGCCTGTTTCAGATTCTGTGTCTCCCTCTCTCTGACCCTCCCCTGTTCATGCTCGGTCTCTGTCTCAAAAATAAATAAACGTTAAAAAAATTGTTTTTTTTTAAATAAAAATAAATTAAAAAATTAAAAAAAAAAAGAACCAAACAGCTGTAATCATGTTCATCAAGAATGTATTTAAGGGGCGCCTGGGTGGCGCAGTCGGTTAAGCGTCCGACTTCAGCCAGGTCACGATCTCGCGGTCCATGAGTTCGAGCCCCGCGTCGGGCTCTGGGCTGATGGCTCGGAGCCTGGAGCCTGTTTCCGATTCTGTGTCTCCCTCTCTCTCTGCCCCTCCCCCGTTCATGCTCTGTCTCTCTCTGTCCCAAAAATAAATAAAAAACGTTGGGAAAAAAAAATTTAAAAAAAAAAAAGAATGTATTTAAGAAAGAGCCCCTTCTTCCTTAGTTTTCAGTAAAAATCTTTACACTCTGAACTTTAAAAAGCTTAATGTTATCTAACATTCAACATCTATTACTCCTCACTAGCTAGCTCTCCTAAAGCACATTAAATGATACTGTTTTTAACTGATAATTTCCTAAATATAGAAAAAAGTAATCTTGAAGCTAAAATTTCATTGAAACTATTTTAAACTCTGCATAAATTACAATTTATAAGGGTCCTATGCACTTTACCATGTAAATCCTCAAGAATGTATTTGTTACAGAAAGGATCCAAAGGGGGGGAAAAAATGGAAAGAAAAAGAAAAATCTAGAACTTTAACAGCACAGTTATGCGGTAATATTTTCATATAAGATACTGTTTTATATACATATATACATGAATCGTAACCATACCATCTAAAATTAGATTAGTGACAGTAAGACTAAACCTGAATTATTAAATGTTCACATTAGAGAAAAACCGTAACATCATTCGAAATTACTAATAAGATTATAAATGATATAAGTAATGCAATATTTTACAAAAGCATGCTGGCAAAAACAGGATAAATGTAACAGTAATATTTCTATCTTAAAACTGTATTATTTTCACTCCCTTTCAATTCTCCAAAACAAATCACCATAGCGAGATCTAATTAGCTGAACACCTGGTATATATTCTATAATACCAGCAGTTCCTAATTTACAAATGATGTTATAAATAATGGAAAAGTCCAAATACTGGTCATAAAAAATAAATTTTACCCATAATATAATTGGAAGAGTACTAGCAATAGCCCTTAGCCTTGACTCCTAAAGCCAAGACAAAAAAGGAAACCTCAAGTGACCACTGTATCACCTGAAACAATAGCCACAGCACCAAAGAGAGAGAAAAATGGTTTCCAAGTGTTCCCATAAGGAAGTGCTTTGGAATAAAACATCATGAATGAGAGAGAAAACTATAAAAGTATACTATATTACGGCTAAAAGAGGCAAAAATAACAATGTCTCATGCAACAGGGAAACTTTAGGAGTACTAATTGTATACAGTATTTGAAGAGTATTCAAAAGCTGGGGGCTATCAGAATAAAACAACTTAGCATAAAAAATTAAACTTGAAATATACTTACGGATCAATAGAAACTTTAATACAGGTCATATTCTTATCCCTCTGTTTATTGTCAGCTGCATTAACTACAAATTAAATATTGTGATGAGTAATAAATACATGACACAACTTCATGTGCATCCCAACTTAATATAAATATTTACAGATAGTAATAGTTAATGAAAATTATTCCTAATTTCTAATATAAAACTTTATTTTCCAAATAATATTCTTAAATTTTATATCACACTAAATTACTATTGTGTTATCTACTACAAACAAGGGGTAGGGGAAGGGTAGATTTTGTGATATATAAAAATAATTAAAAACAAACATCTGCAGGCTATAACCCCCTAATCCAGCTGAGGCCCAAAAGAAAAAAATTTGAATTTAATTATACTGTATCTTTCTCTTGATATCCTTCAATAAACTAGTGGTTTTATAGACAGGTTGAGATAAAATAAATTATTTTTAAATTAAAAAGGCAACGTCTGGAGCGCCTGGGTGGCTCAGTCGGCTGAGCGTCCGACTTCGGCTCAGGTCATGATCTCGCGGTCCGTGAGTTCGAGCCCCGCGTCAGGCTCTGGGCTGATGGCTCAGAGCCTGGAGCCTGTTTCAGATTCTGTGTCTCCCTCTCTCTCTGACCCTCCCCCGTTCATGCTCTGTCTCTCTCTGTCTCAAAAATAAACTTAAAAAAAAAAAAAGGCAACGTCTTCAGCATCCTTAGAAATCAAAACTAAATCTTATGTACTATAATAATATATTTTCATATATTAACCACTGCTGTGGTTAGACACATGACTACACAAATTTGAACGCAAGCTAGCTGTCAAATTTAACTTCAGTCACAGAACGACTATGTTCCTGGTAAACACTATGTAACATAAAAGTAAAAGTGAGTGGATAGCTGGGAAGCAAGAGTGAAAGGTATAAAATGCAAGTAATCAGGTTTACTCCCCTACTCTTTCCCCAAAGGAGGAAAGCTGGAGGAAGCTCAGAGAGACCCACATAACCCAGCTGTCGAGGAAATCTCAAGTGGCTGATGAGGTAGCAGAGCCCAGAGGCTCTAGAAAGTCCTTGACTAAAAATATTTCCAATGTGCAAGCATTCCCTAGCAATCAAATGAGCATCCACATTTCATTGATTTAATTAATCCTATGATTTGGAAAAAAAACCAGAGATCATTCAGAACAATGATTGCTTCTGCCCAACAGAAATGACTGATCTGTTGGTAAAAACCACAATTTTACATGTCTCACTGCAAACTCACTAAATCTTCAAGGATCAGGTCCTGTAATCTATATTTTTAACATGCCCCCCTAGGTAAAAGGGATGCACACACAACGTGCAATGACTACACATACAAGATACAAACCAACTTTGGATTACTGATCAAATACAACAAATTCATTTTATAAATAAATTCAAAGATATGTGCACAAATATGAAAATATTACAGCAAGTGACATAAATTTTCTGAAGAACATTATATACAGCACATAAGCCCAAGATATGCCTTTAAAATTTATACTGTAGGGGCGCCTGGGTGGCTCAGTCGGTTAAGCGTCCGACTTCGGCTCAGGTCACGATCTCACAGTCTGTGGGTTCAAGCCCCGCGTCGGGCTCTGGGCTGATGGCTCAGAGCCTGGAGCCTGCTTCCGATTCTGTGTCTCCCTCTCTCTCTGCCCCTCCCCCATTCATGCTCTGTCTCTCTCTGTCTCAAAAATAAATAAAAAACGTTAAAAAAATTTTTTAAAAAAATTTTTTTTAAATAAAATTTATACTGTAAGTCTAGCTTTATTTACATATTGATGTATATATATATACATCAATGGACACAAATGCATTAAATCTTAAGCAAGTACTCACCCAAAATTTCATCAAAGATCTTGTATAAACCTGGCACAAAGGTAACCTCTCTGCAATTCATTCCTACATCTTCATCATATACCCACATTAGCTGCATTACGAGAAAAATTCAAAAGTAATTATTGGGGAAAAAAGCATTTAACATCAATTTTATATAGTATAAACCCACATCTGTCATTTCCTCTGTTAATACTTAGACTTTCAAAGTAAAAACACATACACTACTTCAGTTCCAATCATCTTCATGACATTCATATCCAATTTCAAAAGTTTCAAAATGGATAAATTATTCATTTTGTATTGAGTCTGTATTCTTACACATAAAGTCAGTTTATTAATATAAGGCACCAAGAATTGTTAGAAACAATATTTAAGTAAAATAGGAAAAAAACACAAAAATATATACATATTTTACTTCATGTTTTAGATTTTTCTATAAAGAGCACAGATTAAAATAATATGAATACAGCATGACTTTAGAGTCAGAGACTTAGCTTTGAATCCCAGCTCTTATTGGCTGAGAGATCTGAGCAAGTTATTTACATTTATTTAAACTTCAGTTTCCTTGTCTATAAAAAGGGGGTAACAGTACCTACATCCCAAAATTGTTAGAATCAGATAAGATAATATGTGCAAGCCAAGTTCATAGTAAGCATCAAAGGGTCATTAGTGTATATATATATAAACTCTACAATTTGAAGCAAACCACAGCATAAACTTAAGAATTTTTAAAAGGTTCACACGCTACCATTTTACTCTATACTCCTGACCTCTAATAGTTTTTAGCTCCTAGTTTTTTATCTTCAGCAGGAAATGAAGACATTTCTACCTACCTTAAATCTCTCTCTCTACTTTACATATGACCACAAAGACATGAAATTATGTACTAAGCATATAATCACAAAAATTTTATTAAGTAGAACAGATATACATCTCCTAATCTCAAAATCTAACAAATAATTACCTGTGTCAATGGCTCCACTGACCCAATATACGTATCAGGACGAAGGAGAATATGTTCAAGTTGTGTCTTTTTCTGATACACTCTCTCAACAGACAACTTCTTTGAAGAATCATTTTTGTTTGCAGTTTCTGACTCTTCTTTTCTTGCAGCATTGTTCTGATCAAAAAGAGTCTAAAATTAACCAAAAAATCAAATTTAAATAACCTACCAAGGGGTAAACTAAAATGTATATGGACACAAGACATAGGCTTTCTTTTTAATTATCATATTATCTCTCAGGCTCACTGATTTTTAAGCCTTTAAGAGAACACAGGTCTATTTCCTGACAGTCCAGTTCTTTTAGTACAGTGTAAAACTGCAGTTTTGACTTAGCCCAAAAAGTAGGTAAAGTCACATGCCTACACCTATATAATCCACAAGTACAAATATTTCCCAATTCTGTAAGTTTTCAAGATAATTCTTACAGTCCTCAAAAACTTTCGAAGGAACAGGAGTTCTGGTCAGGTTATAGGTTCACAATGACTAAATCTGACTAGCTGCAGGAGTCCCCAAGTCTTCCACATACCAACGCCTTGCCATTAAACTACTGAAAATTATAGTAAAGAGTAGGCAAAAGTAACCTACACAAAATAGTAACCTATGTAGTTAATTAATATGCACTGATATTGCTGAAAATACTAAGCATGGTTTATGAAATCTCAAATTTCACATTTTTTAGAGGTCATGCCAATAATTCCTTATATATCAGTGCTAGGTACCTCATTACTGAGGCATCCCATGATTCTAGTTTCTATGCCAATTCCAAAGAGACAGAGGTTGGTGATCTTAATCCTAACCATTCCTACAGTAGATAAGGATCCCTAATCCAATTCCCGAGGTCTAGAGATTTCCCTGTCTTAATAGCAGCAGAGAACACACGCTTCTTCTGGAATTCCCTAATGTTGACAAATAAGACACCTCACTAAAAGAAAGGTGTTATACTGACATGTTTTTTTTACAACCAAAAAATAATTCACATATAAGACACAATGAAAATTGAGATATCTTCACAGGTCTTTGAATTTAGTAGAAATGAAGCGGTCAGAAGACAAACAACAAAAGAGGTTTTGTTTTGTTTTGTTTTTATGCATTTGAACAAGTCACTTCAATTCAGGTCCTACATATAGGACCTGAATACATACCATCCATACATACCATTATCTTTAAAGTTAATATTTGAAAAAAGGTCATTACATAGTCTTGAAATTTATGTTTAAAAATCAAATGCAGAACCTCTGAGCAGTCTAAACCAGGACAAGAATTGTAACATACAAACTCTATGGAAATTCAAACATTAATTAAAATCTTCCAGTGCCATAAATTTAACATAAAATTAAAGATACTTAATAATATTTCAAAATAAAGTATTATAAATAACTCATTTTCTATATTTTAAACTATATTCTTATACATTCTTTCATGTATACATTACACTGCTCAATTAACAACAGCTTTGGATAAAAGAAAATAATTGTTTCATAAAGTCTTCACATTCTATTTCTATCAAGAGTTAGATGATGAACTGGCCAGAAGTATGAATTATATTTTAAAAATACCAGACAGTCTCCAAATTTCTAATCCTGGCTTCTCATGAGATAGCTCATTAATTTATAGAAACAAATCTAAAGGTAAAAACAGAATTGATTTTTTATAATGGGTCCTCAGAATAGTAAGGACTAAGATCACACTCTTTTAGAAAGTGTTTAAAGGCAATAAATGCTATGGAATAAAAGTGAGCATTAACTTAGAACTATTTGCAATCATTGGCATAAAGGTTAGGAACTTATAATAACCATGCAAGTAAAGGCTTTCTAATCCCAGGCTACTACTCCAAATCCCACAACAAAGAAAACATCTTTGATTTGACTAAACCAAAGACAGGTCTACCTAATTTGGGCTTCCACATTTAGCCCTGACCAGTTACACTGAACTAAAAGGGCGTGCACACACAAGTATGTAAAACAAGGGTAAAGCCCTTCAGCACTCCTTTAAGAATTAACAACTTTTCCCATATCCCTTCTTCCTCCCAAATGGATTATGAGAGAATAAGGAATGTTTGCTTGCACCTAACAGATCCCTATCAAGTTCAAAAGTTGTCATTCTTGATAGGATAATGTCTCAAAAATGAGAGAACAAGTGAAACATAGTTGGCTTTGTTAAAATACTACCTGTAATTTTCTCTAAGAATAATATATAAATGTTAGAAAATAAGTTGACAAGTGCCTGTGTGGCTCAGTCAGCTAAGTGTCCAACTCCTGATTTTGGCTCAGGTCACGATCTCACGGTTTGTGGGTTCAAGCCCCACATCAGGCTCTGCGCTGACAGTGTGAAGCCTGCTTGCTTGGGATTCTTTCTTTCTCCCTCCCTCCCTCTCTCTCTCTCTGCCCCACCCCCACTCACATGCTCATACACATACACACACACACACACACACACACACACACACACCCTCCCTCTCTCTCTCTGCCCCACCCCCACACACCCTCCCTCTCTCTCTCTCTGCCCCACCCCCACTCACATGCTCATACACACACACACCACACACACACCCTCCCTCTCTCTCTCTCTCTGCCCCACCCCCATTCACATGCTCATACACACAGACACCCTCCCTCTCTCTCTCTGCCCCACCCCCACTCACACGCTCATACACACACACACACACACACACACACACACACACCCTCCCTCTCTCTCTACCCCTCCCCTGCTCCCGCTCTGTCTGCCTCTCTCTCTCAAAAATAAACATTAAAAAAAAATTTTAAGTATTGAAAGGCCTTAAAGAACACATATTATTTATAGAGTATAATAAAACAAATGTTTTGAGATCTGTCGACAATTCAATATTAACTCTCAATTTCTAAAACTTGCATTTAAAACTTTAAACCTAAGTATTTCATTGAGTCAATATTTTTAGTTAACTTTACCAAAAATTATTTGTTTTGACTATATAAACTCTATTGCTTTAACTTTTATGTGAAAATGTTAGTAATCAAGTATTTTTAAATGGGTAGCTTATTAAAACTACACTGTTTAGTGAACAAAATTATAAGAGTATATAAAAAATATGAGCCCATTATCATCAGAAAAAAAATTACTCATTATACACGCATAGGAAAAAATATAAAACACACTCAACAGAATATCATTCAAAATCATCTGTGAAAAGCAGAAATAAGTTTTCTTTTTTTTTAATGTTTTATGTTTATTTATTTTTGACAGCAAGAGAAACAGAGCATGAGTGGGGAGGGGCAGAAAGAGAGGGAGACACAGCATCCGAAGCAGGCTCCAGGCTCTGAGCTGTCAGCACAGAGCCCAATGTGGGCCTTGAACTCACTGACCAAGAGATCATGACCTGAGCCGAAGTCAGATGCTCAACCGACTTGAGCCACCCAGGTGCCCCTTTCATTTTTTTTCTGATACACATTTTCTAGTTTTCTACAATGAACATGGATAGAAGTATTTTTAAAGTTTATTAACCCATGTATGTGAAAATGTAAATAAGCTAGAATAAAACTGAAGGTTTCTCTTTTCTAGCGACACTGTTAATACCTACCTATTACTTCCACACTCCCAACTTTCTCACTAGAATCTAGGCAAAAAGTAAAACCAAAATAAATAAGATTGGCAGCCTTGGCATAGAAAATAGAAATTAACACTGTGGTCAGATTTGTCTTTTACTTTCCCATTCTCAACAAATGGCTGGTTCACTAACAGCAAACAGAAAGAGAAGGTTCTCTCCTGAGAGGTCTATAAGTTTTTCTGACAGAAACCTGGAATAATGTCCTGTTTATTAGCAGAAAGTTGTCCCCTAAATAATGTCCATGTCACTAAAAATCAAAATCTGGGGGTGACGGGACAGACAGCAACTGCTCGCTCCTCCCCCCCACCACAATGGGATGATCCCATCCCTAGAACAGGTATAAGTACAAACATCTTGGGCCTGAGAACTAAGTAAAATGAGAAAAATCTATTGATCATCTTCCCTCCAGCTGTTATTACCACTATCTCTAGCTAAGAGAGAAAGAAAAGAAAAGGAAAGAAAGAAATCGCCAAGTAGTTCTTCAGTTTTAACACTATTACTGATAATATTCAGAAAAGAGATCACGAAACTAGCTTAAACAGAAACAGACCAGCAAACCCATATCTACACATTTATAAAAACACTCAATCCCACAAATGATAAAGAAGACTGATATATATTTGACACTTGTAGGCTAAAAGAATTATGCTCGTTTCATTTGGGGAGGAGAGGTGTTAAACTTCCCATATTAATGTCAGTATGTTTGGGTTTTCATTCACAACTTACGTGGTTTACCTGTAAATCTACAAGTTTTCCCAGTGAATCTCTTGTGTGATTAGCACTATTTGAGAAGCTGAAAAATCCTTATTGAATTGCAATAATCCCCTCATCCTCCTGTTTAACTGAGACAGGTAAATGTTAGCAAAGAGGTTTGATTTTTAAATTTTTGTTGTGGTTGCTGTTGTATTCATCTTTTGCTTTTCAAGTCCTTGTTTCGCTATCTTCTTAATTTGCTTTAAGTTTTTGAATTATGCTCATTTGAAACACTGAAAAGAAGGGGATCTTTTGATTCAAAAATGATGATTTAAACTTTTCTTATTCTTATATGTTCATAGTAGTAAAATACCTTGTACTATCGTGATTGCACTAAGTACTCCACATTAAATAAAAATTCACAATATGCCTGTAAAAATAATCAATTACCAAAAACATTCTAAATAAATTTTAAGGTTTGATAAAAGTGAAAACTTACAATTTAAGTTTATTTGTAATTTATTTTACTGTCTAAATTTGTTTATGTGGACAAAATACCGAGCTATTTATAGTAATAAACCCAGCATCTAGTTACAATGGAATATAAGAAATCAGAGCAACATTTTGATTTCCACATAAAACTAAAGTCAATGAAAATGTAAAATAACCCCATCTGAAAATATCCTTCACATATCTAAAAACGTTTTAATTCTCTTTGTGGTTTACACATGATGCCATAAACGACTTTTTCTGAAGTTCAAAAGCTGGCTGCCAAATTAATGCATTGTTGGGGATTTTTAAATTATAACAAAAACATCAAAATAATTCATGTAATTGATATTAAAATATTATTGTATAGCACTTTTGCAATATTGCTAACTCCTAGTGAAAGAATATAGATATAACACTTATCCAAGATTCAACCTTTATCAAGAATACTTCTCAACCACCAGAAGAGAAAGAAAAACATTCCAATAAAACAATTTTTTTATTTCAGAATGAGTATGTACCAAGATCATTCTGTTTAAGAAAAAAAAAAAAAAAAAAGACTGTTCCATGCACAGTTCCAGAGCTGTCACGTGAGATATAGCAATTTGGGGCAATCACCCACAGTTCCTGTTTTTCTGTGAGAGAATGAATTGCTGCCAAGGAGGGGAGAGGAGATGGTTTGCCAGTTGGTGCTAAAAAGGAACTGAGCCAGTCATTCACATAATCGGCACAAAAAATCTCACCATCACCAAGCCAACAAGAGTGGTGCTAGCAAAACCTTGGCAACAAGCCTTTTCTCCTGTCTTCTATAAATGACCCCCTTAGACTTCACATTACCCTTTTGTTACATCTCCTCCCCTTCCTTTCTCCCTCAAGACTGCCACGCTTTGATGTTCCTTTCACTCATATTTCACCTATGTAACAGAGAGGGCCATGCTACAACAAAAACCAACACTTTGTCTTCCATCTATGCTCCTCAAGAGATGCCCTCCCAAACCAGGGACAGGGAAAGAGATGGAAGGTGAGGGATACTTAAGATCATAAGGAATGTTTAAATGTCCACTGTGAAAATAAAAAATACACTTTCTCTAAAAGGCATCCAAATTGGAAAGGAAGAAGTAAAACTGTCACTATCTGCAGACGATATATTATATATAGAAAAATCTAAGGACTCCACCAAAAAACTATTAAAATTAACAAATTCAGGAAAGATGAAGGATACAAAATCAATATATATAACTCTCTTGTGTTTCTGTACAATGACAAACTATCAGAAAGAGGAATTAACAATCCCATTTACAACTGAATCAAAAAGAATACTTCGGAATAAATTTAGCCAGAAAGGTGAAAGACCCATTCGCTGAAAACTAAGACATTGATAGAGAAACTGAAGACACAAAAAAATGGAAAGATATTCTATGCTCATAGAATTAATGTTCTTAAAAAGTCCGTACTACACAAAGCAATCTACAGATTCAATGCAATCCCTATCAAAATTCCAACAGCATTTTTCAGAGAAACAGAACAAACAATCCTAAAACGTGTATGGAACCACATAAGGCTCTGGATAGCCAAAGCAATCTTGAGTAAGAAGAAAAGACCTAGAGGCATCCCACTCACCACAGTTTCAAACTATATTAAAAGCCATAATAATCAAAACAGTATGGTATTGGCATAAAAACAGACACAAAGGTCAATGAACAGCATAGAGAGCCCAGAAATACACCCACACATACATGGTCAATTAATTTACAATAAAAGAGCGAATAATATACAAGGAAGAAAGGATTGTCATTTCAATAAATAAATGGTGCTGGGAAAACTGGACAGCCACATGCATGAATGAATGGGAGCCCCATCTTATACCATACACAAAAATGAATTCAAAATGAATTAAAGACTTCAATGTAAGCTCCTTGATGTGGGTCTTGACAATGATTTTTTTAATGGACACCAAAAGCAGAGGCAACAAAAGCAAAAAATAAGCGAGACTACATCACACTAAAAAGCTTCTGCACAGGGGCACCTGAGTGGCTCATTCCGTGTCCAACTCCTGGTTTCAGCTCAGGTCATGATCTCACAGTTTGTGAGTTCAAGAGAGCATGCAGCCTGCTTCAGATTCACACTCTCTCTCTCTCTTTCTGCCCCTCCCCCATTCACACTCACGCACACTCTCTCTCAAAATACAGAAACAAACTTAAAAAAAAAAAAAAGCTTCTGCACAGCAAAGGAAACCATAAAAAATAAAAAGGCAACCTACCAAACATGAATACTTGCAAATGATAAATCTGATAAGGGGTTAATATCCAAAATATATAAAGAACTCATACAACTCAATAGCAAGAAAAAATCCAACAAAAAAAAAAAATGGGCAGATTTCCTGAATAAACATTTTTCCAAAAAAGACATAGATGGCCAATACATACATGAAAAAACATGCAACATCACTAATTATCAGGGAAATGCAAATCAAAACCACAATAATAAATAAATAAATAAATAAATAAATAAATACCACAATAAGATACCACCTCACACCTATCAGGAGGGCTATTATCAAAAAGACAAGAAATAAGGAGTGTTAGCAAGGATGTGGAGAAAAGGGAACCTTAGTGCACTGTCGGCAGGAATGTAAATCGGTGCAGCCACCATGGAAAACAGCATGAGGTTTCCCCAAAAAAATTACAAATAGGGGGCACCTGGGTGGCTCAGTTGGTTGACTTCAGCTCAGGTCATGATCTCATAGTTTGTGAGTTCGAGCCCCCTGTCAGGCTTTGCACTAGCAGTGGGGAGCCTGCTCTGGATTCTGTCTCCCTCTCTCTGTGTCCCTCCCCCACTTGTGCTCTCTCCCAAAAATAGATAAACATGAAAAATAATTATTATTTTTAAATAATATTTAATAAAATATTAAATAAAAATATTATTTAAAAATATTATTATTTTTAAAAATTAGAAATAAAATTACCATAGAATCCAGCAATTCCACTTCTGGGCATTTATCTGAAGAAAACAAAAATACTAACTTGGAAAGATATATGCACCCCCATTTTCACTGCAGCATTATTTACAATAGCCAAGACACACGAGCCACCTAAGCGTCCATTGATAAATGGATAAAGAAAATGTGGTACATACGCACATACATACATACGCGCACACACACACACACACACACACACACACACAGAGGAATATCATCCATCCATAAAAAAAGAAGGAACTTTTGCCATTTGTGGCATGAATGAACCTTGAAGGCATTACGCTAAATGAAATAAATCAAAGAAAGAAAGACAAATACTGTATGATCTTACTTATATTTGGAATCTAAAAGCAAAGCAAAACAAAAACCCTGAATATGGAGGGTGAAGGGAACAACATGGCAGAAGGTGACCTATAGGTACAAACTTCCAGTTATAAAATAAGGAAGTCCTGGGAATGTAATGTAAAACAATGTGTCTACAGTTAATCATACTGCACTGTATATTTAAAAGTTGTTAAGAGGGGCGCCTGGGTGGCGCAGTCGGTTAAGCGTCCGACTTCAGCCAGGTCACGATCTCGCCGTCCGTGAGTTCGAGCCCCGCGTCAGGCTCTGGGCTGGGCTGATGGCCCAGAGCCTGGAGCCCGTTTCCGATTCTGTGTCTCCCTCCCTCTCTGACCCTTCCCCGTTCATGCTATGTCTCTCTCTGTCCCAAAAATAAATTAAAAAGTTGGAAAAAAAAATTTAAAAAAAAAAAAAGTTGTTAAGAGAGTTGATCTTAAAAATCCCAATCAAAAGAAAAAAAATTGTAACTGTGTGGTGATGAATGCTGACTTATTGTTATTTCACAATATTAAAAAAAAAGAATACTTTCTCTGAGACAAAAGACATGAAAATTCTTTTCAATAGACTTGAAGAAAAAAAAAGACGCATGCATGTGTACACATCTGAGAGATTATGTGGCAGCATTATGTGAATATATGGATAATCTCAATCAGTCCTCAAAGAGCTCCACAAAGTAGACACCCTTATCATAATTCTCCTTCTATAGATGAGGAAATGGAAGTCTGAAGAAGTGTTTTCCCAAAGCTAATAAACTAGTACTTGAAGAAGCTGAATTATGAAACTATGTGATCTGATTTCACAGCCCATTCTCTTAAAAAGCATTGTTACACAAGATATATATACCCTAAAAAGGAAACATATTCCCTAGCTTTTTGTGTGAAAGTAAACGAAAGGTTAGTAGAAAGAGATACAAGTATACCCCAGAAGACTTTTTAATCCTGTTACATCAGGATATAAAAGATGAGGCTTTTTGGTTTTTAATGTTTTTAAAGTGGGAGGTTGTATTAAATCATGGTTACAAAGATAAACCTGGTTTCAATCCCACTTCTGCCTTAGTCAGGTGATTAATAGTTTGTTACCTAATTCTCTAACCAGCCCCACCCCCATTTCTTTCTCTGCAAATGAAAATAATGAACTCATTATACCTTTTCTCTAACGGGGGCCCTATTTTTAAAAACTATAAAAGAGGCTTAGTTTTTAAAAGCTGTACTTAGTAAAATACAACTACTGGCACTGAAATAATGAACAGATCTAAAACTACAGGTAAACACTCACTTCCATTCAGAAAAGTTAGCACCAATTATAACATTTTCTAAGTGCTGCTTTATGTTACTCGACAATGTATCTAACTTCGCTACCTGACCACTTGTCTTACTAATGATAGACTTTTGAGGAAGTTATATGTCAGTTACCCAATTTGTTAAGAATAACTGAGGTTAGGGGCACCTGGGTGGCTCAGTCTGTTGAGAGTCCCACTTCAGCTCAGGTCATGATCTCGCAGTTTGTGAGTCTGAGCCCCTCATCGGGCTCTGTGCTGACAGCTCAGAGCCTGAAGCCTGCTTCGCATCGTGTCTCCTCCTCTCTCTGCCCCTTCCCTGCTCATGCTGTGTCTCTCTGTCTCTCAATAATAAATGTTAAAAAAAATTTTTTTAATAAAAAAAAAAAAACTGAGGTTGGATTATGAATTCAGCTTTTTGCTGAACACTATAAAGGATACAAATAAGTACAACACATGGTCTCTGATTCTAGGGAGTTTATAATTTAATTGTTAAAGGCAAAATTATGCGTGAAAGTTATATAAAAATACTTTTTTTTTTTTTTTTTTTACCCATAAGAGTAACAGGAAAGGATGAGTGTAAACTGGAGGATAAGAGTTTGGTGAGACTCTGAGCTAGTCTTGAAGAGTAATTAAGATTTAGACTGGTCAAGAGCCTTCTTTTGGGAGGGGGATGGGTAATGCCATGTGTTGCTGGTATTAACTTCTATTGGGATGCTTGCCAGCATGTAGTATTAGCATTGTCATTGCATGAAAGTTTACATTTTTTATAGGTATCTCTCATGACATATATTTTTAAATGTTTATTATTTTGAGAGACAGAGAGAGTGAGAGCAGAGAGAGAGAGAGAGAGAGAGAGAGAGAGAATCCCAAGCAAGCTCCACACTGTCAGTGCAGAGCCCAACATGGGGCCTGAACTCATGAACTTTGAGATCAGGACCTGAGCCGAAATCAAGAGATGGACACTCAACCGACTAAGCCACCCAGGTGCCCCTAAAGCAAGGTTCTTAATACAAATCTTTAAATAATATTTGAAAATACAATCATGTTTTCTGAATTAGAAATATTCACAGTCAACAAAAAAAGTATTCCTTGTCTCTCACTGAATTTTACTTTTCTAAAAATTTTAAATACTTATTTTTGAAAGATAAGAGTACGAGAGGGGGCGGGCAAAAAGGGAGACAGAATCCAAAACAGGCTCCAAGCTCTGAACTGCCAGCAGAGCCGGACGTGGAGTCCCACTCACCCCACTCACGATCTGTGAGATCGTGACCTGAGCCGAAGTCGGATGCAATGCTTAACTGACTGGGCCACCCAGGCACTCCTCACTGAATTTTACTTTTTAAAACACTATGTTAGTTGTGGTTTTATATATTTTTTAAAGAAACTTATGTTTTAGAGACAAATACTGAAATATTTACAGATGAAGTGACATAATTCTAGGATTTGCTCTACTTCAAAATAATGAAAAGGGGCAAACTGGGTAACCTTGAGTTGGTAATCGTTGAAACTTGGTAAATAGAAGAAGGCTTCTTATATTATTCTGGGCACCACTTTTTTATATGCTAATATTTTTAATTATAATATCTTTTAATCTACCAAATTAGAGTACTGCTAGGAAAAAAAAAAGATCAATATTCATATGGTAATTAACTATATTCTAATGTTTCCACAAAAGTTTTTACAACCACTTACAAATGATAAATAACAAAACGAAATTGACTAGAGGGTCTACTAATCAAAGCTTTACAAACTAAAGGTTAATTCAAGAAACTTTTCTTAGTTCAGGAAGCCTTCAGAGCTGTTGTCAGTGTTAACTCAAAATAGTTCTACTATATTTTTCACTTTTTTTAATTTCAAAAAATTAGCTTAAAATGCTATAAATCAAGCACAAACCAAATACAGTATCATAAGGAGAAGATAATGTCAGTCTTAAACCACCTTGCTTTGTGGTTTCAGGTACTGAAATGTAAACTTTCAGGGCGCGCCTGGGTGGGTCAGTCGGTTGAGCTTCTGACTCTTGATTTCGGCTCAGGTCATGAACTCATGGTTTGGGAAATCGAGCCCCAAATCGGGCTCCGTGCAGACAGTGCAGAACAGAACCTGCTTGGGATTCTCCCCCGCCCCTCTCTGCCCCTTCCCTGCTCTAACGCTCTCTGTCTCTCAAAATAATAAACATTTAAAAATATATGTCATGAGAGATACCTATAAAAAATGTAAACTTTCATGCAATGACAATGTTAATACTACATGCTGGCAAGCATCCCAATAGAAGTTAATACCAGCAACACATGCATGACCCATCCCCCTCCCAAAAGAACGCTATCAGGGACTAATTCCATTTTTATTTCTTCCTGTTACCCACAAGCAGGTGGCAACATAACACCAGTTTCAATACAGCAGGCAAAGTTACCCCTCTTCAGAAATAGATGACCACTGAAACAAATCCCTGAATTCTTTCAAAGGAATAATTTCCTTTCACCTGGGTTCAAAAGCATTTCATGTAAAAGCAACTTCATTATTCTGAGTGTACATTTCTTGAACTTCACCACCAACAACAAAAACCATTTATTAAACCCAGAACTGGCTACCTATGTTTATCTCATTTAATTCTCAATGCAACCTTATTTTATAGATGAGAAAACAGACATAGAAAGGATAGGTCCCTTTTGGAGTATGTGTTGGAGAAAGGATCTGAATCTACATCGACTTGACATCAAAATCCATCCTCATAACCACCTCACTATATTGCCTCCCATAAAATTAGTCTATGATCAATGATGTTGATTATGGACATAAAGGTGGTCATATAACCTGACAAATTTAAAGCAAGCATCAAATCTTAAAGCGGACTTCCGGAGTGATTAGCGTTTCAATAAACTTCTAATCCAACAAGAGGATACAATCTATAAGTAAAAGATTAAGTGACTTTTACTGTGTTAGTTTTGTATGAAAAAAAAAACCTTTAATAAATCAAAATTATCAAATGAATTTTCTGATACTGAATGAGACCCTCTAAGTTTCATGAAATTTTTTATGTAAATAAGTTTCCTATTGAGCTTGACAGAAAAAGCAGTCATTTAGTTATCTACAAAGTTAAATACCAGTAAATTAAATATCGCTATCAAATGTCAAATGCCAACCAATTCAATCTTGGAGCAAAATGTTTACCATTACAGAATCAGAAGTCCTCAGGAACACAAATCAGGCCTGGACACTTCCAAATAGTGAATGAGAACCATCTGGCTAACTCAATTTTCAGAAGTTGTTTGATTTTAGCAACAGGGGTAAGGGCCATCCATTTGTAAAAATCATTGTTTTGCATTTATGCATTCTCCCCTCCGAGAATGGACCGCATGGACCAATAATTTATAACCTCACATGTTATCTATCCTGGCTCTGATCTGTTCACCATACTACATTATTGGAGCAGCATACAAAATTCGGAAAACTCAACAATAAAAGCCTGGCAAGTCACTTTGCAAAGCACCCTGGCACCCAAACATAAGTGGTTAAAATGTTTTTCTGCTACCAGTAACATACTTTTTTTTTTTTTTTTTTTACAAGGAATACTTTCCAATACAGAACTGCTACTCAACTCCCCTCAACCTGGCCCAAGTGAAGAGAAAATGAAGCAGTGGTAATAAAAATGCCAATATGAAAGTTTCCTTGGGTGTTTTGAAAAAGGGAAAATCCATCGAAAGTCCCTGTAAAATGTAACGCTTTTCAAATGTTTCTCCTGGAAACCAAGTCAGTTGGCTGAGCTGCGCTTTTTTTGTGTAGGAAATGACCCTGCTCTGAACTCTATGCTGAGCAAGTGAAATGCTGGTGAATTATCGATCTGCCGTGGGAATCGGATCTCTCTGGGTCTTCCCTCCTCTACTACTTCCCAGCAGGAACGGAGCGCCGAAATCCTTTAATTCCGGGGCTAAGCACTTCGGTCACCTCTCCAGCACTCTCCACTCGGCCCCCACCCCGCTTCACCTGCGACGCTGACGCAGGTGAACGCTTCTTTTAATAATCCCACCCGGACAGATGGACGACCTACAGCATATTAGCTGCTGCGGAAACAGCTATTCGGAATGCGCTTTCAATCGAACGAGACTCTGAACTCAAGTGTAAATTCCCTTAGACGAATTCCCCACCAAACCCATTCTTCTCTGAGAGGTCAGAGAATCAGAAATGGTTGCATTTGCATTTCCAGGACGGACACACACACACACCCCTTTCTCCGGGATTTTCTCAAACCACGTTTAATAAAAGTGCTGACCCACAGAGACACACAGGCATTACTGCCATACCCATCATCTCATGCCTGACTGACCTGGAAGAGTCTTGAGAAAGAGGAAAAAAGATGAAGCGCGGGCTGCCTATCAGATTCATGGTCTGTCCCCCTAAGTTTAAGCGCACGTAAGCCCCAGCAGCGGAGCCTCCATAGAGGTAAAGAAAGAAAAGGGGCGGGGAGTGGGGGGTTCTGCTGGCAGAAGCCCCGACGGGGCGCCCGTCCGGGGCGCCGGATTTCCCTCTCTTTTCCCTTCCTCCCCACCCCCGGTCCGCCCGGCGGAATTCCTCCCCCGCCGCGGGCCGGGAACAATGCCGCGGCCAGGACCCCCGCCCTCCGTCGCCCGCCACTCACCACCCAGGTCAGTGCCCCGTTGCCGCCGGCTCCCGCGCCGCCGCCGCCGCCCGCCTTGGCCATGGCGGGTGCCTCCGCTCACAGGCCCCGAGGCCGCGGCCGCCGCTCCCGCTTCCCTGCGGGCCGCCGGCCCCCGCTGCTCCGCACCGACCGCTCCGCTCGTCGAGTTCCTAGCGGCGCCGCCCCCCTCGCCCCATCGTCGAGACCCGGGGCGGACGCCCGGCCGAGCCCGCCGAGGAGGCCGCGCCGCCCGGCGCCCTCAAACTCGAGGCGCGGCGGCCGCGTCGCCCGGGCCTAGGGCCGCCGCTGAGGAAGAGGTGGAGGAGGAGGAAGCAGGAGGCCGGCGGCGACAGAGCCGCGGCGCTTCCTCCTCGCCCGCCCGCCCGCCCGCGGGCGCCGCAGCAAGCCGGGCCGAGCCCGGGAGGTGCGCGCGGCGAGCGCAGCCGGGGAGCCCGGGGCGTCCAGACGTGGCGGGGACGCAAAGGCGCCTTGTCCTTCCTCACACTCCGCGAAGGCCGGCCGCTGGGGTTGCGGGAGTCGCCGCCGCTGGTGCCGCTGCCTCAAAGGCCGCCTTCGTCGGCCGCGCTGCACCCCGACTTCCTCACATCCACACACCGAGAGGGACAATAAACAGAGCCACCACCGTCGCGGTCGCCTCCCTCTTGTCCGGCATAACACCGCACACACACATTCGCACACCAGGGAGGGCGGGAGGGAGCGGCGGCCGCCCCGCTGTCAGTCAGAGCCTCGGCGCCCAATCGGGGCCTTTTAGCCGCAACCCCTCGGCCAATCCCAAAATTCCAAGCCCCCGGAGGGGCGGGACCCGAGGGGGAAACGTCATTGCGGGTAGCAACCGAAGGGAAGACTTGGGGTTTTTGTTTGTGTGTGTGTCTGTGGGTTTTCCATTTGAGGGGTGAGCGGGGGCTGCTGTCAAGGGTCGTTTGAGGGCGGCAAAGGGAAAGGGTCGAATTGGCCTCGGGTCGATTGTACTCCTCCGAGTGCGCTGTTTACTCTCAGATCGGCGGGCGAAGCCGAGGCATTTCTTTGCCTGGGGCCGCTGTGGGGGAGGAGGGAGAGAAGCGGGGGGGGGGGGGGGGGGCAGGAAGAAGCCGAGGGCAGTCCCAAAGGGAAAGTATTTTTAAAGAGCGGTTGTAAACCGCAGGCAAGACGTTGTAGATCACTGGTGCAAGGAGGGCCCCGTGACCCCGGCCTCCCCAAGGCCCCGAGTGGACGCTGCTGTCGGAAGAATCCTCTGCTCAGACCTTCCCCTCCTCCACCTCTTTCCCTTCCGCTCCTGTCCTCCCCTCACCCTCAAAAGGGATCCGGTCAGTTTCAAGGAAACTGCATTTAAAGAACTTGAATGATAAGACGCACAGAGAACGTTCCAGGGGAGGAATGCAGCGTGGGTTGAGGGTTCTGTTTCTACTCTTTGTTGACCTTTCTCTCTCCGCCGAACAATGCGGATTTGCCACTGTCACTTTTCATTCTTATCTGTCCAACTACCTCTAAGAGGGCATGTTTAATTTTTTAAACTGCTTTCAGTGGAATTTTCAAACGCACACTAAGGAATAATTTCATTCCCATTAAAGCTTTCTAAGAAAGAAAATTACCCGTATAGCCGCACCAAAGTCTGGCAGAGGGAAGAAGGCACTACCTCACCCTGCTTTTCAATGTAATTCCATTCAACAAGTATTGATTGGATGCACACCCTACCAACCCGTGCCAGGCTCTGCGATGGGTTCGAAATAAAAAACAGGACCCCTGATTTCAAATCATGTATAATCTGGTTTGTGAGATAGACTAAACGGGGGTTAACTATTACTAAAATGAGTACATTGGGGCATAAAGTGCCACCAAATAGCTGTGAAAAGAGAGCTTTTTAAAAGATAAAAAGCCGTATTGCTGCTTTGTGGAAAAGGCATTTTTTGTGAACTTCTCTTCCAACTGTGCATTTCCTCTCAAGGGAAAACAAAAATGTCTCAGGTCACATATTTTAACTGCCTGCTGAGTCCAGAGAGGTGGGGAACTCTGGAACATGGAAATAATTTAAACAGTATTTCTTAATTAGCTCTCTAGTGGCCATGTAATTCTGGCATATTTGGGACTTTGGTTTAGAACAGTGAAGCCTTTCTTTACCTTGAACTTGAGGTGCAAGCTTGTAAATCAGACCGACCAGGACTAATCTGGGCTCTGAACCTGACCAGCTAAGTATTTGTGCCTTGTTATTTAACTTGCCTGAGCCTCTTTGTGCCTCGTTAAGATGAGGATTTTTGCTCTTGTGCTTAGTGTGACTTTACACTTCAAAGTACATATAGTTTATAAGTTTGAAAGGGGTAAATAATTTTAGAGGTTGTGAGGTTTTTTTAAGAAAGATACGTGCATTAAGTAGAACCCAAGCTATAAAATATACAACCGTCTCCTTTTTTAAACTTCAGTTTTCAAAGCTCTTCAACCTCAGACTTTAAATGAACAAAACAATATATTCAAAAGTCAGATAGGTTAATTAATGGAAATTCGTGTTTATCTTTTCACTTGCCTCGTGCATGACTTTTAGCTAAGTATGAAGACTCTGTAGTAAATATAACTTGTCTTATTTTTATGAAACTGACTTACCTAAAAGAGTCACAAATAAAAACGTAGTTGAATATACATGCAAATCAACAGATTAAAAGAGAAATTCATGAGGAATGGGAGAAAGTATCTAGATCAAAAATATCTCCGCCCCTGGGGCGCTTAAGTGGCTTAGTCGATTAAGCATCCAACTTCGACTGGGCTCAAGTCATGATCTCACAGGTTCAGGTTCGTGGATTCTAGTTTGTGCTGACAGCTCAGACCCTGGAGCCTGCTTCAGATTCTGTGTCTCCCTCTGTCTGCCTCTCTGCTGCTGGCACTCTGTCTGTCTCTCAAAAATGAATAAACATTAAAAAAAAAAAAATCTCAGCTCCTGAAGAACTGTTGTTGTTGTTGTTGTTGTTGTTTTAGCGTAACAGACTTAATATATCTTTATTATTATATAATAAAAATATATTTTTTTATATATATTTTTTATATTTTTATATATTATATATATATATTTTATATATAAAATAAAATAAGATATAATAATATATCTTTATTATTATAAAATTGGTTGTACCCGGGGCGCCTGGGTGGCGCAGTCGGTTAAGCGTCCGACTTCAGCCAGGTCACGATCTCGCAGTCCGTGAGTTCGAGCCCCGCGTCAGGCTCTGGGCTGATGGCTCGGAGCCTGGAGCCTGTTTCCGATTCTGTGTCTCCCTCTCTCTCTGCCCCTCCCCCGTTCATGCTCTGTCTCTCTCTGTCCCAAAAATAAATAAAAAACGTTGAAAAAAAAAATTTTTTTTAAATTGGTTGTACCCAACTTGAGCGTATCTTTCCCTTCTGGGCTTTTGTCAAATAATTTTCATTCATGTACTGAGTCATTATAGCAATAATTGCCACATTAAAAAGCTTCTATATCAGGTTTGTCGTGTTTGGAATACTACTTTATTCGTAGGTGCATGTTACATTTAAAGACTTAATTTCCACCCTATAGCAAACACCAGCCAAAATAAAAAATTGTACAAATCAAAATCAGTTCTGTAAACTGTAAAAATAAAGGCCTTTAACCAAACTTACTGAGTAGCTTCCATGGGAGCGTATCCTAACTACTTAAAAATTTTTATTTTTAGATTTTATGTTTCCCTATTATAAAAATCAAAGAAATCTACTTCTTAAATGTCTTCTGTGTGTTGGATACTCAGGACCTGGGAATACAAAAATGTGATGGGGGTGCCTGGGTGGCTCAGTCGGTTGAGTGTCCAGCTTCGGCTCAGGTCATGATCTCACAGTTTGTGAGTTCGAGCCCTGCATCGGGCTCTGTGCTGACAGCTCGGAGCCTGGAGCTTGCTTTGGATTCTGTGTCTCCCTCTCTCTCTGCTCCTCCCCCACTCGTGCTCTGTCTCTCTCTCTCTCTCAAAAATAAATAAAACATTTAAAACAAAATGTGATGAAGATGTGGTCTCTGCCTTGACTTCACACCTTGTGTCATATAGTTTTGAGCTAGTATTTTAAGTCAAAAGCTATTTTATATTTATTCATTTGCTATTCAATAAACAGTCTACCTGATGCGTCACAACTATCATTGCACATTATACACAGCAGGTAATGTAATCAATAAATAAATTATCTAAGCAGATTGTAATTCAAGACAATACTTGAGGTACCTGGCAAAGTTTCAATGGAGTTTCCACTTAAATCATGTATTGTTTCAACATTGAGATTCAGCTGGGGAGTTGGGGAAGGACTCTTTAATCTACTAAGTATTTAAATAAGTTAATGTTTGAGTTCAAGATTTAATGCCTGTCAGCTGACTTCTCCACCCCACTGTGTCAGTTCTGATGGATCCTTCATATATACAAGTAGCTAGGCAAAGAATGAGAACTAATCGTGTCTGGCCTACAGTTAACCCACTAAATGGTTGTCTAGGTAATATTGTCCAGGTAAACATTGTAAATGTAATTTAGTGTGTTAAATTTCCTTAGTAGTGAGCTTCAGGTAAAGAAGAAAGCTACCATCAATGTAATTTTTTGGATTTCAGCATTTCTATAGTAAATATAATAGACTATTAACTGATTTTCGAAAGTACTTAACTGCTGCAAATATTTTATAAGTATATTTTTACTTTTAAAAAGTTACTTAAGAACCAAAGGTAACAAATGTTTATGGATGGCTAAAGATATCAATGACTACCAAATTCCTGAGTGTTATCACCACTGGGAAGACAGATAAAGGCTAAGGGTCTCCAATTGGTACCTATAATAAGTATGGGATGTTTGTTTTGTTTGACTTTTTTTGGCCAAGTAAGCTAAGCTGATCCTCTGTTGATGTCTCTAATTACTTATAGAGACAGAAGGGACATTTTCAGATATTTTAGATGATATAGGTCAGCAATAATTCAGGGCTCTTAACTACTCTGCTGAATTATATAATATGGAGAATATAATTAGCTCATGCCTTAGTTAAAAAGGCTGTACTTGCCCTTTAAATGGGATTTGGAAAGATTGGGACTCTCAAAGAAGCATTTTTGTTCTAAGGAAACCTTGCTTTGTGGGGGACATTAGATGCTATCATTCACATAATCTTCACCAACAGAATATTATATGATCCTACCATGTGTATTGCTAAGCTGTCCGGAGTCGTCTAATTCAGTTACTCAGTAGGTTTATTTATTTTAAAGAAAGAAGATAGGAGTGGCTTTCCTAACTCAGCTGTTTCCACCTCATAAGAGCTGGGAACTCTAAAGCTAGAGTTTCCAAGTTGTTTTCATTCTGTAGTCTATTTAAAACTTAAAGGTTGTGGGTGCGGGGAGCCCAGGAAGTATGAAGAATATCTACACCAGAAGAATCTAATATATAAAGCCTACAGTTACAGGGGTTTCTGGAACAGAACAAAAGAGGTACCTGCACCTTATCTAAGGTGATAACTAAAAATCAGAACTTTGAAAAGATCTTTAGTGAGCCAGTTGATAGCAAAAATGCAATTGTTCCCTATTTCCAAAATAGTTAAGCACAGATTAGCCCAAATATCTTATATAACTGATATTAGTCATATCAGTTATAATATTGTCTATAATATAAACTAATATTGTCTATTAGTTTTCTTCTTTGCTTTGAAAGTGCTGTCTGTACATGGCAATGAGAAAGAACAAAATATGGCCCTTTGTAGCAACGTGGATGGAACTGGAGAGTGTGATGCTAAGTGAAATAAGCCATACAGAGAAAGACAGATACCATATGGTTTCACTCTTATGTGGATCCTGAGAAACTTAACAGAAACCCATGGAGGAGGGAAAGGATAAAAAAAAAAAAAAAAGGAGGTTAGAGTGGGAGAGAGCCAAAGCATAAGAGACTGTTAAAAACTGAGAACAAACTGAGGGTTGATGGGGGGTGGGAGGGAGGGGAGGGTGGGGGATGGGTATTGAGGAGGGCACCTTTTGGGATGAGCACTGGGTGTTGTATGGAAACCAATTTGACAATAAATTTCATATATTGAAAAAAAAAAGAAAGAAAGTGCTGTCTGAATGTGGAAAGATCTAGAAGGCCCAAGAATGCTGACTCTTCAAGAAATAGATTTCTGGTTTAAACATTCTTTGAGAAAACTTAAAGAACAAGACCAGCCTGTTCAGTAGCACCAGCCAAACCTAGAAAGCACCTAGCATGTAGTAGGTGTTCAATAAATAATCACTCAAAAATGAATTTGAGACATATCAAGAAGTTCCCCGAAGCAAAACATTACCATCAAAGATAGTCCTAAAACTTGATCAGGATCCTTAAGTCTTTTGTTCTTTCAAGCGTTCTTGGTTGAATACCAGAGAGGGGTAAAGCGCCTTACATTTTATCGTTACCATTATCCAGAACTGGCCAAAGCACGGTTTCTCTTGGGCAATGAAAATCCAGGATGGTACAAGGAGAGAAAGAAGAGGTTATGGTATCAGGAGAAAGAATTGGGGATGCGGTGGGGGGAGACAGAGTGAAAAGAAAAGCATCCAATTGTGTGAAACTGAGTGGAGAAATAAATACATTTTGGCTGTGGCCTAGATCAGCTGCAGCCTTGCCAATGCTTATATTTCATTTCATCAAAGAAGGAAACCCCGTTCCCTGAGAGCCCTGCTATCTTTGGTACCTTATTGGGCAGGTGCTTTCACGCATATTAGGTTAATTCACTTTCAACAACCTAAAAGAGAGGTATTATTTCATTCTTATTTCACACTCAAGGAAATTAAAAGTCATAGAAAGTCACACAACTGAATAAGTGGTGGAACTGAAATTTAAACCCAAGTCTCTCACTCCAAACCACGCCCTTTTGTAACACTGCCAAGTTGGCTAACATTCTTGGCAATGTAGCATATTTGGCACTGTTAGGAACTTGGCAACACTGGGGAATAATTCTTGCCCTCAGTAAAACCCTTTGGTTGTTAAATTTTATTGTTGGATATGGTGACAAGTATCTACGATTTGCACGACCAACTAGGAGTTCTCTTTGAAACCGGCCTAAATCTGCTTTGTCTTATCTTGTTACAAGAAATAAGTTGGTGTTGGAGTCCAAAGAATCATCAGAGAAAGCCTGAGGTCCGAGATCCTGTGGGTCCTGTGACCTCTGTCTCTCTATATGATTTTAAACCTTATAATCTAAACCCAGGGTTATAATTACCGAAGACACTCGAATAGCTAACTTTCCAAGACAGGGGGGCAAATAGAAAAATACCATGGGATTAGACTCTTGGATTGACGTTTTGGATAACTTCAAATTCACTTAAAGCAGCATAAAAATTCTCAGTGTTCAGTCACACAGGGAAGACTTGTTTATGGACACTCCCTCTATTATAAGGATTATTTGCTTTTGGGGGAAACTATTTTTATGTGTTACATTTTTGTATCTCCCATTTTATTTAGCATTTTGCAAATAATGTTTCTTAGTACACTAGGTCCTTGAGGTAGAAATGGGTATTTTGGAAATTTTAAGTCCCAGAAACCTTACATGCTGTTATATAGTACGCATGTGTAAGGGATTTAGAAAACACATTAGCATCTCTAAGTCTGAGCAATCTTGTAATGAACAAGTCACACTTAGCCTTGAAACTATTTTCAGGAATATCTATTAACATCCTTGGAATTAATGTTTTAATGAAAAGACTTTGGGAAATACTACCACTTTTATATTATTTCTGTTATCATAGCATGTTCATTTTATAAGTTTAAAACATAGAAATAGGGGCACCTGGGTGGCTCAGTCAGTTGAGTGAACAACTTCGGCTCAGGTCATGATCTCGCAGCTTGTGAGTTCAAGCACCGCGTCAGGCCCTGTGCTGACAGCTCAGAGCCTGGAGCCTGTTTCAGATTCTGTGTCTCCCTCTCTCTGACCCTCCCCCGTTCATGCTCTGTCTCTCTCTCTCTCTCTCTCTCTCTCTCTCTCTCTCAAAAATAAATGAACACTAAAAAAAAAAGGTAGAAATAAATAGAAAGCAAAGAAACAAAATGACCCATAATTCTACCACTCAGATAGTTACTATTAACAATTTGGTGAATAGCTTTCTACCAAAAAGTAACACACTCAAAAACATACCTTTTTAAAAAAGGAAACAATAGGCTCCAGTAAGTTACTTAACATTTAAAAATGAGTTATATCCTACCAGAATAGCTAAAATTAAAACACCAACTCTTAGTGAGGATGTTGTGGTGCAACAGAAAATGCTCATATACTGCTGGTAGTATATAGCTTAGTAAAAAAATCACTTTTGAAAACTGTTTAGTAGCAGCTGCTAAAAGTAAACACTCACATAGCATATGAGCCCAAAAGCCCACTCCTAGGTACATATAAATAGAAATGCATACTTATATATACCAAAGACATGTGTAAGTATGTACATAACAGCACTATTCATAGTAGCCTCAAACTAGAAAATCCAAATGGCCATCAACGATAGAATGGATATATTGTGTATGCATACAATGGACTACTGTTCAGCAATGAAAATGAGTGATCTGTTACACCTAATGTGGGAATTTCTCACATATAATGTTAAGTTAAAGAAGTCAAACAGAAAAGACTATATACTGCATGATTCCCTTCATGTAAAGTTTAGAAACCAACAAAACTAATCTATAGTGTTAGAAACCAAAGATGTGGCTACCTGTGGAAGGAGGATTCTGGGTACTGGTAATTTCTTTTGTTTGAACTGGGTACTGAATACATGATTCTATTCATTGTGGAAATTTGTCCAGCTTTTGTATACGAAGATCATGCTTTGATTTCAAAGTTTACTCTATAAAGTGCTATATCATGAACGCTTGACCAGAAAGGGTGTGTGGAAAGACCAAATCGACGCCTCTGAGGTCATCAGTGATTAGAAGATTTGTACTCTGAATGTAAAGTGGTATGCATACTTTTATGTATTTCATGAGTGTTTTCCCTTTTCCAGGTGTACAAAATGACAGAAGATGAAGAGTTCTTTCAATAAGCCCCAAATGAAACTTATGTAATTTCTAATAACAAATAATAACTGTAACTATTTTCGGGGGAGGGGGGCTTATTGTATATTGGCATTTTGTTGACATTTCCTGTATTATCTACTTTAGTCCTCATAAGAACTGTAGGAGCTCGGAATTTATTTTTAAAAGTTATCAAAATTAGAAATGTAATACCTTCTAGTTGTAAAAATCCATTAGAAAGTGTGACGATTAAGAAATGCAGGGGCGCCTGGGTGGCTCTGTCGGTTAAGTGGCCGACTTCAGCTCAGGTCATGATCTCGCGGTCCGTGAGTTTGAGCCCAGCGTCGGGCTCTGTGCTGACAGCTCGGAGCCTGGAGCCTGCTTCAGATTCTGTGTCTCCCTCTCTCTGACCCTCCCCCGTTCATGCTGTCTCTCTCTGTCTCAAAAATAAATAAATGTTAAAAAAAAAAAAATTAAAAAAAAAAAGAAATGCAAACAGTCCTTAACATGCCTTTTCCCCATAGATGCCACTGATTAACAAGCTGATATGTGTCCCTCCAGATCTTTTATGTGTATGTGGAAACTCACACAGGCACATAGAAAAGAGGTTGGTTATTAATGGCATTATATTATAAATACAACTCTGTAAGTTGCTTTACTCACTTTAACTACATCTCCTGGAAATCTTTCTATGTCTGTCCATAGATCAT
This sequence comes from Neofelis nebulosa, assembly GCF_028018385.1. Taxonomy (NCBI): domain Eukaryota; kingdom Metazoa; phylum Chordata; class Mammalia; order Carnivora; family Felidae; genus Neofelis; species Neofelis nebulosa. The sequence continues at coordinate 16,727,053 of NC_080786.1, read as the reverse complement.
CTCCTCATTCTTTTAATGACTGTAGTGATTATTTAACCATTTCACTATAAACAGGGTTTTTCAGCCTCATTATAAACAGACACCCAGCCAGGAGTACTATTGACATTTTGAACTGGATAATTCTTTAAAGACCTGTCATAGCATTTTGAGATGTTTACCAACATTCCTGGTGTCTACCCACTAGAAGCCAGTAGTCACCCACCTCCCCAAGCCATCTACCCACCCACCCCCACTGGAACAAAATGTCTCCATTTTGTCCCCTGAGAGACAAAACCCTTCCTTCCTACCACTATCAAGAACCACTGGTACCGAAGGATATTTATGTTGTGATTTTCAATAATGTAAAATGGATTCACCAAACGTTGGTGTTGCTTATTATAAATCACATTTTACAGGTGAAAAAAATGGAGGCTAGGAAGGTTGATGTGCCCAAGGTTGATAGGATATCCAACTGCTATAAGTAGTAAAGGTAAGATATGAACCAATTCTGCCTCCTCCAGAGTTTGTGATTTGAACCTCCTTCCCAATCCTACTGTAATTTTACTACCCAGCAGGTTGTTCTGGGGACCACCCTAAAGAAGATAGTCAGAACAGTGAGTATCACTATTGTTGATAATGGATATTAAAAAATATCCTAGTTCTGGGGGCGCCTGGGTGGCTAAGTCAGTTGAGCATCTGACTTCAGCTCAGGTCATGATCTCACGGTTCATGGGATCGAGCCCTGCATCAGGTTCTGTGCTGACAGCTGAGCCTGGAGCCTGCTTCAGATTCTGTGTCTCCCTCTTTCTCTCTGCCCCTCCCCTGCTTGTGCTCTCTCTCTCAAAAATAAATAAACATGAAAATAACTTTTTTAAAATATCCTAGTTCTGGGGCACCTAGATGGCTCAGTTGGGTAAGTGACCAACTCTTGATTTTGGCTCAGATTATGATCTCAGGGTTCATGAGATCAAGCCCCAAGTGGGGCTCTTTGTTGAGAGCACGGAGCCTGCTTGGGATTCTCTTTCTGCCTCTCCCTCCATGTACGAACGAGCTCTCTCTAAATAAATAAATAAACTTTAGGGGCGCCTGGGTGGCTCAGTCGGTTAAGCGGCCAACTTCGGCTCAGGTCATGATCTCGCGGTCCGTGAGTTCGAGCCCCGCGTCGGGCCCTGTGCTGACAGCTCAGAGCCTGGAGCCTGTTTCAGATTCTGTGTCTCCCTCTCTCTGACCCTCCCCCGTTCATGCTCTGTCTCTCTCTGTCTCAAAAATAAATAAATGTTAAAAAAAATTTAAATAAATAAACTTTAAAAGAAATTTGTAAAAAATAATGTCTTAGTTCCGATAAACATTCTTCAACTTCTTTCGACAGAACCAGGAGTTAAGACTTTTCTGCTTTCTAAAGGTACCCATAGCAGAACAAGTCATTTCTGATAAACACTTAAAGAAAACTTGTCTGAATTTTTAAACAGATAACTAATGTAGTATCACCTTAGTTGATGTACTTAACAATGATGAAGTACCCTGAGAGCTAACCTAGTTTATATAGAGATATTAGGCCTAAAGTCAGTGTTTTAGATTTTTCTGGGCCAGGCAGCTTTGCCATCATCATCATTAGTGAGTACAGATGTGTATTAAGCTCCTAGTGCATACGGTGGAACACCACTCGTCCTTCATACTCCAGATTTCCTCCCAATGCTGGGTAGACATCTTGTAACTCCAAATAACTGGTAAGGAAAATCAAGCAACAGAGGGAAAGTAAAACAAATTCAAAACTAACATCGCTGTTAATATCGAGTATTTACTATGTATCGCGTATTTAAGTCAGCTGTTATTTCATTCCACAAATATGTAGGCACCTACCACGTGCCTGATGGGACACCAGGTGCTACGGTATCGGCGTAAACAGGCGGCATAGACCATGTCTCTATGAAAGTGTGTGAAAGACATTAACTAGTTGCTTACATAACAGTGATTACTGGGGGAAACGTAATGAGGTAGGGGGTGAGGGAAGGTTTTCCCCCCCAAAATATGTTGAGTTCTAACGATGGAGGATGAACACTGAATACTGCCAATGGCGTATGTGAAACTCTGAGGCCGGATGGATCATGGTATGGCTGAGGAAGTGAGAGAAGACTACGGCCAGGGTCAGATCAAGGAGGGCACACTAGTCTATGTTAGGGATTTTTACCTTTTTTTTTTTTTTTTAAGTTTATTTATTTATTTTGAGAGAAAGAGAGAGAGAGAGGCAGACATAGAGGGAAACAGAATTCCAAGAAGGCTCTCCACTGACAGGTACCCCTAGATTTTATTTTTAAGTAATGTCTACACTCAACGTGGGACTCAAACCTACACCCCAAGGATCAAGAGTGACACGCTCTACCAACCAAGCTACCCAGGTGCCCCGGGATTTTTATCTTTGGCCCTAGAAAGTCCATGGATAACACTGAAGGATTTTTAAGCTGCAGGGTATCATGATTACATTTGGAATTTCCTATTGTATTGGCTCTAATGTTATTAGTATTATCTCATTCTTACAGAAGAGGGTTTTAGAGACCATGTCTTGGAAATTATACTAACTTGCTTACTTCAATATATTCTTTCATTACTAGAAAAATAAGATAAAATGGGTCAGGGTCATTACCGTCTCCCTCTTTCTAACAAGTAATGGCTCCTTCACAGTATTAGCCTTGAAAATTTCCCCTTATTAAGGATTATGGGACCTCTGGCTAAACAATGAATCAAGGCCTTGGAAGCTTAACAGAGGACATGTTGCTATTGATTCTCTGCTTCCATTTTGTTCTTAATTTTCATACCTGTAGAATGAGAAGATCCCTTCTGATAAATAATCTGATGGAGAATAACATGATGAGTAAAGAATGATTGCTAGTAGAGCTCTAAGAACAAAAAATTCTAATTCTTTATTAGATTCTAAGATTAAGTCCAGGCGACCACCATTTATGGGCTGTCATTTAAAAAATCTCTCTCTCTCTGAACACATCATCCATAAATTCACTGCTTTCTTCTATTACTGGTGGTGAAGTAATCTCCATAATAGCCCAGCTGACCCTTCCCAGAGGGTCTCTGACAACCGCATAATGATGGCTTCACCTGGTTATGGATATCCGATAATACAGAATGGTAAAAGCCTGAAGTGTTTTGCCATTACTCTGGTTATGAATTTCTCTCAGGAATTTAACTCTCAGGAATTTCAGCAAAATTCTTCCTTATTAATTAAGCTCTCTCCCACCTTTACTTTTCCACATTTCACGTTTGTTCAATTGTCTCCAGGAAGTAATCGCAAATGATGTTTTTCACAGCTGTTTTTAATTCCCGGGCATCGGTTTCACAGGTTTTATTCATTAAATCATTTGTTCTGAAGCATGATTTCTCTGGATCTCTAGTTTCTTCATATGTAAAATGTAAGGAATTTGGATGCAATACTCCCTTCTAGCTAAATAGTTCTATGATTTGACTCTTACCATTACTCAAATGTAAAAGGAGTAATTTGAGAAATAGGACCAATGAGTTACATTCTCCATTTCACAGCTTTAGAGAACCTTCTTTTCTGTAACTTGATACGAAACATTTCATATTTTGCCTAAACTATTGGCGTTTGAAATAATGAATACAGCCAGGCTTCTTTCAACAGCACTGAATGAGAGCATCCATTGTTTGCCAGTAAGGCTCAAACAAACAAAAAAAAAAAAAAAAAACAAAAAAACAAAAAAAACCACAAATATTCTAGTTTAGCAATTAGGAGAAAGATCTGTGACTGGATCCATATTGTGCTTGGTTTGACAAAGTCAAAAATGCCTTTTGCTGTTTAAAAAAATTATTTTGGGGGGCGCCTGGGTGGCGCAGTCGGTTAAGCGTCCGACTTCAGCCAGGTCACGATCTCGCGGTCCGTGAGTTCGAGCCCCGCGTCGGGCTCTGGGCTGATGGCTCGGAGCCTGGAGCCTGTTTCCAATTCTGTGTCTCCCTCTCTCTCTGCCCCTCCCCCGTTCATGCTCTGTCTCTCTCTGTCCCAAAAATAAATAAAAAACGTTGAAAAAAAATTAAAAAAAAAAAAATTATTTTGGTATCTAGCCCTTTTATTAGACTGTCCTCTTCAATGGTCATGGGGGAAAAGCCATGATTCTGGGAAACTTACAGCTTCGCCTGACTGCATCATCCAACTTCTTTTTCCACTGGCGAGAGTTGAGTCTTGAGTCCCAACAAAAGAAAGATCTTAGCTTTAGGGCTGTTAGGGCCCTGAATGAGCTAACCATTCATTTCACTTCTCCCAAGAAAGAGCCACCTAGATTTTTCCCTACTCCTTAAAGGCCTCCTCATGGACTGGGTAAATTTTTACTGAATTGATTAGTTCTCACTTCTGAAGCTCCCTTGTTCTATCCCTTGAGTGATTTTTTTTTTTTATGTTAAACTTTAATCATCAGCTTAAAACAAGTCACAAAATCGTTTGCTAATAAACTTAAATTGTAGGAAAGTCAAGAATGAAAGAAAAAAATCAATGCCATAGCCCCCAGTAAGTTGCTATAATTCTATTTTCATGTCAACAAATATGTTTGGAGAATTGTTATTTCCAGTACAAAAAATAAAGGTTTTAGAGATTGTAATAACAAAGACTAGCAGCCACATTGTTATGCTTTATTGTTAGGTCTGAATTCGGTTGATATTTTCCATCTGTCTACTTAGTCTCCTTGAAGCTAGCTTTTCTCTTCCCAGTCCAACTTCCTAGCATCGGACATAAAGCAAGAAAGCATCAAAAACCCAGGGTTGATGCTTTTCTTTCCCACAAAGATTGAGAACCAAGTAGAAGAGGTTTCATGGAATTGGTCGTCAGGCACATATAATAAAACCAGAAGCATTAGGAAAGGATCACCTATTCAAAATAGAATTCATACCTTCTCATGGCCTCGAGGACAATGTTCCAACATTTCTTTATCTAGAAATAATGCCTTTTGGTCCCTAGAGAGAAAAAATTGCAAACAACATTGCTACAGGTAATCTGTTGGCTCAATTTTACATTATGCTATGGTTTGAATGTTGGTGTCCTCCCAAAATTCATATTGAAATCCCAGTTCCCAATGTGATGGTGCTAAGTGGTGGGGTCTTGGGGAGGTGGGGAGGTCAGGAGGGCGGAGCCCTTCTAAATGAGATTAATGCCCTCATAAAAGAGTCTTGACAAACACTAGATAGATATAATGGCCCTTGAGGAAACCACACACCCGGGAAGAACAATCGACAAAACTATAATATGTGTTTTTAAAATAAGAAGAAAGAGGGGCACCTGGGTGGCTCAGTTGGTTGAGCGTCCGACTTTGGCTCAGGTCATGATCTCGCGGTCCAGGAGTTCGAGCCCCGCATCGGGCTCTGTGCTGACAGCTCAGAGCCCGGAGCCTGCTTCAGATTCCGTGTCTCCCTCTCTCCCTGCCCCTCCCCTGCTCATGCTCTGTCTCTCTCTGTCTCAAAAATAAATAAAAACATTTAAAAAAATTTAAAAAAAAATAAAATAAGAAGAAAGACAATACACAAATTGTCTCATAGGATCCACTGATACAGTATACCAGGCAGTTGAAACTATGGAAGACAAGAATAACTATAAAGGCAGTGAGGTTGGGTGGTGATTGCCAAGGTGCATTGATGTTCCTCAGCAATAAACTAGATGCTAAGGGAAATTAATTAAAAAAAAAAAAAAAAAAAAAGAGACCTGACAGGGCGCCCTAGCCCCCTCCATCCTGTGAGCACACAGCAAGATGGCAGTCTGCAATCCAGAAGAGAGTTTTCACTAACACTGAATATGCCAGTGCCATCATCCTGGGTTTACCAGACTCCAGAACTGTGAGAAAAAAATGTTTGTTGTTTATAAGTCACTCAGTCTCTGGCATTTTGTTATAGCCACCCAGACAGACTGACACATTACTTCTTCCAGAAAGTTGATTTTGTCAGGACAGACTGGTACTTCAGAGACAGGGAGGGAATGAGTTACAGGGAAAGCAGATGGGAAGAAGAGTCGGGGAACACTGACGATAAGTTGCCCAGTTCTGAATTATGCCTGGGGAAGCTTTGAGTGTAGTTCGGATGGGTGGAACGCTTGGATCCACTCTTTACGCAAGGCCCTATACTGATGCCAGATTTCGAACGCCAGTGTTCCTTCAAATTAGATCCAAACTGCAAGGATACAAAAAAGCATATGCAAAATGGAATAATAAATCCTATATCCTTACTTTAGGGAACAAAGCCATTTTACATTTGAGTGATGCATGTGGCATTCTATGTATCTGATAAAGTGACGCAGCTGTTAAGACAATTTTAGGGGCACCTGGGTGGCTCGGTTGAGCATCCGATTCTTGATTTTGATTCAGGTCAGGATCTCATGGTTTCATGAGTTTGAGCCCCTCATGGACTGTGTGCTGACAGTCGAGCCTGCTTGAGATTCTCTCTTTCCCTCTCTCTCTCTGCCCCTCCCCTGCTCACACTTTCCTTCTCTCTCTCTCAAAATAAAGAAAGAATTTCTTTTTTTTAATATTTATTTAGTTTTGAGAGACAGAGACAGAGTGTAAGCCGGGGGGGGGGGGGAGGGGGAGAGAGGCTGAGAGAGAGGGAGACACAGAATCCAAAGCAGGCTCCAGGCTCCGAGCCGTCAGCACAGAGCCCGACGCGGGGCTCGAACTCACGAACCGCGAGATCATGACCTGAGCTGAAGTCGGCACTTAACTACTGAGCCACCCAAATGTCCCCCCACACACAAAAAAGAATTTCTTTAAAACTAGGGACCATTTTAATGTGACAAAACTGAGATTCAGGAGGCCCTTAGATATGTCCACTCTCTCCCAAGTGATACATGTAGATCTAAGAGACAAACATGAGCCTGTCTGACTCTTCAGGCTATGTTGCTTTTTTATACCTTACCTACCTAAACTTAAAATTACTGTGTGCTTATTATTCATCTAATTGTTCCCCAAGGCCCCATTCCTCCAGTCTTAAGTATCCTGCTCTTATTATTGAGTATTGATATTAACATTTAGTTAGGAAACCGATTTCAAAAATTTAATCCAAGGGAAAAAATTCAACAAAAGGCCGTATTTTACTGACCGAATTTAAATGTCACTTTCAAAGAGAACTATCTCCACTGGCACTTAACGCATTTTACAACAAATATCATGACCAACCATTAACTATTACTCTAGGCAAAATTATGAAATGACTTAATTTTGTCTTTCCAAGACCTCAGCCACATAAATTCTGTATCTTATCACATTGTAAGAAGGATCTGAAAATCATTTGCATTCAGGATTATGTACTTCAAATTAGACAAAAGAGCTTTGCTTTTTATAGGATTTAAGGCTTCAAGGTGCTGCCTGACTTCTCAGACTCTTCTATATGTTTACAGGTATCATGAAACTTTAAGAAAGTCAACATCTGCCAAAATTATTTGACACAGAACACTTTCTTCACATAGAATTTGAAGGAATACGTTTTGAGAAATGTTGATTCACAGGCTTTCAGCCAAGTTTTCTCTGCAACTACAACAGTTGGATTTTCCTCTGTGTGTCTCTGATGAGTAAAAAATTGTAATAAGTGAATGATTCAAAGTGAAATTAAGAAAACAATTTCATTTACAATAGAATCAAAAGTAATAAAGTTTGGAATTCATTGAACAAAAGTTATAAACTTATACTCTGAAAACTATAAAACATTTTTGAAAGAAATTAAGATCTAAATAAATGGAAAGACATCTCATGTTCATGGACTGGAGGACTTCATATTGTTAAGATGACAATACTCCCCAAATTGATCTACAGATTCAATGCAATCCTTAGCAGGGCCCCAACTAGCTTCTTTGTACCAATTGGCAAGCTGAACCTAAAATTCATATGAAATCCAAGAGGCTCAAAATAGCTAAAATGATCTTGAAATAGAAAAACAAAGTTGGAAGACTCCCAAATTCCAATTTCAAAAGTTACTACAGGGGCGCCTGGGTGGCTCAGTCAGGTAAGCGTCCGACTTCAGCTCAGGTCAGGATCTCGAGGTTCCTGAGTTCGAGCCCCGCGTCGGGCTCTGTGCTGACAGCTCAGAGCCTGGAACCTGCTTCGGATCCTGTGTCTCCCTCTCTCTCTGCCCCTCCCCCACTCATGTTCTGTCTGTGTCTGTCTCTGTCCCTCAAAAAAAAAAAATTTTTTTTTAAAAAGTCACTCCAAAGCTACAGTTATCAAGACAATGTGAATCCTCAGGACCGTTAGTGGAAACGCAACCTGGTGCAACCATTGTGCAAAACAGTATGGAGAGTCCTCAAAAAATTAAAAATAGATTTACTATATGATCCACTAATCCCACTACCGGGTATTTACCCAAAGAATAGGAAAACACGAATTCAAAAAGATATATGCACCCCTGTGTTTATTGCAGCGTTATTGATAATAGCCAAAGTATGGAAGCAACTCAAGTGTTCTTCAATAGATGAATGGATAAAGATGTGTGCACACACACGCACACACACACACAGGATTATTACTCAGCCATAAAAAAGAATGAAATCTTACTATTTGCAACAACATGGATGGATCTAGAGGTATAGTGCTAAATGAGTAAGTCAGTCAGAGGAAGATAAAAACCATACGATTTCACTCATCTATAGAATTTAAAAAAGAAAACAAATGAACAAAGAAAAAAAAAACCAGACAAAAAAACCCCAGACTCTTAAATATAAAGAATAAACTGGTGATTACCAGAGGGGAGGTGGGTGGTGAGATGGATAAAATAAATGAAGGGGATTAAGAGTACACTTACCATGCGAGCATGGAGTAATGTATAAAATTATTGAATCACTGTATCGTAGATCTGAAACTAATATAAGACTGTATGTTAATTATATTGGAATTAAAAAATTTAATTGACTGATTTTTAAAAAGACAATATGGAACTGGCAGAAGTATAAACATTATTGGTCAGTGGCATAAGCCGAAAGTCCAAAAATAAATCCTTATATTTACAGTCAACTGACTTTCATCAATGGTACCAAGATTATTCAATAGGGAAGGAATCATCTCATCAATAGATGATGCTGGAACAGCCGGAAAGCCACATACAAAAGACTGAAGTTGGGCCCTTCATACCGTATACAGTAATAAGCTAAAAAGGAGATTAAAGACCTAACTGGCAGAGTCAAAACTTTAAAAGTCTTCGACAAAAACACAGGGTAAATCTTCATGACCTTGGATTTGGAAGGAATTTTTTCTAAAGATTTTACTTTTAAGTCATCTCTACACTCAGTGTGGGGCTCAAACCCACAACCCCAAGAGCAAGAGCCACATGGTTTTCCAACTGAGCCAGCCAGGCACCCCCTGGAAGGAATTCTTACGTGTGACAGCAAAAAGCATGAGCATCAACAAAAAGTAGACAATTTGGACTTCATCAAAATGAACTTTTGTGCTGCAAAAGATACTGTCAAACCTGAAAGAACAGACCACAGAACAGGAGAAAATCTTTGCAAATCGTGTGTCTGAACGACTTGTCTCCAGAATATATAAAGAACTCTTATAATTAGAGTGCTTGTTGTGTACATCCTTGAGCTCCATGGCGAAAGAGCAAACTACAGGAAGAAGCAGAAAATAATTGCAAGTGATGGTGTACTTCTGAGATCTGTGAAATCTCTAGAAGTCATGGGAGGACTCTTAAAACTGAAGTGGAGTCAGTTTTTTTAGTAAGAAAAATCTATCCTTAACCATTTTTGCAATATCAGCCTTTGATTTATTCTTACTCTAATTAGAAATCAGAATTTTAAACAAGTCCCTGTTTTTAATTCAAACCTTAAAAGCAGCATGTATTAATAAAGGATGTTACCATGAAATAATAAAATGAACGATAAAATTATAGCTTAAGCCGTTTTCAGTTTTTCTCAATTTAGGCTCGTAGAGGTATTTTCAATAATGTCTTACAATTAAATAATTTTATTAGGCTAACTATTGGGTTAGAGCCAAGAGAGCTATGGGTTAGGGTTCAAATTTAAAGACAGCTACAAACATAGGAAAACTAGCCCTTAAAAATCAACCAACTTACAGGTATTTATCGAATACCAGCCACGTAACCGTCATTATATAGGCACCGTGGAAAGGAAGACAAATTTAAAACATTGTCCTTGGCTCCAAGGATACTATAAATATGGAGACAAGGCATTTAATAATAAATGAGAATCATTTATTCATTCAACAAACATTGAGTATCTGCAAAGCTGATGACTAGTATGAAAGAATATTTTGTATTTGTTATATTATTCTTTATGCCTTTTAATATGTCTGAAATCATTTATGATGATTTTAAAGCAGTCATTAAATTGTTCAGTATTAGTGCTAGTTGATAACTAACGACTGCTAATAGTATTGATTTCAGGTTTTGAAAAAGAAATACAGCACTCAAGGCAGAATTAGAACTGACACTAATTGGAAATGATGCCTTCCAATTATCCTAAAGTCAAAAAAATCTGGTAACTCCTGCTTTGAATGACTTGGATTTACCTTTCTTTTCAAGGTGTGTTTAGGATGAACTCTTCATTCATTAGGATACTTAATGAACGTGCTGCCATGGTGTCGTTTGTAAGACTTTTACGCAAGTGTATTTTGGTCTCTGAATAGAGCCAAGGGAGGGGATCCCTACGTTATGCCTGTTTGTATTCCCATCATGCAACACTATATCCTAAAGATTGTTAATAATGTCATCCAAATATAAAAGATCCTTGTTAGGGGTGCCTGGGTGGCTCAGTCGGTTAAGCATTTGACTTCGGCTCAGATCATGATCTTGCAGTTCGTGGGTTCGAGCCCCATGTCGGGCTCGGTAATGACGGATCAGAGCCTGGAGCCTGCTTCGTATACTGTGTCTCCGTGTCTCTCTGCCCCTCCCCCACTTGATTGCATGCTCGCGTGGTCTCTCTCTCTCTCTCTCTCTCTCAAATAAACATTAAAAAAATTTTTTTAAAGGTCCTTGTTACAAAAATAATTAAATTGGACAGCGTAATACTTAGACCATGGGCTTGCCATATTATTTCAGTCTTTTACAAACAGAGCTATGTTTCTAAGAATGTAGGTGATGCCCTATTCCAAAGAAAAACTGTGAAATAATGGAATTATGCTGTTTTACAGAGAAAGATGGTAACAGGTTTTCCTGATGGAGAATTATTAGATTCATGGATCATTTAAGTCCATGTGCTTGCCCAGAAGAAAAGTATTTGAATATGCTGATCAGCCAAGCTTCCTCTGCAATGTAGGGCTGTGTAAATGTTAATCCCAAAGTAAAATCTCTGCCTGGTAGAAATGTAAAATCCAGAGCAAAGATAACAGGAAAAAAGGAGGCATTTCTTTAAAAAGAAAGAGGATAAGAATTTTAATGCACTTGATTTAACATGTGTGTGTTTAGAAAGTTCTATGACCTGATTGTGGGTGGCATTTTTCCTCCAGCGTTTGGCAATATTAGGTGCATTCATATATCAGACTCTGGAAACTGCATCGGTTGTTTTTGATCTGTCTTGCCGAGCAAATCTAACAACTCATACCTAATTTCAGTTCTCTGACGTCTTCACTTCCACCCCTCAGAGGCCAACGTGTATCTTCAAAGTCTTTCTCCACATTGGACCTGTGACTCCTGGCATCAGGGGCTCCTCTTAACCTCCTCAGCTTTCCTTCCCCCCTTTCCCTTCTCTGGAGCCCATCTGGCAGAGCTCCAGCCCACGCTCCTCCTCTGCACAGGTCCACTCTGACCCCTGGGCTGCTGAGTGTGGCTGGAGAAAACCGCAGAACCACCTTTTACTCAACGGTCCTCAGCGTCAGCATCACCCGGGGAACTTGTGGTACCTGCAGAATTGCAGCCCTGTCCCAGACCCACTGAGTCAGAATCTGTAGTTCAGCAAGATCCCCAGGTGATTCCTACGCACCTGAAGACTGGGAGGAATCCGCACGGAACACTGGTGTGGCTACAAGAATCATGGTCTCCTTGGGGCGCCTGGGTGGCGCAGTCGGTTAAGCGTCTGACTTCAGCCAGGTCACGATCTCGCGGTCCGTGAGTTCGAGCCCCGCGTCGGGCTCTGGGCTGATGGCCCGGAGCCTGGAGCCTGTTTCCGATTCTGTGTCTCCCTCTCTCTCTGCCCCTCCCCCGTTCATGCTCTGTCTCTGTCTGTCCCAAAAATAAATAAAAAAACATTAAAAAAAAAAAAATTAAAAAAAAAAAAAAAAAAAAAAAAGAATCATGGTCTCCAGTCCCAGCTGGCCTCTGCCACCTCCGGACACCCTCTGGAGGTTTCCCTTAGCCACATGCCTTCCCATTCCCGGGAGCGGGAATTTCAAAGCTGATCCTCTCTTTAGAAATCCACCCATTCTTTTTTTTTTCCTTCCCCTCCCCCATGGTCTTCTGTGAAGTTTCTCAGGATCCACATAAGAGTGAAAACATGTGGTTATCTGTCTTTCTCTGTCTGACTTATTTCACTTAGCATCACACTCTCCAGTTCCATCCACGTTGCTACAAAGGGCCATAGTTCATTCTTTCTCATTGCGACGTAGTACTCTGTTGTGTATATAAACCACAATTTCTTTATCCATTCGTCAGTTGATGGACATTTAGGCTCTTTCCGTCATTTGGCTACTGTTGAGTGCTGCTATAAACATTGGGGTACAAGTGCCCCTATGCATCAGCACTCCTGTATCCCATGGGTCAATTCCTAGCAGTGCTATTGCTGGGTCATAGGGGAGATCTATTGTTAATTTTTTGAGAAACCTGCACAATAAATTTCATATTAAAAAATAAATAAATAAATATCAACTCAATTAAATTGACCTGAAAAAAAAAAAAAGAAGTCCACCCATTACTTTTCCCCTTTTGCCAGCAGGGGAACCTCTTCTTTTATCGAGAGAGACAGAGACAGAGGGAGAACATGCCTCGGACAGAAATTCTCCCATTGCTGCCCCACTGCCTAAGTCCCACCTCAGGGTCACTTACCCCTGTGCCTTCCCCTTCTCCTTCTCCTCAGCAACAGAAGAGGTGCTTTACCACTGACAGTGGTCAGATCTTCATCCGTAGCCTCAAACCCATCTCATCCCTCTGCCTCCTGGGTTTCACTCCCTCAACAGACAAATCTAATCGGCCGTCTTCACTCAAGTAGGCTTCTGTTACCGCCTCAACTAACTGTTCTTTCGCCACCTGCTTCTACCCTTACCGTCTCCTCTCTGACTTAATCCCCAACCCATCGCCATCTGGCTTCTCCCTCCACTCTTCAGGGAACCCCGCTCCAAGGACCCAGTGTCACCTGCAGGATCTGACACTGTCATTGTCCCATTGGGGCCCCCTCTGGAGCTCGCTTCCGGGATACCCCTCCCCCTTGCTTTGATTTTCCATCTCTCACTACTCCTTCTAAGTTCTTTTCGTAGATTCATTCTCCTTTATCGGGACCTCCAGACTGGTGTTCTGAGGAATGTATCCTTGGCTTCTCCCTTCTCTCCATCCTCGCTGCCTGATCTCATGCACTTCACAACATATGCTGCTGATTCCTAGTCGATAGCCCAGACCTCCCTAATGAACCTGCACTATCCAAGTGCTTGTGTGCACCCCTACTGAGAGGTAACTGAGGCAACGCTAATCATTGAGCATGTCCCAGACTGATTTCATATGTTCGTTCAAGAACTGTTTGTGAAGCAGGGTGCCTGGGTGGCTCGGTCGGTCCGGCGTCCGACTTCGGCTCAGGTCATGATCTCGCGGTCCGTGAGTTCGAGCCCCGCGTCGGGCTCTGGGCTGACGGCTCGGAGCCCGGCGCCTGTTTCAGATTCTGTGTCTCCCTCTCTCTCTCTGCTCTTCCCCCGTTCATGCTGTCTCTCCCTGTCTCAAAAATAAGTAAACGTTAAAAAATAAAAAGAACTGTTTGTGAAGCATTTACCATGAAACAAGTCTAGGTGCCGGAGATATGGTAATAATTAAGCATATCCTCTCCCCTGTGTCTGATGTTTACATGAGGGGAGCATCTGGACATAAACAAACAGCCACTGGGTGGTGGCATCGGAAGACCATTCAGCCGATTGACCCACGAGCTGAACCCAGGCACCTGGAGGCTCCTTCCCCGCTCCCCTGTCCTTGGAACATGGGTTCTGCTTGCATTTCCCACTCCCAGAGGCTGGTCCAAGGACACAGCCTTGAGACAGCAAAGTGGTGTTGAGAACACCTGCACGGTGTTGGTGACCGAACCCAGCTGAGGCCTCTTCCAGAAATGTAGTTTGACGGGTGGGTGTGGAGATCCAACTGTCTTGCTGCCGTGCAAGACAGGCCTCATGTGTAAGTTCATTGGCCACCCTGCACGTGGAGTGACCTGCCTCTTTCTTCGGTCTCTCCCTGCCCTCCATTTACAGGGCCAGTTCCAGATTTCACCTGGGAAGCTCTCAGGAGGGTTGCAAACCAGTAGGTGGTAAGGGTATGAGGGAAATAAAGGCAGGTGAAGGAGAGGAAAGATGCTGAGTGAGAGAAGGTGCTCGGGAAAGGCCCCTTTGATATGCTAGCATTTGAGTAGAACTGGAAGAAAGAGACACAAGGAGCCCCAGCGGGAAGAGAATTCCAGGATTAGGGAAGGGCAGGTGACGAAGAAGCCCGGGGCTAGAAAGGTATTCCAGAAACGGGCAGGCTGGTGCAACAAGACCAAAGGGAAGGAGGCAGGAGGTGAGCCGGAAAAGCTGGGCCATGGGACACAGAGTCCAGAAAGCTGTGGGAAGGACTTCGCTTTTATACTTAGTAGGGTAGCAGCCACTTGAGCAACAGAGCGGCATGTTCTGACTTGAATCATATCCACCCAGACTCCACCCTCCCCGGCCTGCTTTTCTCCGTGTGCTCCGTCCGTGGGGACAACTTTCCATCATCTCCACTCTTCCGGTTCCTATTCTCTTTCTTAAAGTGCATAGGCCCCAGTAAAATCTTCCCATTTTAAAATATACCATTATTCTCTACAAGGGGTCTTGGTTGCTTATAGCTCACAATTTATAATTCCATACCATAGTTTTAAAATTAATTTTCCAAATCCAGCAAGTAATAAAATACTTCAAATCTAAGGATTGTTTTAAAAGGAGAAAACACAGGAATTACCTTAGCATTAGAATAACAAGTCTTCGGGGCACCTGGGTGGCTCTGTCGGTTGATTGGTTGATTCTCCGACTTTGGCTCAGGTCATGATCTCGCGGTTGGTGAGTTTGAGCCCAGCCTTGGGCTCTGTGCTGTCAACACCCAGCGGATCCTCCGTCCCCCTCGCTCTCTGCCCCAACCCCGCTCATGCACATACACACTCACTCTCTCTCTCTCTCAAAAATAAATAAACATACAAATAAACGAATAAATGTGTCTGGTCCAAATTGAGATGTGCCATAAGCATAAAATACACATAGAAATGTAAGATTAAAAAAAAAAAAGAATAACAGAAGTCTTCGAGTAAGGTAGCGGGTTTTTCTTTTCTTTTTAATGTTTATTTACTTTTAAGAGAGAGAGAGAGAGACAGCGCACGCTAACAGGAGAGGGACAGAGAAAGGGAGACACAGAATCTGAAGCAGGCTCCAGGCTCTGAGCTGTCAGCACAGAGCCCAACCCGGGGCTCGAAGCCACAAACTGTGAGATCATGACCTGAGCCGAAGTCAGAGGCTTCACCGACTGAGCCACCCAGGCGCCCCGGTAGTGGTTTTTTCTGTATTATGAGACCATATTTCTCACAAAGGAGGAGATTTCCTAAGTGTTCTGTTAGAGATCCCAAAAGATTTTGCCATGAAGTAAAAAAAATTGATCATTTACCAGAAGAGGAAACCGAAGCTGGGAAAACAGGGTGACCCGGTTCACACTGCGCAGTTCATGGGAACATAAACGGTCTCCTGGCTCCTTGCTTTTTCCACTTTAACATGTCCTTGCAGAAAAGCCAAGCCTCGACAGGTGCACCCTTATTTTTGACAACGTTTATTCAGAAGCAACAACCAAATCATCATGTTTTTTTTGGAGAGAGAATGGCCAGATAGGTTAACTGCAGACCTGAGGTGTGGGTGTGCTCAAAGGCCACGGAGCCCGGAGACTTGGGTAAGTCTAAGCAATAGGTACAGTCAAGTCACCCCCAGAATCTGCCCCACGACTCCAAACCTTCTCCAACTGCTCAGCCCTTAGGCAAGATTTCATCACACCTATCTTTCTTCCCTGGCTGCAGTTTTAGAATGTTCCCCTATTCAATGTGGTATTCATGTTTTATCAGTCACAAAGGAAATCAATGGCCTTCTTTATGACCCCCTTTTCACAAAGTATTCCTTCAGGATAATGCTTTAAATACAAATCACTCACACAGTAGGAGGGGAGGTAGGCAGTGTAAGGATTTAGGAGCGTGTATATCCCAGAGAGACTGGTTATTCAAGAAATGTTGAAGATCTCCCAGTGCGTATAAAGAAAACAGCACACTCAGATATTATTTATCTACGTAACTCTCCTTATCCCAGGTCCATATCTGGCATCATTAATGACGCCTAGTAAATGAATGAACATGTCCCATCCTGAAACCCTGAACTTGTGCATACAACGACTTAGATCCTAAGGTTACTGATGAAGGCATAAAGCAATGCCAACCTAACTTTTGAAGCACTAAGCTCTAATTAGCTTCGGATGAGAGTCAGAGGCAAAGGACTTCAGTTTCCTGGCTTTTGATTTATTGGCTTCCCCCCAGCCTCCCTTCCAAAGATCTTAGGTCCGTCAATAGGGGGAGGGGCAGATTTGAGAGAGAAGATGAATTCTGTCTGGGACATGTGAATGAATCTCTCCAGCAAATGGGAGGAGACGGGTCTGGAACTGCCCCGAGTACAAACATTTCAGATAAAATGTTGCAACATGCGGGCACAGGTCTAGTAGATGAAACTGTGGAGATGCGCTGGCCCAGGAAGAGCAGGCAAAGTGGGAAGAGGCCGTAAGGTGGGGTGATCTTCCTGACGCAGTGAGTTTTACCAGCAGCCTGACAAACTGCAGTTAATGCAGGGAGGAGTGGATGGGTTGAGGGATGAGGGATGGTGGAGGGAGTGAGGCAGAAGCTGAAATGATTCAGCCCAGAGTCTAGGCTGGTTGGGAAAAGAAGCAAAGCCACGAGCAGGTTGAAAGCCTGGGAGAAAAGGAAGAGGGTTGGTTGCAGCTGCTAGCCGTGTAACCTTGAACTTGGCACTTACGTCTCTCTCATCATATGCACTTCCCATGTACAACTGTGCCAAGGTGCTAACCTCTGCTCTTTGAGGTGACCGATAAACTCTCTGATCAACATGTTAAGAGGACTCCTCAAAACACAGTACCTTAACTCAAGCTAGTAACTCTCTCTAAGGGTAGAAGCCAGGCCATTTGAAAAGAATGGGAGGAGGAAAAAGGAGGTAAGATATCCCAGAATATGGATAATCTTTCTATCTCCCCCACCCATGACATAATAAGTTACACACAAGTAAGTTCAACCTCAGTGGGCTCCCATCAAGGTGTGTGGTTCCATTCATAACATGTCTTGTGCAAAACCTAGATGTTGCAAGATACACATTTCTGGCAGCAGCAACAAGCACAGAGGCCCCCTGCTCCCATAAACTCCACATTCTTCCTCCAGCTGCGTGCCAGACCAACAATAACCAAACTATACTACTCCCTCAGGACAAGCAGGAATGTGAAAATAGAACAGAACTGAAATCTATTAAGATTCATATCCATAGACGTTTTTATGAGGCTAACAAAGGACATTAGAAAAAACTAAGACCAACTGTAACACAACCCCCATCTTTAAATTGCTCAGAGGTTGAATCAAAGTGCTTGAGTTAATTAGAATTTCCTTTGTGGAGAAGAGAACACAGTTCAACAAAGCTATTAGCTGCTTGGGCATTGGAAGAGAAACCCAGTAATATATTATGCTTTGGAGAAAAGTAATAAAACCCACTCATGATCTGAATCCTGAAAACGTCAAAACCCCCCATTTATTTAATCACAGATTCTGTTCTTAAAATGCTGTGAACACTGCAAAAGGGGGGGAAAGTGAAGCCATACTTTCTGCTCTTAAAAACGAGGATGTATCCTAGATATTCATGCATATGTCTTTTCAACATTGCTAGAGCTCACCAAAACAGGAATGCAAAGTTTTTCTTTTTTCTTTGTTTTTCACTTATAAAGCACTTAAAAAACCTTACTATTTATTTTTTTTAAGTTTATTTATTTGGAGAAAGAGCACGAGCCGAGGAAGGGCAGAGAGAAAGGGAGAGAGGGAGAGAGAGACAGAGAGAGAGAGAGAGAGAGAGAGAGAGAATCCCAAGCAGGCTCTGCACTGTCAGCACAGAGCCCTAGGTGGGGCTCGATCTCACAAAGTGTGAGATCCTGACCTGAGCTGAAATCAAGAGTCAGATGCTTAACCAACTGAGCCACCTACGTGCCCCTTAAAAACCTTTTATTTATTTTTTAATTAATGTAGCTTTTATAATAAGACTTTTTAAAAAATGTTTATTTATTTTTGAGAGAGAGAGAGTGAGCCAGAGAGGGGCAGAGAGAGAGGGGGATAGAGGATCTGAAGCAGGCTCCATGCTGATAGCAGAGGGCCCACTGTGGGGCTTGAACCCACAAACCATGAGATCACAACCTGAGCCAAAGTTGGTTGCTCAACCAACTGAGCCGCCCAGATGCCCCTTAAAAAACTGTTTAAAGAGAACAATACTCATAGACTGTCGCCGAATTGTAGAAAATAAGACTTGACTTTTGGTGCTTCAAAAAGTGGACCAGACCAACAGTTTGTTAGTGGTCAACTATTATGTAGTTAAAAATAAAAATAGGACTGGGGCGCCTGGGTGGCGCAGTCGGTTAAGCGTCCGACTTCAGCCAGGTCACGATCTCGCGGTCCGTGAGTTCGAGCCCCGCGTCAGGCTCTGGGCCGATGGCTCGGAGCCTGGAGCCTGTTTCCGATTCTGTGTCTCCCTCTCTCTCTGCCCCTCCCCCGTTCATGCTCTGTCTCTCTCTGTCCCAAAAATAAATAAAAAATGTTGAAAAAAAAAAATTAAAAAAAAAAATAAATAAATAAAAATAAAAATAAAAAAAATAAAAAAATAAAAATAGGACTTTCTGGAACTGCCAGCACCCCTCTGCCTTGGTGTAGCAAGAACCCTCTCTGGTTCTGAGAACTTTGGCGATCTGTGTGGACGGTCGGGGAAGCACCCCCAAATTCCTATATTGAAATCCTAATACTCAGTGTGATGGTAGTAGGAGGTGGGGACTTTGGGAGGTGCTGAAGTCATGAAATGAGGGTGAGGATTAGTGCTTTTATACAAGAGTCCACAGAGAGTGCCCTAGCCCCTTCTACCACTTGAGGACACAACAGAAAAGCCTGCAACCCAACGAGGGCCCCTCACCCTCACCCGTGACCTGGTCACGCTATCATTGATGGCGAGCAATACATTTCTGTTGTTTCTAAGCTATCCAGTTTGTGATCTTTTTATAGCTGCAAGCAAGGAGGGGGACTTATTTGCTCCAAACAGAAAGGAGAATCCTGGAGGGGAGGGCCTGTTTTGTGCGTGGTGTTGGGAGAGGGGATGGGAGTGCGGGGTGGGGGATATAGTTATTTCCAGATCCCCAGTATTAGCATACACTTGGCAAACGTTTCCATGCATTAAATGAACTCATTCTGGTTTTTGTTTTGCTGTTAATTTACCACGTAACTTCAGGCAAGTGAATTTGCTTGAGCTTCAGTTTTTCCATATGTAAAATGGGGATGACCCCTACGATAATGCCTATGAACAAATTTATGAACCCTAAAGCTCTATGCACATGAAAGGATGAAGAATTAGAGTTTCCTCTATTTTGCTTCTTCTCAGATACTGTCAGATATTAAACTTGCAATGTCAAAAACACTGCCACTATTCTCAGTGACTTCCTTCTTTTTTTTAATTTTTAAACTGTATTTATTTTTAAGAGAGTGCATGTGCTAGCGGGGAAGAGTCAAAGAGAGAGAGAAAGAGAGCATCCCAAGCAGGCTCTGCACTGTCAGCACAGAGCCCAACGTGGGGCTCGAACCCACAAACTGTGAGATCATGACCCAAGGTGCAATCAGGAGTCAGACGCTCAACTTACTGAGCCACCCAGGTGCCCTTGGTGACTTTCTTCTGAGCAAAGTCTTTTTTGGCAGGGCACCTGGGTGGCTCAGTTGGTTAAGCATCTGACTCTTGGTTTTGGCTCAGGTCATGATCTCATGGTTTGTGAGTTTGAGCCCCACATCAGGCTCTGCACTGTTGAAGCCTGCTTGGGATTCTCTCTCCCTCTCTCTCCGCCCCTCTCCAACTCATGCACGCTCACACTCTCTCTCTCCCTCTCTCAAAATAAACAAATAAAACTTAAAAAAAAAATTTCTTTGGCTTGTAAAAGTACATATTCTTCCCCATAGGTTAAAGCTAATTTCGTTACAAAATTGTAAAAATTTAGTCTGAAATGTTTTTTCAGAATTTTTTTTTTTTTCAAATTTTTTTAACATTTATTTATTTTTGAGACAGAGAGAGAGAGAGCATGAACAGGGGAGGGTCAGAGAAAGAGGGAGACACAGAATCTGAAACAGGCTCCAGGCTCTGAGCCGTCAGCACAGAGCCTGACGCGGGGCTTGAACCCACGGACAGTGAGATCATGACCTGAGCCGAAGTCGGACGCTTAACCGACTGAGCCACCCAGGCGCCCCTGTTTTTTCAGAATTTAACCTTATTTGTTAGAAAACATGTTCACCTCGGTTTTAAATAAGATGAGGTTTCTTTTTTTTTTTTTTTTTTAATTTTTTTTTTTTCAACGTTTTTTATTTATTTTTGGGACAGAGAGAGACAGAGCATGAACGGGGGAGGGGCAGAGAGAGAGGGAGACACAGAATCGGAAACAGGCTCCAGGCTCCGAGCCATCAGCCCAGAGCCTGACGCGGGGCTCGAACTCACGGACCGCGAGATCGGACCTGGCTGAAGTCGGACGCTTAACCGACTGCGCCACCCAGGCGCCCCTAAGATGAGGTTTCTAG
Source organism: Neofelis nebulosa (assembly GCF_028018385.1). Classification (NCBI taxonomy): domain Eukaryota; kingdom Metazoa; phylum Chordata; class Mammalia; order Carnivora; family Felidae; genus Neofelis; species Neofelis nebulosa. The sequence goes on along the minus strand of NC_080786.1, from coordinate 16,706,052 downwards.
ACTATTCTACAGAAACTCATTTTAATGCATAGTGTAGTAACCCATATTCCCGCTGTTAATCCTAAATTTTGACAACAACTGCCCATTACAGTTAATCATTGAATACTTACGACATCCCAGGCTCTATGCTTTGTATATTGTACACATTCTCTTTTAAGCTTTCTACAACTCAGTATGGAAGATGTTATTCCTTTTCTACACATGTAAAATGAGGCCCTGAAAGGTTGAGGGACTTCATCTAGCCAAGACATAATAGAATCAAGATTTGACCAGGCCTGACTTACTTAAAAGTCCTTGGCATTTTCACTGCGTCCACTGGCTGTCTTCAAAACACACTTACGGAGCACAACCCACGGGTAAACCAGAGCCTGTATTTATGAATATCAGAATCACTGATTCATCTTAAAAAAAGAAGGGAAGAGCCCGTTGTAATAGGTAGCTTTTCCAGAAATCTATCTGTGGTACCTCAAATCACCACACTCAATGCTCTTTATTTATTATTTGGTGCAAACGGAATCAAATCAACAGTATGCACTTTTTGAACAGTTTCTAATTCAAAGAACAAAACAGTCTTGGTGATGCTAAAATAAACTAGAAAGTTTATGGTGAAGAAGACAATCCTCCCCGTGTAAAAATGATTTTGGAGGACTTGAAAAATAATGCCCATCAGACATCAGACAGGAAATCCCTGCATCTCTCCTGTATTATATTATAAATGGCTGCTGGTTTCCTCCTCAGCAGGGAGTAACTTGCTTGGTGATCACTGGTGGGGCTTTTCAGATTCAGCCCCAGGCGTTGTCTTGTACTTCACGATGAGTAACTTCTAGTGTTATCACACTGGCTGGAGGCAAAATTATCAAGAAACATGTAGTAGAACTTGGCTTAGAGCCTTCTGAATATATAATTACTGTCTAAAGTTCCAATCTACACAATAGCAATTTACAGTAGCAACATCATCCCAGCACACCGAGAGAAACGTTAAACTTAGCTTATTGGCAATAGAGTCTAAAGCAGCTTCGAAGAGCGATACATGTTTTAAATAACTTTGAAGCATAAGCTAAATTCCCACATTTCTCCCCAGTCTGCTTGGAACATGGGCAACTTGACACAGCCTACAATTAGAAAATCTGGAGTGTGCCATCAGAAGAGCTAAAAGAGCTTATAACTGTGAACCAAAGAGATATGCATATTCCAGTCAATTATTCAGGAGCGAATTATCCAGAATCGTTCAATATTAGCCAGAATAGATCTGGCTAATCGACCTCATTTCCCTCATTTTCAGTCACTGATCAGCAAGTTGTACATCTTTCAGAAGTAGTGATAAAAACGAAGCTGAGAAAAAAGAGAAATTCTCCCTTCCGCTGATATTGAGGGCTCTAAAACCTGGTTCTGGTAAAGAGTCAGCAATGGTTACCTACCTGGGTGCTGGAGAGGACACGATACACCATAATCACCCGGTGAACTATTTCAACCAACTAACTGGTTTCGTTCGGTTTGTGAACTTTGATCATATGCATCATTTATAGCTCTATGACTATAGGTTCTTACCAGACCTTGCTTTAAAGTTAAATTATCACAACCTTTGGAAATCTTAAGTGGGGGAATGGGGAGGAGGAGAAGGACTTCCACTCCAAATGCAAACATTTAACGTTTCATGTAAAACTTCTCTTCAGTGTAAAACAATTAAACTCCACATGCTGAATGTATTCGACTGATTTACAAACATTTATGCAGTAACCAAAAACCCTAACGTTACAATCCTGTTTAGTGACGGTCTTGCTCATGAGCAGTTCATAGACAGATGATTGGCAGGTTGGCTGGGTCTAAAAATAAAAGAATGGGGAAAAAAGGGTTGAGCATACACAGAGACGTAGGAAATAATGAGGCTGATTTGCAAGTGAGGATTATGGAAATCAGTATCTTCACCTTAAAGACACACATTGTGAATGATTCAAGTTTTAATGAAGCACACGTTAGATTGTGACTCCAAATTATTTCACAAGATTGAAGTGTACTTAAAGCTTTAATCTCCTTAGTTTATTTTACTGCCAACAATCATTTTACAATGCCACGGTTCATTTATTAGTTGTAAATGAAAATAACCTGGGAGAAGTATAGTACCATAGTTAAGAATTTGAGCTTAGTGAATCACATGTTTAAGCTAAAACAAAACCATAACCTCACATTTGGGAAACCAACCAATGAGTTCATGAAGCATTCGACGTTTCTTAAAAACCTACTATGTGCCAGGAATTAAATTTGGGGGGAATCAAGGGCAAGTTTGAAACTGGGTTTATCTGATAAAATGAATATTTTCAGAAAGACAACACACTGTGTTAGCAATGGTAGGTGGAATATCTTGGGAAGAGGGACATACCAGAGGCACAGAAACCTGTTAGGAGGGGGTGAGGGCCTGGATTGTGTTGTGGGATTAGAAAGGAATGGTTGGAAGATAGAATATTTGAAAGGAATAGTCAACAATAAGGACTTGATTGTTTCATGTGGCGTTACTGATGGAGGAAACATGGGAATGGAATTACTCGGAGATGAAGAGTTACATTTGGGGTTGGTGTAGAATACCTTTAATTTAAGATGATGGTGGCTCATCTAAATGGTCATTAGATCGATTTCATTAACTATAAGAATCCAAACTATGTGTAAGCTCTTCCCAATGGTGCCTGCCACAGTTTATACAGTGATTAGTTTTGAAAGAAGCAATCTATTAGTTATATTTTTACACATTTACCTTCTGTTGACTAATACTAGTCACATATTAGATCTATTGCAGAAAGGTGAGATTTAACTGTATTTTTGAAACCATGCTTTCTTCTCCAATGAATATTGTCTACATCTTACCAACATATAGTCAACAGTTTCAAACTTTGCCCATGTTGGCAACTTGTCAGAAGACTGGGGGCTACACCTGTCTTGCATAATGCTGAGTTAATCCTAGCTTGCCATTAACTTTAATACAGCTCACAGAGGCCGGTGTATTTAATGTGGATCTCTGAATTCTAGAAACTGGAGCCTCCACATCTATGATTTCTTGTAAACAGGCTACAGCTCCAGGACCCCAGGCCTATACTTAGCCATCAGGCTCTATTTTAATCTCACTTCCTCTTCAAAATTACTGTCATTCTGCAACGCCAAACATATCTGCCACTGATTATGGAGCCCTTTCCAATTCTTGTGATATTCAGCTAATCTTTTTGTTATGTGAGAATAAGCAGTAAGATTATCTTTTGTTTTTTAGGCACGTGCTAAGTAAAATACAAGACTAGGAAATGGTATGTTTGATATTCTGTATGTTTAGATTAGTAATAAATTTGAGATTCAAGTTTAAAGAACATCTCTGCACCAATTATATATGTACCACAAAATCTGGCTGTTTAACCTCTATTAGAGTAAACCAAAAATGCCTTCTTAAAACTCTTGCTTAATAGAAACAGACCCATAAATACAGAGAACAAACTGATGGTTGCCAGAGGGGTGGGGTGTGTGGGGATGGGACAAACGGGTAAATGAGAATGGGAGGTACCAGCTTCCAGTTATGAAAAGAATAAGCCATGGGGATTAAAGGTACAGCATAGGGAACATAGCCAATTGTATCATAGTGGTGTGGTATGGGACAGACAGTAGCTACACTTGCAGTGAGACAGTATAACATATGGGGTTATCACATCACTATGTTGTACACCTGAGACTGATGTAACACTGTGTGTCAACTAAACTTCAACTAAAAAAATATATTATGCTTATATATATGAAAAACAAAGCAAAACAAAACAAAACAAAACCTTACCTAAGTATTTCCTCCCCCCCAGAATATTAGTCCTATGCTAAGGAGTCGAGAAGCTCCTTGAAGGCTGGGCTGGTGTCCTCCAGTAAGTGACAGAGGAGGAAGGGAGGAGGTAAAGGCCTTGGTAATGGTCACAGTGAATTGGTGACTAATGTCCCTAAGACGTTACTAAACAAAGTGTGGGAAACTAGACTGAGTCTCTATCATCTCAGGACATGTTATGGGTATTTTGACATGTTTGGAAATATTTGCTGAGAGCCACCTTTCCATTACTCCTTCTCTTAAAAAAAAAATGGCAAAAAACTACAACGTAACAGCAAACAAATTAAATCACTAAAAATCCAACAAGAGATCGGTTTGCTTCAAATTATATTGCATTGTATAATTGACTACTGCGCAATCCTAAAAAATGATGAAAAGCACATTATGATTCATGCACATATTTAAGTTATAGAACATTATATATGGAGCAATTCCATTTTTGAATAAATAGATATATAAATTTTCAAATATGTATCCTCATTTATCTAAAGACAAATACCAGAATCATCTAACAGTGGTTATCTCTGAGCAGTGGGATTACACGTAATTTTTAACTTTTGTTAATCTCTATTTTAATTTTTCTGTTGCAAAAGTATTTATAAGTTAGGCCCAAGTGTACATCGATTGATGAATGGATAAAGAAGATGTGATATATTTATATATAGGAATACTATTCAGCCATAAAAAAGAATGAAATCTTGCCATTTGCAATGACATGGATAGACTTAGAAAGTATAATGCTAAGTGGAATAAGTCAGTTGGAGAAAGACAAATACCATATCGTTTCACTCATATGTGGAATTTAAGAAACAAAACAAATGAGCAAAGGAAAAAAAGAGATACAGACAAACCAAGAAACAGGCTCTTAACTGTAGAGGATAAATTGATGGTTACGGAGTGAAATAGGTGATGGGGATTAAGGAGTGTACTTGTGGTGAGTACTGGGTGATGTATGGAACTGTGGAATCAGTATATTGTACACCTGACACTAATATAACACTGTATGTTAACTAACTGGAATTAAAATAAAAACTTACAGTAAGAAAAGGTTACAAGAAAAAAAATCCAAAAATTCCATTGCTACTGCATGATACTAAATTTCTTCAATATCTCTGATATTCTCGCTACCATTTTGAGAACAAGAACTACAAATTAACAAAAAATTGTGAAAAGTGAAGCAGAATTATGAATGAGGAGAAAAATATCTAAGCAGGAATGGCCAAGGCCAAAATTCACGAAGAAGGTATGATTTGGTCAGATCTGGTCCTCTTAAGGAGAGGGAAGATCAATCACAATGACCACTACTGTGCATTGAGTCTTATTACATTTAAGCATCGTGCTTATGCCTTGCATTCTTGAAAGGCTGGAATCATTTCCAGCCTTTGTATTGCACAATAACACAGAAGGAAGTTACTTACAGCTACACAATAAAGTTGTTGCAGTAGAGCTGACAAGATATCGTGAGACCAAAGTGAGAGAGCAAATGTGACCAAGGTAGAGATGCAGAGATGTTCATAAGCACCAAGTTTCACTGCCATGTTCCTCCTCATCAATACATGTTCAATGGCACTAGGCCAATCACTGGTCCTTCAACAAGTAGGTCCACAGTTAACATCACTAACACAACAGATAGGAGAGCAAAGGATTTTGTATGGCAGAACAGGTGCACTGGGTTTATCCTGAGGACACAGTAATGTGTGGGCAACCCAGTGCCAAAGAAAGGGAGATGCTTGTGGTCAGCTCAAGAAACTGTGCAAACTCCACAGCCCATCTAAGTTATTCAGTGCTTGCAGTGAGAGATACACAAGAATCACAGTGGGATGGTAGTGTGTTCTTTGTAGCTCTCATCTGCTGGGCAGAGAGAGGCAAGTGTAGGCAACAAAGCCACACCAAAATGCCAGCCAGTCTGCTCAGAGGTTGGACAGTCAGCTAGATTCATAAGCTAAGCAGGTCATTCCTGGTTCATCAGCCTAATTTTGTTCTGGTAAAATAATAATTTTCTCTTTGGAATTGATCACTATCTAAAAACCAATCTACATATTTATCACAACCTAAATGCACATATGAATCTTAATCAAAACCCATCTCCTTCTCCAAAGTATATATGCCCTGAGGGCAGGGAGTTTCGTCTGTCATTGTTGCTGTATTCTCTGTAGCTAACCCAATTTGTAACACAGAATAGGACACCCATAATATTTATTGAATGGCTGAGTTCACTATGTCATTAACATCAAGAAGGCACATCCACAGTTGATACCCAGAAGGTTGCCACCGTGGAGGTGGGGTGTGACTGCGAATGGTAATGGGATATCCATGGAAATGGACCTTGGGTGGCTGGAGAGATGGAACTCAGACATCTCTGAAAGGTCAGCATGAGGCTCAATTGTGGGAGTCATCTGTGTTTAGATTGATCAGTGAAACTATGAGATATGTTCAATTCTATAAGAGAAATAGTGAATTAGGAAGAAGACTGAATGGAGTTTTGGTTAAGCACTTCTTTGGCAAAGAACTGAATGGTGGACAAGAACTGACCATGACAAACACAGTTGTAAGAAAGATGTGGTATGTGCCAATAGCTGTCAATATCCCAGGGATTATTTTAACCATAGATTTTGATTTAAATAACATATCAATTTTAATAGATTACTGCTTTGGGGCACCTGGGTGGCTCAGTCGGTTGAAAGCCTTCGACTTTGGCTCAGGTCACGATCTCACGGTTCGTGGGTTTGAGCCCCGCGTCGGGCTCTGTGCTGACAGCTCGGAGCCTGGACCCTGTTTCAGATTCTGTGTCTCCCTCCACTCTGCCCCTCCCCTGTTCACGCTCTGCCTCAAAAATAAATGAACATTAAAAAAAAAATAGATTACTACTTGTTGGATGGATTAGGGTAACAGGAAGTCAATTTATATTATGCTGATAGATACAATCAAAAAAAAGAGCCAGAATGTGGGTTGAGAAAAAGCGGGTCCCAGTGACTAATGAAGAGTGAAAAGATACATATGTACCTGAGACTATTACCTAAAAAAAAAAAAAAAAAAAAAAAAAAGGTAAAGAAGAGTTCAGGAGCAGATCTTCAATGACACTTCACAAGTTTATACAAGAATCACAGTGGGTGCAAAATTTTCAAAATGTGTCCTGGGGCAAAACTGCTAAACATACCCCCAAAGAGTTTCAGTCCCCACTTGGGGTTCCTTTTATTCTGGAGCTTATCTGCTTATCCTTTGTTGTCTCTTACTACAGTTAACCCTTGAACAACACAGGTTTGAAGTTTACGGGTCCATTTACATGTTCATTTTGTTTCATAAATGCAGTCCAGTACTGTAAATGTATTTTCTCTTCCTTATAATTTTATTCATAATGTTTCCTTTCCTCTACCTTACTTTATTGTAAGAATACAGGATATAATACATATAAGACACAGAATATGTGTTCATTGACTGTTTATGGTATCAGGAAGGCTTTTGGTCAACAGCTAACCAGCCAACAGCCAACAGTAGGCCATTAGTGGTAGCTTGTGGGGAGTCCAAAGTTATACAGGAATTTTTGACTGCATGAGTGGTGGGTGCCCTTGACCCCTCATGTTGTTCAAGGGTCAACCGTAGGTCGCTTCTGGGTGCTGTCCTAGGTATAGCAGGGGCAACGAAAAAGAATAGGACATAGGTGCTGGCGTTGAAGGGGTTTGCCATCTTGTGTTTTCAGCAGAGTACGGAACAATGAACTGTAGTTCATTCAAAGTGAAACAGGATGTGAAGAAATGGGCTCAGTTGATCTGGAACACCATTGTTCTTTCTTTTCCTTTCTTTTCTTATCATCTACCTTTGGAGGTCACCTTGGTCTGCTCTAAGAATTGAGAGAAGAGGACCAGAAAAAAGTTCTAAATCTTTTCTACTAAAAAAAAAAAAAAAAATGCAGCTGGCACATAACAATGCAAGGAAACAACAAACCACACAGTGTTAGTAAAATGTTATAAAAATGAGAATGAAATCAGGTTAGCAATAGAAGAGACTTCCAAATATTAGGCACTGGGCAAAGAACTGCTAACTTGTGTGACATTGGGCCAGGGTCTTTTCCTCTCTGACCTTCAATTTCCACATCATGAAAATAAGAGCATTAGGTTAGAACAGTATTCTCAAAGGTTTGTGACTTTAAGACACAAAACAGATGAACACAAGGGAAAGGAAGCAAAAATAATTTAAAAACAGGGAGGGGGACAAAACATAAGAGACTCTTAAATATGGAGAACAAACAGAGGGTTACTGGAGGGGGTGTGTGGGGGGGGATGGGCTAAATGGGTAAGGGACACCAAGGAATCTACTCCTGAAATCTTTGTTGCACTATATGCTAACTAATTTGGATGTAAATTAAAAAAAAAAAAAAAAAAAAGAATCGGCGGTTTGTTAATAAACTCAATTTGCTAGCCTAACCCTAAGGGTTTTGACTCAACATTTCCTGCAAGAGGCCCAGGAATCTGCATCCCCTCAGATGGTGAGATGCAGTCCATGCTCTGGGGAACACTGCCTGAAATATCCTGAAAAATCCTGAGTGATCCTACCCAAAAGATGCTCTGAGACCTAGCAGAAGTATTAAATACACATCTTGTGATTTCTTTTCTTCCTGTTTCTTTCTTTTTTTTAAATTTACATTCACATTAGCACATAGTGCAACAATGATTTCAGGAGTAGATTCCTTTTATTTTTTTAAATTTTTTTTTTTAACGTTTATTCATTTCTGAGAGACACAGTGCAAGCAGGGGTGGGGTAGAGAGCTGTCAGCACAGAGCCTGACGCTGGGCTCAAATTCACGACCTCGGCCAAAGTCATCCGCTTAACTGACTGAACCACCCAGGCGCCCCTTTTCAGGAGTAGATTCCTTAATGCCGCTTACCCATTGAGCCCACCCCCCCCCCCAACCCCCATCTTCCTGTTTCTATGTCTGTTTTCCCATCATAGTACATTCACAAATACTTCAGGAGTTATTTCATAAATTGTGTAAGTGAATCTGTGTGCAACTCGTTCTGCAGTGAGGGAAATCAAACTTATGCCTTTATCAGAAACTGTGGCTTAAACACAAGAGTGCATTCGAAGTAAGAAATACAATTCACCTGCCCTCACAGAGCAAAATGAAAAGGTTCCCCCGAATACCATGGCTTACGATTTATGACACGCAGGTAGCATCTGAGAAGTCAAGTGGAGACTATTTCTACTCTCCCACTGAAAACGTGCTTTAGGCGTAATGGTTGTTTACCATGCGTGCGTAGGTGTTAACGGGCATTCCTGCAGCTGCTCTGGGATCCAGGGACCCGCAGGGAAAGAAACAGTCCATGAAGAAGTGGAAGGAGAGCAGGAGGTGAGGCACCCACTCTTGGCTGGCGGTTCAGGCAGAACAGGAACCTGGTGACGCCTCAGTGGAGACACATGTTCCCACACATCCGGATAAGGGGAACACAGCACCTCGGTTTGCGCGCTTTCTTTTGTGCAGCTGCTCTCCCACCTGGCACGCTCAGGCCGATGATATTTGTCCTTAGAGGTAAAAATGGGTGACTTTGCATGACCATTCGGGGCTGACACTCCTTATCCTGTCCAGTGATTTGGATCCAGCCGAAAGGACAACACTCCTTTCTTCAACCGTGAAGTTTTGAGATGCGACCACTTCATGATTCCCTTTACAGAGTTCTCCCACCATCTTTCTCCCTCGGCGTTGAATCTGTTTCAAATTTAAGTTTGCACGAAGTATGAGAGCCTTGATGATTCCATATTTATTAAATGAAGATCAAAGGCCCTCTTTGCTTTTTTTAGTCTTTTACATCTGGGAGGAATGACATAACCCTTCAGATGACAGTCTTTCTTTCCACCAAAGAACGCAGCAGCATGAGAATGCCTTCATTTTCAAGCACTTGCCTCTTTTCTAAGCCGAAATGTTCTCCAAGTCATAAGCATGCTGCCATCACACATGGAATTGCATTCCGTGTTACATTTCAAGAACACCAGGAATATAACACACCATTCTGTACTGCCACCAGATACTGCTTTTTCCCTTTACTTTGCACAAAGCCCTGTGCCCAGTAAGACTGGCTTCAGGGCTTATGAGAAGGTTTAAGTCAAAGATTGTTATCTTCTTACATTGATGTTGTTGAGAGGTGGGCTTTTTGTTGTATTATGTTGTTTCCAACGAAGGATCAGCAACAGATTTAAAATTTGGAATTTAATACAAATTTAAAAGATTACTGTCCCAAATGCACAAAGACCTAAAAGTCAGTAAGAAAAGGACAAAGAGCCCAATAAAAAAGGGAGCAAAATATCCGAGCAGGCATTCACAGAATAGGGAACCCAAATGATCAATAAATGTGAAAGCATACTCAGACTCACCAGTAATCAGGAAAATACAAAAGTAAAGCAACACAATACTATTTCACGCAGATCATAATGGCAAACATTACAAAGCTTCATAATACTACGTGCTGGCCAGGATGTAGAAAAAAGGAAATTTGAGTAAATTGCCAATAAGACTGTTAAGTTGGCAGTAAACATCTCGGAAAACAATTGGCAATAAATGTGAAAATGTGCATAGCCTGTGACTCGGGAGTTTCATTTCTAAGATATATCCTACTTACTGCACTTACCCACAAGGAGATACAGATAGCATTGGTTGTGATAGTAATGATAACTGCTTGTCATAAACTCTGAGCATCAGCTGAATATCCATCAAGCGGATAAGGGAGAAATAAATTGTGGTACTTGTAAATGATGGCATCTATATGGAGTTAAGATAGTTAAGACCTATGTGTATCAATGTGGATATAGAAAATAATGGAAAAAGCAAATTGTAGAACATCAGGTACTGTTTATAATGATACAAATCAATACAATTAAATACTGTATATAGTCAAAGGAAAAAGTCATAAAATAAAGAAATTCTAAATTTCTGATGATAATCGCCTTTGGAGAAGTAGAAAGGGGGTGTGGGATTGAGAGAGGAGTCGCAGGGCACTTCGACTTTGTAAGTGCTGTTTGGATTTTCTTTAGAAGATAAAGCAAACACAACAGAATGTTGATGTTATTTCACTTTTGAGTGGAGGTTACACTGGTTTTTTGTCATGTCATTCTTTGTACTTGTGTGTGTGTGTGTGTGTGTGTGTGTGTTTCCCAAGCAAAACGCAAAACATTAACAGGTAATAAGAGGGGATGTCTGGGGAGAAAACAACTGAAGATACCCATGATCATCCTTTTAAACCGTGAGGGTACTGTGGTGGGGCTGGCCACTCAGCAGAGCTGCAAATGGTGATGTTTACAAAGCATTCCGAGCATTAATTGCAAAGATCGAAATAAAACTACAAGAAGTGAGTGTATTTGCCTCACAGAAAATTTAAAAAACTTGGGGGAAGGTACAAGTTGTAGAAATAAGGCTATACAAATTGGTACATTTCCTATATTTTGTTTTTGAGCACGGGAACGATTCCGACAATCTTTAAGTAGTTTACTAATGAATTTGAAGTTCCTGAAAATTCAAAGTCAACAACCCTCCCGAAAGCTATTCAATATGCCAATTATCTTGCTTTTAGCAACTAGTAATATTAAGTCATTACTTTAAACTTGGCTGAAATATGCACAAATAAAATAGTGCATCCCTTTAGGGCAGTCACATACTCCAACATGTATAGGCAGATGACTTTTATAAATGACTGTGGGTAAAAATGAATTAATGAATAACAAAAAAAAGACAAGGTGCAAGTGTCTGCAGGACAGTAGTGTCTATTGTGATGGAAAGGAGGAGAAATGTAAAAGACAAAAACCAGAATAAACCCTAATAAGTAAATATGATCACCTGTGAGGGTGGAGTAGGTGGCAAAAGAGAACAGGAATAGAAGCAAGACTCTATAGCAAGTGCTTATCCACTTTGTTGTATGGTTTTGACTTTGGAATTATGTAAATGTTTGATCTAAGAAAACGTAAAATTAGATTATTAAAAAAATAAAATCAAATCCCTGAAACAAATGAACCTCTGAATACTGATCAGGGAGGGACTAGGCGTGAGAGGCCCCAGCATGTCTGCCTGCTTGATGCCCTGGCGCCCAAGGGTGACACTCACTGTTGACCTGCCACACCACCACCTCCAGTGTCCTGCAGTCAGGCCTCCCAACCAGGGGAGGGGCCTGGTGAAGAAATACCCTACACCTGGAGTGAGAAGACCCGAACCAGCTACCTGGCATCAGCTTAGTCCTTAATTACGCATTCAGTGGAACAAACATTTAAAGAAAACGAATAGCATGAAAGAGAAACCAAAATGAACAATATATGGTCCAGAAAACAGAGGTAATTATTTAACAAAGAAGACTTCTAGAAAAGTTCTAATTTATAATCTTGTAGAAATAGAAATAGATAGGGGCTCCTGGGTGGCTCAGTAGGTTAAACGACTAACTCTTGATTTTGGCTCAGGTCATAATCTCAAGGTCGTGAGACCAAGCCCCACATCAGGTTCTGCACTGGCTGTGGATCCTGCTTGAGATTCTCTCCCTCTCTCTCTCTCTCTCTCTCTCTCTGCCCCTTGCCCACTCATGCATGCACATGCTCTCTCCCTCTCAAAATATAGAGGGGCACCTGGGTGGCTCAGTCCGTTAAGCATTAGACTCTTGGTTTCAGCTCGGGTAATAATCTCATGGTTTCATGGGTTCAGGCCCATGTGCTATTAGCACAGAGCCTGATTGGGATTCTCTGTTTCCCTCTTTCTCTGACCCTCCCCCACTCGTGCTGTCTCTGTCTCTCTCAAAATAAATAAACTTTAAAAAAGTAAAACAAACACAGGAATAGAATATTATAATCACTAAGCAAGCACAAGATGATACGAAGGAATTATAAAGAGTTGGATGTAACAATGATTATCAAAGACTCACCCAATAGGCAAATATACAGGCACACCTTGGAGATACTGCGGGTTTGGTTCCAGACCACTGCAATAAAGTGAGTATGTCAATAAAGCAAGTCAAATGAATGAATGGATGGAGCTCTATTCTCACATGGTGGGAAGCAGAGATAGCAAGCTCTCTTAAGGGCACTAATCCCATTCAAAGGGCTCCACCTTCATAACCTAATTATTTCCCAAAGTCTTCACCTGCTAATACTAACACATCGGGGGGTTAGGATTTCAACACATGCCTTGGGTGGGTGGGTGGAGAGGGGGACACACTTAGTCCATAACAGTATCTAATGCTGTATAAACTATTCACTCCCCAAGTGTCTTAAAAATCAATTATCTCTAACAGTTTCTGTGCATTAGGAATTCAGTAGTGGTTTGGCTGACAGTTTCATCTGGAGGTGTCTCGCTCTCATGAAGCTAGTCATTGAAGGCTTGGCTGGGGCTGGAGGATCCACTTCTATGGCTGACAAGTTGGTGTTAGAGGTTGGAGGGAGCCTCAGTTCCTCCCCACAGACCTGCTAGAGTGGCCTTATGTCAGGGCAACTGATTCCCGCCCCGCCCCGCCCCGCCCCGCCCCGGGGAGGCAGTATAAGCAAGCAAGGTTTTTATGACAAAGTCTCAGAAATTCCACACGGTCACTTTCACCATATTCTATTGGACACACACACAGACTGGCTCTAATTTAGCGTGAAAGGGACAGTACAAACACACGAAAGCCAGGAGGTGAGGATCAGTGCAGGCTGGCTACCACAAATGCAATATTTCGTGTTGGCAAGAATGGGCAGAAATGTGTGCCCTCATACACTATCACGGATGCACCTCATTTAGAAAATGACTTGATGGTAGACAGGTAAGATTTAAAATGCACGTATCTTTGCATATTTTCTATGTGAAAGAAATATGTGTGATGATTTTTTTTACTGCAGTAGTGTTTGCAACAACAACAAAGGGAAGAACCTAAATATCTGTAAATAAGGGAATAAATAAAGGAATACTGTGGGACAGTTAAAAAGAATGTGGTAGATCTGTGACCACCTGTGGACAGCCTTCTTTGAAGACCTATCGTTAAGAAAACAAGCAGAAAGAAAATACACTTCCGTTTACATAAAAAGAAAAAAACCCCAATACACAAAAGCTGATTTTGTGTGTATGTGCATGCACGAAAACAAAAGTCTCCAGGAAAGCTCTGGAAAAACAAATGTAAACATTTTGGCAGTTGCTTCTGTCAGCGGTGGGGGTGGAGGCAGCACTTTTATTTACCGTCTTGTTTGAATTAACAAAAATGGCTTCAGTAATTGAAACATTAAAATCAGTAAATGACAGACTTTGAGTGACTACTCCAAATGCTCTCACAATAAAGAATATAGGCTTCAGTGATTAGACTTTATTTTGCTCTTCGGAGGCCCTTTCTGGCTTACTTGTAGATTTCTAGTTGCTGCTACAATTGGGTTGACCTCAGAGCAAGTCTTTAGAAAACTAAAAGAAGAGAGCAAGGTCTCAACTTTTGAGTCTGTATTCACTTGTGTTGTGATGAAAGGGAATGGCCGATAGACAGGCATTAAAATACTGCCTCCCCTTAGCCTCTCAGTTTCAAAATACATACAATGTCGCTATGCCTAGCATACAATGCCACTATGATCAAATGAGACACTCGAGTCTTTGGCACTGATTAGACACTAAAAAGGGGACCATTGTTAGTTTAGGTCCGTTCTAAATTTCTTATCAGAAATAAAGCACTGTTTGGGTCCTTATAAAGAGGTGGCTGGAATACATGCTAAGTGGAATAAAACCAATCGCGACTTGTGTTGGTTTATCCTTGTTCTTCCCCCAGGAGTATTTAAGGAAAGAATGCCACCTGAGTCAGAGTTATTAGCTTCTAAGAGTGTATTCACTTGGACTATAAAATCAAAATGCAATTTATTGTTACAGAGGAAAAAATCTTTAAAAATTATTACACAAACACTGAAGCATTCATATCTAGTACAATGTATCATCAAATTACAATAAATTTGTTCTCCAGGAAAGCTGAACTGTAGTTCTCCAGAAAGCTGAACTGATATCATTGGTTCTAGTGTGAATTTTAACAACTCAACTTGAATATTCCCATCGAAGTATCTATTATTTATGAAACACCTACTAAAGCAGCAACTCATTGCTTAGGTCATTTAACTTCTCTGGGTTTGAGTTTCCTCAGTGAAAAGTGAGAAGTCTGGGTTAAATGATCACAAACAACCTTTCCTATCCCCCAAGTCCATGATACACTGTTCTCTTAGCCCTCCTTCAACGTGAGGCACTTCTTTTCCTTGTGAACTGATAAAATTGTGTTTTATCGGCTGTGGCTTCTTGTCTATCTTGAGAATGTGAATTCCAGCACAAGTACTTCTTTAACCTCCCCCCGCCCCCACCACCCAAACCCACTGTCATACAAAGCAGACTGTCTGTAAAATTCATCATGATGGGACTTGACCTGACACCAAAGTAGAAACCCTTTTTAAACAATGAGCAGTGGCAGGAGAGGGCCCATCGACCGGCCCCGGTTTCAAGAAGGTGGTGCAGTTATGCCCTCAGCGCTCTGGCGTGCACTCTGGGCACAGCACGCGGCATACTTCTAAGTGAACAGACCATAAGCGACTGCTGCATAAACCGGGCTCTACTTCCGCGCCAGTACGGAAGGGGCCTGTCCTACTGCAGCCCTTCTTTGCCTTACCGGTTGACGGTCACTTAGCTTTATATACACATCCCTGAGAATTGTTTCGTCCCAAAACTTTTGTACTATTTCCAAAATGTTCTGTGTAGTATCTATTAGTATGTATTGGATACCCTTGGGGTTGAGACTCTCACGGGATACATTTTTAAAAAGTGTGCAACGGGGTACCTGGGTGGCTCAGTCGGTTAAGGGTACAACTCTTGATTTTGGCTCAGGTCAGGATCTCATGGTCAGATCAAGCCCCGTGTCAGGCTCTGCACTGACAGCATGGAGCCTGCTTGGGATTCTCTCTTTCCCTCACTCTCTGCCCCTCTCCATCTCTTTCAAAAATAAATATTTAAAAAAAAAAGGTGCAACTACTTTTCCTCTTCAACATTGCAACTCTATAAAAATCCGACATTTGAACTCTAATCATTTTTCTGCTTAAAGCCACAGTAAAAATTCGAATGTACCTTTTCCACAAATGAGATACATTCAGTTAAGTACTGACATTTTTCTTACCATCTTTACAAAGGTGCTTGCCAACCTCTAGGTTTTCTCACGAAGGTTAAGAGGGTTGGTCCACCTGCTCATCACAATACTCATGTGCCAAAGCAGACACCTCAAGACAGGTAAGAGTCAAGTCTCTTCAACTTTATGTATTTGACCACGACAAGAAGCTAACTCAGGAGGGAGAATTCCATAAAACTTCCTAATATTTAAGACTTACTAATAAATCACTTTAGATAATACAAAAAATTTTTTTGAAATGTAACTTTTTAGCAAGAAACTGATCCTCAACAGTTTGACTACAATTAAAAAGCAAATATAAGACCTTTGTTCAGGATCTTAGTGCATTTTTAATAATGCATATGAATGTCCTACGAGTTGCAGAGTGAGAATCTCTGAGAACGTACTTTTCTTGTAGGAACAGTTGAGAACTCGGGGTGCTGGGTGGCTCAGTCGGTTACGCGCCCGACTTCGGCTCAGGTCATGATCTTGTGGTCTGTAAGTTTGAGCCCTGTATCAGTCTCTGGGCTGACAGCTCAGAGCCTGGAGTCTGCTTTGGATTCTGTGTCTCTCTCTCCTTATGCCCCTCCCCTGCTCGCGCCCTGTCTCTCCCTCTCAAAAATAAATAAACATTAGGGGAAAAAAATTAAAAAAAAAAAAAAAAGATTGAGAACTCGCTTTGTAGAACATTACAAAGATGGTGAGAGCACAAGAGCCTACCCTTCTCACCACTGCCTCCTTCAGCACTATCACCACACTTGCACACAAATGCTTAATAAATTTAATTGGAGAGGTTACATGGAACACACCAAAAACTCTTGAAACAGCATGTACTGCATAATCTAGTTACACAGTTTCAAAGACAAGAACAGATATTTATTCAATGAGGTAGATAGAAATACTCAAAAGTAAACTCCAAAGTAAAGCATATTCTAAAGTGTCTACACATGGATTTATAATGTATCTCTGAATTTATGCAGCCAGTGTTAAATGTTTTCATAACTCTTATCTATCCCAGCAGTTTTCAATGTTTAGCATACTTATTAAAGATTCTTATTTAGTCAAAGTAACCACTAAAATGATACAAAATAATCCATTTTATTTCTTAAATGCCTATGTATTTACAATCATAAAAATGTCCATGCATTATAACTTATGAGATACTATACTTTCACATTTATTAAAAATTAAAAATCTTAGGAAACCTAAGTACTTATGAAGAAATTAATGGCCAATCAAAAAATGTCAAATTACTATTATTAAAGATTATATCATAATCATGAATAGCATTTCATCATGAATACCTTCATTTTACTTTTAAAACTATACTTACAGTTTTTAGATTAAAATCTCATATTGAGGCAATAAGACTTTACTTCAAATTACAGTCACATATGGAAGGGAGCTTTTAATTCAAGGTTTCGTTATGGTCCGTAGTACAAAGATATATTTTCCTGAGGGGCACATGATGGACAGCTAGCCAAAGAAATAGGCTAGCAGAGGGTAGCAAATGGCCAACTAAGCATGCACTGAACCCACAGACTACTTTAGAACACAGTAAATCTTTGATTATTGTCAGCTTTTCTATAATGTTCAGGTTCTCAAAGGTCACTGAATTTTATAATTATCTCCAAACAATTTTCTTCATGGTCATTTAAGCTTTGTCTAAACAGCTGAGTATGTTGCCAAGCAACAACACCATCTCCTCTGCTTAATTCTGCTTCCAAAATAACTTCAGTGGCACCAGAAAAATCATGATAGGAGCGAAGAGTTTTATCTGTTGGAGGAAAAAAAAAAATTAACACTCTGCTTTTGGTAACTTAAAGAATATAAAGAAATAGCTTATATATATTATATGCCTAACATGTAGGTAAAAACCAACCCTTAAAAAATAAATACAATGATTCCTTAGGGAGGGAATGTGTCCTTTGAAACAAAGAAATAATCTTTCTTCATCCATTTATGTTTCACAATAAAAAACATAAGCCTTTCTATCAGAATGAGGTTATACAAGTTTTAATTAAATTTTTTATTTTTTACTGCAGAGTACGAATGACTCTTGGGTATGGAACCCTCAAATAAGTACGATTATTCTTCAGAGTGTTAACTATATACATCGTGATTAATTCTCTAGTCAAATGCTTACCGCCTGACAGTTCTACTTGTGCTGAGTCAGATCGCAATTTCCACTGTATTGTTCCAGTTTGAAAGGTTTGACTACTCGTTCTAATGGAAATGCTATCTACTTTGAAGCCAACTGACCCACACTCAAACTTCCAGGAAATGTAAGCATAAGACGATCCTTCTTTTCGGGCTAAATATACCTACAAAGGAGGAGGGAGAGCAAGAACTGTCAGAAATAATAAAGTAGTGTAGAAAACACATGTAGTCAAAGTCTTACTGTCATAGGGTACTACAATACAGATGCTCTGAACACCTAGTTTTTTCCCACTGAAATTTTTACTGGTAACATTTCTCATCTTGTCAGCAATTTTTCCTACAGCATCTTTTGCTCTGGAAGAAAGAAACTTGGATACAGGTGCCCCGTTAAGTACATTGCTAAGGGGAGCACGCTAACCAAATTTTGGTAAATCTTATTTTTTTTTAAATTAGTAAAGCCCAGCTATTTAATATGAACTTTAGGAGAAGTCCTGCTGAAAATGAAGAATCCTTTTAAATGCAATTATTCTATATCTTCTTTTCTAAGTGTGGATTTTCAGACAAGCTTTTCTAGAGTGAGAAGTCAAGAAAATAACTCAGTCATTGCTAAGTAATGGTTTAAAAGGTAGTATTCATGCTTGCCTCTTCAAATAGTATGCCCCATTCCTGCATTATCAGTGACCCTTACCACTTTAAATGTATACTACTTAAGGCAGCCAAGGTTACTGGCTGCTTTCAGCTCATTTCCTTGCATAGTTTCATCTACATTCTAGAAGATGTGGACATTAACATTGACATCCACAGCCTTGGTCTTTCACAGTAACTCCATTTCAACCAGGCTCAACCCCTGAGAATCTGACTCTTTTTATTTACTTCTTAAAAAAAAATTTTTTTTTTTAAGTTTATTTATTTTGAGAGAGAGATAGACAGCAAGCAGGGGAAGGCCAGAGAGAGAAGGAGAGAGACAGTCCTGAGCCACCCGGGCGCCCCAAGAATCTGACTCTTTAATCACTTATCCCTGATGTTCAAACTCACACAATAATCATGTATTTCTTTGAAGTAAGTCTGGAAAAAAACCCTTTCCTCATTTACACTGCACTTACCATGAATAGTCATGACTTTATGCTCATCTTTCTCCAACTGCCTAATTAATGTTTTTATTTTTTATTTTTTTAATGAAATTTATTGTCAAATTGGTTTCCATACAACACCTAGTGCTCATCCCAAAAAGTGCCCTCTTCAATACCCACCACCCACCCTCCCCTCCCTCCCACCCCCCCATCAACCCTCAGTTTGTTCTCAGTTTTTAAGAGTCTCTTATGCTTTGGCTCTCTCCCACTCTAACCTCTTTTTTTTTTTTTTTCCTTCCCCTCCTCCATGGGTTTCTGTTAAGTTTCTCAGGATCCACATAAGAGTGAAAACATAAGGTATCTGTCTTTCTCTGTATGGCTTATTTCACTTAGCATCACACTCTCCAGTTCCATCCACGTTGCTACAAAGGGCCATAGTTCATTCTTTCTCATTGCCACGTAGTACTCCATTGTGTATATAAACCACAATTTCTTTATCCATTCATCAGTTGATGGACATTTAGGCTCTTTCCATCATTTGGCTATTGTTGAGAGTGTTGCTATAAACATTGGGGTACAAGTGCCCCTATGCATCAGTACTCCTGTATCCCTTGGGTCAATTCCTAGCAGTGCTACTGCTGGGTCATAGGGTGGATCGATTTTTAATTTTTTGAGGAACCTCCACACTGTTTTCCAGAGTGGCTGCACCAGTTTGCATTCCCACCAACAGTGCAAGAGGGTTCCCGTTTCTCCACATCTTCTCCAGCATCTATAGTCTCCTGATTTGTTCTTTTTGGCCACTCTGACTGGCGTGAGGTGACATCTGAGTGTGGTTTTGATTTGTATTTCCCTGATGAGGAGCGACGTTGAGCATCTTTTCACGTGCCTGTTGGCCATCTGGATGTCTTCTTTAGAGAAGTGTCTATTCATGCTAATTAATGTTTTTAAAGGCTCACTTCCTTCCTATCATTTGCATGGTCTAGGATGTAGAGCAACTGGCTCATACATTAAACCTAAACTCCTGGCCATTTACAGGGATTATCTGTAGCTTAATTACTCTTTCAAAGGAGTGGCTAGTAAAGGGGATTATCTGGAAAAGATGAGCCAAACAGTTATTGGAAGAAAGGTGGCTAGAGAAACGAAAAGACCAGGGGAAAATTATCTTAAGACAAATAAATACATTCAAATTTATGTCTCTCTCTCTATATATATACATATATATGTCTCTCTCCCTCTCTCTCTATATATATATACATATATATATTTTATGTCTTAAGTCTTTTTAGAGCTCAGTAGTCTAATAAAAGCTCCCCCTCCCCCTGTCCCACCCTTGCCAAAGTGTGGACGTAAAATATGAAAGATTGATGTTAGGGTAATTTCAAATTTCTAGCTTACCCCCAGAACTTTTTTTTTGCTTTTAATTTTTAATGTTTATTTGTTGTTGAGAGAGTGAGAGAGCATGAGCGGGGGAGGGGCAGAGAGAGACAGGGAGATACAGAATCCGAAGCAGGCTCTAGGCTCTGAGCTGTCAGCGCAGAGCCTGGTGTGGGGCTCAAACCAACAAACTGCGAAATCATGACCTGAGCTGAAGTTGGATGTTTAACGGACTTAGCCACCCAGGTGCCCTGAGATTAGAATTATCTTAATTATACCAAGGGGGTCTGGGCCACAACTTTAACTATCATAAGAAGGTTTTCAATAGCTGTTGAACATGTCTGACAGAACTGCTTGTTCTATAATTTACATTTTTCAGTCCTAAAGGCATCAGCTTTTAAGACCAAAAAAGTTAAAGGACAGGATGGGATTCAACACTGAACTCTTAAATGCTTAAATAAACATTCAAACACATTGTGAAAAAATAAAAGGTCTCCCAGGCTAAAGAAATAGTATATGGAAATAAAAGACTACTGATACTGAAAATTCATGTCACTTTTTTCTCACAATATATTTTCTGTACCATTTTAACCAAGTTATTTTAACTCAGCATTTTTATTTATTTATTTATTTAATTAATTAATTTTAATGTTTATTTATTTCTGAGACAGAGAGAGACAGCGCATTAGTGGGGGAGGGGCAGAGAGAGAGGGAGAGACAAAATCAGAAGCAGGCTCCAGGCTCTGAGCTGGCAGCCTAACATTTCCTCATGAATACCTTCATTTTACTTTTAAAACTATACTTACAGTTTTCCCTTACATTTTACTTTTAAAACTATACTTACAGAGTTTCGACGCAGGGCTCGAACTCACAAACTGTGACATCATGACCTGAGCCGAAGTCGGTCGCTCAACCGACTGAGCCACCCAGGCACCCCTAACTCAGCGTTTTTAGAGGTAGAAGTTACCAAGCATATGCTCAGTTTGATCATTTGAAATATGCCAAAACAGTAAGATTTATATAAACACCCAACCGTAGTCCTTTCTGTGTAATAGCAACAAAACCAGTACTTATAATTTATTTAGGAGAAAAAAATATTTTATAAGCTCTCAAATATTCAATTGTTTTATCTAGATGAAAAAACAAACCATTTTTTTTGTAACTACTGGTTGCTCCTAACTTCTTGAGTGTTATCTTAGACAAATTTTTGGATGTTGGTTTTTTAATGCATAGATATCACTTGTTGTGGGCAAGTTCTACATGCTTGGTCTTGCAATTTCAGGGACTACTAAGAGCCACCTCACTTTTGCAATAGGGACAGTAAAATCAGAAGTCATGGAGTTTTTCTTCCACAGACCCGAAATCTACACAGCACCCCACCCCTCCCTCCGGTGACCTATCCCTGTCCCTTTCTGGCAACTGTAAGGCACACACAGAACAGGCAGATTACAACCTGTGGGTGAGAACAAGACCAGTCTGTCTGTGGCTGGAAAGTCTAAGCTTTGCCCCTAACAATGTACACAATGTAAACTTGTCCTTTGGATTATGGCTGTAACCACTATTTTCAAGACTGAGAACAATTTGCATGTCAGCTTCTTTATGCTTTATGTATTTCACATCCTAGATCTTCACTTAAAGGGTGCCTGATTACTACATGCCAGGCTGTTTTGTCCACTGTTATGGTTTTCTGGAGGTTTGTGCTGCACTGTTGAAGCTGTTCTTCACTATACTCTTAAAATGATTCTTCTGTTTTGCCTGTTAAGATGAACTCTAATTAAGTTTACTGTGCAGCACTCTATAGTTAGTCATGACTACAGATACCTAACAGAACAGCTATATTTCAAGAGATTTTAATTTAATACTTATAGACTGGTTGGTATTGCTCATTAATCTTATTTTGGTTATTCCATTTTATCACTGAAATCAAACGTGAATCGGTCAGTCCCCACTGCATTTAGTATCTTTCTATACTCTGCCTATTTCTCCTACCGGCAGCCTCTGAATTACCTCCGATCACTAGTGTGATCTTGTCCTTCCTTTGTCTGAAGTCTCTCGTGGTTTCCTGTTACATAACTGCAAGGTAATCAAAGTCCTTGGAACTTGACCCCTGTTTACCTCTCTAGTCTCATTTCCCACCATTCTCCTCCATATTCCCTACTACTTTCCCCTGAATATACCAGACGTTTCTCACCTCAGTGTTTTTGCACATGCTCTATCTCATGCTCCCTTCCACATCCTGTCTCCACACTGAGAAACTCGTCCACTGCCTCCTTCTCTAAAAGCCTATTCAGATATTAGTTCTTCTGCAAGGTCATCTCTGACTCAAGAAGGGAGAGTGGCTCTTCCTTCTGTCTTCTCTCCCTTGGAGTCATATACAGACCCATATTCTTCTACCACTCATCTCACCAATCTAAACAGCTGGTCCATGTCTTTTTCCTTCACTAGTCTAAGCTCACCTTGATGCTTGACTCTTAATTTAACATTACATCATGTCCAAGCACATCATATCACATCCAAGCACAATGTCTGACAATGCACACTTACTGAATGACTAATGACTAATGCCATACCCCAAAAAGTGCTAAAATGACTCTACTGACAAAAACAATACTTTGCAAAAATTCAAAGTACTTAAAAACATGCAAGGGGCAATCCAAATGAAGATAGATTATTTTTGATACCCTACACAGTTTGAGGGTGGTACAGAATTTATGCCACATACATTCAAAAATTCTTTCTTGCATCCAGCCATCTTTACTAAACATTTCTCAGGCACTATGCTAGACAGATGCATACTGAGAGGACAATGGAGTAGAAAGACAAAGTCTTTTCTATGAGAATGTTTACAATCTGGTAGGATAGAGACAAATAATCTATTATATTTGTTGAATAAATGTCAAGAAGGAGGGGTACATGGTACAGTGAATAAATAAAGGGAGAAATGAATCCAGCTAGCTGGGACTGGAGGGAGTGAGGCTTACATCAAGCTCGAAGGAAAGGAATAAGTGAATCTAACAAAAAGGAAAGTAAAAGAAGTCCTGTGGAGAGGTGAGAAGGGCAATGCAATGCAATGCAATGCATTGCTCTGCAATGCAGAGCAAGGGGGTACCATGGAGCAAGGCGAGGCCAAGAAGGCAGAGGCCAGACTCAGAAGAGACTTGAGTTGTTTCCTGCCTTAAGAGCACTCAGTAACGACTGGGGTTTGGAAAATGCTTTTCTGCCTTACGCCATGGAAAACAACTATGAAGGGACCAGAGCAGATGCAGAAAGACTAGTTAGGAAGCTATTAACACTTTTATCAAGGTGTTGTCACCTGCCTCCTAAAAGGCATACTGGTTTTCTTGATTCAGCTTTTTATATTTCTTCCAAATTAGACATCACTGAACAATGTATTTGCTAAGTAGTAGAATTTAGTAAGTCTCTGTGTTCCTGGGAGACTAGCTCTTTGAGAGGGTAAGAATCTGTTCTAAATATCTGAGAGCAGGCTGCATGTGCTGTCATGATTCCAGGCTGGAGGTTACTGAGGAAGGTGTGGTGGGAAATAGGTAGGTTTCTTCTTCTATTTAGCGGACCTAGAGAATCCCTAATTGGGAACATGCTAGTACAAAACTAAAAATATTGACTTATTTCTAGGTGGAAAATTCAATGTTTCAATGGCAATATATTACTTCTGAGTTATTAGACTCTTTAGGGGTAATTAAGATTCAACTATTTTTCTTCATTTGGTATTAAATATTATAACTGGACAAAGATTCATTCAACTTTTAAAAAGTGATACCCCTTGTAAAGGTAAATCAAGGCATAAACTTTAATTGAGTAGGAGCCTTTTTTTAATGGCCTCTACATCTCATTTACATTATTTAAATCTTACTCATACAATATACCCTCTGGGCACAATGGTCTATTTAGAGAACTCAAAACATGCCATGTAATCTATGCTTTTCCCCTACTGTTCCCTTGCTTTATGAACACCTACTCATCCTTCAGCGTCCAGCTCAAATGTCTCCTGCTCTACAGAGCTGTCCCCAACTCCCACAGCCAGAGCTAATTACTCCCTCCTTGGTGTTTCCATAGCAATGTGTTGATATCCTTATTATAGCACTCTGCATCCTGGGTAAGATGGCTGTTTGTGCTTCAGCTTTCCCTGTTAGATTGTGAGGGCAGAAACCGTATCTTTATCTTTTTATCCATGGAGCCAAGAACAATGCCTGACATAACAGGCATTCAGTAAATGTTTGCTGATGAACAAATGAGTGAATAAGACAGAATCGACCTGCTTTTCATCACATCACATCTTCTGCAGCATGTCATTGTTTTTTTTTCCATTAATTTTCTCCATTAACACTGATGGTTAGGAAAAAGGCATACTTTTTCTTTAGTTCCGCAATGACAGCTTAGTCCTTGGATAAATAACATGTCTATCCTATCCTGCTTTCTGTTCAGAAGAACTTTCAGGCTAAGGATAGTCTTCCAGAGAAGTTTACCCTTCCTCATTAACTGTATAATCAATTATAGATATACAGATCTTAAAATTCAAATTTTCACCTTTCAACATATTTTTTATGTTCTTCTTTAACCCAAGAGGAATAATTTATACAATTTTATTAACGTTGGCAAGTGATTCTTAGTTTAATATAAAAAGATCACCAAAACAAGCACCAAGGTAAATTTTACAACAAAAACTTATGACTGGAAAAAAACCCAAAAAAAGCAGGGATCTTACCCTTACGTCTTCTGCACTCTAATGCCTAGTACGGTGACAAGCACATTGTAGATGCTCCTATACACTAGCAGCTGCTAACCTGTGACTCGCTCTTTAAATCTAGCCAATGTGTCCTGAAAATGAGCAACTTCCCTTCCCAAACATCCTGGCAAGTTAACTTTAAAAGCTCCCTCTAAGTTCACTAATTCCTATGAAAATCTATCAATAATATGGTTCGATCTGCTGAGGTCATGTGAATAGTTTTGAGTTTATTTTTGGTGTGTGTCTAAGTGGTAGGACACTTTAAAAGCAAAGCTTCTTACTATTAACTGGGAACATGTGAAAACAATGTGCAAGCTGGTATAAGTGAAATACTATAGTCCAGCATCCATTTCTTTCTTTTTCAGGACACAAAGAAGAAATAGCCAGTATTACTGTTCAGTCATCCACATTCTTATGAAATGAAAGCATGTTAAATGCTTAGCTCTTGGGACTTTGGGTTAAATGTGCATTTAGTAGGCAATCAACAAGTATCTGTGAAAGGATTAAATAACAGTGTATTTTATATATTCATGCAAAAAACCAGTCACAAGTTGGTCATATATGTGATTCTTTTTCCTCATGAATGAATTAAATTCAGCCTCTTTGATGAAAATGGATGCTTCCTTGATATAAATGCACAACTGTCTTATGGACTTTTGATTAAACGTTGGGAGCAGGATTTTGTTTTACAGGTTTAAGGATTACTAAAAGTACTTTTGATATATCAGTTTTCACATTATACACAACTGAAAAATGAAGCCAATCTATGTTTGTTTAAAAACAATGACAAAGTTTTCAAACAGCTTCATGCAGGAAATTACCATGTTCCAGTCTGTTTCAACTTTTCTGAATATGGATTCCATTTTCCACACACCATTCTCCCATCCAGAAATGGTTTGATTATTATTTGAAACTCGGACGTAACGATCTTTCACAATATTATAACAAAGGTGGAGCTGTTTGGAAATCTTCTCATTTTCAGACGGAATGAGCAGGGTTTCTTTTCTCTTAAAAAGAAAGCGGAATTAGTTTTTCAACATAATGGAAGACTATATATGAAGAACTGCTACATCCAGTGGTTAAGAGATTCCTTCAACTTGAAAATGAAGAGTTGGTACCATTAAAAAATTTGGAAAACATTTTATAGGTTAAATATGATTAGTATGATGTGGATATAGCTCCAAAAATTACTAAACAGAAAATGAGAAGTATAAACCATAGCTCTGATTTATATTGTTGTGATTTATGTTCAACCTAAATTCATTACTTTTGTTCATTTCTACCACCAACATCTCCAAACTGTATTCCTTCAGTTGTCTCCTAAAGTTGACTCCCAGCTATCAACTCTTACCTTTCCTATCCAAGCTCCACATAGTAATGAAAGTGATTTTCTAGAAATGTAAATTGGGATATGTCACTTTCTTGCTTAGCTCACTCCAATGACTTCCCACTGTACTTAAACTCCAAACCTTTACCAAGGCTAACAGGGCTCTAAATGATCCATTCCCTGCTTACTTCTCAAACCAATCTCATGGTAGTCTTCCATTAGCTCCTCAAAAAGGTCCAGCTAGTTCCTGCCTCAGGGTCTTGACATGCTGTTCCTGCTATCTGGAATGTTGTTTTCCTACTCTCCATATACTTGATTCTTTCTCTTCTTTCAGGCCTCAACTTAAAGCCATTTCATCACTGTCCTTTCTTGATACTCTAAGGTAGGAGAGTGCCTGGGATACATAGCTTGAAACAAACTTCTTACATGTGTGAAGCCCATGTTTTACCTTAAAATTCCAGGAAAAATTTGCATCCTAGCCCCGAAATAAATCCATGTTTATTGTAATGAAAATCAATCCCTAGAAATCTGAAATCACTGAGTGAATCTAAAGTTTGAGAAAGAGGATACATTTATCCCACATCTTTAAAAAATTTGTTTTTTAATATTTATTTTTGAGAGACAGTGTGAGCAGGGGAGGGGGCAGAGAGAGAGAGAAAGACACAGAATCTGTGTCTCCAGGCTCTGAGCAGTCAGCACAGAGCCCGACGTGGGGCTCGAACTCACAAGCTGTGAGATCATGACCTGAGCCAAAGTCAGACGCTCAACCGACTGAGCCACTCAGGCGCCCCTATCCCACATCTTTATATGCCACTAAAACACTGGTCCCTGTCCTTTAGACATGGGCATAGTAGCATCTGGGCCAGACAATTAATTCTTTGTAGTAAGGGCTGCCCAGTACATTGCAGGTTGTTTAGCAGCAGCCCAGGCCTCTGTCCATTTGATGGCAGTGGCACCCCTCCGCCCAAATGTGACAACCAAAAATGTCTCCAAACATTGCCAAATATCCCCTGGAAGGCAAAATCAACCACCACTGAGAACCAGTGCTCTAGTCTGTGTCAATGTCTTGCCACAGTATTTGCTAATCAACCAAAATAGTAGGCAATGCTTTCTTGTTAAACATTGGGTACTAGGTATTAAACAATATGAAAACTTCAAATGCATAACAATCAATAAGCAAAATATAAAACATCTTAGAAACAAAAAGAGAAAAAATAATGTTTGTGTGTGTATATATCACTGTTGGAATTATTAAGCAGTAATATAAAATGTAGAAAAACAGAATTTCCTAGTAGAACCTATGAATATCACTGTTAAAAAGGTTTAAAAAAAAAAGCAGCTTATTTTTAGAAACTGATTTATAATTACGGATTATAATTTCAAAACAAGCATATAACAAAACTCCCCAATTCTTTTCTTCTTTATCAAAAATATTTTAGGGTG
The DNA here is from genome assembly GCF_028018385.1 of Neofelis nebulosa. Taxonomy (NCBI): domain Eukaryota; kingdom Metazoa; phylum Chordata; class Mammalia; order Carnivora; family Felidae; genus Neofelis; species Neofelis nebulosa. Next base: position 16,677,989 of record NC_080786.1, on the reverse strand, counting down.
CTGACATAAACCCAATGGAAATAAAATTCAAAAGTAGCATTATCTACTACTTAACAAAGGATAACTAATTACCAAAGAGAAAAGAAAAATATTTATGCTACTGAACGTAATTGTGTATGCAACTGAGTAATCTAGATTCAGAATAACATTAATATTTCATAAAATCTTTTAACTCTAAGATTAAGATAAAATTTTCTTTCTGGAAATGATATCACCAATGTTTCCTTCTTTTTCCAAATGATTTCAAGGTAGAGTTCCATTATTTTTTAGGACCAACATTTTTCAATTAACTTTTAAAATGAACATCTACTTCTAAAGAGGAAAATGATTTTTTAAATCCATGGCCCTAATGGTCTCCAGTAACAGAAATTTAAAAAAAAAATTTCAAAAGGGAAGACAATCCAGGCATATGACCCAATTCATATTTTTAAAGTTTAATCAACTTATATGCCATACAAGAGAGGAAGCACATCCATCCATAAAAAGAAAAAAGAATAAAGACCTAAATAATATCGACGTTTTATTTAAATTGAACACAGCTGTGAATTAAATTAGCTCTTTTAAATTGGCTTCATTTAGATTTATACTTGTAACTTCACTGCATCAGCAGTGATTTGAATTATCTGTTGAATTTAGATCGTGTAATTCTATGGCTGAACCAACCCTTCCAACTGCTTCCTAAAGATGATGAAGTAAATTAAAAAGCAAACATAAAGTTTACTGGGGATAATTAACCCATTTTGGACACATTCCTTTACTGGAGAAATTAGTTGCAACAATGGCAAATCTAGAAAAAGTAGATATAAAACTCTATTTTGTTTGGAATTGTTTGATATGATACTGTGGTGGGTATTTTCGTTCCAAGCATTTTTCATTACATACCTTCTTAGACATTTATGAGTCAACTTTAAGTTTCCTAAGGGCAAGGGACAGTCTACTGTACTTTCTTAATGTTCATTACAGACACATTGCTTTTCACCTAGCCCCTAACTACAGGCATATGTCCATTGTTCATTATTTAATTTGGGGACATTAATCAAGAGAGAATGTCTTAATATAAATTTGGCAATAGTAATCACAGCAGCAATGATCATTTCTAGCCAATAACAGATATAGGCAAGTAAATAACAAGAAATAAATACTTTCCTTCACTGAATTATCCAGATTCTATTATTTGTCTCATTGTACTATAAAAAAAATTTCTAAAAAGGTAAAACAAGCTTTTCTAAAATGTGTAAAATCCTATTTTGAAAAACTTAAACAGGCACTTCCCAAAAGATGATATCCAAAAATTTACAGGACAGGCATTCAACTTCATTAGTCATCAAGGTAAATGCAAAAATGCAAGGTAAAATCACAATATAATAGTACTACACACCACCAGAACTGCTAAAATGAAAAAGACAATACCAACTACAGGCAAATATGTGAAAAACTCTCATTCGCTGCTGGTCAGAGTGTAAACTGGCACAACCACTCTGGAAAACTGCTTGGCAATATCTACCCAAACTGAACATACTCCTTCCCTATGACCTAGCAATTCCACTCCTAGGTATAAATCAAAGTCAAATGCATAAATACATTCACTGAAAACATGTATATAAATGTTCACAGCAGTACAATTTTTAACATCCAAGACCTAGAAACTCAAATGCCCATCAATGGTGGCATGGATAAACTGCATTTATACATATTATATTTCAGTGAGAAAAAATGTGCCATAACCATGCAGCAACAAGTCTGAATTTCATGAATTTCATGTTAAAAGAAAAAAACTCTTCACCAAAGAGTACATATGGTACAATTCCATTTACATAAAGCACAATAATAGGCAAAATCAATCTATGAGGTTAGAAACCAGGATAATGGTTACTCTTAGTGGTGGAAGAAGTGACTGGAAGGGAACTCATGGCCATTCCTGGGATTCTGGTGGCCTATCTGCCACTCTGGTTGGTGGTTACATGGATGCTCAATTTGCACAAATTTGTTAAGCTATACACACTTATAATTTGTGCATTTTTTTCTGTACGTACTTTAGTAACAGTTATACTATACTAAAAATTTACATAGGAAAATCCCATTTTAAAATGCTTTCCTTACTCCTGCATGTGAATATACTATGTCAATCAATTATTGCTTCTCTTCAAACGTTTATGTCTTTTCACAATTACTGTAAAAAGTTAATTGAAAGGTCCTGGCAAATGCATTTCTGTAAGTAAAGAGCACACTATAGGAAGCAGTCAAGTGAAAAGATTATGATGCTATAATGAATTAAATACCTCTAGACCCATTTCACCTCGGGCTACTCTCCAAGCCACTGACCCAGATATTCTTCCACCAAGTTCTCCAGGCTTAGGGGTTTTGGGAGATATAAATTCAACAAGTTCCACGATTATCCTCTGGAGAAGTTCTTTTCTTCTGTTTTCCGACAAAGATACTTGCCTCTGTAATTCATGTTTTAAAAAAAGTCATTAAGATTAGGGAAGTGCAGAGGTCCATCTCTAAGTAAGTATATACTTAAAACATTCATATTTTAATGGGATCCTGACAGACGTAACCAACTTTTTGTTCACATGTAGTTATTTGGAAAAGTAATAGGTCACTGTGGAAAACTGAAAATAATTTTACAAATGTTATGTGAAGAAATCATTTAAGATCCATAACCCAACTCTTCATGATCTTTACTGTCCTACATTTAAAATGAAGGTGGCAACTTCTGCTTCCAGCTACGATAGACTACCTTGTGTCAGACCAACTGTCCTACTGAGAAAAGGTACAAAGCTGGGCAAAACATTACATGCAGACACAAACAAACCCCTGTTTAAATGCAACAGCAGGCTACCAAGGCAAGCACAGCTGTAGAAGCTAAGATCCCAGGGAAAGAAATGAATTGAGGTGAACTGAACATACTCCACCTCTTTTCCCTTCCAGGCTTTGCCAATTATTAACTGGTATGAGCTAAAGAGGGAGAGAAGCCAAGCACAAAATGACAGCTAACGTGCTGAAAAACACAGCAGAATTTTTACAGAATCACAGTACTGTGGAGTAAATACAGCGGAGTTCAGAGCATTTCAAGGTGAGAGCCTCTAGTTAATACTCCAGATATTCAGTTTAGGATCTTTGAAGGGCTGCACATCAGAAGGTGAAATTCCAAACAGATGGAAACTTCACCCTGAATCTCAACCACCGGATTAAGGTGATTCTAACTGCCTGCCAAGAAACAAAATTGATGGTCTGGCTTTTAAATCACAGAAGAACCCACATGTGTGTAATAGTAAAAAATTTCAATACTACCAAACGGATATAAAATAAAAACCGAATCTTCCTTTTTGAACTTCCAGTTCCTCTTTTCAAAAGTAGTCATTGTTAACAATTTCCTGTGCTTTGTTTCAAAAGTTTCCACACTTGGACAAGTGTGTGTAATTATATTCAAGACATAATTTCTTTGAAAAATAAAGCAACATACTTTTGATGCCTAGTATTACATACATTGAAATTTTGTTTCACTAAACTTTGAGATGTGACAATTTAATGCATAAAACTACCACAATATTTAAAAGGGGTCCTCAAAATTTTCAATGAACGAAAAGACATTTAACATATTAAAATACTTTTGCTTGCAAAGTAATGCTATTACTTTAAGAATTTCAATGGGTTAAAAACTGGCCATTCTTGATTACATAAAAAACTTCAAATGTCTTCTCAAAAATGACAAATGCCCATACCTGCTTATTAAGTCCATTAATAGTTTCTCGAAGTAATTCTTCTTTAACCTCAGTTCTTCTGGAGATTACCTCGTCATGTTTACAAGAGTATCGCCAAGTGACATCAACCACCTCAAATTACAGAATACAATAGTTGACAAGATTACAACCATCAACCTTAATCTGCTAACTATCTGGAACGTATGTAATTCTTATCTGTTTTTTTTTTTTTTTTTTTTTTTTTTTAAGTAGACCTCATGCCCGCGTTGGAGCCAAAGCAGGGGCTTAGCTCATGACCCTGAGATGAAGATCCGAGCTGAGATCAAGAGTCAGACATTTAACTGACTAAGCCACCCAGGTGCTCTTAGAATGTACAGAATTCTTAAATAGATTTTTAAAATGCTATCCTTTGCTTGAAATTTTAAAACCTGCAGGAAAAAAAAATATGCTTTTTATTCATTTTCTAACATGTATACTTTATTTTTTTTTAATTTTATGTTTATGTATTTTTTTTAAATTTTTTTTAACATTTATTTATTTTTGAGACAGAGAGAGACAGAGCATGAACGGGGGAGGAGCAGAGAGAGAGGGAGACACAGAATCGGAAGCAGGCTCCAGGCTCTGGGCCATCAGCCCAGAGCCCGACGCGGGGCTCGAACTCACGGACCGTGAGATCGTGACCTGAGCTGAAGTCGGACACTCAACCCACTGAGCCACCCAGGCGCCCCATATGTTTGTTTATTTTTGAGAGAGAGCGTGAGTGGGGGAAGGCAGAGAAAGAGGGAGACAGAATCCAAAGCAGGCTCCAGGCTCTGAGCTGTCAGCACACAGCCCGATGCGGGGCTCAAACTTAGAAACTGTGAGATCATGACCTGAGCTGAAGTTGGACGCTTAACCAACTGAGCCACCCAGGCGACCCCTTGGATTCTTAATGTAGGTTAAACTGCTCTAACAGGTATACTTTCAAGAAAGACTGATAAAATGATATTTTCAGAATATTTAGCTTTTTAAAACTTATCTACAAAGTTAATTTCATAATATTCAACTAATAAAAACTTTTTCCATTTTTACTGTATTAAATTCATATCAAATAACTAACTTTTGACAAAGGTACAAAAACAAGTCAATGGAAAAAAGATGACCTCTTCAACAAATGATGCTAGAACAATCTGTCATCTATCTGGCAAATAATGACTTTCGATCCACACACTGTACTATACACAAAAATTAACTCAAAATGGATGACAGACCCAAATGTAAAACTGAAAGTATAAAACTTTTAAAAGAAAACACACGAAAAAATCATTCTGACTTGGGCTAGGCAAAACTTGCTTAGCTATAACATCAAAAAGCACAATCCATCATTTCATCATCTATACGAATACTGAATCATTATGCTGTATATGTGCAACTATACAGTGTTATATGCAGACGATGCATCATTTTAAAAGGAAAATAGCACAATCCCTGAAAGAACAAATTGATAATCTGGACTTTCTCAGTTTTGTCTCTTCAAAAGTCACTCTGTAACAGAATGAAAAGACATGCCACAGACAAGGAGAAAATCTTTGCAAAGCATTTATTTGAAAAACGACTTATACGCAGAATATATAAAGAATTCTCAAAACTCAACAATAAGAAAATGAACAACCCAACTTAAAAAAAAATGGGCAAAGAGGAGGATGCATGGCAAATAAGCACACAGGAAGATACCTGGCATCATTTGTCATCAGGGAAATGCAGATGAAAACCACCATGAGATACCACCTCACATACTGACAACCACACTAAGTGTTAGCAAGGATGCAGAGAAACTGACAACTCTCACATACTGCTGGTGAGAATGCAGAACGGCACAGGATTCTGGAAAACAGCTTAGCAGTTTCTTATGGCTCTACCATATAATTCAGTCATTCTACTTCTAGGCATTTACCAAAGAGAAAAGACAGCGTACGACAATATAAGGACTTGTGTTTAAGTGTTTACAGCAACTTTATTTGAAATACTAAAAAATTGGAAATTATCTAACTGCCCCTCAACAGGTGAATGGATAAACAAACTAGGGTACATGCATACAATGGAATACTACTCAGCAATAAAAATAATAAATTATTGATACACGAGTATAACATGGGTGAATCTCAAAATAATTGTGCTGAGAAAAAGACACCAGATCACGCCCACCAAAAAGAGCATATATATTGTATTAATTCCATTTTATATAAAACTCTAGAAATGGGATGCTGGGGTGGCTCAGTTGGTTAAGTGTCTGACTCTTGATCTGGGCTCAGGTCATGATCTTACGGTTGTGAGACTGAGCCCCATGTTAGGCTCTGTGCTGACAGGGTGGAGCCTACTTGGGATATCTCTCTCTCTCTCTCTCTCTCTCTCTCTCTCTCTCTCTCTCTCTCTCATTCCCTCTTCCCCCCGCCCCCCGCTTGCATGCTCTCTCTCTCAAAAAAAAAAAACACTAAAAAAAAAAAACCAAAACAACAACCTAGAAATCTACAGCGAGAGAAAGCAGATCCATGGTCCATGGTTGCCTAAAGAGGGGCAAAAAGGAGGGATAACAAAGGACATAAGGAAACTTCCAGATATAGTGCATATGTTCACTATCTTGACTACAAAGATGATTTCATGGGTGCATACAAGTGACAAAATTTATTAAACTGTACACTTTAAATGTATGCTGCTTATTATATGTCAAATATATCTTCAAAAGCTGTCCAAAAAGGAAAGAAATTCTATTTTATTCTTAGAAAAAACCCTTTTTTTTCTTATGCTTTACCTCATCCTTAGAAAATGCTATGACATAGGAAAGCTTCTTGCCCCACCCTACTTCATAAAGGAGTGGCTTATCACAGACATCTTCACATGCATCACAGTGCAGCCACCGCTGCTGAGAAGGTGAATAGACTTCTGTCCAGACATGGTCTACTCAAGTAAGACACAAGAAAACAGCAGGAAGAAAGAATATAAAAGTTAAGTTTATAAAACCAGAATGATTTCCAACAACTACATACAAACTGCGAAGATAAGGATCGTATAATAATTTCTAACAGTCTAAATTTTAGCTAATAGGACCGAGCATTTTTGGGGCACACAAAACTCCAGAACATTTGTTTTCATTTCTCTCTTTGAAACCCTTAAAAATATTTTTGGAAAATGTCCTTTAAGGTGGTTAGTTTTAAGTGTCATTAAAAATTATGTAAACCATAACTCTAAAAGGGTGAACATATTGAACAACGGCATCAGAAACATGGGCCTCAGCTTTTGCTAATGTGGAGCTAATGCCACTTTGGAAACTGCAGTCTCTCTTGACGTTTACGACTCAGAACAGGTAGGAGGCCCCCCAAAGGATCTCTGGCTATTGATGTTCTATATTTGACTGTAAGAGAACAGTAACTCTTAAGTGAAGGTTTCATTTTATCCTACAAAACAACAGAAACACAAGCAAAATTCTAAGAACAAGGAAAACAACTTTTTAACGTGTAGATGATAAATCATTTCTAAATAAGAACAACATAAATTTCACAAGGCTTTTATTACATTTTTTTTGTATACTGAGGTTTAAGATTACTATGTCTTTTATACTAATCTCTACAAAAATAAAGGTTTCTACAGCATATTACATGTTATTACTCACACAGAAAAAGCACTGTTACAAATGTCACGGTAAATGGTTAATAAAAGAATGTTTATAGGCCATGTTTAAAGTACCAGGCAAAGTGGTAGGTGTACAACTCTATACAAAAAACTTACAAGGTTGGTATTAGTGTTATTTACAGAAGGCAAATGGGAGCTCAGGCTGACAAGGCCAGAAAGTAATAGACAAAAAGCGATGAGCCCAGACTGTAAACCCAAACCTGAAGTGTGCACAGCTCTACTACTTTGCTTACACCACATTCCGTACCTGTATAATCCCAAACATAGCGAGCTTCAAACCCTAAGGCTCGACAGCACAGCGTAAAACAATTGGCCCACTCGCCACACCGTCCACATCTCGTTTCCAAAAGTTTCTCAGGGTTATTATACCTGTTTTAAAATAACCATAGTTATCAACTTTGCAACCAAACTCTGCAAAGGGACTGAAAGGGGGTGTTCTGCATGTAGGGCCGACTCAATCTGCACTGCAGTGAGTTCCAGTAATGAAGGGGATCCTTGGGATTCTGGCAATGGTGGTGGATTTTCAGGTTCTGTTTACCTGGCCCTGAAGATGATGTATTTTTACGGTCTGAGGGTAAAGATTAAAGCTTTTATGATAGTTTTGTACATTCGGGGGACTTGTCCTATAGCTTTAATGTTCACTGAAGTATGTTTTCTAAAGTATGTTTTCTTTTAGAATTTAGTTTGTCTTGCTCCCGGTAAAGTATTTGCTTTTTTTTAAAACGATGAGCGTAACACTGGGATTCAGTTAAGTTTGTTATGTTTCGTTGTCAGTTTTTCCTGAAGTATGATTTTGCGTTAATAAGCAATGATAACTTGCTGGCATTTTACTCAAATGTATTATGATTTTGCTGATTTTGTACCTTTATTAATATTTGCTTTTTAATCATGTACTATATGGAACTTCATTCCTAATTGTGGTTAACATCATGGCTTGCTTTTTCACTACAGTCCCATTATTAGCTTTATATTACATGCATGGTATGAGATGAAACTCACCAGAAATTTGAAAATAAAATAAAATAAAATAACCATAGAAAAGCCTTGATTCATTATCATAATCAATAATTTAAATAATTTATATTACCTCTGTGCTAAACAGCAACATTTCTTAATTTCACATTTTTAAAAATTAATTTTTTTGTTTTTTCTTTTTTATTATCATTTATTTATTTATTTATTTTTAATTTACATCCAAGTTAGTTAGCCTATAGTGCACTAATGATTTTAGGAGTAGATTCCAGTGATTCATCCCCTTTATATAAAACACAGTGCTCATCCCAACAAGTGCCTTCCTTAATGCTCCTTCCCATTCAGCCCATCCCACCACCTATAGCCCTCTAGTAATCGTTAGTTTGTTCTCTGTACTTAAGTCTCTTATGTTTTGTCCCCGTCCCCAAAATTATTTTTAATTGAAATATAGTTGACATACAATTTTATATTAGCTTCATTTCACGTACTTAAATAATGATTAAAGAGCCTAGAATATATGAGGCATTGTATTAGAATCTATAGTGGAAAATGGTTAAACAGTGGTACAGCCTTAAAGGAGTTTACAGGCATTAACAGGAAGAAGGCAGAATGTGACAAAACCATATACAACAGGTCAGATTTAGTGTTACAGAGTGTGGTTGGGAGGAAAGTTTGTATTTGAACTGGGACCTGAAGGACAGATAAGATATGGACAGGCAGAGATTCTCTAGGAAATCTGCTTAAAGCATTAGTATTATTCTAACAAGTGGTATAATTAGCTCATGTATTTAAAAGGTAAACAACTTTAACAAACTACTCAGTAAAGATTTTAAAACTTAAGTGAACTCAATTCTACTTAAAACACTACTATTCTGGGGGCACCTGGGTGGCTCAGTCCGTTGAGCGTCCAACTTCGGCTCAGGTCATGATCTCAGAGTCCGTGACTTTGAGCCCTGCGTCGGGCTCTGTGCTGACAGCTCAGAGCCTGGAGCCTGCTTCAGATTCTGTGTCTCCCCCACCTCTGCCCCTCCCCTGCTCATGCTCTGTCTCTCTCTCTCTCTCAAAAATAAATAAAAACATTAAAAAATTAAAAAAAAAATTAAATACTACTATACTGTAGAATGATCTTTTTGATGGAACTTTTTTCTTCTTAACCACTTAAAGGTGCTTGCTAATTTGGAAATTATTTTTTGGAAGATGTTTGCCACAATCTTTTAAAAAGTTACTGTAATTATAATCATAAAACTGGAGAACACCAAATTTTGCATAATGCATTGAGAAGGATTTCACTGATAAAGCTAAGCAAGAAAAGTGCCCTAGCTGAGCAGAGATGTTGGCCATAAGCTTGTAGAAGGAAACCACTGCATGAATGAATTGGCTTTGCAATGATAAGTTTGCCTTAAACAGATGCCATTAAACTACTTAATTTAAATAAATTTATGACCAACATAATTAAAAGTAATTGAAAACAGATGTAAATTAAAAAAAATTTTTTTTTAACGTTTATTTATTATTGAGAGAGACACAGAGTGTGAGCAGGGGAGGGGCAGAGGGAAAGGGAGACACAGAATCGGAAGCAGGCTTCAGGCTCTGAGCTGTCAGCACAGAGCCCGATGCGGGGCTCGAACTCGCAAACCGCGAGATCATGACCTGAGCTGAAGTCGGACGCCCAACCGACTGAGCCACCCAGGCGCCCCAAAAACAGATGTCAATTTACATGAAGCAGTAACAGTGGCAGAATTAGCACATCCTATGCCTCCTCTATACACTACTTGTGCCAAGTTGCATAACCAGCTTAGCCTAGAATTAATACTGTTCGTCACCCCAACTCTATATGTAGGACAAAACTAAGTCCCTATGTGTCCAAAATGAGGTATTTCAAAACTTGGTATCTTTTCTTGACTGATGATACGACCAATGTTTGTAAGTATTGCCAATTTAAAAAACCTGATAAGAGGCTTGTGAATTAAAGGACAAAAAAAGTTAATTGAAAAGTTCAAACTTCCTTAGTTTAAAATTTAAATAATGAGGATACATTAGATTGGGTGGGGAAGGCACCTGATTAAAATTCTGTCGTTAATATGATGGCATTATACTTCTACCTTCCATATTAGCATCTGATGATTATTTTATGTACCTCATTGTGTTTACTATCACAATGTATCAGTAGTATTATTAATGCCATTAGTGTTATTTTTATGTGCTATCAATTATTAATAAAGTTATCAGAAAGTTACAGGGGCGCCTGGGTGGCGCAGTCGGTTAAGCGTCCGACTTCAGCCAGGTCACGATCTCGCGGTCCGTGAGTTCGAGCCCCGCGTCAGGCTCTGGGCTGATGGCTCGGAGCCTGGAGCCTGTTTCCGATTCTGTGTCTCCCTCTCTCTCTGCCCCTCCCCCGTTCATGCTCTGTCTCTCTCTGTCCCAAAAATAAATTAAAAAATGTTGAAAAAAAAATTTAAAAAAAAAAAAGAAAGTTACAAGTTATGTAATTAAAAGAACAATACAAGATTTACAGCATTAGGGCAGCTGGATGATTTAGTCAGTTAAGCAACTGACTCTTGGTTTCGGCTCTGGTCATGATCTTGCAGTTTTATGAGAGCCTTATGTTGGGCTCTGCACTGACAGCGTGGAGACTGCTTGGGATTCTCTCTCCCTACTCACTCTCTGCCCCTCCCCCACTCATGCTGTCTCTTTCAAATAAGAAACTTAAAATAAAATAAAAAAAAAAAAAGATTTATAGCATTAAATGTGCTAAGACCACACTTTTATATATTTATTTATTTAAATTTATTAATTTATTTTTCAGAGAGCCCAAGCTGGGGAGGGGCAGAGAGAGGGGGACAGAGGATTTGAAACAGGCTTTGCACTCACAAGCTGACAGCAGTGAGCCTGATGAGGGGCTCTAACTCATGAACCATGAAATCACGTCCTGAGCCCAAGTTGGATGCTTAATTGACTGAGCCATCCAGGTGCCTCTACACTCAATATATGCTAGAGAAAGAGTAAACAAAATTTTCCTATAAAAAGACAGTAATTGGGGTGCCTCGGTGGCTCAGTCGGTTAAGTGTCCAACTTTGTCTGAGGTCATGATCTCACGGTTTGTGAGTTAGAGCCCCACGTTGGGCTCTTTCTGACAGCTCAGAGCCTGGAACTGGTTTGGATTCTGTGTCTCCCTCTCTCTCTCTGCCCCTTCCTTGCTTGTGCTCGGTCTCTCTCCATCTCTTTCTCTCAAAAATAAATAAACAATAAAAAAAAATTTTTAAGACAGTAATTACTTTAGACTTTGTAGGCCATATGGCCGCTGTTGCCAGTATTCAACCCTGACATTATAATGTGAAAGGAGTTACAGACCATAAGCACACAAATCAGAATAAATGTGTTCCAGTATTTACAAAAATAGGATGTGGGCTGGACTTACCCTACCAGCCATAGCTTGCTGACCTCTGTCTTAGAGGAATATATTTCTAATAATTAAAAAGCTCATTTAATAAAAATTCTTTTCTAACCATTCCATTAAGAGATCACTCTGACTTTACTGTCCAGTGGACACTCACCTTGGGAATCGATTGCTGAACTGGCATGTATCACAGTAATGATCTTCTACTCTGTTCGCACCCCACTTCAGTTCATCATCATTGGGAAATAATGATTCACCTCTAGACTTAGTCTGGCCACCACATTTGCTGCACAAAATGTCATTCACCCATTGAAAAAATTCTTCCTTAAACCAGTGTAAAAGCTCCAGCAGAAGAAAATCCTCTTCACTTACATCAGTACCTGAGAAGTTAAAACAGAACCAAGTAAGATCTGAAGCTGACAAAAACTAAAAATACACACACACACACATATTTTATTCTAAAATATGGAGCTGAAATATATGAAAATATAAGATGATCTAAAAGGTATTCTCAAATATGATACAAGAAAAGAACTGTCAGCATATCGTGAATCAGGATGAAATACGACATAATGCCTTGCACATTTATAGCAGTATGCCATTTACCACCGTAACTGACATTATGTACTAAAGTGAGCTGAACATAACCACCTCTCAGGGAACTACGGTTAATGTGGAATTGATCTTGAAACACAGGGAGGTAAGAAAATCATTCTGATTCTTAAAAATATTTAAAAATGACTATATTCAATTTGTTATCAGGTATATATACCAGTAAACATGAAACAATCACAAAATCACAAGCAGAAATCAGAGAATTCCAGACACCTAAAAAATCACCCTATCAACTTTTCTTAGTCTTTCAACTACACAATGTAATCTATCTGTGGACACTCACCACACATCAACTAAAAAGAGAACAATGCCTACAATGTATGTAACAACCCCAGCAGGTATGTATGGCCTATTAATATTATATCTACTTTAAAAAGATTTCTCTTGATCATATTCAAGACTGTGGTATCTTTGGAAAGAAGGGAAGGAGAAGAGAAATGAATCTAGAAGACATATCTAGGGAGTTCTCATTTCTATCTTTTCATGTTTTATTATTAAGAAGTGATAATAAAACATACTTGAAGGAAATATATGGCATAATGTTAAGATCTAATAAAGTTCAATGCTGGTCATAGGTGTTTTTGTATTTCTGTTTGATACAGTTCAAAATAGAAAAAAACTGTATTATACAAAAACCTAGAGACTATAAAGGCTAGAAACAGATTATGTTCCTGGATGGGAAAACAATATTCTAAAGTGGTTAATTATCTACTAATTAATCTGTAATTTAATGTAATGCCAATTAAAATTAAAAATAATTACAAATTTTATGTAATTAAAATTTATAAAGTAATTTTTCATAAAATTTGACAAAGTGCAAATTCACATGAAAGACAAAATGGTCAACATAACTTTGAGTAAGAACAATAAGATAAATTCATCTAATACATGTCAAAACACATTACAAAATCACAAAAATAATTAAAATACTGTGATATTGGTGAAAAATAGACAAAGTAGATTACTGAAACAAAGGAAGACTCCTGAAAAATAGATTTCTAAGTGATACATAATGTCTGATGAAGTTAGCCTTTCAAAGAGATTTTTTTTTTTTTTAACATTTTTTATTTATTTTTGGGACAGAGAGAGACAGAGCATGAACGGGGGAGGGGCAGAGAGAGAGGGAGACACAGAATCCGAAACAGGCTCCAGGCTCCGAGCCATCGGCCCAGAGCCTGACGCGGGGCTCGAACTCACGGACCGCGAGATCGTGACCTGGCTGAAGTCGGACGCTTAACCGACTGCGCCACCCAGGCGCCCCTTTTTTTTTTTTTTTTTAAAGAGATTTTTTTTTTTTAACATGAAGTTAGCCTTTCAAAGTAGTTCTAAGAGGATGGACGATTCAATAAATGATTTGGGGGGCGCCTGGGTGGCTCAGTAGGTTGAGCACCCGATTTCAGCTCAGGTCATGATCTCACGGTTTGTGGGTTCAAGCCCGATGTCGGGCTCTGTGCTGACAGGTTGGAGCCTGGAGCCTGCTTCAGGTTCTGTGTCTCCCTCTCTCTGCCCCTTCCCCGCTCATGCTCTGTCTCTCTCTCTGTCTCTCAAAAATGAATAAACGTTAAAAAAATTTTTTTTTAAATAAAAAAAAATGATTTGGGTACAACAGAATTTACATAACATACTGAGAGGAGGAATACTATAGAGGCAGAAATTACAAAAGAACACAATTATGGCTTTGTGGTATAGAAGGGCCTTCTTGAGCAAGATGCAGATTGTGAAATTAATAATGGAAAAAAAATTAATTTTCTTATATTAACTTTGTAACATGAATTTCAAAAGATATACTACATGAAATTAAACAAAGAACACTGGGAGAAAAAAAGTAACATGTTTAACAAAGAAAAGTACGCAGAATATATATAGAACTTCTATAAATCGGTAAGAATATTAGCAAACCCATTAGATAAATTCAAAGTCCATAAAAGAAGTCCAATAATTTCATTAAGTGGAAACAAATACTCTCAAGACACTTTTTATGTACACTGGAAGGCAATTTGTTTGGCAGGATCCATTACAGTATAAAAGTATCAACACATCCTTGACATTTATATTTATCCCAGAGAAACACTTGTGCATATATATACACCAGGAGGCATGCTTTACAGGAATTCTCACTGCAGGAATACTTAGCATAGAAAAAAATGGTAAATAATCTCCATGTTTATCAATAGGGAACTGTATACATAATAGTACATGCATACTATAGAACACTATGGAGAGTTAAAAAGATTTTTAAAACACATTAGTAAATGAAAAACATCAAGAAACTGAAGATATATGGGATGATAAATTTTATGTAAATCCACACAGCTTAAACTATTTTTACAGGTAACTATGGGTGTATTTCCTACGTATTAACATAGGAAAAGATATGAAAAGGAACACATCATATGATAATAGCTGTTAACCTATGGAAGAGATATGACTGATTGGCAGGGAGAGTCTAGCTTCTTTTTTTTTTTTAATGCATTTTTAAATAAAGTTTATTTATTTTTGAGAGAGAGAGAGAGAGTGCGTGTGCTGGGGAGGGGCAGGGAGAGAGGGGGAACAGAGGATCTGAAGCTGTCAGCACAGAGCCTGATGCGGGACTCAAATCCACAAACCATGAGATCATGACCTAAGCTGAAGTTGGATGCTTAACTTGACTGAGCCGCCAAGCTTTCCAAATCTAGCTTTACTTATATAATATGAAAGTTTGCATTAGATTAAAAATGAGCTTGAGAAATATAGCACTGCCATCCTTCTCCATCAAGTGCCTATAGCAGAGTAATCTTTTCAAAAATGCAAGGTAGATTATGTCACTCAAAACCCTCCAATGCGT
This sequence comes from Neofelis nebulosa, assembly GCF_028018385.1. NCBI lineage: Eukaryota > Metazoa > Chordata > Mammalia > Carnivora > Felidae > Neofelis > Neofelis nebulosa. The sequence goes on along the minus strand of NC_080786.1, from coordinate 16,662,811 downwards.
TTCCATCTCACTCAGGATACAGTTGTTTCTACTCTTGCCCTTTCTTACCACAGTTGGTCTCCTCTGGTAGGCTGAAAACCGGTCCACCAAAAGATACGCATATTTTTTTTTTTTTAATTTTTTTTTTTTTTCAACATTTTTTTATTTATTTTTGGGACAGAGAGAGACAGAGCATGAACGGGGGAGGGGCAGAGAGAGAGGGAGACACAGAATCGGAAACAGGCTCCAGGCTCCGAGCCATCAGCCCAGAGCCTGACGCGGGGCTCGAACCCACGGACCGCGAGATCGTGACCTGGCTGAAGTCGGACGCCTAACCGACTGCGCCACCCAGGCGCCCCCGCATATTTTTTTTTAAGATAAGCATATTCTAACCCCTGGAGTCTCTAACTCCTAACATAGCAAAAAAACAAAAAACAAAACAAAACAAAACAAAACTTTGAAGATATGATTAAGGATATGGAGATGTGGGATTATACTGGATTATCTGGGTGGGCCCTAAATGCATGCTGTACCCTTAAAAGAGGGAAGCAGAGGGAAATTCTACACATACACAGAAGGTGATGTGATAGTGGAACAGAAAGAGATAATGAGACCCTGTTGACACCTTGATTTCAACCCAGCGATTCTGATTATGGACTTGCGGCTTCCAGAACTGCAAGTGAATACATTCCTGTTGTTTTAGGTCACCAAGTTTGTGACCGCTTGTTACAGCAAACACAGGAAACTAATGTACCCCTTTACTTCTCTGACCTCTGTCTTGTTCATTCTGTGGCAGGCACCATGTCCTCCCTGCCATCCTTTATAGGGACCAAGCTCACCTGCACCGCAGGGAGCCTTTGCAGTTGTTGGTTCCCCCTAACTGCAGTGGAAATCCCCGCTTTCCAGAGAAGACTTTCCTGACAACTCTATACAAACAGCATCCTTCCTAGTCACTCTCTATTCTGTTATCCTGATTTGTTTGTCTTCCCAGCACTTATCACTACGCGCTATATTTGCGTATTGGGTTTTTTTTAGTCTCTCACCCAATGACAGCAGACTTTGCTCTGTTCACTGCTGTATCCCCAACACCTTGAACTGTGCTTGTCATGCAGTAAATACCTGAGTGAATGGTGGAAGGACTAAACAAACAAGTCTCATAATATTACTTAGAATTAATACTGTTCACCAAATAGTCATTATCAAAATGGGAAAAGAAGGGCAAGGAAGACAGAATACTTGTATTTCTGCATTCTAGGTACTGCAGCCACCCAGCCAGAAGTAGAACTGGCACACAGAGTGTGCCAGGGACACCAGGGACAGTGCTCCTTGATCAAGCAATATCCTTAATTATGGCTCAGAGAAATGCAAGTGGAATCCTGTCTGTAGAGGATAAGAGCTCAGAAAGCTCAGAGTTATGGGGCTTAAAGGAAGGTTTGACTTAGATGCTAAATTCTTTTTTGTTGTGTGCCTGTGTTTGGTTTTTTTGTTTGTTTTAGATGGTAAATTCTGGGAAAATATGGAGAATATATTAGAGTGTGGAGTGTATATTTTAAAATTATAATCAAGACTTCAAGGGGGTGCCTGGGTGGCTCAGTTGGTTAAGTGCCTAACTCCTGATTTTGGCTCAGGTTGTGATCTCATGGTTTGTGAGACTGAGCCCTGCATTGAGCTCTTCTGACAACATGGAGCCTGCTTTGGATTCTCTCTCTCCCTCTCTCTGCCCCTCCCCTGTGCACTCTTTCTCTCAAATAAATAAACCTAAAAAAAAAAAAAAAGACTTTAGATTAATAAATTTAGCATCTTCAAAAACAACATACGAATAGATTTCTGGTAATTTTTCAGTGACAAAAATAAAATCAACAACTTTAGGTCTTAACTCCATCCTATGAAAACCAGACATTAGTGTACAAAAGAGGGAATAAGAAGAGAACCCATTGGGGCGCCTGAGTGGCTCAGTCGGCTGAGTGTCTGACTTTGGCTTAGGTGATGATCTCGTGGGTTAGGAGTCTGAACCCCACATTGGGCTCTGTGCTGACACCTTGGAGCCTGCAGCCTGCTTCAAATTCTATGTCTCCCTCTCTCTGTCCCTCTGTCACTCGCAAGAACATTAAATAAACATAAAAACAAAAAGAGAAGAGAACCAGTAAAACATCTGTCTAGGTAGCCTCATCCTTAGACACACCTTAACACTCAACATTTTTCCTCCCATGTCTTCATATTCAATTCAGTAGGCCAACATATATTTTATTTCACTTTTCTAAAATGACAGGGTTCTTCCTCTTCGAAATAGGTGTTTCACCTATATTTAGAACACTCAATCATGACAACTCTTCAGTCTTTCAAGCCAGAGCTATGAAATCACACTTCTCTGAGCCTCAACTATCTCTAAAGGTATCTCAGTGGGCAGTGTTCCAAGGTTCTCACTTCTGCTTCAAACCAGAACACTTTTCCTAGTCAGAAACCCAGAAGATTTAATTTGAGGAGGAAATGAAAAAACAAACAGATAACACACCAAAAAAACCCACAATGAAAGAAAATCACCAACCTGGACAAAGGAGGCTTTGTAATCATCTCAGTGCCAAAGGTGCTCCTTGCCATACAACATCCATCTGCCAATACTTTATTTACAGGATTCTGATTTATTTAGGATGGCAATGCATTAGCTAAAAAGACTACAGGTCCCAGCCTCCCTTGGAGCTAAATGAGGCCAAATGACGAAGATTGGTGTGAGATGCCAAGGAAGGCTGCTTCAAGAGAACAGGCTCAGCTTAGAGGTACCTTTTGCTTTCTCTGCTTTTCTTCTTCCTGATGCCTGGTCTGCGGATATAATGGCTGGAGCTTTAGCAGTCACCTTGGACTATGAGACGTAACTTGCGGAATGGAAACCATGTATGCCGGCACCAAAAGATGAAAGAACCTAGGCTTCTGATAATGTCTCAGAGCCTACCAGTAGCAACAGACTGCCTCCCTCAATAATTTCTTACATGAGAAAATAAATCTTAAGCCACTGGGATCAAATCCCATTGCTCACAGCCCACTCTAACCTGAAAAAATATAGCCATTATGTCTGTAATACCACTTATTTCACTATATATTTGGATTTCTCCCACTTACTACTCTTACTCTTTCATCTTTCAGTACCCTACTGTTTTTGTAGAACAGCAGCATCCAATAGAACTTTCAGCAATAATGGAAATAGTTCATATCCACACTGTCCGACAGGGTGGCCACAAATCACTTGTGGTTAATGAGTACTTAAAATGGGTTCATGTACTCATTAGTACATTAGTAACTAAAGAACAGGATTTTTAACTTTTTTAATTTAAGTGTGAGAGGATATATAGATAAATCTTAAGTCATACTCTGATGAGATGAAGTTATAGATGTCTTATCTTATTCCTATTTTCCAAATCTTCTACCAAAAAGCCACATATTACCTTTATAATTAGAGGGAAAACATGCCAGGCAAATGTCAGCAGGGACACTGCTGTGTCTCCCCTGCGGGGCTTAGCCCAATGACTCACACACAAAACACGCTTCAGTTAGTACCTATTAGACAGGCATTTATGTCAGGCATTATCTAAAGGAGCACAGTACTTTAAAGTGGACAGGGTCTTTGTGATCACATATTAATAAGCATTCTTATCTCATAAATAGTAAAAATCTATTAATCCAACATGAAGAATTGTCTCAAGGTCTCATAACAATGTTGCTGAATTTAGACTAAGGCCCAGACTGGTCATCAAATACAAGGAAATGACACAGTATAATACTATAATAAAGACAAAACTACCAAAATACAATGGGCAGCAAAATATCTTCATGATATATGTAAGAAGTGATTAAATGATTAAAAAAGGAAAAGAGACACACAGTTAATCCCTCTGAGAGACTTCTGGTTTTAGCTCTAACACGTAAAGAGCTTAGAGTTTTCATTTGCATTGTTACAACAGTAAAAAACTGAATAAACCAAAATCACTGACTTCTTGAGTTCAGAAGAGTTCACAGGGCAAACTGTCACCCTGAAATCTGGAGAAACAGACAAATACAGAGAATCACAACCAGCATCTGCTATATGGAAAATAAGCCACCGGAGTCATAAATTGGTAAGAAACACTTAAATGGTAATTTTGACAAACTGCTGGAGGCTGAATATGGACTAGCTTGAATAAGAAACACAATTTTAGGAGGGATTCCTAACACGTTTGAGGGTTTTCCCTCCAAGAATTCCATCAGGTTTTCTTGGTAAAGAACCAAAAAAGAGGGGCTCCTGGGTGGCTCAGTTGGTTAAGCGACTGACTCTTGATTTCAGCTTAGGTCATCATCTCACACTTGTGAGATCAAGCCCCATGTTGGGCTCTGTGCTGACAGGGCAGAGTGGAACCTGCTTGGGATTCTCTCTCTCCCTCTCCCTCTCCCTTCACCTCCCCTGCTTGAATGTGTGTGTGTATGTGTGTGCACGCTCTCAAAATAAATAAATTAAAAAAAAAAAAGATTCCTTCATAGCTCTGGGAAGGAGAGGAGAAGATTAAGAATTGTAAAGTATACCCAGATTATTCTCTACAATTAAGGCCTATTCTTCAGGGAAAAAAGATTTTACCAGAGCCTTTTCTGAAGTGGGGAAAGGGGACTTCCCTGGCCCTAGCCGTCTCTAGCCTTCTTATCTTGCCTATGGGGGGGGAAAGTTAAGAAAGACTTGGGAAGGTCACAAGCCTGAGGATACAGGCCCACTAAAACTTAATTGAGATTTACTCAGAAGATGACAGAGGGCTTCTCCTCCTCTCTGCATTATACCAACAACGCTCTAGTGTAAAAAAAATGGAATACACTAAAAGATACAGACTCTAAGGAGTTCTTAGAAAAGCCCAAAGACAAGAGGGAAGACAAGAATACCAGAGGAAATCTGAAGCTTCTGACACCTATGGCAAACATTAAACATAGCCCAACTCCTCATTAAATGGACATAAAACCTTACATAAAAGGCCTATTCACCTCAGCTCCTATTACCCAATACATCATGTCCAACTTCCAACAAAAAATATAAGATGTGCTAAAAGGCATGAAAAACAGTCTGAAGAGACAAAGCAAGTATCAGAACTACTCAGATATGGCACAGATTTTGGAATTAACAGACAAAAAATTTAAAATAATTATGATGAATATATTAGGTTTCTCATGAAAAAAGTAGACACCATGTAAGAATAGATGGATAATGTAAATAGATTTTTTTGTTATTTAGAAACTTTTAAAAAAATCTAAAGGAAATGGTAGAAATCAAGAACACTTAAGAATGCCCTTCATGGGGGGTACCTGGGTGGCTCAGTCCATTAAGCATCCAACTTCAGCTGGAGTCATGGTCTCGCAGTTCGCGGGTTCGAGCCCCCACATCGCGCTCGGAGCCTGGAGCCTGCTTTGGATTCTGTGTCTCCCTCTTTCTGCTCCTCCCCCACTCATGCTCTCTCTCTCTCTCTCTCTCTCTCTCTCTCTCTCTCTCTCTCTCTCTCTCTCTCTCAGAAATAAAGAAACTTAAAAATAAAAAAAAAAAGAATGAGCTTCATAGGCTCATCAGTAGGTAAGACGTAGCCAAGGACAGTGAGCTTCCAGATAGGTTAACAGAAACTTCCCAAACTAAAAATCAAAGAGGAAAAAAAAGAATAAAGGAAAAAAAAAAGAAAAGGGGCACAGGACATCCAAGAATTGCAAGAGAATCTCAAAATGGACCAGAGCACTAAGAACTGTGGGAAACTGAGGAAGAGATAGATGAAGGTAAAATAGAGTATCTTCATTTTGGAATACCAGAAGGAAAAGGGAGAAAGAAACAAAAGAAATATCTGACGCAATAATGGCCAAGAATTTTCCAAAATTAATGAGATTCCAAACCACAGATCTAGGAAGCTCAGAAACACCAACCAAGAAGCTGCACCTAGGCTTGTCATGTTCAAACTGCAGAAAACCATAGACAAAGAGAAAATCTTGAATAAAGCTGGGGATGAGGAGCTGGCAGGTGTGGGGGAACCTTAACTGTTCAAGAATAAGCATGGGGACCATAGCCAACTTCTGGTCATAAACAATGCAGGCAAGAAGACTGTGGAGTAAAATAAAGTGTTGTTGAAAGAACACTAGAACCAACCTAGAATTCTATATCCCAGTGATACTATCCTTCAAGCGGGAAGAAAAAAATAAAGGCTTTCTCAGGCAATGAAAAAGTGAGGGAATCACCTCTGACAGAGCTGCCCTGAAAGAAATATTAAAAAGAAGTTCTTCAGGAAGAAGGAAAAAGGTAAAGGTCAGAAACTCAGATCTAGAGAAAGAAAGTGTCAGAAAAGGAATATATGAAAGTAAAAGAGAATCTTGTGTTTTTCTTATCCATGGCCTAAAAAGTAACTTGTTTAATAACAACAGCAATGTATTATTAGGTGATTGCAGTATATGACAGCAATGTCATAAGGACGGGAGGGAAGAATTGGGACAATTCTTTTAAGAGGTATCTGCACTATACATGACGAAGAATAGTGTTTTTGAAGGTGGACTTAGATTAGTTAAAACTGTTTACTAAAACTAAGGCAACCACCAAAAAAATTACATCATCCCCTAGAAAATTTAGTATTAAGAAATGATTTAGATAAAAGCTAATTACATAAAAACCCAAAGTAAAAATGCTGATGTTGGAAAAATAACTAAAATTCTAAAACCATTAATGATAACAAATAATTATTGGTTGATGAGTGTGGCAGGTATCATTCTGAGCCATTTACTTGTTCTATCTCATTTACTTTTAAAAATCACCTTTTTAAAAAAATTTTTTTACATTTATTTATTTTTGAGAAACAGAGTGAGACAAAGTGTGAGCGGGGGAGGTGCAGAGAGAGAAGGAGACACAGAATCCGAAGCAGGCTCCAGGCTCTGAGCAAGTGGTCAGCACAGAGCCCGATGTGGGGCTCAAACCCATGAACTGTGGGATCATGACCTGACCCGAAGTCAGATGCTCAACTGACTGAGCCACCCAGGTGCCCCCAAAATCAAATTTTCAAATGAAGAAATTGAGACCTAGAGATTAAATTACTGGCTCAGTGATGTACGGTAAAGTGGCAGAGCTGAATTTCTTCCCAGGCAGTTGGCTTCAAGATCCATACTCTTAATCAGTAAATACTATCTCTTTATTAACCAAAGTGAGTCAATGGTCTAATCATATAGATTAATCTTGAATGTGTTTTTCTGTCTGATTCACATTAAAATTTATTAAAATGCTGGGGCGCCTGGGTGGCGCAGTCGGTTAAGCGTCCGACTTCAGCCAGGTCACGATCTCGCGGTCCGTGAGTTCGAGCCCCACGTCAGGCTCTGGGCTGATGGCTCGGAGCCTGGAGCCTGTTTCCGATTCTGTGTCTCCCTCTCTCTCTGCCCCTCCCCCGTTCATGCTCTGTCTCTCTCTGTCCCAAAAATAAAAATAAAAAATGTTGAAAAAAAAAAAATTTAAAAAAAATAAAAAAAATAAAAAAAAAAAATTTATTAAAATGCTGTATGTTCCACAGACTAAAGTTCTACTATACCTAAAAAAATTCACATACCAATGATTAAACTGCAAATACATACTGAAGTAAGAAAAAAAAAATGTTAATAGATGTGTCCATAAGATATGTGCAATAAAATTTTACTACTGTTTTAACTTGAGACATCAACATATTAATAGGTTAGAATTTTATGATGTATACAGCAAAAGGCATCATTTCAGTATTTCCATTTAGCAATGATGTATATTTAGCAATGAACGGTTATATAAAGCCACTACCTTTATCCAATTTTCTAGCTCTAGATAACTTTTCTTGAGATCTCCTTTTTAGTTCTTGGACTGGAATACAAGCCAGTGCTTTTTCCTGGAGAGCAAGGTTCTCATAGACCAGCACATGCTGAATGTTGGACCGCAGAACTTTTAGAATGACTGAATCAGTGGTAACCTAATAGAAAAAAATACTGAAGTTAGCTTTTCTCCATATGCTACAAAAATAACACGTAACAGAAAACAATGGTTCTATGATTTCATAGATAAAGAGGAATGTATGAATTTACTGAAATACACATAACTATACTCAAAACCTTTATAAAATTAGTTTTAGGAGATACCCGTATCTGGGTCACAGTCTAAGATATGTCTATTTTTTTCCTCTGAATATATTGTATCACTGAGGATGCACTTAAACAAGAATACGCTAAATGCTTGATTACAAGTTTGGATCAACACACTGCTCTGAGCAATGCATGTGAATAATAGCTTTTCCACTTCAAATCCCTGCAAGTATCATAATTTTTGAAAAAAAAATTTTTAATGTTTATTTTTTGAGAGACAGAGAGAGTGAGCAAGTGCATGTAGAAGAGAAAATCCCAAGCAGTCTCTGCACTTTCAGTGCAGAGCCTGATGTGGGGCTCAAACTCATGAACTGTGAGATCACGAACTGAGCTGAAACCAAGACTCGGATGTTTAACTGACTGAGCCACCCAGGCACCCAGTAACATAATTTTTTAAGAAAACTCTATATGACATTAACAAGGGAGGAGTACTCTTGAAGGGATCAGGAATTTTGAGAAATTCCTGAAGAAGAAAAACAGACACAAATGGATTAAAGGAAAAAAACATGGCAATATGCACCCCCCCACCCCCGCCGCCTAGAGTGGTTACACAAACTAAAAAATGTTCTCAAAATAATCCCAAGGGTAGAGGAGCCACAGGATCCAGAGCAAAAAAAGCCTTGGAACAAGCATCAGGAACATTGGCTGAGCTCTGCAGGAGGGACAGCTAGCATTTTCTCCACCCTATCCCCATCACTCCTTGTCAACAAATAAGTATACCTCTCAGCAGTGAAGGAGGATGCTGAGACTCCCAAAAGCAAAGAAAAACTTCCAAGCTCAGAACTGCTGCTTCTGGTACAGCCTACCCTGGTAGCATGTGCTACCCCTCCCTACAATTGCTAGAAGAAGATGCTGTATTCACAGACAGGCTCGTGGAAACTCTCAAGACTCATTGGATCTGCAACAACCCATACTGTTGAGAAGACATACTAGCATCAACAACGGAAGAACTAACCCTGTAGCCATGGCAGCAAATACAGAGACAGACTATAAAAAAGTCTATCTTCAGAGATTTGAGGGTATACTGTATTCAGCAAAAGACAACTACGGATCCTGGAAATTAAAAATTTAAACACTGAAAGGACAAAGTACAGAGGGTGTCAAACAGTAGAATAAACATAGCTAAAGAGTGATCAATTAGAAGACTGAACCAAGACATTTTCTGAGAATGTGCCAAAAAAAAAAAAAAAAAAAAAAAAAAATCCCTCCGCCCCTGCCCAAAAAAACCCCAACAAATAGACACTGAGTATAAATCCAAAAGTTCCCAAATCCAGCCAACAGGAAATCTAGAAAATAGAGTAGAAAAAGTGGAGAAGAGAAACTTCTCCAAGAAATAGCAGAAACCAATAGTTGAAGAAAAGAGCCACTACGAATGGGGGGATAAAACTAGGCATATAATAGGGATATTTCATAACAGTAAATAGAAAAAATCCTAATATGCTCTAATGAATCAGACATCTCATTAGAAACATTTAAACAAAATCTTTGAAATTCTGAGGGGTTGGGGCACCTGGGTGGCATCCGACTTGGTTTCAACTCAGGTCATGATCTCATGGTTCATGAGTTCAAGCCCCACAATGGGATCCACACTGACAGTGCAGAGCCTGCTTGGGATTCTCTCTCACTCTCTCACTCTCTCTCTGTCCCTCCCACTCCCCCCTTATAAATAAATAAATAAATAAATAAATAAATAAATAAATAAATAAATAAATAAGAAATTCTGAGGGGGGTGCCTGGGTGGCTCAGTCAGTAAGCCTCCAACTCTTGATTTCTGCTCAGGTCATGATCTCGCAGTTTGTGAGACAGAGCCCTGTGTGGGGTCTGTGCTGACAGCGCGGAGCCTCTTGGGATTCTCTCTCTTTCTCTTGTTCTCAAAAATAAATAAAGAAACGTTAAAAAAAAAAAAGAAATTCTGAGGGAAAATAACTGGAAAACAGGATTCATACCCAGCCAAACTAATCACACAAAAGGGCACAAGAAATATGTTTTCTGATATCTAACAGTGTAGAAAGTATACCACTCCCAAATCTTATCTAAAAGAATTCTTAGGGAAGTTATTTTCCCCTCAAAATATAATATATTCAAAGTAAATAAACAGATTACCCAGTAGAAACCGAGATAAAAGAAGCAGGAACAAGTTAAAAAAATAAACTAGTAAAACCTAAGTTCTGATTATTACAAATAGTAACTGAACAGCAATATCTCAAATCTTCTCATAAAGAAGGTAGCAGGGAAAAAAAGCAGAAAAAGTAAAATCTTTCTGAGGTTCCTGTCTTGTTATAACATGTTGGAAAAAAATACATTTATATATCATATATACATACATATATACACATATATATACATGTATATATATACATCCATATATACATATATATACATGTATATATATGTGTATATATGTGATATGTAAATGTATTTTTTCTAACATGTTATAACAAGTATATATATAACATGTATATAACATATATATGATATGTAAAAGTAAATATATATGTACAAAATTAAATATTTGCATTAAAAACTTAAATGCAATAGAAAACCAAAAAGATATTTAACTTTTTTTAACTTTTAAAGGGAAAATAATTGAAGAAAATGTTTTCAATATAAAACAGAAATGGAAAAAAAAACAAAAGCAAAGGACACAGGCAACACAAAATAAGATGTCAGAAATAAATTCCAATATATTAGCAGTTATGATAAATATGAACGGGTTGTATGTGTGTTTATTAAAAGGTAGCCAAGGGGTGCCTGGGTGGCTCAGTTGGTTATGTGTCTGACTTCAGCTTAGGTCATGAGCTCACGGTTCAGTTCGTGGGTTCGAGCCCACATCAGGTTCTCTGTTGTCAGCGCAGAGCCTGCTTCAGATCCTCTCTCTCCCTCTCTCTTTGCCCATCCCTTGCTTGTGCTCTCGCACTCCCTCTCAAAAATAAACAAACATTGAAAACAACTTAAAAAATAAAAATAAAAGGTAGCCATAGCCAGATTAAGTTTCAAAATACAAATTATTATCTGGCACAAAAACAGACACTCAGATCAATGGAACAGAATAGAAAACCCAGAAATGGACCCACAAATGTATGGCCAACTAATCTTTGACAAAGCAGGAAAGAATATCCGATAGAAAAAAGACAGTCTCTTCAGCAAGTGGTGCTGGGAAAACTGGACAGCAACATGCAGAACAATGAAACGAGACCACTTTCTTACACCATACACAAAAATAAACTCAAAATTGATGAATGACCTAAATGTAAGACAGGAAGCCATCAAAATGCTCGAGGAGAAAGCAGGCAAAAACCTCTTTGACCTTGGCCGCAGCAACTTCTTACTCAACACATCTCTGGAGGCAAGGGAAACAAAAGCAAAAATGAACTATTGGGACCTCATCAAAATAAAAAGCTTCTGCACAGTGAAGGAAACAATCAACAAAACTAAAAGGCAACTGACGGCATGGGAGAAGATATTTGCAAACAACATATCAGATAAAGGGTTAGTATCCAAAAATCTATAAACAACTTATCAAATTCAACACCCAAAAAACAATTAATCCAATGAAGAAATGGGCAAAAGACATGAATAGACACTTCTCCAAAGACATCCAGATGGCCAACCAACACATGAAAAAATGCTCAACATCACTCACCATCAGAGAAATAAAAATCAAAACCACAATGAGATACCACCTCACACCTGTCAGAATGGCTAACATTAACAACTCAGGCAACAACAGATGTTGGCGAGGATGCGGAGAAAGAGGATCTCTTTTGCACTGCTGGTGGGAATGCAAACTGGTGCAGCCACTCTGGAAAACAGTCTGGAGGTTCCTCAAAAAACTAAAAATAGAACTACCCTACGACCCAGCAATTTCACCACTAGGCATTTATCCAAGGGATACAGGGGTGCTGTTTCAAAGGGACACATGCATCCCCATGTTTATAGCAGCACTATCAACAATAGCCAAAGTATGGAAAGAGCCCAAATGTCCATCAATGGATGAATGGACAAAGATGTGGTTATATATATACAATGGAGTATTACTTGGCAATCAAAAAGAATGAAATGTTGCCATTTGCAACTACGTGGATGGAACGGGAGGGTATTATGCTAAGTGAAATTAGTCAGAAAAAGACAAATATCATATGACTTCACTCATATAAGGACTTTAAGACACAGAACAGATGAACACAAGGGAAGGGAAGCAAAAATAATATAAAAACAGGGAGGGGGACAAAACATAAGAGACTCTTAAATATGGAGAACAAACAGAGGGTTACTGGAGGGGTTGTGGGAGGGGGGATGGACTAAATGGGTAGGGGGCATTAAGGAATCTACTCCTGAAATCATTGTTGCACTATATGCTAACTAATTTGGATGTAAATTTAAAAGATAATAATAAATAAATAAAAACCATTATCAAATACTCTCTTTAATGTCAAGAACTATTTAAAGCACTGGAGATGGGTGTACAGGACAGACACGATCACCTTATGGTCTAAGGGAAGGAAAGGCATGAAACAAATAATGACAAAACTTACCATATTAAGTCAATAAATATTTGTGTATAAATTGTGTGTGTGTGTGTGTGTGTGTGTGTGTGTGTGTGTGTGTGTTACATACTGGAAAAATAATGGAGACCAAAATAGTCAAGGACATTATCCTCACAAAGTAGTCTGTGGATGCAGAGACAAATACTGGTATAACAATATTAATTTACTCAAATATTTAATGAGCCTTTATTATTTGCTATGCACTGGGGATATAATGCTAAGTTAGAGAACTTATTCACAGGTATAAGAAAAGTTATAAGGAAAATACCGAGGATAATGACACTGTATAACAGGGATTCCAAACCTAGAATTCCCTGAAAAAATGGTATTTGTGGTAAATTATGAAGGATGAGAAGAGGCTAATAAGCAGGAAAGTGAAAAGACCATTCCTATCAGAAGGTACAGCACAGAGATAGCTGGGGAGTGTGTGTGTGCAGGGACATGCTTAGCAAATTATGAACGGTCAGAGAGCCTATCGCGGGGTTGAGAGCATGGAGAACCAAGGGGAATTGGAAAGAGAAAGCTGAGGATGAAGTTGATTGGTAAGCACTTAGATCTTTTTGGTCTCTTTCCATTGTGATGGGAAGCTATTAAAGATACTTAAGCAAGGGAGTAAAAGGATCATATTTGTGTTTTCAGAATACTATTCCAACTGTAGAGTGGAGAAAGGAGGTTGTGAAAACACCCAAAGGGGTCTGTAGAACTGAGAGCTGATGGCTTCAAGTAGATGGCTCAGTAGTGGTAGAAAAGTAATAAAAAGAATTTAGGATTAAGAAGTCTTGGTGACTGAATTGGGAAGTCAGGGGGCAGTTAGAAAACTAGAAAAATACATTAGGAATAATCTGTGAATTTTGAATGAGCAACTAAATGGGGTAATAGTTGAGCCAATTACAGTAGAAGGAAAACCAGGAAATGATCAACTGAACTAAAGATGACAAATGGTCAAGTAAAAATGAACTGAAGAAAAAAAGTATATTAAATTTAGCAGCATGGAGATATTTGACAATCTCAGTAAGAAGTTTTGTAATAATGTTAATAAGGCAAACAGGTTGTAAGAAACTTAGTTGTGTAACTGTGTCCCAAAGTGGTCTAAGTGTACCAAAGCAACTCCACAAAATGGTCCACTAGAAAGTACACAGAAAATATTAGAACTTCTATTTACATTCTTCTTTTGTCCGAAAAATAAAGCAATTAAGTTATAATAATATTTAGAATTTGGATTATCGGTAGCTCCCCCCGAGGTTAGAGAAGCTCACCTGAGGAGAGAAAAGTACCACAAAGTACAGGGGGAGTTAACAACTGGCATGTTCACTCCTACTACTGCTTTCACCATATTACAAGGTTTTGCAATTCGTGTGTGCCTGGCTAAGTGAATTTACAGGTTATATTATGTAGTTTTCACTAATTAACCCTCAACCTGGCTTGGAAATATTACAAATACTTGGGGTACTTGGCTGGTTCAGTTGGTGGAGCATGCAGCTCTCGGTCTCAGGGTTGTGAGTTCGAGCCCTGAGTTGGGTGTGGAGATTACTTAAAAATAAAATTAAACAACAACAACAACAACAACAACAAAGATTCAAAGACCTCTAGGCATGGAAGCTAATACTAATACTGCAAGTACATGTAAACAAGAAGAAAATGGCAGGGCTAACTCGTATACTTTTTTTGGTATGAGCCCTTCAACAGCTACATTTTAATGCCAAATTAAATACATAAATCACAATCTACTTAGATCTAACAAAGTTTGCCGCTAAATTCAAAATTATCAAGACTATTTAAAATACAGTTATACCCAAATTAATTCATTTACATCCACATCAATGATATATGATTAATACGTTTTTAAAAATTAAAAATATTATTGGGGTGCCTGGATGGCTCAGTTGGTTGAGCGGCCGACTTCAGCTCAGGTCATGATCTCACGGTCCCTGAGTTCGAGCCTCGCATCGGGCTCTGTGCTGACAGCCTAGAGCCTGGAGCCTGCTTCGGATTCTGTTTCTCCCTTTCTCTCTGACCCTCCCCTGCTCATGCTCTGTCTCCGTCTCAAAAAAAAAAAAAAGTTAAAAAATTAAAAATATTATTTACTTGATAGCTTCTATTGACATTGTCTTACGATGAATATAATGGCATAATAGTATATATTTATATATAATTTGTGAACAAAATAATAAAAAAACATATATATAATTATGTATATAATTCACAAACAAAAATATACATTGAAAGGATATGCTCAACATTTTACTGACAGGGCACATGATTAAAGAATGGAAGCTCCCGGGGCGCCTGGTTGGCTCAGTTGGTTAAGCGTCCAACTTCAGCTCAGGTCATGATTTCGCCATTAGTGACTTCGAAGCCCACATCAGGATCTGTGCTGACAGCTCAGAGCCTGGAGCCCGCTTCAGATTCTGTGTCTCCCTCTCTCTGCCCCTCCCCCATTCAAGTTCTGTCCCTCTCTCAAAAATAAACACTAAAAAATTAAAAAAACAAACAAAGAACGGAAGCTCACTACACCAGTGTGTAAAAAGTAAAGATGCAATGATGAGTACAGGGGACTGACTCTTCCTGAAACTTTCTGCCAAGAAGAAATGAGAACCACTGGACGTGAAGGATCTAGGTAGGGATATTTGTATGCTGGCTTGTTTCTAAGACAGGGGTGCTTATAGGAAAGGTTCTTAAACATTAATCCACTTGTAAAAATGCAGATTTCCCAATTCCCGAATCTTCCTTTCTGAGTTAGCCAGTTTGGGGTTACACCTAGGAATCTGAATGTCCAGCTCATTCTTTTTTTTTTTTTTTTTTTTTTTGTTTTTTAAATTTTTTTTAACGTTTATTATTTTTGAGACAGAGAGAGACAGAGCATGAACGGGGGAGGGTCACAGAGAGAGGGAGACACAGAATCTGAAACAGGCTCCAGGCTCTGAGCTGTCAGCACAGAGCCCGACGCGGGGCTCGAACCCACGAACCGCGAGATCATGACCTGAGCCGAAGTCGGACGCTTAACCGACTGAGCCACCCAGGCGCCCCTGTCCAGCTCATTCTGATGCAAACAGTCTAACATTAGATGAAAACTGGTCTAATGCAAGGTTTAAATGCCACTGAGAAGAATCCCCAAGAAAAGAGGATTCAAGACTGTGCACAGCCCATGTAAGATTACACAGGTAACAGAGAAGAAGGGATGCCGGGACAAAGGAGGAAGTGGCTTTTATTAAGAGCAGACACACCTCCCCGATTTACAGAAGGGACAAGTTCAACAGATGGATGAGGAAATTTATTGAAGATCTGGTGATGACAAATCCAGGCTCTTCACAACAGGGAAGAATATGCTCCTTTACCAGAATGGATACAGAAACACAAAAAAGAAATGTCTCCATTTTTACTTTAAAGAATTCTTACAAAAATGAGGCACAGCAATATTTTTGTTGTTGTTCTTAAACGCAAGTTTTCATTTACTGAGAGTAAGGTAAGAACTCATCTAGAGGTTTTTGTTTTCAATTTAATACTTCCAATCTGGAAATTACCTCATTCGTTGTGGTTTTAATGGCACTCAGACAATCCTGAACAATAGTTTATTTTCTTGCCTTATTTCTTTACATATTCTTTGGCACAGCTCCATGAGCACTAAGTGGTAAAACTAGAAGTCTGCTGATTGCATGGCGACCACAGCAGCTGGGTAACCATGTACACAAGGCAGCAGTTAATTGCCTGAGAGAGTTGAAGTAATATTTGGAGTCCAAATAGAAGTTTAAAATGCGCAATCTGTCTGGTTTTAAGTCAAAAAGATGTTTTTCTTCACTGATCATACTTGGATTCTAATTATTTTGGTTTCTAATGTGAAATATATTTAAGACACTATGTACGAAAAAAAAGATAATATGTATATTTTGCCAAATCATGCGATGAGACCCATGGAAGCTGTATTAGTAAATATACTTTTTTAGTAAAGGACCAACGGTCCCCAGGCCCATCAGTCTTCCTTCTACCTTTATGTAGCTCTTTGCTTTTGTGGCTTTTAAATTTAGAACCTGTTTTTAAACACAGAAGTTCCATTTAATAATTTTTTAATTATAGTTTTAATCAACTTGTGATTTTAATTACCTTATTTCTTACAAAACCTCCTTTTTTTCTACTTAAAGTAATAAATGTTGTTATGAGAAATTCTCAGGAAATACTGAATGGTGTTAAGTAATATGGAATCACCTGTAATTTCACCCCCAGATAAAATAATGGCTAAGAATTCATTGTATAGCCTTCTAGACCTTTTTAAAATGAACATATGTGTGTGCATTTAAAAACATTATTTATTTATTTTTTAAGTTCCTTCCAAGTTAGTTAGCATATAGTGCAATACAGATTTCAGGAGTGGATTCCAGTGATTCTTCACCTATGTATAAAAACCCAGTGCTCATCCCAACAAGTGCCCTCCTTAATGCCCCTTGCCCATTTAGGCCATCCCCCCACCCACAACCCCTCCAGCAACCCTCAGTTTGTTCTCTATATTTAACAGTCTCTTGTGTTTTGTCCCCCTGCCTGTTTTTATATTATTTTTGCTTCCCTTCCCTCTGTTGATTTGTTTTGTATCTTAAATTCTATGTATGTGCATTTTTAATAAGAAAATTGAAATATTATACATACACACATGTTGTTTAATTTTGGAATTCTGAGTTTACCTTTTTTCCCACATAATAAGTCTCTTAATGTCAACACAGACCACATCATCATTTTTAACAGATGCTAAAAAAATTCTGGTATATGGATGTGTTATAATTTAAGTGATCCCTTATTGAAGGGTATGCAGATGTATTTTACCTTTAACAATGTTAGGTTCACAACAAGAAATTAGACATTTAAATCTTATGTCCAAATAGAAGACTTCTTCTCTAATAAAGATCATATATAGATACAGACTAAAAGGTTTCTTAAGAGATTAAGTTAGTTCAAAAATAAATCAACTCGGGGGTGCCTGGATGGCTTAGTTGGTTAAGCATCCGACTCCCGGTTTTGACTCAGGTGAGTTCCAGCTTGGGATTCCCCGCCCCCCACACTCTTTCCCTTTGCTCTCTACCCCATGCTCACAGGCTGGTCTCTCTCTCAAATAAATAAACATTTAAAAAAGAAATAAATAAACTCATAAAAAAATCAACCAACTCATTTTGTTATCGTCTAAAAATATATTATATTTATAATTCCAACAGAATAATCTCAAATGGCAATTCTTTTGCTACTTTTTTAAAGTTTATTTTTTGAGAGAGAGAGAGAGAGAGAGAGAGAGAGAGCAGGGGATGGGCAGAGAGAGTGGGGGGCAGAGGATCCGCACTGACAGCAGAGAGCCCAATGTGGGGCTCGGACTCACAAACCTTGAGATCATTACCTGATCCAAAGTCAGACGCTTTACTGACTGAGCCACCCAGGTGCCCGTCAAATGGTAATTCTTTTAAATAAATAAATGTATACCCACATACACAATGGACAATAATTTCCAGAGTGGTTGGAGTTGATGAAAAGTCCTTTAACAATTCCACATACATTTAAAAAATTAGGCATATGCCAAATAAAAGTATGCACATAAACTAGCTGTATAATAATTGCTGAAGACTTATTTTAAGCAAATCATACTTCAGAATCATGTTTTCAACCTAGATAAAGTCACAAAATTGGAAATATAATGCTTTTAACATTCTAAGGTTCTATGTCTTTGAGAAACTATTTTTGCTATTTTGAAACTGCTTTTGGAGAGCAAAGGGTATAAAAATATATAATGGGTTAACAGGAAATTATGTCCTATAGGAACACTACACACTCAGCATGTATAACCAGCAAATTTAAAAGTCAATTGAGTCATTAGAGAAATGCAAATTAAAGCCACAATGAGATACTACCTAACATCCACTAAAATTGCAATAATAAAAAAGACAATAACAAGTGTCAGTGAGGATATTGAGAATTGTAACATTCACACACTGCTGGTGAGAATGTAAAATGGTACAGCAACCTTGGAAAACAGCTTGGCAATGTCTTAAAACATTAAACATAAACTTACCACACAACCTAGTGGTTCCACTTCTAGAAATCTACCCAAGAGAAATGAAAACATATGTCCACACAAAGCCTCGTATGTGAATGTTCAAAACAGCAATATTCATAATTGGCAAAGATGGGGAAACCACCCAAAAGTCCAACATGGAATACTATCCAGCAGTAAAAAGGAATAAAATACTGATACATCCTACAATATGAATAAGCTTCAAAAGCATAAAAGTAAAAGAAGCCAAAGCAAAAAGCTACATACTGTGTAATTTATTTACATAAATATTCAAAAAGAGCAGCAAAATAAGTTTCTAGCAACCATCACCTTTTATTTAATACCAATATATTCCAGTGTTTTATATCTTTTTTTTTTTTTTAATTTTTTTTTTTTTTCAACATTTTTTATTTATTTTTGGGACAGAGAGAGACAGAGCATGAATGGGGGAGGGGCAGAGAGAGAGGGAGACACAGAATCGGAAACAGGCTCCAGGCTCCGAGCCATCAGCCCAGAGCCTGACGCGGGGCTCGAACTCACGGACCGCGAGATCGTGACCTGGCTGAAGTCGGACGCTTAACCGACTGCGCCACCCAGGCGCCCCTCCAGTATTTTATATCGTAAAGGAAAAGCTTATTGGCAAACTTCATCAGTGACTATCACCTTGTTTTATAATTCATGATTTTACTTGATGTAATTTTAACGAAAAATATTATAATAGCTGCGAGCACATCAGTGCTCAGGATTTGTCTAGTTTATATGCATGTTAAATCTTTCTCTTGGTGCTTGAATTTGGTCTATTTTAATTAGCAATTAGTACCCCCATTCAAAATGGGCAAGGCAGGAGAACATAATTATCAAATTCTGTAGTATAACAAGTAGTGGTGATGGATGCTTAAATAACAAAATACTTAAAACATTTTTTTAATGTTTATTTATTGTTGAGAGAGAGAGAGAGAGAGAGAGAATGAGTGTGTAAGCAGGGGATGGCAGAGAGAGGGAGGCACAGAATCCAGAGTAGTCTCCAGGCTCTGAGCTATCAGCATAGAGCCTGATGTGGGGATTGAACCCACAAACCATGAGATCATGACCTGAGCTGAAGCTGGACACCTAACTTACTTAGCCACTCTGTTGCCCCACTTTTTTAAACTACATATTCCAGTGATCTGCGGAAAACCAAGACTTGGCAATAAAAAACAAGATTCATTCTAATTTCTCCCAATTCCCTTAAGGAACTCAAAAAAAGTTACTGTGTTCCAAGGACCAGAGAAATAAGAGTCGGTAACAGACTGCCTACTAAAGGGATAGGTCTTTAAGAAAGTTTATTTTCTTCTAAATTCTGTATTTGTTTTGTCAATAAAATGGCATTTTGTTTTTAGTACAGCATCCAGTGGCTTTCTGGTGATTACAGAGTTTTAAAGACCTCAAAGTGTATCTGAATTGCAAGGTTAAGAATCAAAAAAAGGAAAGAGGTTACAGACGAGTTGGAAAATGCGAATGGGTTTCCTGAGCCAAAACAGTACTTAGTCTAGGAAACAGCTATTTTGTAAAATAAAATGTTTTCGTATATTATATGCTTTTCTGTAAAACTGGTTACTATAGTACATTTTAACCCGTAACAATGAGATCCAACAAAAGATGAAGTAGGGAATCTTAAAACATATATTTTAACACTATGATTAGAAAACATAAAAATAAATAAATAAATAAATAAATTAAAAAAAAAAAAAAAAAAAAAAAGAGGGGCGCCTGGGTGGCGCAGTCGGTTAAGCGTCCGACTTCAGCCAGGTCACGATCTCGCGGTCCGCGAGTTCGAGCCCCGCGTCAGGCTCTGGGCTGATGGCTCGGAGCCTGGAGCCTGTTTCCGATTCTGTGTCTCCCTCCCTCTCTGCTCCTCCCCCATTCATGCTCTGTCTCTCTCTGTCCCAAAAATAAATAAAAAACGTTGAAAAAAAAATTTTTTTAAAAAAGAAAACATAAGAAATGGTGCTAAAAAATGAAGGAGTGAAAGGCGCTTCTGTATCAACCTTAACTGCCAAACTGAAGACGTCAGGCAATCTAAGATGGAGCACACATGCTCATGAGAGGAGCACAAAAGAATCTACTGGGTGCATCTTAGATTTACTTTTTATTTCACCTTCTTTACACAATTCTCTTATAAGGTACATAACAGATTAGAAGTATATAATTTATAAGGAAATAGATGCCAGGTCAGGTACTCAACACCTATATTACTGTTAAGATGTGCAATCAAGAAAGAGTGGAAACCACTGTTCTAAAGAATGGACTGATTAGGGTTACGATTCTGTCACATTAGAGTTAAGCAGTCACATTTTTCTGTTACTCTGTGATAATTCTGTCACTTAATGAAGCAGCTCAGATACTTTACAGAAAGAATTATTATTACCAAGAGCAAACCTTTATAGTTAAAAAAAGTTTTCACGTATGCTATTTCACGGAATGGCCACTGCCACTTAGTATTATTACTAGTTGACCTAATGTATCCAGTACCAGTTTCTTGAAAGCATTCACAAACACTAGTTGTATTTATTATTATTATAAATAAACATTAGCTGTAAGGACGCCTGGGTGGCTCAGTCAGTTAAGCATCCGACTCTTGATTTCGGCTTAGGTCAT
Source organism: Neofelis nebulosa (assembly GCF_028018385.1). Taxonomy (NCBI): domain Eukaryota; kingdom Metazoa; phylum Chordata; class Mammalia; order Carnivora; family Felidae; genus Neofelis; species Neofelis nebulosa. Next base: position 16,641,505 of record NC_080786.1, on the reverse strand, counting down.
GATCTCATGGTTCGTGAGATGGAGCACCCCGCTGTCAGCGCAGAACCTGCTTGGGATTCTCTCTCCTCCTCTCTCTGCCCCTCCCCCACTTACACCCTCTCTCTTTCCACCTTCTATCTACCCCTCTCCCGCTGGCATGCACACATCTCTCGCACACATCTCTCCGAGCTCTCTCTCTCAAAACAAATAAACATTAAAAATAAATAAAAATTAGCTGTGAAGTTAATGAGAAGAGAAAACATTTTAAAGACTTCAAGGTTAATTTAAGTAAATTGAAGCACTAATATGTTTCAGAGGAGTTAATCCTCCACAAAGAAAAAAGTATGGAAACCACTCAACAAGAATTACATGAAAGGACAGCGACTCTGTCTATTCCCCTGACAGCCCTTACCACCTTTATTCTTTATTTTTTAAAGACAAGTTTAGGGTCTTCTCAGCATAAACAAAGAAATGCCCAGTAATCATTTGACTACTAGGGAATTAATCAACTGAAGATTAAGGGTAGATTTAATAACTGACTCTATATAGAAGTTATGCTTTATGGAGGACGGTAACAAGATATTTTACCAAAATTAACACAAGAGGATACGAGTTGAAGCTGGCTACTGATAAAATTACTAGAGATAAAAAATCACGAAATTTTTCTGAGAGTGAAAATTCAGAGGAAACCTTAAGGACTTGTATCAAAAGGGATTTTTGTAAACAAGATAGTTTCCTATTACATGAGATCAGTTAAGTGTACCAGGGATGCCTGTAAGAGATCACAAGTCTGATATCAGTTCTACAGAAGCATATATCTGTGTATGCCACTAACTAAGCTTCACTAATCTGGTAGCACCACTCTTAAGGAGTGAATGCATTACTATTTACTTTAAACTTAAAGAAGTTGGTTCCTTTCACTAAACTGAGGGGTTGATAAGGGTTTGGTTATTGGAATTAATAATCCCCAGAATGAATGGCAGCAGGTAAAATTTAGACCAGAAGTGTCAATACAGTAGAGGAAATCTCATACGACTGCCATCGTCCTGCAAGTCTGTTATTGTGTTTTAGGTTAAAGGCATACTAATTTATATGACTGATTTAAGTACCAAGGCAACGGGTACATTTATATGATAAATGATGAAATGCCTAAAAGGCAATACACTGAAAGTTAAGATTTAAAAGTATAAAAAAAGATGGTCATTTTCCCCACTTGTTACAAAATGACAATTTTTTAAAGAGCTAAGGAAATCTGATGTATTATAATTCTAAGAGCCAAGAATATGAGGGCATAAATCCAGGAATAAATCACATGTTTCAAAGCTTTTGCTGTTTCAATACTCTGAACTGGTTAAGAAAGGTTTAATTCTGACATTACCATTGGAGCAGGTGGTGGATTTGATGATTGTCCTTCACTGTTCCCTGCATGCTGGGTTAACCCATTAGGATTTGAAGACTGTGTAATGGGAAGCTGGGTACCGGGTGCAGGTTGCTGAGATAATTCTACTTTGTAAGTCTTATTTGATTCATCCAATCTGCTACTTCTTTCTATGGCAATCAGGTCACGAATTTTTTGCAGCTGCTCCACTGAAGCTTTTTTAGGAAAGATAAGATGTGTTTCTCCCTGGAATTTATAAAAATGGGAAAAATTTTAACTTTTGCTTTATACTGACAGTCATTCATATATAGATCTATAAAATGAAACCAATACTATAGAATACATCAGATATTAATAATCATTTTGTTTTTCTACCATTGTGGCACTTTTAAAAAAAACAAAGGTAAAACTGCATAAATGTAAACCAGGAAATTCAGAAAATTGGTCTCTTTCTTAGCATATATATAACGCTTAGTTTATTTGATCGATTCAAAGGCCTTTAGAAAAATATTTTCTGTTAGGAATAGTAAGTCACAAAGTCTCGTAAGAATTACAAAAATGTACATTCCTATCTTCTCTGCAATAGTATATAATACTACTATTCCCTGTGAAATTCCCTATGAAGTAACAGTAATTACTAGAGATGCAGCCATACAAAATGATCAGGGGGTCACATAAAACCAAGAAGTTATAAATCTCCTTTCTTTCTTTGAATCTCCTAAACCCAAGACTTTAAAGAATAGCTATATGATTAGCAGTCTGTATATGGGGTCCACTAATTTTTCCAAGAAGACAAAAAGCACACCCTGATGATCAATTCAAAATTATGGATTGTTAACAGTACATACAAAGGTGGTCCAAACAAAACAATCAAACCATAAAAATCCCATTCTTCAAGTAGTGATTCATTTAATGAATACCCACAATACAATCAGAATGCTTTAAGATACAATAAGCATTACAACAAAGCTCACAATGTAAAATAGTCAGCAAATTACAAACAAGAAAAAAAGTGAAATGAAAATACATTCAATTAAGTTTCAAGGCACTGAGAAACAAGTGTTAAAATAGTAACTCCACCAGCTGCATATATAGGAGAGAAAACTATTGTTAACGTGCAGTAATAAGACTTACAGATTGTGAGCATTTAAGTTAAGCTCCATAACTGAGAATGACCTTATTTCCCTGGTGATGGCAGACCTATCAGAATGAACTGACCAAGACATTTCTCATTAATGACATGAAAATTAATTCCATATGAATCCCTTTTAAAAAGCCAGAAGGGGCCGGTAAGCTCTCTATATTCATTACCCATAATAGCTGTAAAAACAAAACTATCATTTATTGTGTTTATGTGTTCTAGGTGCTGTACTAAGCATTTTGCATATATTATCTCAAGTAATTCTCACAACCACCCTGCAAGGTAGGTACTAGGTTTATCCCTACTCTTTATATGGAAATATGAAGGCTCAGAAAAGTTAAATAACCTGCCTGATGCCACAGAACAATTGTTGGAGTAAGGATTCACACTTAACAAATCTTTTTATTTATTTATTTAAAAAAATTTTTTTTTTAAATGTTTTTTTCTTTATTTTTGCGACAGAGAGAGACAGAACATGAGCAGGGGAGAGCCAGAGAGAGAGGGAGACACAGAATCGGAAGCAGGCTCCAGGCTCTGAGCTGTCAGCACAGAGCCCGATGCGGGGCTCGAACCCACAGACTGTGAGATCATGACCTGAGCCGAAGTCGGACGCTTAACCGACGAGCCACCCAGGCGCCCCCACACTTAACAAATCTTAATTGTTATGCTATAATTGAGTCATCTTAGACTGAACAGAGACCAATAACCACAAGCTGGACTAAAAGTTGGAAGTGTTGAGCAAAAGAGAATATTTTTATAGCCGTGATAATTACATACATGATAAGCACAAATCAGATCACAATGAGTTTCCAACATCAGAAAGGAACCACCTCGCATCTCTGATGAGGTCTGGGAAGAGAGACCAACACTTAATTCAAAACCAGATATGGACGTTTCCCATCTCATACTGTTAGTGGAGCAGCACTGAGAAAGGTAGAAGACACCACGGACAGAGGTGGAAACACAGCATAATAGGTTTCTGGATCTATGTTCAGTTCACACCTCAGAGAGGGCCCGGATAAGACAGAGACGCTGCTTTCCTTTCCAACTTTGCAGGATCAGTCCTAAAAGTATGTATGATCACGGCCAAAGTGTACCAAAAAGTTTAATCAGTGGCACTGTATTTTCACGAAAGGACAAAATCACAGGCTTTGCACTAGATCCAGTAACATTATAAGAAATCAATGAGAATTCTAGTATTTAACAAAATCCCTATTTCTTAACATATTTTTGCTAAGACAATTCTCCCTGCCAGATGTTAAGCAAACCTGCCCCCTCCCTGCCCACTAAATGCTGGTAATATCTTCTAGTCACCAAGACAACCAACACTGCCCACCTCCTGTGGCACCTGGCAGGAACCATCCCACTCAGCAAGCCTGATGAGTCACACAGCCATGCGGATCCCGGTCTTTCTCAACCTTCTTCTCAGAATTTTCACAAAGAGCTCAGCCTTAGAGGCAAGTAGGCCCAAAAGTGCCCAGGATTTTAATATACAAAATATAAAAATTTGGGGATGGGTCTGAGAGGTTCCTACTTCACCGTAAAGCCTACCAAAGTTTCTTTCTGATGGCAGAGTTCAGTTGCAGTCCCAATGGTTCCTTCTGCAACTTAGCCACACTGATAACACACAGACTTCAGACGGGCCCTGAGGTGCAATGCCCAAAGCCAATCAGAAACTTGAAGTATATAAATTAGTCTGATCAAAGCATGTTACTCTTTTCTGAAACTGTGGCTCTATTTGGGTCAAATACTACTGCAAGTCTCAGCTTGTTACTAGCACTCATGTGACTAATCTTTGGGTCTGCCTGAGATGGGTTTTCTAGGATGTGGGATTTTGAGTGCTAAACCCAGGATAGCCTCAGGCAAACTGGGACAGTTGGTCATCAACCCGGCACTCAAATATTTGTTGAATGAAAGACAAATATGACTCCACAGAACCTGTGACACTTCAAAAATGAAAAATTAGTACAGTTTCCAGTTGTCATTTACTAAATTTTTCTGTCATTTGACTAAAAACATCTGTATTTTCATGAACAAAATCAGCAACGTTCTCAACTCTCCCCCCTACACTTTTAAATTCTTTATGTTCAGATGTCTGTGAGTAACTACAAGCAGATACCACAATTTATACTTCCGGCCTGATCTCTCCTTTCGAGTTACAGACTCATATATCCAATTGCCTACTTGCTATGTTTAACAGTTTTATCAGTTATAATTATCCACAAGTTGGGTAGTGATTTCTCCCAGTATCTGCTACACTCCCAGATTTCACAATCTGAATGGTACCTGCATCCACATAGATGCTCAAACCAAACCTAAAAGTAACCTACATTCCTTCCTTTCCCTTGTACCCCACATGTAGTTCATTAGCAAGTCCTGCAGACTCTGCTTCAAAAAAAATTCTGGATGCCTCCACTTTCCCCCATCTCCACTGCTATCAGTCTTTAATTCAACATGTTTACTGAGTGCCTCAATGTGCCAGCAATATTCTAGGAGCTAGCAACACAGGGAACAAAAAGACAAAAGGCTCTGCCTTCATGGAACTTATACAAATCATTACTGTTTCTCCCTTAGGTTAATAAACGCTTTCTAACTGGTCCTTCCTGCTTCACCCCTTGCCCTCATCCCAGAACATCCAGGACATTCCCTTTACAACAGCTAGAATAACCTTCTAAATATCCTTCCCTGCCTAAAACCTTCCTATGGTTTCCCGTTTCATTTAGAATGAAATCCAAGTCTTTACCACAGTCCTCAAAACCCCATGCCCTGGATTTCTGCCTGTCTGTGCAGCTTTCTGTGCCAAAGCTACTCCTGCTGGAAGTGCTCTGGACATGTGAATCGTCTAAAGTACTTGGACTTGAGGGCTTCAGGTACCTGAAATACTTCTTTTCACTTAGGTCCCAGCTCAAATGTTCTCTCCCTAGAGGCCTTCCCCGACCACACATCTGTACCTAGCTGCCTGCCTCTACAGCTGCTTTGTATCGTATCACCATGCCTTATTTTCTTCTTTGCACTCATCTTTGTTTTCATGTCTACTATTTGTCTAACCTATTAGAATCCAAGCTCCACATGAGATGGGATCTATTTCTGTAGTTCACTATTATACCCTTCAGAGCCTGGAACAGAATCTGGGGAGAAGAGCAGAGAGGCAGAAAGGAAACGACCTCTTATGGCAACTCAGCATATCGCCTGAACAATTTCTACAGCCTTGCCAATTCAGCCTCTGTGGACTACCGAGTATCCATAAGCTGGTTCTACTTCTTTCAATATTCCATGAACTAGAAATGGCTAAGCATATACACAGACAGAAAATTCACGGTATTGATAACTACTTCCACTGTGGCATAGAATTGAACTATGCCACAAGATTCCGGAGGATGAAAACACCAAACGTTTACTTTGACCTAAAAACCAAAAAACATACTGAGATTCTTCTCTTCTGTCACAGAAGAAATTCCTTAAAAGTGGCAACTAAACTCAGCTTTTCTGTGTCTACCCTTCTCATTTCTTAATGGAGACAGGTGGTTAGACCCTATTCGTATTCATGTGTGCTCACAAAGCAGGTTTTTGTCGAAAGTCTAAAGTGACCCACAATGGGGTCTCTAGGTTGTATATCTGACCAACCTGTTCTAAAGGATTAAGACTTGTAAGAATTTTCTCTGTGGGAGAGTTGTTATATTGTGATTTTAAAGCATATTTACTGTGACTTTCAAATGTCTAATAGGTGAAGAAATAACTAGCTGCACAGATTTCCAAACTGATCAATTAATTAAAAAAATATTATCTTATTTAGGTAATTATCCATCAACACTACAACAAATTCTTTGTACATGAATTGGGGAAAAGAAACCCTTCAACATACTCACCTCTTCAAAGCCCATTTCAAATAAACATTCAACGGCTCCTCTGACAGGTAAGAGTCTAGTAGAAAAAGCTGTGTTTCCAATCCGGATAGATCTATATTTTTCATCATTAGGGTTTCTGATTTAAATAAAAAAAATTTGATTATATATAACAATTTATACTTTCCACAGTGTTTTTGCACTCCTTTTCACATTTTATATTGGCTATATTGCTACAAGGTAGCACAGATCCCAGCTTTACAGAAAGAGGAAGAACAGTCTGGAAAAACAGCCTGATTTTGAGATTCTTACCTCAATATACATTTACTACCACCCTACTGTTTAATTTCATTTGATAATATTAATGCTTCCATAATAGACATCCATGTGACTCTGTAATTCTGTGCTATTAAGGCTACATACTTTTATGAGTTTTTACGGTGCTAAGAAAAAAAAATCCACATAAGCTCCAGACATGGGGCAGAAGGTTTTGCCTATTTTGTTCTGATGGACCTCAGTCATCAAGAATGGTGCTTGATGCATAGACGGTGGTTAGTAAATACTTGTGAAATGAATGAATGAAAGAAACAAAAAAGCTGCATAAAAACTGATTACAGTTCCTGAAAGATTTTACTTCTGAAAAATATAAACCCAGGTACACCTTGATTTTCTTTCTTCCCTAGACTGGTGATTGTTTTTACTCTATGTTCTGCTTCAGCTCAAGATATATTTTAGTCACAGCCAATTTTTTTTTTTTTTTTTTTTAATTTTTTTAACGTTTTTATTTATTTTTGAGACAGGGAGAGACAGAGCATGAACAGGGGAGGGTCAGAGAGAGGGAGACACAGAATCTGAAACAGGCTCCAGGCTCTGAGCTGTCAGCACAGAGCCCGACGTGGGGCTCGAACTCACGGACTGCAAGATCATGACCTGAGCCGAAGTCGGCCGCTCAACCGACTGAGCCACCCAGGCACCCCCAATTTTTTTTTTTTACGGTGATTAAGATTTTGAATAGCATGCATGGGATAAGACCAGCATATGAAAAGCTTTGAGATTTTTAATAACGTTGATAAATCGGAAATGCTGTTTTTAAAAAATCAGAAAAAAAAAAACAAGGTTAAGATAATCACAGTATTATACTCAAGACCATCAGAACATAATTTAGGATGATAAGTAGATTTCATATCTGACACAAACTCCCTTCCAATGCTTCCATTACTATTTTAAGAAGGATTCTGAGGCTGTGTCAGGGGTCTATGGGAAGGAGTGCTGAGGCCATCTGCCTGGGCTATTGAATGGGGATGGCAGACAAATGCTGGCAACTATTAACAACTCATTAACCATTTGTGTCCTAATTTATTTATTTATTTATTTATTTATTTTTTAATGTTTTTTATTTATTTTTGGGACAGACAGAGACAGAGCATGAACGGGGGAGGGGCAGAGAGAGAGGGAGACAGAATCGGAAACAGGCTCCAGGCTCCGAGCCATCAGCCCAGAGCCTGACGCGGGGCTCGAACTCACAGACCGCGAGATCGTGACCTGGCTGAAGTCGGCCGCTTAACCGACTGCGCCACCCAGGCGCCCCTGTCCTAATTTAATTGTGGAAGTTTTTAACATATTTCACATTTGTTTTCCATTGAGCAACTTTCTATTGCCCAATTGTCATAAATACATGAATCTTTTTAAAACTTTTCCTTAAGTTCCAAAATTATACAAGTTTATTACAGAATATTCAGGGACAAAGCTCTAAAATAGTGTTATTCAAAATGTCCACGGACCGGAGCCAATCTACAAACTCCTTGCTATTCATTCATGAGAATGTGCAGAAATTGAGAATACTCAGCAATTTTTATAACAATTTGATGTGCCATGAAATTTTTATTGTTATTTTACAAAAGGTATAGGTCCACCAAAGACTGGAAATTAAAAACAAAAACACTTGTTCTTCACCAGAGGTCATTTGAGCATCACAGGTGGTTGAAAAAACACAAAGAAAAAAATGTATGTTCTGCTCTTTTACTCTGTGTATTAAATGAGAGCTTCTCACCCTTGGCATTATTGACATTGGAGGTCTTTGCTGTAGGGGGCTGCCCTGCACACAGCGAGATACTTAGCATCCCTGGCTTTTATGCCACACTAGATCGTGAGTGTGCCTCCCTTTCTTACTACTTAAAACAAAAAACATTAAACCATACAATAACCCTACATTTACCAAGGCTAGTTACAGATAAATGTAGCATCTTTTCATGATATTCAACACGTTTCACAGGGTTATAAACATATCACTACCATCAGTATGACAGAACCTACTGGTGCAAAACTGCTTGAGGTTGTTTTGTTTGTTTTACGTATTTTTCCCCAATAGCTTCCAGATTTTTACATGATCAAAGTCTTTCACTGGCCTTAATTTTCTAGTTTTCCCTCCCTCTTTTACCACTGTTTAAGAAATTCTTATAAAACACTCATTAGTTGATCTGATACATGTTTCAAAATAACTGTTGATACGGCTTTTCTGTTATAGTCTATTTCCCATCTTTTTACATCTATGGGCCTCACATACCATTTATGTATTTTTCTCGCTAAAAACATAATGCAAACAAAAACAAAAAAACCCAACAGTAATGTCCAGTTACCCAAATTCTATCTATCTCTTTTAAAATATGTTGAGCACACCAGCCATAGTCTTGAACATAAAATGGTGCCAAAAGTTCATCCTGAAGCCCTCAAAGGCTTAGAGGACTTGGCCACAAAGCCATTAGGCCTCAAATCCGTAAGATCCCACTTCCTGTCCTTGGAAAAGTACCACAAAAACACTTTCTAAATCTCTAGTCTTACAGCCTCTCACCCCAATGTATCCACCATCTTTGAACTCATTACTACTCTCCTTATCTTGCAGTGTCTAAATTACCCCTAAGGATCACCTTTATTTTTCCTTCATCTTCTTCTTCTGTTAATTCCTCTGCAGACTTTTCTCAATATTTTTTGCTCTCATTCTTCAATGTGTTTTTTCTGCCTCTGCTGACTCTTAACTATTTCTGCAACTGGTAATATTTATCTTGCTTATTAGCAATAATTGTGCACATTCACTTGAGGTGTTTGTTTAGTTGTTTGCTGGATAGTATTGAACGAATGAATAGGGTCTTGAAAGGGCAACAAAATTTCCTGCACCTCACTCACTATCACTTTGAACACATTTTAGTATCTTCCTAGTTGTCTTACCCCCAGGTATCTACAAAATTGTTTAATCTGTAGAATGTTTTTTTTTTTTTTTTTTTAATTTATTTTTGGGACAGAGAGAGACAGAGCATGAACGGGGGAGGGGCAGAGAGAGAGGGAGACACAGAATCGGAAACAGGCTCCAGGCTCCGAGCCATCAGCCCAGAGCCTGACGCGGGGCTCGAACTCACGAACCGCGAGATCGTGACCTGGCTGAAGTCGGACGCTTAACCGACTGCGCCACCCAGGCGCCCCTAATCTGTAGAATGTTAATTATTAGTCTTTACTTTTACAACTGAATGGTAGAAAAAAGTCATGCTTTTCACCTTGAAAGTCATTATCTACCATATATTTAGGATCTTAAGGCATGTTAAACAGTAAGCTTCCCACTGAGGTCACAGACTCAGGAAAAAAAAAAAAACAACTTAAATGTTTCTATTTCAGAATTTCAGAAACGCTGAGAATAAACATAGCTGACCATTTACTAGCCCTCTTTCTCTTTAGAATGCATAATCCCAGAAAGTGTTTACAGAAATGGAAACTTAGTACATGAGAGATCCTATAATCTTGTATTTTTATTACTAATCACAAAAATTGGTTTGTAGGCCATTTAAAAAATGTTTCTTTTGTAAATAGTCCTTTTCAAAATAGTTCTTTACAAAATAGTCCTTTTCTAAATCAAAATAATTCTGAGATACACGTAAATTTTTCTTTTTAAAAACAATTTTTTAATGTTTGAGAGAGAGAACATGCATGTGCACAAGTGGGGAAGAGCAGAGAGACAGGGCGGGAGATACAGAATTTGAAGCAGGCTCCAGGCTCCGAGCTGTCAGCACAAAGCCCGATGCGGGGCTCGAACTCACAAACTGTGAGATCATGACCTGAGCTGAAGTCGAATGCTTAACCCACTGAGCCACAGGTGCCCCACATGTGTATATTTTTCAAAAACATCTAACTGCCTTTAGAACCAGCTGGGAACCACCTCCGGCTGTCTACCATTCTATGTAGCTAACAATAAGGGAAACATACACATAACCTAGCTTGTTCAGAGTGAAAAGTTGAATAATGGTAACAATAGATAACATATGTGCCTTTATTTCTCTTTTGCAAGAATCTTATAATGCAGGCATTTTTTCTTTCCTCTTAAAAATGAGGAAACTGAAAAAAAATGAAGAAACTTAAGTCCAGAGACTTTACATAAATTGACTATAGCCACACTCTTAGGAAATGGTTGACTGGGGTTTAAAACCACTGGTTTGATTACAAAGCTTACATACTCTTCACCATACAATACACCAACAAATTCACCACTCCTCAATTAACCCTCTTTCGATTTCTCCAGTTGTCAGTAGTAACCTAGATTAGAAATCTGAAGTTATTTGGGTTATTTTGTCTCTTCCCATTTCCAGTTCTACTCCTTGCATTCAGTCATCAAGAACTACCAATCCCTGCCTCCAACAGTTCTCTTCTCTCCGCATTTATGTTTATGATTACTGTAATAGGCTCACAAATGAAATCCATGCCTTGTGTCTTCTTACATGATTATTCTACATTAAACTCCTTCGTTATGTTTCTCTTTGACTCTAGAACGTATAATCACCTTCTCTTGTCTCCTATGTCAAATATATGTTCTCTGCCATTCCATCAACCTGTCCCATCTTACCAAACCTCTGTTCTCAAAACTCTTCCACGCTAGGTCCCCCTGCTATCTCCAGACACGAACATGTAACTCCTTGAACACTGTCTTGCAATTGTTCTCTGGATTTTACACTGTGGCTGTTTCCCATACTTGTGCCTTTCTCCTAAACATATTTATTTATTTTCTTGGAAAGAAGGAACCACTTTCCATTCTTGGCCCTCCCCAATCATAGGCAGTTTAATTTGTAAACAATAACCGTGTGTAGTTTGCAAAGGAAATTAGTAGAACATCAAACATATTTTTTAAGGAATAAATGGAGCAAATTATCCAAGGAATAATTTCACACATGTGGAATGCTAGTCAAACTATTTTAGAGCTTGAAAAACAGATATTATTGAGTACAGCTCATCTTTATCTAGGAGTCAGTGAACTGAAAAAAAAAGTAAAAGGTTCAAACCCATGGCATATTGTGCGTGCAAATTAGCTTATATTTTATTCTGTAGTCTCATTAACTATGACTCTTAGTTGGGGAATAGGTTAACATCACCTGAAGCAGAAATCTGAAATGTAACCAAAACCATAATCTTCACTTGAGTGAAATGACAAGTGCTGCTGTTTATAAAAAATCAAACAAAAAACCACAAAAAAACCCAGCTATTAATGAAAGTCTCATTTCAACACTCATTTCATAAAATACTACGTCAAACACTGAGGGAGGAATAAGATATATTAAGACAACATCCCTGACACAGTCCCTTATCTTTAACACTAATGGATTTCTCCAAACAGCAAAAGGAACAGAAAACTTTGGTCTTCTCTACTCTCAAATAAGTGAGATTAGCAGATCTGTAACATAATGTAGTTAGAGTAACCTACATTAGAAATCTCTGAAGAAGAAAGAGATCAGGGACTTAGAAGTGGAAGAAAGAATGTTTTTTAACTTCCTGAAGCATAAAGGAGTTTTAGTTCAAAGAAAATGAGAGCAGGGATTACTACTATTACAAGCATACCTCAGAGACATTACAGGTTTGGATCTAGACCAATGCAGTAAAGTGAAAATTGCAGTAAACCAAATCAAATGAATTTTTAAAATTTCCCACTGCATATAAAAGTTATGCTTATACTATATTGTACTCCATTAAAAGTGTAATAGCGTTATGTTTTAAAAAATTGTACATACCTTAATTAAACAATACTTTATTGCTAAAAAATGCTATCATATGAACTTTCAGTAAGTTGTAATCTTTTTGCTGGTGGAGGGTTTGCCTCGATGTTGATGGATGCTAAGTATTGGTGGGGCTGCAGCAATTTCTTAAAACAAGACAATAAAGTTTACCACATCAATTGACTCTTCCTTTCATGAATAATTTCTCTGTACCATGTGATGCTGTTTGATGAAACATCTTTCAAAACTGGAGTCAATCCCCTCAAACCCCAACACTGTTTTATCAGCAAAGTTTGTTATATTCTAAACTCTTTGTTGTTATTGCAACAATCTTCACAGCATCTGCACTAGGAGGCTCCATCTCAAGAAACCATTTCCTTTGCTCATCCATAAAAAGCAACTCCTCATCCATGAAAGTTTCCTTTTTAAAATGTATTTATTTATTTATTTATTTTGAGAGAAAAAGAGAGAAAGAGCCGAGGAGGGGCAGAGAGAAGGAGAGAATCCCAAGCCAGGTTCTGTGCTATCTGTGCAGAGCCTGATGCAGGGCTCCATCTCACAAACCCCGAGATCATGACCTGAACTGAAATCAAGAGTCAGATGCTTAACCATCTGAGCCACCAGGCACCCCATTCATGCGTGAAAGTTTTATCATGAGATTGCAGCTATATCTTCAGGCTCCACTTCTAATTCTAGTTCTTTTGCTATTTCCTCCACTGAAGTTGGGAATCCCTCAAAGTTATCCATGAGGGTTGAAATCAACTTCTGCCAAACTCCTATTAATGTTGACCTTTTGACTGCCTACAATGAAATCACAAATGTTAATGGCATCTTGAATGGTGAATCCTTTTCAGGTTTTCAATTTTGCCCAGATCCATCAGAGAAATCATTATCTACGGCAGCTATGGCTTTACAAGATGTAGCTGTTAAAATAAAAAGATTTGAAAGTCAAAATGACTCCTTGATCCATGGGGCTGCAGAAGAGATGTGTTAGCAGGCACGAAAACATTATGTCATTGTACATTTCTATCAGAGCTCTTGGGTGACCAGGTGCATTGTCAATGAGCAATAATATTTTGAAAGGAATCTTTTTTTCTGACGTCTCAACAGTGGCCTTAAAATATTCAATAAATCCCATAGTAAAGAGACATGCTCTCATCCAGGCTTTGTTTTTCCATTTAGAATTTTCAGAATGGTTAATAAGCATTGGCTTCAATTTAAAATCACCAGCTGTGTTAGCCCCTAACAAGAGAGAGTCAACTTGTCCTTTGAAGCCAGAAATTGACTTCTCCTCCCTGGCTATGAAGTCCTAGATGGCATCTTCTTCCAATAGAAAGCTGCTTTGTCTATGTTGAAAAATCTGTTGTTTAGTGTAGCCATCTTCATGAATTATATTAGCTAGTTCTGGGTAACTTTCTGCAACTTCTCATCATCATTTGCTGCTTCACCTTGCACTTTTGTGTTATGGAAACAGCTTCTTTCCTTTAACCTCATGAACCAACCTCTGCTAGCTTAAAACTTTTCTTCTTCAACTTCATCACCTCTCTCAGTCTTCACAGAACTGAAGATTTAAGACCTTGCTCTGGATTAGGCTTTGGTTTTTAAGGGAATGTTGTGGTTGGCTTGATCTTCTTTCTAGACCACTAAAAGTTTCTCTATTAGCAGCAAAAAGGCTGTTTTTCTTTCTCATCATTTGTGTGTTCACTCGAATGCACTTTTAATCTTCTTCAAGAACACTTCCTTTACATTTGCAACTTGGCTTTTTGGTACAATAGGCCTAGCTTTTGGTTTATCTTGGAATTTGACACAGCCTCTTCACTAAGCTGAATCACTTGTAGCTTTTGATTTAAAGTGAGAGATGTGTACCCCTGCCTTTCACTTGAACACTTAGGCCATTACAGGGTTATTAACTGGCCTAATTTCAATTATTATTGTGTCTCAGGAAACAGGGAAACCTAGGAAAGGAGAGGGGACAGAAGGCTCAATGGGTGGAGCAGTCAGAACACACACATTTATAGATTAAGTTTCCCATCTTATGTAGGTGCAGTTGGTGCACCCCCAAAAATTACAATAGTAACATCAAAGATAACTGATCACAGGATAAAGAAGATATGGTGTGTACACACACACACACACACACACACACACAATGGGAATATTACTCAGACATAAAAAAGAATGAGATCTTGCCATCTGTGACAACTTGGATCTAAAAAAAGCAAAACAAATAAACAAAAAACAGAAACAAACACAGAGAGGGGGATGGGCAAAATAGGTGAAGGGGAGTGGGAGATACAGGCTTCCGGTTATGGAATAAATAAGTCATGGCAGCAGGGGACATCTGGCTGGCTCAGTCAATAGAACATGTGAATCTTGATCTCGGGCTCGTGAGTTCAAGCCCCACACTGAGCATAGAGCTCACCAAAAAAAAAAAAAAAAAAGTAAGAAAGTCACAGGGATAAAAGGAACATAACAGGAACTATAGTTCATGGCTATATTAATATAGCTTTATAATAGTTTTGTATGATGATAGATGGTAGCTACACTTGTGAGCATAGCATAATGTACAGACTCGGGGAATCACTATGTTGTAATACTGAAATTACCGTGACAATGTGTCAACTATATTTCAATTATATAAAAGAGCTCAGGGGCTCCTGGGTGACTCTGTTCCTTAAGCATCCAACTCTCTGTTTCGGCCCAGGTCTCATGATCTCACAGTTCATGAGTATGAGCCCCGTGTTGGGCTCCGCTCTGATAATGGGGAGCCTGCTAGGGATTCTCATTCTCTCTCTCTCTCTCTGCCCCTCCCTTGCTTGATCTCTGTCTCAAAATAAATAAATTAAAAAAAATTAAAGAACTCACTGATCACAGATCACCATAACAAATAATGAAAAAGTCTGAAATACTACAATTACCAAAATGTGACACAGAGGTACAAAGTGAGCAAATGCTGTTCGAAAAATGGCACTGACAGGTTTGTTCAACACCATAAAATTTGAATTTTGTAAAAATTTGTAAAATTGAATTGAATTTGTAAAAAACACAATATTTGCAAAGCACAATAAAATGAAGCACAATAAAACAAGGTATGCCTGTACTTAAACTAACAAGGGTAGTTTTTCATGCCATCTCCAATTATCAGTTCCAAACCTCTAATTCCCTTAAAAAAAATTTTTTTTTTTAGATTTATTTACTTTTGAGAGTCAGAGACAGACAGGGCACAAGTAGGGGAGGGGCAGAGAGAGAAAGAGACACAGAATCCGAGCAGGCTCCAGGTTCTGAGCTGTCAGCACAAAGCCCGACGCGGGGCTCGGAGCTCGGATTCACAAACCGTGAGATCACGACCTGAGCTGAAGTCAGACGCTCAACCAACTGGGCCACCCAGGCGCCCCTCTAATTCTCTTTTTAGATAAAGCTTTTCAAGATCAGAAACATAAGCCATAGTAAAAACTGTAATATGAACTGGCAGCGTGCCAAGCTGCCTCTACGAGTTTGATAAATATTCACAATGGTGATTATACCAAGTTATTATTTGCATGCAGAGGTTTTCCTTCCTCAAAACATCTTGATCTTAGCATTCTGGGTTTCACTAGATTAAAAGCAGAAGTGAATCCTATTACAAGGCCACTTCCCTTTTCTGAATAATGGGGTTTAAATAGTTTGATGGCTTTCCAGGTTGGAGGTCCCAGCTGCTAAAATCCGGAGGACTCAGTTTATGAGTTCATTCATGCACAGTCCACTGGCATCTTTGTGCTTTGAAGAGCTGTTAGACCTCACAGGGTAGAGGTGAGCTGAAGAAGGTGTCACAGAGGAGAAAGGCAGTCCCCCACATAGGTCACAATTGTGTAGCTGTGTACATTGCCCATGCTGTATCCCTTATAGCATTTGGCAAATAATAAAGGCTCATTTTTCCTTCAATTTACTTTTAAAATCCTTAATGTTACCTATATACACAATATATTGCCATGAACAATGAACTGCCACGGGTTGAAACACTACACTTGTAACTAAGGTCTCTAAAATTGGGTCTTATCAAATCTATAACCATGAAACTAAGAAGCATTTCCTTTCAGCCTTCACACCAATATACCCGCCACTCAGCAGAACATGTGCACCAGGGGGTGGGGTGGGAGAGAGAGCCTAGACAGTAATCGTGGTGACCTGAGAAATGAGGTATCACCACTCAAGTATCTGCCACCTAGAAGTCCTTTAACCTCGCTTCTATTTCCCTCCCCCACACATCTCATTCTCAAGACACTACACGAATTGATCTAAGAACTGATAATGAAAAGGATTCAAAATGAGGAATCAAACTTGCCTCCCAATTCCCCAAATCTGTAAAGGTCCCTTTAGGATCTATCTACAAGTGTACTTTTGCTCACAGGAGAATGAAACAAATTACTCTCAGCTACGGTAATCTTCACTCATTCTTATTTAAAAGGTCATGTTGAAAACTACACTACAGGTATTAATATAAAAACTGTAACTTTAAAGTAACACGGTTAATATGTCAGTCGACAAAACTGGACAGGAAAAGACCATAAAGAAATGTAAAAACCCCACTACTTCAGTTAGCATTATGCTTTAATATTAAAATATTCACAAAATGTTGGGGGGAGGGGGATTTTGTCGGAGACTAACTTCTCATAAGCCTGTGGCAATTTAAGGCACTACGGTAAGACCCACGCAGCGGGAATGAGACGCTGTCATCTGCGCTGACACCAAGACAGTTAAACAACTCGATCGGAGGCAAGTGTTTCCGGCACGCCTTCTCACCTCCCTCCGCCCTGCGCTTTCCCCACCACCTCCAGTTCACCCTGGAGCACCCCGCCATCAGGTGCCAAGTCACAAGTGCAAAAGAAACTTACTCTTCTCTGGACGGAGGGGCCTGGCCAAGTCTCCAGGCCCTTGGCCAGCGGGCTCCGACACGGAGTGGGAACCAGGCTCAGGCCCCGCTCCTTCCTGGCCTCGCCGCCCTTCGGGGCCCTGGCGGGGCGCCCCCAAACCTGCGCCAAGCAGGTGCCCCTCACCGCCCGCCCAGGCACCCCGTCCCACCACGCAGCCCCGCACCTGAGGATGTTGTCTGCGTAGGTGAGCAACAGCTTGGAGGCCTCCAGAAAGGTCTCTGGCGTGTTCTGGCACAGCTCGGCCACAGCCGGGGACGCAGAGCCCGAAGAGCTGCCCAACGCGGCTGCCGCCATGCTTGAGCGCCCGCGGCCGTCGCCGCCCCTCGCGCGCCGCGTCCCGCACTGAGCAGGCGCCACAGCGCGCGGCCTCCTCTGCGGCTGGCCAGGAAGGGCGGGGCGCTGGGCCGGGAGGTGGGGGGCGGGGGAGGGGGGGCTCAACCCGGCTGGGTGGGGGCGTTCTGGGAAGGTCGAGGGTTTGGACCTGGAGGGACGGGGGCGTCGTTGCCAGGCCCTGGGGGTTCAGTCAGAAACTAGGGGCGGGGTGCTTGGTCGTCCTGGCACGGGCGCTTCGGCGAGGAGGGCCCAGGGAGCGGGTGTTGGCCTGTGCTGGCCGATGGGTCGCAAAATCCCAGGTCCTTCGGCGTCCCAGAGTGGGTTTCGATTGAGCCACGAAGGTGGGTAACCCCCACGTACGTCTAACCACGCCTTTTACCCCCAAACAAAACAATCTTACCGCTTCCTCCTCGTAGACGGCCAGGCATTCCTAAATACGTGTGAATGAAAGACCTCAAGGAAGGAGCAACAAATGTTCCAAACCTAATGGGTGGCTATAAACTCTGCTGGGTTTCTGGTATATAGATTCTTTGTAGAATTAAATGAGTGATTGAAAGTCCTTTTTCATAAGTACCAGCTCAAATAGTATGATGTTGCTCTAAAGCTTTTAAACCACAGGTTCAACATAGTTGTGGGCTCAATTTAACCGTGTATATTTACCAGTATAAAACATATATACAATAATGACAAAAAGGAATAGAATAAAATGGGGGGGGGACAATAAAAAATAATCATCTCATACAGTGTGGGTAGGTATTGTGAGTTTGTTTTGAAGTTAGATCATGTGATTAATTTCCTTTATTCCTTTTAGAAGATAGTCCTAACCTATTTAATCCGTTCTTGGCCTCACCATGGCCTTGAAAGTATACTTTTACCAACGGCTTCCTTCTTTGCAGACAAACATTTCCAAACCTCAACAAATATTTATCTTGACCTTATGTTTTTAAGGTAAATTGTTTGCAGAAGTAGCTCCTTTAAATGTTCTTGATGCTTTATCTTCTATTTGCTTTTTACATTTGAAGTTTTCTTTCAGTACTTCTGAGCAAGACCTTGAGTTATGCTGTCTGCTTCAATTACCATTCATCTGCCAGATACATGGGGAAAGTTTTAAATAAATATGTAGGTTTTGGGACCAGCTTCCAGGACTAGTGTTTAACTAGTGTTTAACTGATAGTATGTTCCTAGCTGCTGTAACTAAAATTTTCAGTGACTTAACACAAGAGAAGTTTCTTTCTTGCTCACAGAACAGTTTAGTAAAGCAAGTATCTTTAGTCAATGAGCAGCTTTCCTCCGTGTAATAATTTGGACTCTCAGGATCCTTCCATCCTGTAGAATAGCAGTCAACAAACATTTTTGTAAAGGGCCAGACTATAAATGCTTAAGGCTCTGTGGCTTTAGGGTCTCTTAGGGTCCCTGTTTCAACTCTTTACTTCTGTCTTTGTACTTGTAGTTCTATAGACAATACTCTAAAATGAATGGGCATGCCTGTGTTCCCATGAAACTCTGTTTACAAAAACAGCCTGCTGGATTGGGCCTGTAGTTTGCTATTCCTGCCATAGAGCCTCAGAGACTTCTGTATTCAGTGGTGTTTGGGCAAAAAAGCAGACATACCTGCTTCTTAACCACATGGGCCCCAAAGGATACTAAAACCTTGGTTTGCAAGCATAATTTTTTCCAGAAACATGCTTGGAATCCAAAGCACTTGTATATCAGAGCAAATTTCCCCATATGAAATAATGGAAATTCAGATGATTTGTTCCACAACCCCAAAAAAGTCTGTAATGTAATATAAAATAATAAAGACAATAGAAAATATAAAGAAAAATAAATTAATCTGCACTTACGTTTGAAACCCTTCATGGCTTCATGGTGAGGGAGACAAGAGATGGGAGGGTTATTGTGTAGGACAACTTTCACTGTCACTAATGAAATGCTATCTATTGGCTAAACGGAATCTTTTTCTTTTCATGCAACTTTAACAAGAAATCTTTCCAATGATACTTGCTTTTGCCTCCTTATGAGGATTTCACGGAAATGTGACATTGCATTGTCATTAAACAGATTCATCGCTCACACTGCTACAGCCTTATTTGGGTGGTGCTTTCCTACAAAATTTTGCAGTTTCCTACATTTTACACATCTCCCTAATCTCATGTGAAGTAAGGGATTCCTCTGCCTTTTTCTCCTCCTCCTCCTCCGCAGATAAGATCGCCTCCATAACCTCTTGCTGTTGCTTGCGATACAGATCCATCAGTTGATCGGTGGTCATCATGGTTTGAGACTGAGTGTGGGAGACGATCACCCACAGTCCCACAGAGAGAGACAGAACGATTGGCTCAGTTGTAATCATGTGACTTTCAGTGTTACGTAGTACTCCTACTGCATACTTGTAAGACATCGCTCGTTTATAAAGTAAAAATTTGTTAGAGATGTTTCCTCATCTTGTGGAACACTCGCAGAACAAGTTACTCACCATCTAAGGTTTTACTGGTATAGCATTTTCTCTACCATATAATTGAGAAAAGGAAGCCCCATCTAGATAAAAGAGGGAAGGCTGGGAAATTTAGTTCCTAGCTGGACATGTACCCACAACTCTAAAGGTGCAGGATAAAAGGTGCAGGGAGGGGGGCCTGGAGTTATAACTAGCTGTCTCTACCACAAACTATAGTCACCTTAATTTGAGGTGTTTTTTTTCACATTTATTTATTCTTATAATAGCATAAGATTATTACATACTATGTAGTACTTTATTTTACTTTTAAAGAAATAGAACACTTTTTGTTTTCAAATAAATTCTTGGGAGGGAAACCAGTATATATAAAACACCAAAGTGGAGATGCTCTAGAATTGAAGCAGGAGAGTGTGGGTGGCAGGAAGGATAGAATGCCATCAATTGAGCCTGCCCTTTGACGGAGATAATGGCCATCAGGCATCTTTGTGGGGAACATGCAAACACAGTGTGAAAACCAATGCCATAAAGTTAATACTGTGATAATAATGCAGGGTCTAGAAAATCATGGAAATCATCATTTCAAGGGTAATTCAGTAAGTTATTGTTTATCTTAGATCACCTGAAATTTAAATCCTTCCAAATTACTGTTTACCAATGTTTCTGCTGAAGTTCTTGAGTAACTACAATCTCTCTTGGTTACCACCATTTATGCAACTGTTAAGAGAATTTATTATTAAAAAAAAAGAGAATTTATTATAAAGGACTTTGACTCATTCTTTTCCCTGTCTGCTTCTTCCACTAAGTCAAGTTGAAAATATTTTGATTTTTCAGTTCCTTTAGAAAAGTTGAAGATAGTAAGCTACTCTTAATTTCTTTATGCTCACCATTGCTTCACACAACTAATGGGTGTTCCAGTATTAAATCAGCATTGAACTTTCTATTCTTTTACTTGGCTTTTGTTTTTTTTCTCCAAATAATTTTTTTCAGTATTCCTGCTTTAAGTACACCATTGTTAAAGTTGACACATGGTGGCACTATTTTTAAATAGAATAGAACAAAGAAATAACCCATTAAATTTCCCCAGGATCAGTTTTGGCATAAAAAAGAAAACATTGACCTCAATAAAGACTATAGCACAGAGAGGGGTTGAAGCCTTTCAGGAATTGGGGTAGTGATTTATTATGGTATGATTGCATTAAGGGATTACCCAACAACTATTTAGTGAGCACCTGTGTGTACAAAGCAATCTGAGATGGAGGACATAAGAGACTTTTATTCTAGTAGGAAAGACAAAACTAATGACAATATCTTGCATACAGACAGCCCCCGAGCTGATGAGACAAAAGTTACTGTGAAAAGAAAAAGAAGTCATTTGGTAAAAAACACAAAATAGTGCGTGTATACTAACCGATAGAAGGGTATGTGCTTATTCGTTTATTTCATAATTCAGTCAGTCACCAAATATTTATGAAATGGCTACTGAATCCCAGGCACTGTGCCAGGGGCTGTGAAGCAGTGAATCAGATGAGCATGAGCCCTGCTTTCATAGAAGTCCTAAGGAGTTCACAGCAGTGGTTAGATCGGCAGCAGCAGCATCACCAGCAAGGAATATGGTACTAGACCCTAGTACGGCTATTGGAATATCATAAGAATTCCTACCTCTTTCCAAACCAAAGGAAAGGAGATCAGAGGTAGAAATAAAAATGAAATGACTTTTTGGTGGTTTTACTTTTCTACAGGATTTTAATTGATTTGTCTAGATCCAAGATAATCTTGTGATATTACAAAAGAAAAACCAAGCAGCACATTAAAACTGTTTCACAGGAGTTTGGCTTCAAAGACTATATTGTAGATATTTTCCCACTGTAATTTAAACATATCATAAAGCAATGAAAAGGGACAGCAAGTTTGCATATTTCTACTAACCAAGTTTTAGTTATTTTACAACCACATGTGTTTGTTTAATCCCTCTGAAATTAACTCTATAGTTAATGAATGAAGGTCATGCTAAGAAGTAACTGAATAGGCCTAGGATCAAGGATGACTCAAGGTCATATTGGGCTTTCCTAAACTATTTTAGGCAAAGTACATTTCCAAGCTCATTTAAATCCAGTACTTGACCAAAATTCTTCTCTAGAGCTGGGAAAGAAGGCAGAGCATTCAGAAACAATCATTCGAGAGACACTGTCCAGAAAGAAACAAATATGGCTGGGAGGTTCAAATGCAGATTGTATGTTCAACCTTTTATCTAAAGAATAAAAAAAGGAGGTGCCTGGATGGCTCAATTGGTTAAGCATCTGGCTTTTTTTTTTTTTTTAATGTTTATTTATTTTTGAGAGACAGAGAGAGCACAAGCAGGGGAATGGCAGAGAAAGAGGGAGACACAGAAGTGGAGGCAGTCTCCAGGCTCTGAGCTGTGAGCACGGAGCCTGACACAGGGCTCGAACCCACGAACTGTGAGATCATGACCTGAGCCAAAGTCAGACGCTTAACGGACTGATCCACCCAGGTGCCCCAATATCTGACTCTTGATATTGGCTCAGGTGGTGATCTCAGAGTCATGAGACTGAGCTTTGAGTTGGGTATTCTGTCTCCCTTTCTCTGCCCCTTCCCTGCTTGAGCATGCTCTCTCCCAAAATAAATAAATAAACGCAAAAAAATAAAGAAGAAAAAAGGACATAAACCTCACACCTGGGACAGCATGTGAACAACAGATGGTCATCTAAATAAGTATCTTGCTGATTTCTTGCTTTTTATAATTTCATGTTCTATTTTCATAGATTCACAGCTAGCTGAGTAAATGAAGTTATTATATTTTTTAGACACTTAGAAATAAATGTCTCCAATCTCTATTCTTGTCTCCATTAAATTTTTTAAAAAATATTTTTATTTTGTATTTATTTTTTTGAGTAATCTCTACTTAACCCCAACACGGGGCTCAAACTCCCCATCCCAAGATCAAGAATCGCATGCTCCACCAACTCACTGCCAGGCGCCCCTTCTTGTCTCTGTTCGTTGGACATCCATGTGGCATTTTGAGCCCTGCCCCAGATGCATATATACATACATACATACACACACACACACACACACACACACACACCACATATATACATTTTTTAAATGTTTTCTTAAAAAAATTTTTTTTAATGTTTTATTTATTTTTAAGACAGAGACAGAGCATGAGTGGGGATGGGGCAGAGACGGAGGGAGACACAGAATCTGAAGCAGGCTCCAGGCTCTGAGCTGTCAGCACAGAACCTGACGCGGGGCTCGAACTCATCAACTGTGAGATCAAGACCTGAGCTGAGGTCGTTCACTCAACCGACTGAACCACCCAGGCACCCCAAAATGTTTTCTTTTTTCTTTCTTTATTTATAATATGAAATTTATTGTCAAATTGGTTTCCATACAACACCCAGTGCTCATCCCAACAGGTAATGTTTTCTTTTTTAGAGAGCGCAAGCAGGGCAAGAGCAGGGAGAGGGGGACAGACCACCTGAAGCAGGCTCTGTGCTGACAGTAGCAAACCTGATGGGCTTGAACTCACAAATCAGGAGATCACGACCTGAGCCAAAGTCAGACCCTCAACCGACTGAGCCCCTCAGGTGATTCATTACATAAAATATAATAATTTTGTGTATACACACACACACACACACACACATATTTAAGTGGATATATGCCATCTTGTAACCTGTCATCTCCTAACATACTTTTAACATCTTTCTATACAGTATTAACTTACAAAATTATCTTAAATGGCTGCATAGCTTTTAGATGTACTGCAAAATAACCCATTTCCTGATGTTGGGCATTTTGGTTAGTTCTACTTTACTATTATAAACAACCTTAGGAGGAACAGTAGCAACTTTGAGGCTCCTGTAGTTTACTTAATTCTTTACAAAGATTTCAGTAGAATATGGCGGTGTCCCTTCTTCCACAAGATGGAAATATCTGGACATCATCTTTACCGACAAAACAAAAGTCCTTTTTTTGATGGGCAAAAGGGCTACCTCATCGCGTTCTGTGCGCGTTCTTGGCTAGCTGACAGTCAGTGAAATCGAGGGAGGGGAGGTTCCTCCCTAGCAAGCGGAGCGCCGCCACCTCCCACGGTCTGACCTCCGTCAAGGTGACAGAGAAAGAGCAACCGGCAGGCCCCACCCCCCACACGTAGCGCGTGCGTGGGCGCGCGCATGAGCGGACGTGCGAATGCAGAGGGCGGCTGCGCGGCCGGCGCGACGCCTGGCGAAGGTATCAGCGGCGTGCTAGCGTTCTCCTTCCGCCTCTCCACAGCCAGATCGGGTGGGGGTTGGGTCGGGAAAGGGGAGTCTGATGATCTGCGCCTGACTTCTCTTCCTCTAGCCATGCTTTCTTAGTGTGTGTGGTGGTGCTTGAGAGGCAGGGGGTGAGGGGAGAGGGGGAGAAGGGAGAGGGAGGGAGGGAGGGAGGGCGGAGAGGGAGGAGTTGGCCACGCCCCTCACTTCCTGTCTCCTGATTAAAAACCCTAATTATCTCCACGTTTTGAAGATCAGTAAAGTTCACTTACCCGTACCTCAGAGAATAGGCCTTGCAGTGGTTTTTTTTGTGCCACTGATGCCAGAAATACTTAGAATAAGGGCTCGATAATCCTGAAAAAGGCTCCTTTATGCAGCCCCTAAAGGGCTGGGAATGCCTTTGTAATTTACCTAGTGTAATTCTATTTTGGTGAATTGAGTCATCATTTCACCTCATCTTGGAATGTGAGGGTACTTACAATCAAAAAAGGGAACTCCAAATGGTTCGTTTAATAAGTATAAATTAAAACGATGTTAACGTTATTTTCTCTGTGTTAACAGCTCACACCCAGCACCTGAAAACGTTTCTGCTATTGTTTCCTAGGCCTATAAGCTATTTAAACAACAGTGGTTACCTCCTGGGCGTGTTGTGATGTACAGGAATGTGTTTATGATCATCTGAATCTCAACCATGTTGTCAAATTGCTTGCAAAATTTCTTAAAAATTACAAGCCCTCATCTATATTCAAGATTATGCCAGCAGTTAATAGGAAATAAAGGGAGGTTTTTTGGAACTGTGCCAACATCCAGAATTCGTAGGCGGGTTGTCATTACAGGCATTGGTTTAGTGACTCCTCTTGGTGTTGGAACGCAGCTGGTATGGGATCGTCTTATCCGGGGAGAGAGTGGAATTGTTTCACTGGTCGGTGAAGAATATAAGAGTATCCCTTGCAGTGTTGCTGCTTTAGTGCCAAGAGGTTGTGCTGACGGTCAGTTCAACGAACAAAACTTTGTATCCAGGTCAGATATCAAGTCCATGTCTTCTCCCACCATTATGGCCATTGGGGCTGCAGAGTTAGCCATGAAAGATTCTGACTGGCATCCTCAATCAGAAGCCGATCGAGTGGCTACTGGCGTTGCAATTGGCATGGGAATGGTTCCTCTTGAAGTTGTTTCTGAAACTGCTTTGATGTTTCAGACAAAAGGTTACAGTAAAGTCAGCCCATTCTTTGTCCCGAAGATTCTGGTCAATATGGCAGCAGGGCAGGTCAGCATTCGATATAAACTCAAGGGCCCCAATCATGCAGTGTCTACAGCCTGTACCACAGGAGCTCATGCCGTGGGAGACTCTTTTAGATTTATAGCCCATGGTGATGCTGATGTGATGGTGGCTGGAGGCGCAGATTCTTGCATTAGCCCTTTATCTCTTGCTGGGTTTTCCAGAGCCCGTGCTCTGAGCACAAACTCTGATCCTAAGCTGGCCTGTCGGCCGTTTCACCCCAAGAGAGATGGTTTTGTAATGGGAGAAGGTGCAGCTGTGATGGTACTGGAGGAACATGATCATGCTGTTCAACGAGGGGCCCGGATCTATGCAGAAGTTTTGGGCTATGGCCTCTCAGGTGATGCCGGTCACATAACTGCACCTGATCCCGAAGGAGAAGGCGCCTTAAGGTAAAGACTTGCTGTTTTATTTAAAATATTTCTTCACATAAGACATCTTAATTGGAATCTCAAATTAGGGGAAATTGTAGTATCTGCCTCTGGTACACAGTATCTTTGGTGTTTTTCCGTTTTAAAAAGGTTTTGAATTCTTTGCTTCAACACGTTTGAAATATTTGAAAGCTTTTAGCCATCCTTAATAAAAATTGGATTTTAGTTAAGGCCTGTAAAGTTTCGAGAAAGGCCATGTGTGTCTTTGCCAACTTTTCATACTTTCAATTGTGCTTAGCAACTGTCAGAGTGCTCCCTCCCACAGTGCTCCTCTTTGGCCCTTCATCAGACTCAGACAGTAAAGTCAAACCTTTCTTCTAGTTGTGTCTGGTCTCTGCACCATTTCAACAGGGTTCTACTATTACTAAATCAGGACTTCCTAACTTGTAACTATCCAGGGATATTAAAATGGAGATTCGGATTCTAGGTCTAGGGTGGTGGTTGAGATTCTGCATTTCTAACAATCTCCCATGATGCCGATGCTGACGCTGCTGGTCTGAGGACCACACTTTGAAAAACAAGTCGATATTGCATAAGAGATAATTAAGTTAAAAAAAATCCCTGTTAATGTGTTAGCTAATAGGTTAGCCTGCTTAGATCATAATTTTTTTTTTTATGTTTATTTTTGACAGAGCACGAGCAGGGAAGGGGCAGAGAGAGAGGAAGGGAGACACAGAATCCAAAGCAGGCTCCAGGCTCTGAGCTGTCAGCACAGAACCCGATATGGGGCCCAAACTCACAAACTGCGAGATCATGACCTGAGCTGAAGTTGGACACTTAACTGACTGACCCACTCAGGCGCCCCGATCATATTATGTTTTAACCAGTCAAATTGACCAGGGGTTGGCAAACCTTTTCTGTAAAGGGACAAAGAGTATTTTCAGCTTTGTGGACCATAGGGTCTCTGTCACAATTACTCAATTCTGTCTTCTCTTGTGAAAGCAGCCATAGACAATACATAAATGAATGGGCGTGATCTAGTGAAACTGGAGTTTACCCTTGAACAAGGGGTCACTGATCCCCATGCAGTCAAAAATTGAATGTATAACTTTTGACTCCTCCAAAACTTAATAGCCTACTGTTGACACAAAAGCCTTACTGGTAACATAAACAGTCAATGAGCACATATTTTATATACATATTATGTACTGTATTCTCACATGGTAAGCTAGAGACAAGAAAATGTTATTAAGAAAATCATAAAGAAGAGAAAATACATTTACAGAATAGTTACATAAAAAATCCGCAAGTGGACCCACCCATATTATTTAAGGGTCAACTGTATTTGTAAAAGCAGGTATCTGGCTAGAGCCATAGTTTACTGACCCACTGAATTATCCTTTTGAGTTTCAGTAAGTAGTTGCTGGTGCTAGAAATGTCAAACATAGTAGCCAGCTAGATGCAGAAATAGTTGTATTTAGGTGAAAGTTCAAATTACATTCTAAGCTGCCTCTTAAGGAAATATATGCAACCCAGAGATCAGGATCTAAAAAAGAGGGTGTTGACATTCCTGAGATTTTCAAAGGTTCTTCGAGAGAAAAGTTTTATTTTCATATTTGTTTGTTTTGGCTTGGCTTTTTTTTTTTTTATTTAAAAAAAAAATTTTTTTTTAACGTTTATTTATTTTTGAGACAGAGAGAGACAGAGCATGAACGGGGGAGGGGCAGAAGAGAGGGAGACACAGAATTGGAAACAGGCTCCAGGCTCTGAGCCATCAGCCAGAGCCTGACGCGGGGCTCGAACTCACGGACCGCGAGATCGTGACCTGAGCCAAAGTCGGATGCTTAACCGACTGAGCCACCCAGGCACCCCTGTTTTGGCTTGGCTTTATACTTGCTCACTTACTTAGAATTCTTATAGCCTAAATAGAATTTTGAAAGGATATTTGTTAAAAATGTTTATTTATTTTGAGAGAGAGAGTGTGAGTGGGGTAGGGGCAGAGAGTGAGAGAGAGAGAGAATCCCAACTAGAGCCTGACGCAGGCCTGTGAGATAATGACCCAAGCTGAAATCGAGTCGGACGCTCAACTGGCTGAGCCACCCAGGTGCCCCTTGAAAGGTTATTTGAAGCACCAAAGTATTGGTACAGACGTTTTTAGATTATTGGGAAATATGCCAAGTTTTACATTTAAATATGAGAAGAAAATTAAAACATGGTTATAAAATTTTTCTCCCTATTTGGAATCACTACACACACACACACACACACACACACACACACACACACCCCACTGATGAAAGATTCGTAGGGTGGCTCAGTCAGTTGGGTGGTTGGGCATCTGCCTTTGGCTCAGGTCATGATCTCCCAGTTGGCGAGTATGAGCCCCGCATCGGGCTCTGTGCTGTCAGCGCAGAGCCTGCTCTGGTTCATCTGTCCCCTTCTCTCTCCCCGTCTCCTCCTCCTGCTTGCTGTTCCTCTTAAAGAATAAACATTAAAAAATTAAAAAGAAAGAAAGAAAGAAAGAAAGAAAGAAAGAAAGAAAGAAAGAAAGAAAGAAAGAAAGAAAGAAATTGCTAGAAGAAAAACTATTCTAGGCTGAGTGAATGTGGTTTTTCTCCCAGGGAAAGATATCAATCCAAATAAATGGAAATATATTTTATTAGAGGTTTTAAAACCCATAGGCTTGTGTATTTATCTCATGGTGTTGAATTAGTCCAGGGTACTAGGCAGGTGGCATGCTAATGCATATGCTAATCCAAGTTGGAGTTTTGTTATTAGAGCAAAAGATTCTTTTTATCCTGTATATACGTGTATTTCTTTCTCATAGGCCATATAATGACTCGTGTGTTAAAATTAGGCTTAGTTCTGATCATTTTTTTCCCTATTTTATTAGATGTATGGCTGCAGCTGTAAAAGATGCAAGTGTACAACCTGAAGAGATATCCTATGTCAATGCACATGCTACTTCCACACCATTGGGAGATGCTGCTGAAAACAAAGCTATCAAACATCTTTTCAAAGACCATTCCCGTGCCCTTGCGGTTTCTTCAACTAAGGGAGCCACGGGACATCTGTTGGGAGCTGCAGGGGCAGTTGAGGCAGCCTTTACTGCTCTGGCTTGTTATTATCAAAAACTACCACCTACTTTAAACCTGGATTGTACAGAACCAGAATTTGATCTCAATTATGTTCCACTAAAGGCACAAGAATGGAAAATTGAGAAAAGACGTATTGGACTCACCAATTCCTTTGGTTTTGGTGGTACTAACGCAACACTTTGTATTGCTGCCATGTAGGGCAAATCTTTTTTTTTTTTTTTTCTTTTTTAGGGGCAAATCATTTGTAATTAAACATTGATTTTTAAAAATGTTATAAACTATCTTAAGTGAAGAAATAAAATGTCTATAGAAATGTATCAATATTTATCTCTATATATCTATATAGATATATATATTAATGCCCAGATAACCTTTATCTGTGTCAGGATTTTTCACCCCTGCCACTACTGATATCTTGGGCAGGATAATTCTTTGTTGGGGGAAGGGGAGGTGTCCTATATATTATCGGATGCTTTGCAGCATCCTTGTCTTGACCCACAAGATTCCAGTAGCACCCTCTTCTCTAGTTGTGACAACCAAAAATGTCTCTAGACCTTGCCAGGTGTTTTCTGGGTGGCAAAATAGTCCCCGTATGAGAAACACTGATCTATATTTTCCTCATACTCTTGGTCAAACAACTCTTTGATATTTCACCTGCTCTTGTCCCTTCCACAAACATTTGGTGAGTAGCTGCTCTGTGCTAGGCAAGGTTGCTGCACTGTACCACCCCAGGCTTACCATTCCCATACAACATAAGGAGAAGGAATGTGCATATAACTGGGAGTTTGCATCATTGAGCAGCATTCTTTTTTTTTTTCTTTTTTAATTTTTTTTTTAATGTTTATTTATTTTTGAGAGAGAGAGACAGAGTGTGAGCAGGGGAGGGGCAGAGAGAGAGGGAGACACAGAATCGGAAGCAGGCTCCAGGCTCCGAGCTGTCAGCGCAGAGCCGGATGCAGGGCTCGAACTCACAGACTGTGAGGTCATGACCTGAGCTGAAGTCGGACGCTTAACCGACTGAGCCACCCAGGCACCCCTGAGCAACACTCTTTGAATAAAGCAGTCATCCAACGATGAGCTGTTTACCCCTTCTACCTTTGTTTTTTTTTTTTAACCTTTATTTATTATTGAGAGACAGACACAGAGCGTGAGCAGGGAAGGGGAAGAGAGAGGGGAGACACAGAACCCGAAGCAGGCTCCAGGCTCTGAGCTGTCAGCACAGAGCCCGACACAGAGCTCCAACTCATGAACTGTGAGATCATGCTCTGAGCCGAAGTCGGTCGCCCAACCAACTAAGCCACTCAGGTGTCCCCCCACTCTCTCTTTTCTTCATACTATCTATACAGAGATAAAATTAGTGAACTTTCCCTAAACTCCCAAGTCATGAGTTCTCTGAGAGGAGGAGGTAAAGTTGGTTTGGTGTTTCTTATTCTTCTTCTACTTATGGTGGCACCTAGTGATTCATGGAGATAAAGGTCCTCAGGAAGTGGGGCAGCTCAGGGCATTAACCAGCTCAATAACTCCCTTTACTGGGTTTTTCCCCCTTCCCTCTCCTCCCTCCCTGATTTTTAATCCTACTCCCAGGAATCACCTCCCAAACTAACTACCTTGTGTTAGGCTCTGCTTTGTGGGGGACTCAAACTAAGACAAGAAGTATCTGTTGCAATGGGGGTTTATGTAGCAAAGGGATAGAGTGAATAAGGGGATAAATATTCCGGAATGTGTATATTTCTGCAGGAGTGAATAGTGTTCCACACATTTTAACAGACCGAATATATTGCCTACCCATAGACCTTCGCTATAGCACTTTATCCCCTATGTGCCTAGGGCTGCAGCCCTGTTCATTCAGCTATACTCAGTTTTGTCATTGGCACATATTAATTTATTCAACTGAAATTTGTTGGGTTCTAACTATGGACCTGGTTTTGTACTGGCCACCAATGATAAAGGGATGTGTCAGGGAAGGTTTCCTAAAAGAAGCTGAGCCCATAACGGTGAATAGGTCTCAGCTAGGTTAAGGGGAAGATAGGGAAGGCAGAACAGTATTTCAGCCAGGAGGGATAGTGTGAAAAGGTTAGAAATGTTCGAACATTTGTACTGAACACAAATACATAATGGCCTCAGATAGGGGGTGCGGGGAGTAGGAGATAAAGCCAGAAAGTCTGGTGGAAGACAGGTCACAAAGAACCTTACAAGTTTTGTTAAGGATATAAAAGTATGGGAAGTCATTCAAAGTAAGGGTCTGTTACAAAACCAAAAATGGTTTTGTAAGGGGTCAAGCTGAACTACATACATTTCCTAGAATTCTCTCTACTGTATGTTTTTGGTTAGTGCTGGCCATAAGACATTTCTTGTGGGAGATTTGGAGTGGGGAAGTGAAGCAGCCTCCTTTTTATAGCAGATACATGTTGTGGCTTTGCTGGCTCACCTTGATGAGAAGGCAGTGGCTGAGCCTTGCAACTGCTTCCCCTTCTGTCGGATCTTCCTTCAGCTTCCTTGACTTCTCGGCCAGGTGTGTGTCTAACTCCATGGTAATGAAGGGCCCCGGCTTTGCCCCATACCACCAAGGTCACAGGCAGCAAGGTCTGAGAGGTTTCAGTTCATTCTTGTGGTTGTGAGTTCTAGCTTGTTATTGAAGGGTTACATCCATTTTCCCTTTCAAACTGGCTGCCCTGTGGACTTCAGATTCCAGCAACAGAAGATTGACAGGTGAACATCCAGTTCTCATAATTGTGTAAGGTCAAAATTCTATAACAAGTATCTATGTCTGCATACCTACATCTATTTTAGTGGTTCTCTTTCTCTGAGCCCTGACTGATATATGTGAAGAAAAATGGGAGTTACTGGGAGTAACCTAATCACTCTTTTGGAAACATCACTCGGGCTTTAGAGTGAAGAACAGATTGGAGGGAAGCTTGATTCCTAAAAGAAAATCCAGTCAGAAGGGTATTACAAAACCCAGGTAAGAAAAGATGGTGGCCTGGATGAGGAATCTTATTCCAAGATTATTCCAAAGTTGAATATCGTGTTTTGTTTTTTTAAATCAACTAAGGCATAATTTATATATAATAAAATGCACCTAGTTTAAGTGTACAGTTAAATAAGCTTTGACAAAGATGTACACACAACTCATGTAACTGCCACAATCGAAATACGGAACATTTCCATGACCACAAAAATTCTCTCATTACCCTTGGCAGTCAACTCCCCCCCAGCCACACCCCCGCCCCCCAGCTCCAGACAATCACTGAAGAGCTTTCTGTTACTATAGATAAGGTCTGCCTTTTCTAGAATTTTATATATATGGAATCATACAGAGTATACTTTTAGTATCTGGCTTCTTTCACTCAGTGTTTTTGAGCTTTTTCAATGTTATTGAGTATATCAATAATCCATTCCATCTATTGCTGACTTTTCAAAATTCTTTAGTCAATATAGATATCCTTCACTTTTCCTGTCCCTAATCCCCACTTAACTTGTTATAACATTTTACTTTATCTCACTATTATTTTTAAATGAATATGTATTGCCTTTTGAACAAAAGACATGTTTTTAAAAATATACTGGAACTGTGAGAGCTTTTAAAGCAAAGAATCCTTCCTCTGAAAATCACAAATGTATATAAGGATGTAACAAAGGATATATATACAGATAGCATATATATATATATATATATATATATATATATATATGTATATGTGTGTGTGTATATCTATATATATATACTCCTATTACTGAGAATACTACAAATGTCTAGAAATTTGAGAATTACTTCCTATGGTCTAGTGCCAAGTGTATATAACTATTTTTAGACCCAATTATCCTCTCCCCTCTATCCCACCAGAGTTTTTACAGTTAAAGAAAAAGGTAGAGGAACTTAAGATAATAAAAATAATAACAGTTAGCTTTTATGTTAATTCAGGTCCCCTGAGAAACAGACACTGAGACAGGATTTTCTGTTCAAGAAATTCATTGGGGGAAAGGCCCGTGAAGGACAGAGAAAGAAAGCTGGAGAAAGCAGAGTATCTTGCGACTCAGCCGAGAGTTCCCTCCGTAAGGAATGAAAGAGGGGATTGGTAGAAGGGTCTCAGACTGAAGTATCATTCTAAGAAAGCTTTGGCCAGGCTAATGAAGAGTTGCTGATTAAAATCTCTTGTTAAAGGAGTTCCACAATTCTCAGAACAGGCCTTCATTAGTACCTATACCATGCTTGGTGAGTGGCTGGGAGCTGCCTGGGCACAGCAGGAGATCTGAACTGTATCCTTTAAAAAATGTTTATTAGTTTATTTTTGAGAGAGACAGCGTGCATGAGCAGGGGAGGGCAGAGAAAGAGGGAGAGAGAGAATCTTAAGCACGTTCTGTGCTGTCAGCAGAGCCTGACGAGGGGCTCAATCCCATGAACTGCAAGATCATGCATGACCTGAGCCCAAATCAAGAGTCCGACACCTAACCAGCTGAGCCAACCAGAGGCCCTTGAGCTGTATTTTTAATGGTCAGCAACCTCTACTTCTTACACCAAAGAGATCAACTTCTTCAAGTTCAGGGGGAGGCTCCTCCATGGTTCCTGTGGCCTCTCTTTCTGAGGGAAACCTTTGAAGAGGAAGGTTAGTGGGACAAACAGTAGCTCCTAGTGCTGTGGTAGGTTTCAGGTCCTCATCCTCTCCCTAATCCATTATTCATTCCAAATCCATCCCCCCCCCCCCCCCCCCCCCACACACACACACATACACACTCAGCTGTTATCTTGGCAGGCCTTGCTGGCTCCCCTGGTGCTGTGATTCAAACTTTCACTCCTGACAGCCTGGGGCCTTGGCAATCATACCACACCTTTTTTTCAGACAGCATTTGCTGTTTGTGTCTAGAACACTGGAATCAGGAGGCAAGGAAACACGGGAAGGTGCCCAAGTACACCTCCTAGATTCGACACATATTCTCCCTGTCTTCATCGTAAATCAGCACCACCTTCTTCAGCTGATTAGGATCAAATGCCACAGCCAGTGTGTTGACTTTCTGGGCCCTGGGCACAATGAGTGCAAAGTGTCCTAGTAGTAAGTACACTTTGTCGTTCAATGAGACACTTTCTGTGTTTCCTGGTAAGAGTCTGTATACCCTGTAGAGACCAGAATTTTTAGCACTGAGGAGCTCAGAGTTGCAAGGATGGGAGGCACAAAATTCCCCATTGTGCCTGGGTCGTTGGGAACGATGGTAAGCGGGGCTGCTCCCGTTCCCTCTCCACACACAAAGGTTGTGTTCTCTTTGCTGGGGACTGAGCCCCACATAGAAGTATAGAAGTCTTTCATGTAGGAATATACTGCATCCTGGGGATGGCACCACATTCACGATATTGCCTCTGAGTTGCTGATTCGGGTGTGCCTTGAGAGGGCTGTTCCAGCATTCTCTGAGGCTGGCTGCTTCAGGATGGTATAACATGTAATATAACTCAGGGAGCCCATGCCCATGTCACGGGCTGACTCCCATGGTCAATCTCCTGTGCTGTGCAAGAACACCCTCTGCTTAGTATTGGAGGAGGTCATCATGAGGACAGGTGTGTCACAGAAATAACCAAATTTCCATGTTGATTACACTGTAATAAATCTTATCATATCTTTTTAAGTCTTTTCTCCTTTACAGAATGTTATTGTTTTTACTCTGATGCCTTTGTGAAGGTGTTCATGCAGACAAGGAGCTTCATGGAAAAGACAGACAAATACAGGTTTCTGATAACTAAAGTCATACTACTGAACTGAGTAAGAATTTACAGGACTCTAATGGAAAAACTGATGAGGATGACTGTAATTTTTATGACTTTTTATTGGAAACATTATAGGTTTTTTTTTTTATGTTTTGATTTTCCAGATTTCAGGAAACCTTTTCTGTTTCTTTTTTCTTGAGCTATCAGCAATTTGCCAACATATACCTTTATGAACAAAGATGAAACATTTATCTTTTCCTCCCTACCTGGTCCCTCCAGAATTTGGAAATCTTAGTGAATATTCTTATTTTCATGTTCACATAGTTACTTGCATAAGTTCAATAAGAATCTGTTCTCTTCGTAACAGGCAAGAACTACAGCAAACCAGTAAGCTCAGAGCAATTTGTCTGGTGATCAGTCAGAGCCCTGGCCATTAACCCTTTGTACTGATAGCTGGACAATTCTAGAGGGGGATTAACGTCATGGGTTGAATCTGTGGGAGGCTGAGAGGTAGCTGATCATGCATAAGCCCTTATGACGTGGGGATATACGGAAAGACATTTGGGTTCAGCCTGAGACATTCCTCACTGTCTTCCGCATCCCAGCTCATAAGGCACTGACACCTCCTGGCAATGCGGAGGTTGAGGCCATCACTCTGTACAAGCCCTAGTACTGACCCTTCAGTAGATGCCACTTACTACCTATCCAGGTGGGATGGCATATTGCCAACGATGCCAAATTGCCCTTGAAATACAGTGATTAATGCAATAACATGTCTTATATGTGCTAAACAATGCCCAAGGCAACTGCCAAAGGACCCTGGGGCCATTCACTGGAGTTCCCAACCAATGAGGGATTGGCAAGTTGATTATGTTGGCCCCCTCCCACCAAATGAGAATCCTAAATATGTCTCAGTTTGTGTAGACACGATGTCTGGACTAACCAAGCTTTCCTCTGTCACTGCACAAACCACACTCCCACCATTAGGGGATTAGAGAAACTGAGTACCAGGTAGATACCTTCATCAAATAAACAGTGATCAGGGGTCACATGTCAAATGCCATGATGTACAAACCTGGGCAAAAGAGCATGACATTGAATGGAGGTTCCACCTTTCCTATAACCTGCAAGCAATAGATTAACTTACTAAAGGGTAAAACTAGCTTGCCTGGGTAGACTAAGGTACTACCCCACGTTTTAATACATTTGAATGACCAACCAGTAGCCCCTGTTGCTCCGTATGCCAGACTGGGGACCCTGCTGAGACACCCAACACCATAAAGGTATGGGAAATGTGGGAAACTAGCCCCCTCCCTCCCCAGCTGTCACCGTGGATTTATCTGCTATGCTGCTGAGGACACCAAGCCCCATGATGCCTGGGAAAGGTGTTACCTACTGAATTTCCCACCGGAATGAATGAATAATTACTATGGAATTTCCCACCGGAATGGATGAATAATTACTATGTCCCCCCTGGGTGAGAAGGAACTATATAATCTCCACTGGGATCCACTTGTCCTGCTGCAGGCTGGGCCTTTGGAATGTACTATACCTGGAAAGAAGCATGAACCATTTTAAAAGCAGAGAAGGTAGAGGTTCTGGTCTGGCATGGCCCACTCCCAGTCCATCTCCTCATGTCTGACAGTGCTGCCTCCCCCAGGCAGCATGCATGGTATTACAACCAGGTCAAATTCCTAAAGCTGTCAACCTCACTCTCCTCTAGGCCAGATGGACACATTCTGTTTTCCACTGGTACAATCATTTGGCCATTGTCTTTGTTTCCGCCATTGGCCTGGAGGATGTTATAGCTCACATACAAGGCCTTACTGAATTCATCTAAGAAGTCTTAAATGATGCCAACAAAGCCTGTCCTTATTGAACACTGAATTGTCTCTAATGAGAAAAACTATGGCTTTGAACGTTATTACCACCTCCCGAGGAGGCACCAATGCCGTTAACCTAACAGAATGCCGTGTTCATAGGTGATGACTCTGCTAATACGTTAAGTAGAGTCACATGAAGATACCAGTGAATGTTCTGAAAAAATCTGACACCGTTCCTAGGTTGGTTAATAAACTGGTGGTTTGTGTCATGGCATTCTTGGTGGAAAAAGTCATTCCTTATGTTAGGAATCATTATCTTGTGTTTTCTCTTGCATGTGCCTGTGTTGTTGCCGTACCTGCCTCCAATTTTGCCAGGTAGCTGTAAAGGAGTCACCTCCATCTCAGTGAAACTCCTCGCTCACTGCTGAGGGTCATTTGCAGAAGAGCCAGGGTGGGGGTGCGGGCACATAAGATGGTAAAGGCAGGTCAGGAGGGGTAGGTCATCCAGAGGACACAAACGCCAGTTGACCCTCGGGCTAGATCCCGGGCAATTTAGAAGCTCCCGACTCCCTCCCCTGTCCTTGGAATGTACATTTAGCCCTGTGTTTCTGCAAGAGGAACCAGTTTTAAGGACACAGGCCCCGTGGGAGCAATGTGTTGTTGAGACTAGCTGGGCAGTTACACGGCTGAACCTCATTAAGGCCTCTGAATATACTTTAAAGATTCTGGCAGCGGATGTAAAGATCCACAGGTGCAGAGATCCAGTGGAAACAAGCCTCGTAAAATCCCCTTGCTTGTTAAAGCAGCCACACCTACCAATCTGGAGTGGCCAGCCTATTTCTTGAGTCTTTCCTTGCCCTCCGGGTAAGGGGCTACGTCCAGGTATCGCAGGGAAGCAACAAGTTGGCGAAGCAGCCCTCAGACGCGGTGTTGTATGGGGTGCCAGGCGTGCGGAAGGGGTGTTCCATAAGCCTGCAGATAGTGGTGCTGGCTGACGCTCTCTGGGCAGGAAAGGCACGCCCACACCTGAAATAGGTATCTATACCTATGAGGATGAAACACAGATACTTCTGAGCTGCGTTGGACATTCAGCGGCAGCAGTACGGTAGTTCCCCCTCACCCGCAGTGTGGCGTTCCCCGCGGTTTCAATCACCCGCCGCAACCACCTCCGGAAGCTGGTGATCCTTGGGAAGGATCCTCCGAGGGTCGGTAGGAGCCCAGTGTTACGTCACAAGGCCCGCCCACCACGTTCGCCTTACGTCATCACGTAGGCATTTTGCGTGTGCCGTCATCGCAGGAAGGGTGAGTGAGTACAGCGCCGTGAGGTGTTTTCAAAGAGCACGTTCACATACCTTTTATTACAGTATATTGTCGTATTGTTCCTTATTATTATTCTTAATCTCTCACTGCGCCTAATTTATAAATTAAGCTCTGTTGTAGGTTTGTATGTATAGGAAAATACGTAGTATATACAGAGTTAGGGGGCTCATGGGTGGCCCAGCAGGTTAAACTTCCCGCTCTTCTGTTTCCGATTCTGTGTCTCCCTCTCTCTGACCCTCCCCCGTTCATGCTCTGTCTCTCTCTGTCCCAAAAATTAAAAAAAAAAAAAAAAAAAAAAAAAAAAAGTTGAAGAAAAAAAAAAAAACTTCCCGCTCTTGATGTTGGCTTAGGTCATGATCCCAGGTTGGTGGGGTCTAGCCCTTCATCGTGCTCTCCGCCCACAGCGTGGAGCCTGTTTGGGATTCTCTCGCCCTTTCTCTCCTGCTTGCACGCATTCTCTGTCTCTCTCTCTCTCGAAGTAAATAAACTTAAAAAAAAGAAAGTATATATAGAATTGGTACTATCCTTGGTTTCAGCCATCCTCTGGGGTCTTGGAATGTATCCCCTTGGATAAGGGGGTGATGCTGTAGCTAAACTTATTTAGTAAATGTAGGCAGCAGTAGCTAGATCCATCTTGGTAAGTGGGAGTCCATATTGTTGGGCCCATAGGTAGCCTCCATTTCTGCCACTGTGACTGCTTCATTCATGGTTCTTTCATGCAAGTTCTGAGGTGGCCAATGACAAGACCGATCTCAGCTGGCAGAGTCCTTTTGTCTACTTGGTTGTTCAGTTCCTCTACAGTGGCGGATGCTTTCTGGTGGGTTTAAATATGTGATACAAAAGTCTTTAGTCTTCAACTAAGTGTCCGTATGTCCACCTGCCTGACTCTGCCCCAGATATTCTTTTTTAAAAAATTTT
Source organism: Neofelis nebulosa (assembly GCF_028018385.1). Lineage (NCBI taxonomy): Eukaryota > Metazoa > Chordata > Mammalia > Carnivora > Felidae > Neofelis > Neofelis nebulosa. The sequence continues at coordinate 16,602,669 of NC_080786.1, read as the reverse complement.
TTAAATATTTATTTATTTTTGACAGAAAGAGAGAGAGAGAGAGAGAGAGAGAATGAGCAGGGGAGAGGCAGGAGAGAGGGGGACACAGAATCTGAAGCAGGCTCCAGGCTCTGAACTGTCAGCACAGAGCCCGATGCGGGACTCAAACTCACGAACCGTGAGATCATGACCTGAGCCCAAGTCGGCCACTTAACCGACTGAGCCACCCAGGTGACCCCCCACCCCCAGATATTCTTATCTTTTATCTTTCTATCTTATTCTTTCCAGACTCCTGACTAAAGTCCAGACCTTTGTCTACTCTCTAAGAATCTTTGTATGTTCTCACTTCTTGGGCCTCTATTGTACAAAAAGTGGATGGCCAGTTGCATTGTTTGCAGCTCTGCCTATTAGAAAGACTTCCCCTCACCAATATCTCTCAAGTCTACTCCTCATTAAAAGATGAAGTGAGATATACCAAAAATTTTCAGTTTGTCTGAAAATTTACTGATTTGGATTGGCCAGTACTAAACCAGAAATGGTTAGGAGCGTTCCACCAAGAGCTCAGGGAGAGACTTCGTAGAGAAAAGGCAGAAGCAGAGTAAGGAAATTATTGATTGGCTGTAGTTTAAATCCTAGTTGGCTGTCTGTGTTTGGTTGTCCTTAGGTTTCTATTTAATAACCTTGAGGCATAGTCAGCCTTAGATCTTGGTTTGTTTACATCAGCTGCCATGATATTGGAGTCACCTCAGTCTACTATCCTTTTCATTTAATTAATTTAACAAGGCAATTGTGACTTTAATGCAGCCATCATCCATTTCAACCTGAACTACTACAAGAGATACTTAGGAGACAGAATCCACAGGATCTGGTAAATGGTTCCCTCCAGATTCTTTGCTTCTGCCTTAATCTTCTGTATTCTCTCTTCCCTCCCAGAATACAAATTTCACTAGAGTAGGAATTTTTGCTGCTTATTTTATCGCTAGAGTTCCTGGTGCCTAGAAGAGTACCTGGCACAAAGTAGGTCCTCAGTAAACGCCGAGTGAACGAATGAGTGAATCTCAGAAAATTGCTCTACCAATCACCTGGCTGCTCAGACCATGAGACTAGTAAGTGTCATCCTTGATTCCACCCCTTTTGCTTTCCCATATCAGTCCTTCAGCAATTCCAGCTGATTATATCCCCCAAATATACCCTGAGTAGTCACTGCTTTTCACTACTGTCACCTCTCCCCCGAACTAGTTAGTACAAGAGCCAACTTTTTGGTCTTCCTGCTTCTGCTCTCCAATGCTTTCCGAACACCATTCACTCTTGTCAAAGCTGCCAAATTGATCTTTATATGATATAGATCAGATCATGTCATTTCTCTGCTGAGAAGCTTCCCATGGCTTTCCATTGGATGTAGGATGCCGTTCAAACACCTTACTGAGGCGTGTGAGTCCCTACATGGTCTGGCCCTGACCTCCGTCTCCAATCTCATCTCATACTACTCGCATTCAAGCCACATTGGTGTTCTTTTTCTTCCTCAAATGCACAAAGCTCACTTCTGCCTTTATGCTTACTCTTCCCTTGTCCTGGAATATTATTTTTTATCTTGTGCAAATTGCCTTCCTCTTGTTATTCAGGTTTCAGTGCAAATACCTCTTCTTGGGAGAGGTCTTCCCTAGCCACCCAGTCGAAAGTAGCCCCCTTAATCCACCTCCATCCCAGAGCCTGGTTGTGGTGGTAGTGTTGTTTCAAATCTCTTGTCGACACCAGAAATGATCTCCTTTTAATGATATATTTTCTGGGCTTTTAACAAATCTGTTAGGATATAAGCTTTCTGGAAAAAGAAATCTCACCAATATTTGGAACAAAAATTTGATCTCTCCCACCCCTGCCAAAAAAAAAAAAAAAAGTTGTATTCCCAGAATACAGCAAACTGTATGGGACACACAGATGTCACACATACGTGTGCACACACAAACACGCCCACCAACACAAACAGAAACATTTTAGTGCCAGCAGTGACTAAAAATTTCTCTGTTTTAGGAAGGTAGTAAGGAAGAGCCATGCAGGCTTAGTCTTAGAAAACCAAAAGAGTTGTTATTAAAGTAAGAGATGCCCATTAAGGGTAAGTACGGGGATGGACCTCATAGCTATAATTAATTAAAACCGTCAGGTTTTTTCTCTGGTTAGTTACTTGAGACTCAGCTTTGATGTTTGGGATCAAATAGAAAGGGTCATGGTTATCTTGGTAGTTTCTTTAGGATTGCTTACAAGAAATGCTATCTTGAACTGTAAGAGACCAAATAAATGTGTTGTCTTGAACAAAAATGCCTTTAACTCAGGGTTCAGCCAATTTTTTCTGTAAAGGGCTGGATAGCAAATCAGCCCTTTTTGGTTTTGTGGGTTATATGGTCTCAGTTACTTCTCAGCTTTCCCCTTATAGTTCAAAGGCAGCCATAGACAATGCATAAAAGAGTGGGTGTGGCAGGATTTGACAGAGAGAGGGGGCAGATTTGGCCAATGGGAAGTATTTTTACAGCTCCTGCTCTAACTCTTCAAGGAAGCACATTCTCTGAAATGTTTAGCCAGCTACTCTTTCTGCATCAGTGAAGTATCCAGACATTTTGCAGTGTAACCATAGAAAACTGGATTTCAGTACACCTGCTGATGCTTATATGCCAGGTGTTGTTTCAGGTGACTTTTTAAATGTCTTCTCATGTACTCCTCGTAAGAATGATGTAATTTTGGTAATATTGTTGTCCTCATTTTATGGATAAGGAATTTGAAATTCAGTGAAGTTAAAAAGCTGGTGCAAAGTCACACAAAGGGTGGCAAAGGAGGGGCTCAAGAATATTTTCTGACCCCAAAGAGCAGCTTCTTAATCTCAAGAATACACCACTTAAAGAGCAAGGGTTGAAGCCCTACTAAGGGAAATCATATAGAAAGGGGTAGAGATAACTCTTTTGGACCTGGTTTTGAGTTGGGAGAAGGTCCAATTCAAAGTTTAAAGAGTGGCTCCTTTTGTTTATTTGGAAAAGAACAAAGATAGGACCTGTTTGGTTTTTGCAGGTGTTGGCAGATTACATTAAAATGTTTAAAGTCTGATAACCAACCCCCAACTTGAAAATCAAAACGATCCTTCTCTAGGTGTGAATATTCTACTCTTTCTAGGTGTAATATTTGTATGTCTTTATTTAGAATTTTTAAATTCATCATAGTGTCTTAAGGGAAGGACCTATGAACTTATAGACAAAACCACTGATGGCATATTTTTCATATGCCACAGATGGTGTGTGATATATGCTTATTTTTAAAAATTAAAGCAGTGTGGAAGAATGTAAGTCAGCCCATTCTCCACACTCCTCACCACTGGCTAATAATATTTTATAACCTCAAAGTAACTGAAATATGTGTTGCCATTTTGGTGTGGCCTAACTTCAGCAAACAGCACATGAGAATTTTCCTTTCACTGCTTAATTCTACCCTAGCCAAGCTCTGTTAACGATGGCCCAGTGGTGAACAACCCACCTGAAGATCTTGCTTTCCAGAGTGGTGTTGTGGGCAGAATAGGAGATTTGGACTCAGTAGAACTAGATTTAAACCACTGTCCCGGGGCCTCAGTTTTCTCATCTGTGAATGGAATCAGTAATACTACCTGTGCAGCAGTGATTTTGAGCCTCAGGTTGGTGAATATACTAAGTGTAATCCTCTGTATAAAAAGGGCTATTAATTAAGAGACAGGTATTCCTTATTAAGGAATTCTCCATGCGCTTTGTTGCTACATCCAGAAAATTTGGTTGCTTTTGGATATTATGATTATTCCTATATTTTAGATCTATATTTATTTATTATGACTGTTATTATAGTGTCATCCTTGAGACCTGTTTTTAAATGGAGAAAAGCTTTGTCAAGGTAAAAAACACCACATCCAGACTTGAGGAATTTTCCCTAAAATAAGCGGTTTGAAGCATAGAAACGTTAACAAAGAAGCTTATGAAATTCCTTGTGAAGAGATGAAAGGTGGCCTCCCTTCACTGGCTCAGGCCCACCCCTTCCTAGCAGCAAGGGGGATTAGATGACCTCTCAAGGTTCCTTGTAGCCTGGGTTTTGTTTTTTGATGTCTATTTAAAGATTATGCTAATACTGCTGATGTGAAATCCTTTGTACACAGTGATGGTTGAAGGTACTGTTTCCTGACCTGAATCTATGCCTGCTTGGTTAAAATTGTATACTTGAGATTAACAGGTCTCAAATGCTCATGTTTTATACAAGCCATTGGGTCTTTTTTCTCCTCAAGAAGGTTTTTTCATTGTTGTGTTTTGGATGAAAGCAAGGGGGAAAGGGTTGATAAAAAATGCCTTCAGATACAGAAGGATTCAAATTATTTTAATAAGTAAGCTTAGTTATCATATTGCAGTTCAGAAAGATGAATGAATAATAATGTAGAATGCAAAGATCCAGGAGGTAATCCTCCCAGACTAGACATTACTGGAGCAGCATATTAACTAGAAAAGAGTCATTGTTAACAGAGAACAGAGGGGAGGATGGGCTGTGGAGCCAGCCTGCCTGGGTCAGATGCTGGTTCTGACCTTTTATGAGCTCTGTGACTTTGACGATTTAGTTCACCTTTTTGTATCTCATGCTCCTCATCTGTAAAATGGGGATAATAATGGTGCCTACTTCTTAAGGTTGTTGTGAGAATTAACTGAGTTAGTACATATAAAGTGGTTAGCACTGTTCTTGGAATATAATGTGTTCAATAATAGCGATTAATTTAAAATCTTAAGTAGTGTTGTGTTTTATTTTGCTTGCTTTTGTTTTGCTTTTTTTTTTTAATTTTATCATGGGAAATAGCAAACATTTAAAAATATGTAGAGAAGTATAATAACCCCCCATGTATTCATCAGTAGTTATCCATTGATGGGCAGTCTTGTTTTACCTAAATGCCCATTCACTTCCCCTCCTCCTACTTGATTATTTTGAAACAGATTTCATACATCATATTATTTCATTTATTAATATTCTGATATGTGTGTCTAACATAGTGGTAGCGAATGATAGCCCCTGTCTGTTTTACAAATAAAGTTTATTTTTGTAATAATTTTTTTTAATGTTTATTATTTATTTTTGAGAGGGAGAGAGACAGAGTGTGAGTGGGGAATGGGCAGAGAGAGAGAGGGAGACACAGAATCTGAAGCAGGCTCCAGGTTCTGAGCTGTCAGCCCAGAGCTGGCTGTGGGTCTCAAACCCACCAACAGTGAGATCATGACCCGAGCCCAAGTCGGATGCTTAACCGACCCCCAAGCCACCCAGGCACCCCTGTTTTACAAATAAAGTGTAATTGGAACGCAGTGAAGGGGCCCAGAATATGCCATTGGGCATAAAAATTATTTTGAGTTGAAGTAATTTAAGAATAGGCTTTTCTTCTGTCAACTCCCTTATCTGCCTAAGAGCAGAGTCTCCCAAAAGAACCGTTGTCATAAATCCCCTCCCCAGGAATTTCAGGACTATGAAAGATTGGCTCTTATCACAAAAAAGTTGGAACCACATCTAAACAGACATTGTCACAAAGCTATCATGTCTGTTACCTATTTTCCTAAGGGCCCATTTATCTTTCCTAAATGTCATTTCGTTTCCCGTAAGTGTCCTTTCCCCGCTCCTTTTCCCTTATTAAGGTGATACATAAGTCCCAAATTCTCACACCTCTTATATATGTAAAGTCTTATGTATGTACATGAGTAAAAATCTGTCTTTCCTAATCCACTTTTCAATCAGTTAACTTCACAGGCCCCCCAACAAGTGAATCTAAGAGGGTAGAGGAAAAGATTTTCTTCCTGAACAACAGTGATTGCCTACTTATTTACTTATTGTGGATGGTTGCTTTTGTACTATAATGGTAGTTGTTGACAGACTGTATGATCCACAAGCTTAAAATATGTACTATCTGACCCTTTATGGAAAATGTTTGTCAACTCCTACTCTAAAAGACAAAGATACTCTCTTTTTCTTTTAAAAACATAAACCATGATCCATTTTCACACCTTAAAGTATTAACAGTAAGGCGTTAATATTATCAAATATTGAATTGGTGGTAAAATTTCCCCAAATATCTCAAAATTTTTAAAATATGGATTTATTAAAAAAGCAGGATCCAAATAAGGTCAACACATTTGGAAGATAAAGCCTTTTTTTTTTTTTTTTTTTTTAGTTTATTTATTTATTTGGAGAGAGAAAGAGAGCCTGAGTAGAGGAGGGGCAGAGAGAGAACCCAAAGCAGAGGCAGGGCTTGAACTCACAAACTGAGAGATCATGATCTGAGCTGAAATCAAGAGTTGGATGCTTAACCAACTGAGCTACCCAAGCGCCCCTGGAAGATAAAGCTCTTAAGACGTTTTCAGTCTAAAGGAGGCAGTCCTTTTTCCTCTCTGTTCCCCTTGGAATTTACCTGTTAAAGAAATAGATCATTTGTCTTACAGAGTTTTATGCATTTGTATTTTGCTGTTCGCAAGTGGTATCATTTAACGTGTTTTTGTATCCTCTATATTGCCTAGAAACTAGTGGTTAGAACTGGAGACTTGACTTGAACCAAGTTCACAAGAGCACACACTCTTCAAGGGTAGTATGTACCTTCACGAGGCAGCACATAATGGCTATCTTTTTGTGATGTTAGCAGACAGGCCAAGTTTTATAGATTGCTAATTCTGAATAAAAATCAGCAGTGGAGGCAATGCTTCTTTGAACAGGGCAAGGCCCACCCACTATAATATTGTGAAACTAATCCTATTTATCTTTACTGATTGGGCATGACGGCAACTGGAAATAAAAGGGGATGAGCACAGCAAGCCTCTGACTTCTACCCGTTGTAATGACCTTAAGATATTATCTGGAATCTGTTTCTTGCCATTTCTCAGGTCCCTGCTACCCTGGTCCATGTCACCATCACCTCCTGTCTACATCACATTTTTAGTGGTTTAAAAAAACTTCTTTAATGTGTCCCTGTTTGTGGACTTGCTTCCCTACAACGTGTTCTTGACCCAGCAGCCAGAATAGCCCTTTTAAAACCCAGGCTATGTCAAATGAAACCTCTCTTCAAACCCGTCCTATTTTACCTGTACTACTTAAAATAAGTATTGAAGTCCTTACAGTGACTTACCATCCTCTAAATCATTTGCACCTACCTCTACTCCAGCCCCAGTGATCTCTTTTCAGACCCATAAATTCACCTGTCCTATCCCTCCACAGGGCCTTTGCAGTGGCTCTTCCCTTTGCCTTTAGTGCTCTTCTCCCAGATACCTACATGACCAATTGTTTCACCTCCTTCAAGTCTTTGCTCAAATGTTACCTTCTCAAGAATCATTCTAGGGGTTCCTGGGTGGCTTGTTTAGTTCAGCATCCTTCTCTTGATTTTGGCTTGGATCATGATCCTGGGGTCATGGGATGGAGCCCTGCATTGGGCTCTGTGCCAAGCGCTGAGCATGGAGCCTGCCTGGGATTCTCTCTCTCTCTTTCTCTTCCTCACTCTCTCTTTCAAAAAAAAAAAAAAAAGAAAAGAAATCATTCTATTTCTAAATAAGTATTTATTTATTTATTTAAAAAATTTTTTTTTTTTTTTTTTTAGCGTTTATTTATTTTTGAGACAGAGAGAGACAGAGCATGAATGGGGGAGGGTCAGAGAGAGAGGGAGACACAGAATCGGAAGCAGGCTCCAGGCTCTGAGCTGTCAGCACAGAGCCCGACGCGGGGCTCGAACTCACGGACCGTGAGATCATGACCTGAGCTGAAGTCGGACGCTTAACTGACCAAGCCACCCAGGCACCCCCTAAATAAGTATTTAAATACTATATTCTTACCATCTCCACACTACTGATCACATTCACCTTGTTCTACTTTTAAGTTTCCAAGGCATTAGTCCCCTTCCAACATACCTTATAATTTATTTATTTGCTTCATCTGTTGCTTAAATATTTGTTCCTGCCAGAAGGTAAGCTTTCTGGTGGTAGGCTTCTTTGTTTTGTTCACTGAAGCATCTCCTGTGCCCAAATCAATGTCTGGCACACGCATAGAAAGTGCCTGAAACGTATTTGCTGAGTGAATGAATGAATTGCTGTCACTTATACCTATAAAGAGAACACAATGAATTCCACAAACCAAAAGACCTCTGACTCACATGGCCACCCTCTGCCAATACTCTTAGATTTTCTTCTCCTGGCAATCAGTCTGCATGCCAGGCACTGTGTTAAATGTTTCCCATGTTTTATGTCATTTAATCCTTCAAACAGCCCTAAGAAAGTAGATGCTACTATTATTTTCATTTCCAGAGGATGAAACTCAGGCCTAGGAAAGTTCAGCCTCTGCTAAACTCAAGCTCACATAGTTGCAGAGCCAGAAGTGGAACTCAAACCCATCAGACCCCTAAATCACTGCTTTTTTAAACCACTAGGCTGATTACTTCCCAATTGGGTGGGATTGCTTTGGGTTGGGTCATTTATGGCAACTTCTCTATTCATTCAACAAATATTTACTGAGCACCAACTATGTGTCAGGTCCTTAGAAGATCTCAGTAAACCAAACAAAAATTCTTGCCCTCACCAAGTTATTGTTGCGTCTACCTCTTTTAAGAGCTATGATTCGGGGCTAATGTAAAGGGGGAATCAGGTAGTCTTCTAGGCAGTATGATCTTAGGGTCATAGAGAAAGCTTCCTCATCTAAAATCACTCTCCTTCATCCCAGTTGGTCATGATATTCTGTCTGAAGTACCTGGATTAACGATACTTTCGGTGAGATTTGAAAGGCCGGCCTTAAAGCACTTTTTTTTTCCCCTGCTTAGATTCGTCTCTACTTTATAGATGAGAAAGCCAAGGCTTAGGATGATTATGAGACATTCTTTTAAAAAAAATTTTTTTTAGCGTTTTATTTATTTTTGAGACAGGGAGACACAGAGCATGAACAGGGGAGGGTCAGAGAGAGGGAGACACAGAATCCGAAACAGGCTCCAAGCCGTCAGCACAGAGCCCGACGCGGGGCTCGAACCCACTGACGGCGAGATCGTGACCTGAGCCAAAGTCGGCCGCTCAACTGACTGAGCCACCCAGGCGCCCCGAGACATCTTAAAGTCAGTTAGGAAATGACAGAGCTGGGATTTCTGGCTTCAAATTTTATGCTCATGATACCATAGCAAACACTGGGGAGAAACATGGTGAGTTAAGTGGGATGTGGGGTAGCCAGAGAGACAAGAGGAAAATAGAGAAGGGTCCCAGGAAGCCCCAATTTGCCCATGTGTTTTCCTGGAGCTGGGTAACAGGGTGAGTCTTTGTAGAACAAGAGGTGCAAGGGCAGGTCAGGGTGCTCATAGGGTAGTTGATCAATGAGAGAACTAGGGAAGGGGTGAGGCCCTACTGGGTGGACACTCTGCTTGGAAATGCCAAGATACTTACTTCAAACTGATTTCCAGAGGGCGCAGCCTTGTGGGAATCAGAGAGGGGAGTAGAGAAAGTCACCCTGATCTGGTCCATGACCCTCCATCTTACCTCGTACGGGATGGCTGGACCCAGCTGGACTCAGGTTGTACCAGATAACTTCGCCTTGGTTTAGATCAGAAATGACTAAAGAGCAAGGATTCTGTTAATTTATATTCTGTTCTTTGTGTCTACACTGGAGAAGGAGTAAAATGTCCTTGAATGTACCAGGTGTCCTAGACCAGGCTTTGGAGTCAAAAAGTTTCTTTCAATTCTGCTTCTGTCATGTGCTATGCAAGTTATTTAAATTCTTTAAGTCCCATTTTTCTTATCTATAAGAAGGAATATTCATTCGTTCATTAAGTATTCATTAGCTTCTATTATATATAAAGAACTATACATAATAAGTATTGGGGATAAGATAATATAACGTTCTTGGCACATAATAGTTGTTCAATAGATAGTAGCTATTGCTATTATTTTTAGTGTGCATAAGGAAATCAGCAGTGAGTCTTTGGAATGGTAGTAGTACAAATATTATATCAGCTAGCCTTTCACCCAGCTAACTAGAGGTCCCCGCCTAGTATCCTTGTGAAGCTTTATCTGCCAGGGGGAACGATTGTTTTCCTCTCTAATTGGAAGTACCACATCTTTCTGCAATGGCTGTGTGACTTCTGACCACCCTGGTCATGTGTATCCCAAAAGGAAATTAAGCTAGCTGCCCTGAGCAACATTGTGTTTCGTGACGGATGGTTGATGTGGATTTGCTAATAGTTTTGATCCGGTGAAGAGTCAGACAGTAGAAAATTAGAAATTTTAATGAAGATTCCCATTAGATGTTCCCCACAAATAATGGAGCTGTAATATTACGTAAGATTCTTGGCAAAGCAATTCTCATTTCCATTCTCACAAGTGATTATTATTTAGTGTTTATATCACTTTGTATTTCTTTTTTTTTTTTTTAAATTTTTTTTTTCAACGTTTTTAATTTATTTTTGGGACAGAGAGAGACAGAGCGTGAATGGGGGAGGGGCAGAGAGAGAGGGAGACACAGAATAGGAAACAGGCTCCAGGCTCCGAGCCATCAGCCCAGAGCCTGACGCGGGGCTCGAACTCACGGACCGCGAGATCGTGACCTGGCTGAAGTCGGACGCTTAACTGACTGCGCCACCCAGGCGCCCCTCACTTTGTATTTCTTAAATGTGTTCAATTATTTTTACATTATTCTTGGGCAAAAAAAAAGCCCCAGAAAACAGAACTCTTTGAAGCATCTTAGCATGTTAATCCCCATTTCACAGATGGCGGAAGGTGGGATAGTTCTTGAGCAAATACCAGTGTATCCTCTTACACTTACAAAAATAATGCAAAGTTCTGGCCCAATGAGTAGCCACAGCCAGCACCTGCTATTAAGCAGTATATTTGCACACACACACATGCACGCATGCACACACACAGTAGAAAAGATGTTCTTGGATCAATGATTGTAATGCTCAGTAAGGAAGGATTCTTTCTGCATGATTTCTCTTCACAAAATTCATGTGTTGAATAAACCTGATTTAAGACAGTGATTCCATCACGTCTTTGCTGGTTTCCTGCCTTCAGAATTCCCAGTCTTCTCCTTGTCTTTTTGTTTACTCTTATAATTCAGCTTATCAATAATTCATTTAATGTTTGCTGTATAACAGCCACCCAATTTCACCTACATACGACGGTAAGCATTTGTTTTTATATCACGCACCTGTGGATTGTCTGGGCTGGTTTGCTCCATGCTGAAAGACAGTGTCTACTCAGGGTGTTTTTCTTGTGGCCAAGTTCTAAATGCAATAATATAAGCATTGTAGAAACACATTTTAAATCTTTGCTGGTGGCACATGTCATTGGCCAGAGCAAGGCATGTGGATCTCCCAAAGTCAAGGGGCGAGGCAATTTACTCCCCCACCAAGAAGCCATAGCAAGGGTTTTGGATGTGTTGGTGGGAGTTGAGAGACAACGAAGTCCTGTAGACACTGGCAGCATCTTCGTCTTCTCCTCTTGAGCTATCTTTTTTCCTACCTTTGCCCTTTGGGGTGTAACCGCATCTGCAAGATTAGGCCACGGTAAGAGAAAGTCTCAGCAAGAACGTGATCCCAAGGACGTGCCAGGTAGAAGTGTTAATACCCAAGAAGGCTATCCAGGGATTTCCTATGAATGTTAGACTGACTGATTAAATACTTTAATAATGTTCTACCCCTCTGTTTAAGCCTTTGCAATGTGATTTTTTTTTTTTAACATTTATTTATTTTTGAGACAGAGAGAGACAGAGCATGAACGGGGGAGGGTCAGAGAGAGGGAGACACAGAATCTGAAACAGGCTCCAGGCTCCGAGCTGTCAGCACAGAGCCCGATGCGGGGCTTGAACTCACTGACCGCGAGATCATGACCTGAGCCGAAGTCGGCCGCTTAACCGACTGAGCCACCCAGGCGCCCCTGCAATGTGATTTTAAAATCTTCTCATCAGAAAACCCTAAGGGACTCTTAAATATAGAGAATAAACTGAGGGTTGACGGAAGGGGTGGGTGGGAGATAGGCTAAATGGGTGATGAGCATTAACGAAGGCACTTGGGATGAACACTGAGTGTTACATGTAAGTGATCAATCACTCAATTCCACTCCTGAAGTCAGTATTACACTGTATGTTAACTAACATGAATTTAAATAATAAAATCTTCTCATCAAAGGTAGAATTCACTTTCCTACACCTTGAATCGGGGCTGACTGGTCACTTGCTCTGGCTAATGGCATGCGGTGGACCTGGCAGGATGTCCATTCCAAGCCTAGTCACTAAAGGGTTTTGCATGCTTCGGTTCTCTCCTTGCTACTGCCCTAAGAGTAAGCCCAGGCCAGCTTACTGATAGGTAAAACCACAGGCAGGAGAGTTGACACCTCCAAGTTGTCCTGCTAGAGCCACTGCTAAAGCACAAGCTTCAAGCACAAGCAGCCTGCCAGCTGACTGCAGACACAGAGATGGGTTCAAGTTGGCTAACTGCCTGGACGACCTGTACGTGTGTAAGGTGTAATACATGGCTGCTGTTGTGAGCTACCGTTTTGGTAGCTCGTTAGGCAGAGGTGGTAACTTAAACACTCTGACACTCTGCATCTTGGGCGCCTGGTATCGCACAGTGTCATTTTCCTAGATCTGACATATTCTTGAGGCAGACCAGAGGTGATAACATATTCATCGAAGCCTTTTCCTATTCCCCAAACCTGTGTCTCCATAGTCTCATGAGATTCTGGTGGGTGAGGGATACACAAACCCAGTGACTTTTCCATAGTGAGCATGTGTAGTGGGTAGCTATTTATTTTTATTTTTAAGTTTATTTATTTTGAGAGAGAGAGAGAGAGAGAGAGACAGAGAGAGACAGAGAGAGAGAGAGAAATGTGAGCCGGGGAGGGGCAGAGAGAATCCCAAGCAGGTTCTGCCCTGTCAGCTTGGGCCCCCACGTGGGGCTCGACCTCACGAACCGTGGAATCATGACCTGAGCCGAAATCAAGAGCCGGACGCTCAACCAACTGAGCCACCCAGGCACCCCTGGGTAGTCATTTCTTTAGGAAGATTATAGGATACTAATTGATTTTGGAGAATGTATTACTGATATGATGAAAAGGAAAGCAAAGCACACAATGTTTTCTGTTCAAGCTGACAGATGCATTCCAATTTCTATAACAACGGTAATTAATTTTAGCTGGGTAGAAAATCCATTTTCTTTGAGGAATCAGTGAACTACAGAGAAATTTGTCAGTAACCATTGTTTGGAATTTTAGTCTGCATGTAAGAGGCACAATAATTTTACAATGACAGCTAATATACAGGGAAACCAACCCAAGATAGAGAAAGCTATTTGGCACTATTGTATGTTTCTGGAAATACGTGATAATGGGATTGAAATCAAATCAAAAGGTAAGAGGCATGATATCAGAGCTCTACTTTTTTTTCTTCCCTATTTTATCAGCACTGAAATGCAATATAAAAAGAGAAATGTAAAGAGATAAGTGTGGTGACTTACAGTTGAAATTTTTACAATTATCGAACATATTGAAGGGCATGATCTTTGGGGTTGGAGGCAAACATCATTTTATGAAAGTGTCAGGGAAATGCTCCATTTCTGCAGTTAATCTATAATTCCCCTGTAAATTTTCTGTGGCTTAATGTTTTGTTATCAATATTTTTCTGCTCATAAATGAACTCTAATAGACTTACTTTCACAGTTGTAGACATGTGTCACATACTGATTTTTCATGGGGCATTATTGTAGTTGAACTATGGTGGTGGTTTTAATTAGTCTATAGTTTATTAGAGCAGTGGGAAACGTGCCACAGATGAAATCTGTATAAACTAAGAGATACAACAGAATATTTCATATTGTTTTTGTATGCACTGATAAACCTATTAATGTACTTGGAAAACGTTTCTCAAGCATGGTGGTGGATTGCCATTCTTCATGGACATTCACCTCCTGCCCCTGCTGGAGGGCAGAGATGTTCTTTTTTGTTGTGATATCATGGTCCAGTGTGTATAAACACCGAACAAGTGCATCAGTCTTTCTGGGGTGCCCAGGGGGTCAGCTTCCAGCAAGCCTCTTTGTAGAAGCAGTGGGACATGAAGGATTCAGGCCTTTTTGGCCTATAGATGCTTACTTGTCAGTTTTCCTAATATAAAGTCTTGCCTTAAAGTGTTTCAAGTGATATTTTGTAATTCTTAACTGAACCTTGGAGCTTGACAGGGGGTTGATCACACAGGGACTGAACTTGCATGATGACTTTGTTCTAAATGAATCATTAAGGGGAGAAAATTAATATTTCTACTAAGAATATTTGGGTTTTGTTCTTTCCTCTATGGCCAGCACTGGGAATAGTATCTGACATATAGTAGGAGCTCAGGAAATATCTGTTCAGTGAATAAAAAGAAATTTGAAGAAGAAAGACCAAGAGGTCTGGGTGAATTCTCATACCAGCTGAAGAAACCTTAAACAGTTATCTCTTCCTTATGTTCCCTGCCAGGAGACTACTGCTTCAGGATAAAAGGGTTCCATATCAATTATGAAGATAAATGGGCTTTGTGCTTCCTGTCACTTTTTATTTACATGAATCCTGGTCTTCCCTGTCCTTTTAGTCTCATGACAAATTCAACCTCAACTCCAACATGTTCTTTTATGATTACTTCTCTTTCATGATCTTCCCTTTATCTAAACACATGAGATCAGATGTGCCTGTGGGACCTTAGTAAGTTTCATGTGCCTGTTGTGCCTAGGAATCTTGTTCAAATGCAGATTCTGATTCAGAAAGTCTGGAATGAGGTCCAAGATTCTGAATTTCCATCAGACTCCCAGATGATGGCAATGCTACTGGTCCATGGACCACATGTGGAAAACAAAAGAGGTAGATGATTGATACTGAAGGAACAACATTTAAATAATAGGCAAAGGGGAAAAAACTGCAAAGAAATTGTCAGAAACCAGAACAGGAAGAATTAGAAGTTATTGGTGTCATGGAGTCAGGTGTGGAAAGATTTTCAATACACCAGATGTGCTCAACTTGGGTCAAATGTTGCTGAGAAACAATAACATAAAGATAGAACATGCTGTGTTGGATTTTCCAGGAGGAGGTATCTGATGATCTTAGGACAGTTTTAATGGAGTAAGGAGGCTAGATTGCTACAAAAGGATGCAGAGAAAGCAAGCAGCAGCAATAATTGCTTTTATATAATTTCAATACAATAGAAGTTTGAACTTTAGATGCTGAAGAGAAAGAGGAAGCAGAGAAGAGAGGTTGAATATGCAAGGGGTGGTGTAATTGATAGAGAAAAAGCCCTGACAAAGGTGGGAGGTGACTGCAATTAGATTTAGATGAGAGGCCAAAAGAGATTGATAAAGATTGAAGCCTGAGCTTTGAAGGAGGAAAACAGGTGTCAGGAAATGAAGGAGACTTTCATTCCTCTATGAAGATTGGAGTTGCCCATAGAGGAATGACAGAAGAAGGTGGTATTTAAAGGCAGTGGACTGAAGGAAAATGGTAAAAGTGTGAAATAGTTTTTGAGGACAATGGCAAAGGGAAATGATCAGGGGCAGGATTTTTTTTTAACGGTAATACTGAGTTTCCAGCTGCGGTTTGAAGCCTTGAATTTGTAATGATACCAACACTCAGCATTATATGGTTTTTCTCCAAGAGAGAGCTCAACAACCTGGGGGCAGGTGCAGAATAGATGACTCGTGGTTGTGTTTTTGCTCTTGGCACTTATGGGGGTGTACCACTCCCACATGTAATCTTTGAATTTGCCATTTAAAATATCAAAGATGGAGAGGCACCTGGGTGGCTCAGTCGGTAAAGCGTCTGACTCTTGATTTTGGCTCAGGTCATGATCTCACGGTTCATGGGATCTGGTACCATGTCAAACTCTGTACTGACAGTGCGGAGCCTGCTTGGGATTCTCTCTCTCCCTCTCTCTCTCTGCCCCTCCTCCATCTCTCGAAATAAATAAATAAACATTTAAAAATATATCAAAGATTGAATTTTTATTTATCATATTGGTAAGTGAGTCTTTGGATTAGAGGAAATCACCTTGATTCCCAGATCCAAGGGATAATAGGGAGCTGCCACCTAAAATTATAAACCTGGATATTTTATTCTCTAGACCTTACTATGCAATATAGTAGCCACTAGCCACATGTGGCCTTTGAGCACTTGAAATATGGTTAGTCTGAATTGAGATAAGCTGTAAGTTTAAAATAGACATGGGAGGGGCGCCTGGGTGGCGCAGTCGGTTAAGCGTCCGACTTCAGCCAGGTCACGATCTCGCGGTCCGTGAGTTCGAGCCCCGCGTCGGGCTCTGGGCCGATGGCTCGGAGCCTGGAGCCTGTTTCCGATTCTGTGTCTCCCTCTCTCTCTGCCCCTCCCCCGTTCATGCTCTGTCTCTCTCTGTCCCAAAAATAAATAAAAAAAAAAATAAAAAATAAAAAAATAAAATAGACATGGGATTTCAAAACTTATTACTAAAAAAAAGAATATTTCACTAATAATTTTCAAATATCAATTATATGTTAAAATGATAAGATTTGGGCTATATATTGTTAAAATTATTTTCGCCTTTAATTTTACTTTCTGAAATATATCTACTAATTTAAAATTACATAGGGGTCTCACGTGATATTTCTGTTGGATAGTGCTGCTCTAGATTCTTCTTTGGATTGACTAACCTTTACTCTCAATTACTGTCTGTTTCTGCTTGTTATGTTAATCAGTGTTCTAATGGTGTAGCTAATCCAAGTCTTTCCTAAATTCTACCTGCATTCAGACGACAGCTTACTTTACCACCCACCTTTTGCTTGCTATCATCTGGAGGAACAATTGAGTCACGTCCTTGGGTTAACCAGTGATTTTTTTTGCCAGAAGTTATTTGGATTGGCAACCTGCCGGTTATTGGCAATCCCAGGATTGCCCCAAACAATGAAACTAGTTATTCAGTTCTATGTGCTGAGCTGATTCTCTCTGATGGAGATGAACTTTTCTTAACATTCATATAGTAAATCCAGAGTAGGATTCTGATTGGCCCTTCTTGGGTCACATGCACGTTACCAAACACTGGGGTCAGGAGGGTGTTGCACTTCACTGATTTTGTTTATGAGGCCTAAGCCTGTGACTAGTGGGGAAAGTTTGTTGCCAGAAAAAGGAGAGAGGAAAGTGTATATGTCTAGTAGATAAAATAGTAGTTACTACTATCTGCTGTGATTAACAAGCCTCTCACTTAAGGCAGGTTGAGCTGCGCCTCTGCTTGTTTGAGTTGAAGCTGCCTGGAGTTTACCCACACAAATATGTGCAACTAAGAATACCAAATCATCCTAAATCATAGACTAGGCAACCTGAAAGTAAAACACTTACGCTTTTCCTCCATTTACTCTTCTAAAGTCTGTTCTTTAGTATTTGCATGGTTTCATTTGGCAAAGGCATATAGAGTACTTAGCTGTAAATGCTGAGTAATTATATGCTGTTGTAAGTGACTGAGCCATTATCTACAGTAAGTGTGCAACCTGTCATAGGAAAAACAGCCTTTGGATTTATCCTGTAATTAGTCCATATTGCTATAATTATGTTCCAGAAAAATGTCTCTTGCCCACTTTAAACATATATACATATATATATGTATACATACATATGTATACATATATATATTTTTTATATACATATGTGTATGTATATGTGTGTATATATATATATACATATATATATATATGTATATATATATATATATATATATATATATATATTTTTTTTTTTTTTAAGTAGGCTTCATGCCCAGTGCAGAACCTAATGTGGGCTTGAACTCATGACCCTGAGATCGAGACCTGAGCTGAGACCAAGAGATGGACACTTAACCAACTGAGCCACTCAGGCACCCCTAAGCATATTTTAAGAAGACTAAAAGTCATATTGTTTAAACTCATGTTATAGTATTTTTGTGGGGAGAAAAGCACAATTCTTGGAGTTGGTCAAATGAGGCTTGGGAGTTCTTTTTGATAAAAAGATAACCTAGAGATATAAGAAATTTAATTGCTTCTGTTTGTCAGCAGATTTTGATTTTGTTTTTATGGTATGCTTTTCTTTACCTGTTGATTTTGAGATTTGAGGACATGATCTGTCAACAGTCATTGAAAAATATGAGGATACCTTTAGTTTCAACTTGCAATTAATTTTTATAGCTGTTTACTGTCCTCAGTGGTTCCCCATTCATTATACCATCCCTGTTCAGTAAGGTTATGATAGGTAGAGAAACAGAGAATCAGAGATATTGAGAAGTTTTTCTAAGGTTATGTAGACAGTAAGTGGCAGAGCTGGGACTTAAACCTACACCTTCTGCATCAAATAGTATGCCTTTGGCTACATATGACAGTATATTTGGCTAATAGTGGTGTAAACAAAGAAGACATTTAATAATCTTACATTAAAAGAAGACTGGAAACAAATGGCTCCAGGTTAGTTCAAGGAGCTAGACTGATGTCTCTGATTCTCTTGACCTTTCCCTCTAGGCCACACTATGATTACAGGAGCGCCAAACATCACATCTTCACAGAACAGAATCAATCTAAGGCAGAAAGAGAAAAATAGGAGACCTCTTTCTCTCTCTCCATCTTTCCCTCTGCCTTTTCTTTTTTTCTCCTCTGTCCTCCTTTCCTGTCTATTTCTCTCATTCTGTTTCTCTCTCTCCCCCTTCCCCTTTCTTTCTTGATTTTGTCCACCTTTCTCTCTTTTTTCTTCTTCTCTTACATTCTTTCTTTCTTCCTCTCTTTAGTTAGGAGATACATCTTTCCAAGAAATAATTCTCCAGACATTTCTTCATATATCTCATTGGCTAGAACTTGGTTATATTTTTAACCCCAGTAACAAGAGAGGCAGGCAAAGGAAATATCTGGAACTTTTAGTCTCTATCCCTGGAGGCAGATTTTGCTATAAAAGATGATAGCGTTGCAAAGTGTTTTGGTAACCGACAGTGTCTACTACGTCTCTGTACTCCAAGTCCAGTGCTCTTTTAATCTTATCTCATCGGATGTATTTTTATTGCTTAGAAATAGAAATAGCATTAGAATTTTTTCACTTATTTAGAAGCCATTTATTGGCACATTACTAGACGATGTGGTATGGATTCTGGGGCTGCAAAAATTAATAGATACTCTTCTTGTCTTTAAGGAATATATGATCAATGAAGGAATGTAATGAATGAAAATGCTTTAAACGTAAATCAACGTGTAAATGCAGTTGTACTGAAAATACGAACTATAGGAGTTTGGAGTAACAACAGTTGGAAGGCAGCAAATATTGCCTTCAATTGGTTTTTAGTATTCAAGAACTAAAGTGAATGTATCACCAACTCGGTATCCTACTAGGAAATCTGGCTGCAATTTGGCATTTGGTAATGCTGCAAAGTTCTTGCAGTGCTTATTAACATACAGATGGAATCCCTATTTTTGGTGGAAAGTGGAGGGCAATGAGTTGAAAATGTGGCAGCTGAATTTGTGTGCACAGTCACACTAAGCTCAGGCCAAGTTGTATACATTGAATTCTTTCGACAAACCATTCTCAGGAGCTTTAAGTAGTCTTGGTGAATAGTCACATTGGGATATTGGCCAGTTTTGGATCACCATACTAGGCTTACTACTTAATACCACTCTTTTTGTTATTTTTCTTTAGTATACATTCTATTTGGTGCCCTGTAGCCAGAATGCTTCAATTGGGGCATAAAGTTGCCTATTGACCGTCCATAGATTTTGCACTTGATCTTAGCCAAAAGGCCGAGAAGCGATATGACCGTCCATAGATTTTGGAGCAAAGTTTCAAGTTGGTAGAAGCATGGGCCTGGAACACCTGTGTGGTCATTTCAGGCCAGCGATGCTAACATGAGTGTCCAATAGATGAGATGGATCTTCTCTATGAAATGTAGCTTTGATACTTAGGTAATTTTATTTTTATTTTATTTATTTTTTATTTATTTATTTTTTTAAACGTTTATTTATTTTTGAGACAGAGAGAGACAGAGCATGAACGGGGGAGGGTCAGAGAGAGGGAGACACAGAATCTGAAACAGGCTCCAGGCTCTGAGCCATCAGCCCAGAGCCCGACGCGGGGCTCGAACTCACATACCGTGAGATCGTGACCTGAGCCGAAGTCGGACGCCCAACCGACTGAGCCACCCAGGCGCCCCGATACTTAGGTAATTTTAGAGTTAGACATTCTTCATAGCATTTTGTACTTAGAGAGTATTCTTCAGAATATGAAACTTATGGCTCTTTGACAGTAGATTCTTTGTCATGTACATTAAAAAAGCCTCCCAAAGCCTTTGATACAGTACATTATATACAGTAGGAATTCAGTAAGTGATTATTTTATTAAATGAGTGATTATTTCTTAGAGGATTCCAGCATATTATTGAAAATAGTTTCTTTTTTTTTTTTTTTTTTTTTTTTAAATTTTTTTTTTTTCAACATTTTTTTTTTTATTTATTTTTGGGACAGAGAGAGACAGAGCATGAACGGGGGAGGGGCAGAGAGAGAGGGAGACACAGAATCGGAAACAGGCTCCAGGCTCCGAGCCATCAGCCCAGAGCCTGACGCGGGGCTCGAACTCACGGACCGCGAGATCGTGACCTGGCTGAAGTTGGACGCTTAACCGACTGCGCCACCCAGGCGCCCTTGAAAATAGTTTCAAATTGAAACATCTTCCTTATTGGACATCAAGTTTCAGACTAATAAAAAAAAATTGCATTTGTGGGGTGCCTGGGTGGCCAGTTGGTTGTGTCCAGCTTCGGCTCAGGTTATGGTCTTGCAGTTTGTGAGTTTGAGCTCCATGTTCCACGCTGTGCTGACAGCTCACATCCTGGAGCCTGATTCAGATTCTGTGTTTCTGTCTCTGCCCCTCTGCCATTCATGCTCTGTCTCTGTCTCTCTCTTTCTTTCTAAAAATATGAACAAAATGTTAAAAAATTGCATTTGTGATAAAAATACATTGAATAGTGAAACAAGTTTGGCTTAAAAATTTTTCAAAAATGTTTAATACAAAATAATTAAGACACAAAGGAGTATAAGCATAAATAACACATATCCTTGTACTTTCTATCCAGTTAATAAAAAAGTAATTTATTTTATTTTATTTTAGAGAGCAAGCAGGGGTCAGGGGCAGAGAGAAAGAGAGAGAGAGAGAGAGAGAGAGAGAGAGAATCTTAAGCAGGCTCCATGCTGAGCATTGAGCCCAATGTGGGGCTCGATCCCACAACCCTGGTGGAAATTAAGAGTTGGGTGCTTAGCCAACTGACCCACTCAGGTGCCCCAAAGTTTGTTTTTAAATGAATATTAACTCTCTTTTTTGTGGATAAAAATTAGGACTTCCAATCTAAATCTTGACAATGAATCAGGAATAAAATTGAGAAGAAAGATCTGTTTTCCCCTGTATTTAACCTTAAAGATGAGTTACTTATTATTTTTTGACTATTTTATTACTTCTGTAAAATAATTACACATTATAAAAAATTCAAATAATACAGAGAAAGAAATAAGCATCTGAAACTCAACAGTTCAGAGACAACTACAGATGACATTATTTGAGATATTTCATATGCATACAACACGTGGAAATATGTATGCATTTTACATAAATGTGTTCATACCATTCATTTTACTCTGAAAGTTGCTTCCTTCCTCTAACACCCATCTGCTGCATGTAGTGGATATTTTTCCATTTAAAGAGGAAAAGGATCTACACTGATTTTAATAGCGGTACACATGATCATTTTCCTGTATCATGATGTGCTTAACAAGGCATCTATTCATGGCGATGCACATTTCTAATTTCTCCATATTATAATCTGTGTTTAATAAATAGTCCTGAGCATGGTTTTGTTCTTTTATCCTTTTAAAACAGTTCCTTGGGTAAATTCTTAAGAATGGGTATGGTGGATTGTCCCAGCGTCTGGATGTTTGGCCTCCTCACTGCATCTGTCCCCTTTGCTATGTTACTTTCCAGCACTTTTCCTTGTGAGCAGGGTGCCACGTCCCAGCTTTGGGCTCTGGTGACTCGCTTTGGTCAACGGGATGTTAGAAACGTGGTGCAAGCAGAGTCCCAAAGGTGTTTTTGCAATTGAGGTGCTGCCGTCGCCATGAGAAGGACATTCCGAGCCAGCCTGCTGGTTCCGGGAGAGTGAAAGCAGAACGAGCCCAGTTAAACGTATTCAGTGAAGCTCTAACTGAATCAGAGTCCTCATCCAGCCCGCAGGCCCCTGCGTGAGCCCGGCAAGGTCAGCAGAACCGACAACCCATCCGCAGTTCTGTGAACACTAACAGGTTGTCTGCGGATGCCAATGAGGCTTTGTGGGTGTTTGTTACAAAGCATTAATGTGGCAATAGATAATTGATATAGTGGGATTTGGCTATTGAATTTTTTTTATTGGTACCTATATTGATTTGTGATTTTTCTAAGCCTTGATACATTTTTCTGGATTTTTTTTAAAGGTGATAAATGCAATTTAGTGGAAGTGATTTCATACATCCATTATAATTAGATGAAAGTAAAAGACCAAACCCAACAAGCAAAAACTTCCTTGCTAGTTTACAGACCTCATTCCCATCTTGGGTTTTGCATTTATCTTGGCTATTTGTTTTTCATGTATATGAAAATCATGTTAATAGTTAATGTTTATTTATTTTTGAGAGAGCATGAGAGAGAGAGAGAGAGAGAGAGAGAGCACGAGTGGGGGAGGGGCAGAGAGGGAGGGAGACACAGAATCTGAAGCAGGTTCTAAGTTCTGAGCTGTCAGCACAGAGCCTGACGCAGGGCTCGAACTCACGAACTGCGAGATCATGACCTGAGCTGAAGTCGGACGCTCAACCGACTGAGCCACCCAGGCACCCCAAAAATCATGTTAATAGTTAAAATGAAGATGAGTGATTAGTTGTTCAATTACAGAAAGAAAATGGAAAAGTTAAATTACTAAGAAAAAGAAAAAATTACCAAATTGATAATCCAAATTTGTTTATTTACTTATTCATTTACTTATAAATGTTTATTTATTTTTGACAGAGAGAGCGTGTGCACATGAGCAGGAAAGGGGCACAGAGAGGGAGACAGAGGATCTGAAGGCAGAGCCAGATGCAGGGCTCAAACCTACAAACTAACCTGAGCTGAATTTGGATGCTTAACAGACTGAGCAACCCCAGGGCCCCTAAACTAAATTTACTTTTAAAGTTGTCTTAAAAGATTGTTAGTTTACTTATATTTGCATCAGTCTCATAAACTCTTATAAATGTTATAGCATTTAGTTTTGACCGTTATTCTAATTAATTTTAGGGCTGTGATTCTGGCCTCATTTTTCTAGCCTTGTACCCATGGCCCCATATTAATATTTATGCTGAACTAATAGAAAGTTTTTGTCCATTCTCACTTTAGACTTTGAAATGAGATCATTAGTTCCCATCAGTTAAGCAGAATTGAATTTCATTGCATATTCAGTCCAATTATCCTTGAAATTCACCAATAATCCCCAAACTTCATCAGAGTGATTAGTATCCATGTATTCTATGCCAAACCTTCCACTTAGAATTGTAATTAAGAAGATGGATATTTTAAAGTTTCACCTTTTTGTCCCTTCTCAAAACCACCACTTTTTGACTGTTTTGATTCTTTTAGACTGTGCACTGTGTGGTTTCTGTACCTTCCCCATCTGAGTCCACGATCTATCCTTCAACCACATCCTTACATCAATCACCATGTTCCCTTATCTGTTAGCCTTCCTCTGCACCTATTATAAGCTGCTCTCAACCCAGGGCAACCCACCCCTCCACAGGAGGACCCCACTGGGAGGGTTACATCTACCATTCCCCTGGGGCCCTCGCTCTACTTCTGTGTCCAGCATTATTGGCAGATGATCACTTTTGAGGAGAAACTAATGATTATTCAGAGTGTATATTCTTAAAAACATTTTTTTAATGTTTATTTATTATTGAGAAACAGAGACAGAGCATGGGAGGGGCAGAGAGAGGGGGAGACACAGAATCTGAAGCGGGCCCCAGGCTCTGAGCTGTCAGCACAGAGCCCGATGCGAGGCTCATACTCACGAACTATGAGATCATGACCTGAGCCGAAGTTGGACACTTTACCGACTGAACCACCCAGGCACCCCAGAGTGTATATTCTTAAACTTACTTTGCTTCATGGCTTCAGACTTTCTTCCTCCCATCTACCATCTACACTGCCATTGGTTATTTTTCCAAAATATGATCACATTCCTGCCCTGATTAAAAATATCTAATGAATCTCTTCTGCCTAAATTCTGGGCATGGCACCCCAGGCCTTTCACAATCTGCTGGCCACCTGTTTCTGGATTCAATTTCTGCTCCTGGCTGTGGGGAACAGAGGGAGCTAAAGGGGCAGCCAGCGTAGAACCAGCTGTCAGTCAAGGCCGTGTGTGTGTGTGTGTGTGTGTGTGTGTGTGTGTGACAATTGTTGACATTCCAGGTGGGCACCACATTCTAGGGGACTGCACTCTGGAGGAATAAGGGCATAGTTTGAAAGTGTAGGGAGGTGTCTTGGGTTGGATTTCCCCTAATTTCCCTCAAGTTCCTGCAGAACTTGAGATATGTTTGTGTGAAGTCAATTTATTTGGAAATATGGTCTCAGGGAACAGGAATACAGGATGGAGAAATGAAACTGGAAAAGAGTAAGTCAATACAGGGGTAGATGATTGAACTGGACCAGCACTAGAGGCATCTTGTGTTGGATCCAGTGAGATGTCACGCGGAGTCTTATGCAGTGCATCTAAGAACTGTTTTCTTGGTGGCAGTGCAAGAGGGAGGAGCGTATGCCTTGACTTCTGTTCCCCATGGTCGCGAGGGGCTTCGCTGATACCCATTTCCTTGTACATCTGGATTAAGAATTCCAAGTGAGGGGCGCTTGGGTGGCTCAGTCGGTTGAGCGACCGACTTCGGCTCAGGTCATGATCTCACGGTTTGTGAGTTCGAGTCCCGTGTCGGGCTCTGTGCTGCCAGCTCAGAGCCTGGAGCCTGCTTCTGATTCTGTGTCTCCCTCTCTCTCTGACCCTCCCCCATTCATGCTCTGTCTCTCTCTGCCTCAGAAATAAATAAACATTAAAAAAAAAAATAAAAAAAAAAAGAATTCCAAGTGATTTGGAAGACATCTTGGTTTGGCCTCAAAGGGATCCCTGGGCAGAAAGCACATGGTATTTGGTGCAGCTTAAGGCAGGGCATATGCTCTACTTGTTCTGGGACAAAGGAAGTCAAAGAGCTAGTAACTGTGAAAGTGGCTAAAGAGGCAGGGTTAAGAAGGTTCCGAAATGGGCACAAGAAGCAGATGACTTAGGTGGTATGTTGAGCTAGCGTCATCGAGGGAACCCCCCCCTGGAGTAATGAGCAGTCAAGCTGGACACGAGCCAGGCCTCTGCTCAGAACCTTGCTGTTTGCTCATGACCAAAGTCCTTCCAAGTACCTAGGAGGACGGATGTGATCTGTTTCTCCCTTTACCCCTCTAATCTCATCTCCATCTTCTCTCCCATCGCTTATTCCTTTCTGACCACACTGGTCTCTGTGCTGAGGCTCTCACATGCTTCTGCCTTAGGACATCTGCCGAGGCCCTGCCCCAAGCACTCTGCATGATGAGTGTTAGATTCCTAGAGATCTGTCTCTTTGTTCCTTAACATCTTTGTTCACATACTACTCTCCCAAGGAAGCTCAGCCAGATCGCCTATTAGAAATGTTACCCTCTTACACTCTTGATGCTCATCACCTTTCCCTTTTCCCGTAGCACTTTATCACCTTCTAACATACTACAAAATTTGCTTCCTTACTAAGTTTTTTATGATTTTTTCTCTCTCCCTCTACAGAAGGCAAGCTCCACAAGAACTGGCGTTTTGACTGGTTTGTTGGCAAATGTATTCCAAGTACCTGACATATAGTTGGTGCTCAAAAATGTTTAATTTTGGGGGCACCTGGATGGCTCAGTCGGTTAAGCATCTGACTTCGGCCCAGGTCATGATCTCACGGTTCATGGGTTTGAGCCCCACGTCAGTCTCTGTGCTGACGGCTCAGAGCCTGGAGCCTGCTTCGGATTCTGTGTCTCCCTCTCTCTCTCTCTGCCCCTCCCCCACTTGTACTCTGTCTCTGTCTCTCTCTAAAAAATAAATAAATATTAAAAAATATATATACATATTTAAAAAATTTTTATTTTTGAATAAGAAAATAAAACAACAACATCAAAGTGAACTCTTCTTTAGAGAAGAGGCTCACAGTTACTGCCTTTTGTGCTTTTTTTGAGTCCACAGTTTGTAATCCAGTCAGTAGGAACAGCAGCTGCCTGCTCCTAATTGGAGCAGGGACAGAGATGGGCTAGAATTTTAACCATGACCTTCCTTTTATTGAAATTCAAGCAGGGCAGTGGTGAAAACGAAGCAATTTGTTGTCCTAACAGATTTACGAATGACAAACCACAGCTGAGAAGCTTTGAAAGGAAGGCAAAATCTGTCCTAGAGAGGAAAATAATCATGATTATGATATATTTGATCATGCTGTATTTGTACTATGCTCTAACTTTCTGTGTATCATCTAAGCATTATAACAGGCATTTACAGTAGGTAGAAATTACGATCCCTACCTTAGAAGGAAATGTTTATTATCTATTTGTACTTAAGAAGAACTGAGGTAAAATTCACATAGTATAAACTTAACCATTTAAAGTGTGCAGTTCAGGGGTGCCTAGGTGGCTCAGTCGGTTAAGCATTCGACTCTTGATTTTGGCTCAGGTCTGGATCATACGGTTTCGTGAGTTCAGGCCCCACCTCTGGCTCTGCACTGACAGTGCGGAGCCTGCTTGAGATTCTCTCTCTCTCCCTCTTTCTCTCTCTCTCTCTGCTCCTACCCCACTCGCACTCTCTCTGTCTCTCTCAAAATAAATAAGTAAACTGAAAAGAAATTAAGTGTGCAATTCAGTGGCATTTAGTATGTTCACATGTTGTGCAACCATTCCCTCTATGTAGTTTTCAGAACATTTTTATCGTTTCATAAAGAAACCCCATACTCGTTATGCAGTCAGTCTTCATTACCCTCTCCCCACAGTCCCTGGCAACCACTCATTTGCTTTCTGTCTCTAGGGATTTACTTATTCTTGATTATTTCGTCTAAATGGAATCATACAATATGTGAATTTTTGCATCTGGCTCCTTTTACTTAGCATAATGTTTTCAAGGTTCATTAGGTTGTGGCGGGTATCAATATTTCATTCCTAGTAATGACTGAATACTATTCCAGTGTGTGATGTACCACAGTTTGTGTATCCATTCATCATTTGATGGATATTTGGGTTGTTTCCTTCTTTTGGCTTTTGTGAATAGTGCTGCTATAAACATCTGTTTTTTGTTTCAACACCTGGTTTCAGTTCTTTGGGCTTTATACCTAGGAGTGGAATATACTTTTATTTTTACCTACTTTGTGCTGGGGGTTTCTTTTCTGCACGACAGAAACACTAATTGAAGTGGTATTAGATGTATTAGCTAGGTCAAATGTAAAGCAATGTTAAGAATATTAGAATGTTGAGGGGCGCCTGGGTGGCTCGGTCGGTTAAGCGTCTGACTTCGGCTCAGGTCATGATCTCGCGGTCCGTGAGTTCGAGCCCCGCGTTGGGCTCTATGCTGACAGCTCAGAGCCTGGAGCCTGTTTCAGATTCTGTGTCTCCCTCTCTCTGACCCTCCCCCGTTCATGCTCTGTCTCTCTCTGTCTCAAAAATAAATAAACGTTAAAAAAGAATATTAGAGTGTTGAGATGAGAAAGCAAAAATTTCAGATGAAAATATGTAAACCACAGGTTCCACATGGTTGCTATGATTAGACTGAGAATTTGACTCTTAGGCACCTGGCAGGTGCCAAAGGCTTTTTAAAGTCAGAAATGAAACCTGGAAGTAAAATGTTTACACAAGCCATGAAATCTAAGAGATGGGTTTGTCGGGGCACCTGGGCAGCTCAGTTGGATGAGTGTTTGACTCTTGAGTTCGGCTCATGTCCTGGTCCCAGGGTCATGGGATTGAGCCCTGCATCGGGCTCCATGCCCAACTTAGGTCCCCCTCTCCGCCCCTCTCCTCTGCTCATGCCTGCTTTCTCTCTTAAAATGAAATGAAATGAAATAAAAATTTAAAAGATGTGTTTGTCTACATAACAATGAAAAACTTCTGTACAATCAAAGGAAAAAAAAAGTTAAAAGGTAACTAGGAAACTGGAAGGAGCTATTTACAAATTGGTAATGAAAGGTCAATGTATCACATGTAAACAGATAATTTAAAAATGTCACCCAATGCCTGGGTGATTCAGTAGGTTAAGTGGCTCAGGTCATGGTCTCCCAGTTCACAAGTTCGAGCCCTGCGTCAGGCTCTGTGCTGACAGCTCAGAGCCTGGAGTCTGCTTCAGATTCTGTGTCTCCCTCTCTCTCTGCCCCTCCCCCACTCGAGGCCTCCCTCTCAAAAATAAATAAAAACATTAAAAAATTTAAAAATGTCACCCAAGACATTAAAGGGTAAGCAGGCATTTTGAAAAAAAAAAGATTTTTTTTTTTGAAGGGAGTAGTCTAGTAGATTAGAAAAGAATTTAAAAGATAACATTCAGTGTTGATGGGGATGTGGATAAAAGGTCAACATAAAACAGTGTTGGTGGGAGTTTATATTTGCAGACCTTTTTTGTAGGGCAAACTGATAGCATTGATTAGCATAGATCAATGGAACAGAATGGGGAGCTTAGAAATAGACCCCACAGATCTTTGACAAAGGACCAAAGGCACTTCAATAGAGAAAGAATAATCTTTTTGGCAAACGGTGTTGGAACAATTGGAGATCCATATGTCAAAAAAAATGAGTGGACACACAGACCTTATCCCTTCCACAAAAATTAACATATTGTAGTGAAACTTCAAAACACGAGGGATGGAAAGAAAATCCTAAAGACTACCGGTGATAAAAGACAGATTACCTACAGTGGAAAGAAAATCAGGATGATATCAGACATTTCATCAGCAATACTTGATGCATAAAACAAATATTCAGCATATTCAGGGGCAGTGGGAGGAAGAAATGGACGCACGGATAGAACTTAACGTACCTCATCTGGCTGTGAGAGGAGGTATTGAATTCTGTAGCTTGCAAATCCAGACTTAAACCCATACAGAAAGCTAGAGTGTAGCCTAAGCCTGGGGTCGGGGGTACAATTAACTTGTAAGAAAGAGAAGCGAAAGCAGGCATGTTAAGGAGAAAATGATTAGTGTGTTCAGTCGAGGCTAAGCTAATTCAGTAGTGTACGTCTGGATAGCTGTAATTTCCCTCAACTGTGTATTTATTCTCTTTATACCAATCATGACAAGGCAGTTACCAAAGATACTCATTTAATCCCTGTGCCATACTGTACTTTCTATAGAGGCTCTAGCAAGTGACAGGCTTTACTGTAGAGAAAGCCTTCTGGTCAGTGTGATTGCTCAGAGCATGACAGCTCCTTCTGCTGTAAAACATGATTTGGGGAGAAAGGCTTTTGCTCAGAAACAATGTAGTTTAGCCTAGTCAGTTAATGAAAAAGGGTAATGCTGGGAGATGTAATTTCATCATGTGGAAAACTTTCGGCGTATTATCTCATCCACTCACCAAATGCGGTCTTGCAATTAAAATCCCTCCATATACCAGCAGATGGAATTTTATGCAAGCACACATAGATGTGTGCCAGGAGAGTAAGAGAAGTTCCACAGCACAGCTGCCTCCTCTACCTGACATAGGACTGAAAGAACCAAATTTATAAGTGAGTGCTTGCCAGACGGCAGACCTCTCAGCTTAGCCAATTATGTAAATGGAACTGGAAGAATGATTTGTGCCAGGCACAGTTTCGGACGAAAGCCCCATTGTTGTAAAGCCCTATCCTTGGTCTACGTCGTTTTCGAAGTTTTTTGCTTTCTTTCCACTTTTGATTTGACTTTCCTGACTTCTGGAGAAGCGGCTGTGGGCGTACAGAGTAAGACCTTTCTTAAATTGATAATCTTCATAAAGGCATAAGATCGGCAGAAACAGTGCTCAATTCGGCAGCACGTGCACTTTTAAAACGAACCATACAGAGAAGATTAGCATGGCTTCTGCTCAAGGATGACAACACAAATTCGTGAAGCGTTTCATATTAAAAAATCAGCAGAAACGTTGGGATTAAAAATTTTTGTTTTTAAGTTTATTTTTTTGAGAGAGACAGAGACAGCCTGAGTCGGGGAGGGGCAGAGAGAGAGAGGGAGAGAGAGAGAATTCCAAGCAGGCTCCGTGCTGCCAGCACAGAGCCCAGTGTGGGGCTCGGACCCATGAACTGTGAGATCATGACCTGAGCCAAAACCAAGAGTCAGACGCTTAACCAGACTGAGCCACCCAGGGGCCCCATGAAACACTGAAATTTTAATCACTCACTGTGGTATGTTTATAAGGTCAACAGGTAGGGATTTTCAAGAATTGGCTAAAATATATTTTAAAACATTGTCTTTTGGTTCCTTCAAGCCAAATCAAAGCCTAGAATATGTTGATCATAGAACATGCCTTTAGGACTGTAGCAAATGCCTTATTTATTTGTGTCCAAAAGTTATCTTGGGACCCCCATAGATTCAAAAAGAGTAATTTTTAAAAAAATTTTTTTTAACATTTATTTATTTTTGAGACAGAAAGAGACAGAGCATGAACAGGGGAGGGGCAGAGAGAGAGGGAGACACAGAATCCCAAACAGGCTCCAGGCTCTGAGCTGTCAGTACAGAGCCCGACGCGGGGCTCGAACTCACAGACTGTGAGATCCTGACCTGAGCCGAAGTCGGACACTTAACCGACCGAGCCACCCAGGCGCCCCTCAAAAAGAGTAATTTTTATGGCAGTGTCAGACCAGCACAGTTTTTACATACTGTGCTCCTGCCCAAGTTTCATTTGGAGAAAGCTTAACAAGTATGTGAACAATACCGTGGCCTAGATGGAGACCAACTTTAGGAACCTTAGTTCACAGACCACATAGTTACTTACTTGATTTTGTAAAACTGTTTTCTTTCCAAATATGTGTAATTTTATGGTTCCCTACTCTCTTTTCCCAGGTGTTTAGCAGTAAAATTCCCCTGAACTGCAATCATATTTAACAGCTCCTCTTGGGGTGTGGAGAAGGAAATCTAAAAAATAGAAGGGGTAGGAAATGAAACTGCTAGAAACAATAAGATGATTCGTTAAGAAGCCCAATTATAAATTAACATACAAAATCAGGAGATTTCTTATGTAAAAGTATTAATACATTTTATATAAACTGTATAGAAATTTATATAGGAAATAGAATAGAAAAATACGTTCCATTCATAATGGCATTACAGGACATAAACCATGCAGAAATAAACTTAACTAAAACTGTAAAGGTCCTTTTGGAAGAAAACTGTAAAATTTCATTGTGGGACCATAAAAGAGGTCTTGAATACATACATTAAGTACTTTGTTTTAAGTCTCTGAATATTTATCATGATTTTGTTATTTAAATACAAATTGTGGACATTTTCTTAAGGCAGTAGATGAGTTACAACAGGCCTTTATCACATGCATAGAACCTTACTGAATGGGTAT
Organism: Neofelis nebulosa; assembly: GCF_028018385.1. NCBI lineage: Eukaryota > Metazoa > Chordata > Mammalia > Carnivora > Felidae > Neofelis > Neofelis nebulosa. The sequence continues at coordinate 16,571,089 of NC_080786.1, read as the reverse complement.
ACCTACTCTTAGCAGTTCCTAATGGCAAATATTAGAATGTTTCCAATTTTTCTGTGTTGGAAACAATGTAACAAGAACTTCCTCATGCATACATTTCTTTTTTCTTTATTTTTATTAAAATTTTTTTTTTAATGTTTATTTTTGACAGAGAGAGAGAGAGAGAGACAGAGACAGAGCATGAGTGGGGAGGGGCAGAGAGAGAGGGAGACACAAAATCTGAAGCGGGCTCCAGGCTCTGAGCCGTCAGCACAGAGCCTGACACGGGGCTCCAACTCACCGACTGTGAGATCATGACCTGAGCTGAAGTCAGACGCTCAATCTACTGAGCCACCCAGGCGCCCCTCTTTTTAATTTTTTTAACGAAGCATGACGTTTCTTTTTTTTTTAATTAAAAAATTTTTAAAAAATGTTTATTTATTTGAGAGAGAGGGAGAGAGAGTGAGAGAGAGAAAGAGAGACAGAGTGTGAGTGGGGAGGGGCAGAGAAGGAGGGAGACACAGAATCCGAGGCAGGCTCCAGGCTCTGAGCCATCAGCACAGAGCCCATCTCAGGGCCCAAACCCACGAACCAGGTCATGATCTCATGACCTGAGCTGAAGTTGGACCCTTAACCAACTAACTGAGCTACCATGGCACCCCTTTATACCTGTATTTCTATATATTCACTTACTAATTTCTAGAAGTGGCTCAAAAAGTCTGCATGTTTAATATTTTGGCAAATGCTGTCAAAATGTACTCCTACCAGTGCTGTTTTACGGTGCCTTTTTATCCGTGTTCCTTTAATACTGAATGTTATCTCTTAACATTTTTTCTTAATCTGCTAGATTCTCCCCAAATACAACTATTTTTTTTCTAAATACCTGTTTGTACTCAGGTTGTCTTTTTGAAAAACATGATTTGTAGGTGTTATTTATGTATTATGGACATTGAACTTTTGATACCTTTGCTGCTAATAATTCCCTCCGACTTTCTAGTTATCTTTTAACTTTTTCCCCTTTCGTTGTACAGAACTTCTTCGTTTTTATGTAGTCAAACCTGTCTTTTAGATTTCATGGCTTCTGTAGATATTTTACTTCGGGTTTCATTCCTTACTTGGAAAAGCCTTTGACACCTGTCAGTTGCCTAGGAGTCAAATTCTCTGTAATTGTAGCAACCATGGGGACCCTGAGGCTACCAGTTTGTGACTCCAGTGGCTTCTCCTCCTGGTGAGCAGGTCTTGGCTGTAAGTCACTGCATGCATCTGTCTCTCCAGATTACAGGGTGTTAACTGCCTTGTTACCTCAGTTCTGTGATGGGTCCAAGGAAAGCCATTGATTTTCAGTTTGCTCAGCTGTTTCTTGTTGGAATGTAAGCGTGATGATTTCTAATCTTTTTGCATCTGGGAGCAGAAACTGGAAGCCTTTTACCGTAAATTATTTGTATGTAAGTGCTGAATAGGCTTATGTAGATCCAATTTAGCAATCTAGGTTTGGGCGGGGCATGGAGGGGTGGCATATCAGGAATCAGTGTTGTCTGGTTGTCTAGGTAACATCCGAAAGAGTTTTTAGACAGCCGAGAGAAGACATCGAGTGGTTATATATCCAGGTGTGAGTCAGGTAAAGAGCTAGGGCTGCAGATAGATTTTCTGAGTCAGCGTAAATGCGGTATTGAAAGTCTTGGGTAGCTTCCTGTCTCCCAGCTAAAGTCCTTATTAGTACATTCTGTGAGAGTCTAAATGGTCTGGCTCTTGGTATTTCCCTGACCTCCCCTTCTCCCCTTGTTCACTGAGCTTAAACCACACTGATGTCTTTGCTAGTTCTTAAATAAACAAGGTCTGCGCTGGCTTCATGGCCTTTGCCCTTGCTGTTTCCTCTGCCTGTAATGTTTTGCCTCCTGGTGTCTTCTCTCACTTTTCCTATGTCTCAAAACCACCTACTCAGTGAGGCCTTGCCTAAAACTACTTATGTAAAATTCAGCTGCCTGTCTGCGTGCCTCATATCTCCCTTCTCCTTAGCGTGTGTCACTATCTTACATACTCTGCGATATATACTGTTTATGCCCTATTTCTCCCATGAGATTGTAAGCACCACAGGGAAAGGGACTTTTCCTGTTTGCTTCACTGTATCCTGAGGTTTTAGAGCCACACTGTAGAAGTAAAAAGAATCAGGTGAAAATAAGTTGAAACTATATTGTATTTAGGGGCACCTGCGTGGCTCAGTCGGTGAAGCATCCAACTCTTCTTGATTTTGGCTCAGGTCATTGATCTCACGGTGGTTCGTGGGATCGAACCCTGTGTTGGGTTCCACGCTGACAGCTGACAGCGTAGAGATTACTTGGGATTCTACCTCTCCCTCTCTGTGCCCCTCCCCTGCTCACACTCTGTCTTTGTCTTTCTCAAAATAAGTAAACATCAAAAATTATATTGTATTTAACCCATTCTATACCAAGTATTGTCATTTCATGTAATATAATCATATAATCACTATAAAAATTAGTAATGAGATAATTTACATTCTTTTTTTTTTTAATGTTTGAAGTATTCAAAGTCTGGGGTGCATTTTATACTGACATCGCATTTAATTTGCACCAGCCACATTTCAGGGGTTTCAGAACCACATGTGGCTAGAGGCTGCTGTGTTGGACAGCTCTATGAGACTTGTGGGCTATGTTAGGATTGGGACATTTTTCTTAGGAGAAGTGGGATGTTACTGAAGTGGGGGTTTAGGTAGATTCAGAAGTGACATGATCAGTTTGGTGTTAACACAAATAACTGTGGCAGCAGAGTAGAGAATGAATTGGAGGGACTCAAGAGTCTGTGCAGGGAGATCGGTCTAGGAGGCTGTGAGAGAGATTTGCAGAGAAACAGATGTGGTGCCTGGACCAGGGTGCTGGCTGTGGGAGAGCAGAAGAGAGAAGATTCAGGAGACATTTAGCCACGGCATTCCACAAGGCTGGTCGAAAATTGGTTGCAAAGTAGTGAGGTAACTTTATAAGTCAGATAGTAGTTTGATTATAATTATCTTTTGTCTCCTGGAAGAGAACAGATTGGAAACGGTGACAGTGGCACTTAGTTTTTAGTGGATAAATCTAAACGGCCACACGATGGCGCCAAAACCTCGATAGTTAGCGTGGCTGTTCAGACCTGCGGGCAAATTCCTTCCACAGAAATGTCGCCACCTTCACTTAGTTATTTTATTTTAAAAAACAAATTCATTGAGGATAAGTGAAATTTTGTCAAAGTAATGTTTTAGTTCTAATCATGTTCTTAAGTCAGTAGGTAAAACTGACTTAGTTCTCATTATTTTATACTTGCAAAACTGGAGTTGTCTAACCCAGAGCGTGCCAAAGAAAGATGAAGTTCAGTATTTATTTATTTAAGTATGAGACCAGTAGGATCTGTGTATAATAGCATTGCCCTTTTTTTGGGAGTGCAAACATTTCTCCAAAGTGCATTGGGAGAGATACCAAGCTTTAATAAGAGACGATTATGAAGTTGGTGAACCCAGATACCTCAGTATAACACTTGAAATGATTGGTTAGAGGAAGTACCCTACCCTGTACATAGTAGATTGTTAATTAATATTTGCTCATGGTGACTGCGAGTATGAATTAAGGAAAACCCAAACCACCTGTTGGCCCAAGTTGGTCACTTTTTCCAAATTAAGTAGTCAGTTTTTGTTGGATACGAAGGATGGAATTTAGAAATCTGTAAATGTTACAGATCCAATTTTAGCATACCTTGAAGACCCCAAAAGAGGTCATTTATTCACTCGACAAACATTCTCTGAGTGTTTACTATGGGCTCAGGGCTATGACTTCAGGATCGGCACATGACCTTTAGTGCTGTTAAATGATTACCTTCTAGAAATGTAAATGCCACAAGCACTCACAGCCGCAAGGATCATCAAGCGTAAAACCTCAAGTGCTGAAGGTCAAGAACCATAAGTGCCACCCGGTCCCAGCAAGTCTTCACCATAGGCTGGTTTCACAAAGTGCCAGAAAACACTGGGATAGTAGGTGCCATTAAAGTATTATCAAGGGTTACAGAGTGCCAAGATACTGACATCCAGAAGTGCAAGTTCTGTTAGCTTCTAGACCAGAGGTCAGCAAACTCTGGCCTGCGGGCCTACCATCTGCTTTGGGAAATGAAGGTTCACTGGGACATAGCCACACCTATTCATTTACACATAGTCTATGGTTGTTTTTGTGCTGGAATAGCAGAGATGAATAGTTGCAACAGAGACCTTTGACTTGCAAAGGCTAAAATCTTTACTATCTGACTATTTAAGGGAAACGTCTCCTGACATGCTCTAGACCCACAAAAGCCCTCAGTCTCTAACCACAAGTATCATTAATTCCTGGAACTAGATTTGCCTCAAATACTTTATTTTTTTTTAATTTTTAATGTTTTTGTTGTTTTATTATTTTTTTTGTTTTTTTTTGTTTTTTTTTTGTTGTTTTATTTTTGAGAGAGAGAGAGAGAGACAGTGCGAGTGGGGAAGGGGTAGAGAGAGAGGGGGAGACACAGAATCCGAAGCAGGCTCCAGGCTCCAAGCACAGACCCAACACAGGGCTCAAATTCAGAAACCGTGAGATCATGACCTGAGTCAAAGTCAGACGCTTAACCCACTGAGCCACCCAGGTGCCCCTGCCTCAGATACTTTAAATCACGCTTGCTACCAAGTGCAGCCAACACCTAGAAACACAGTTCTATCAATGAGTAAACTTACAGAAAACCATCCTGGGAGGAGTGACTAAGAACTGGCAAGAAAGTTCGTAGACTCTGTCTTTGCATTTCAATCAGAATAGGTTATACAATGTAGACAGAGGTTATAGGTTTCGTCAAAATTCTCATGTTAATTATTCTTGCCTCTAATTTTGACCTTTCTTGCAGATATTGTTTTTGTAAAAGAAGAAATAAAGGGGAGGAAGTATTATATTTTTCATATGAATTCTTCTTGGATATTAATTCTCAGTTTCAGGAGTACTGATTTCATTAACCTTGAACTATCAGAATGTGGATAAAAGATTATGAATATAAATGAACTCAGAGTTAGAACTTGTCGACATCTACTTTAATAGCAATCTAAATACTGTCAGAAGGGAAAGGACTGCTCTGGCAAGTTTAGTGACTAGGCTGATGTGAGGGCTTGAAGGCACAAATGTTATGTCATATAATGCTCATTTGTTACTTTTTGAATTTAAAAAGTAAAAAAAAAAAAAAAAAAGTACACCAGGCGTAGCAGGTGGGGGTCCCAGTAGGGTCCAAGCATCTGGAAGGAACAAATTGGCTGACATCTGAGACTTAGAAATCAGTCTGCAAATGAAATGCCCCTGAGAGTGAGCAAGGAATCAACACTATTTCTATACTCAAAGTCCCAGGAGATCCTGGGTGCCATCAAAGAGAAACAGAAAAAGGCATGGACTGGAGTCTGAAGTGCTCTTTACCAATTGCGTGGCCTGGGGCAAGACTCTTAAATCTGAGCCTTGGTTCTTTACACATAACTTGAAGCTCATCATCACTGTTATCAGTCTCCCCATCAGCATTTCATAGCATCCTCACTGGTGTTTGGAAGTTGCTCAGTGTGATCGACTGTCTCTTTTGATTCTCACGGAAGGCAGAGATTATGTTCCTCTCTTGACAGGTGACATAATTGAAGCTTAAGGTAGAGGTGACTTCCCAAGGTCCCACCGGAGACCATGACAGGGCCGGACTGCTCCATGGCCCATTGTTTTCACCCCGTGCTAAGGAAACCTGCTTTGGTATAACTTTTTTGAAAGGTGTTTCCAAAGCATATTAGTAATCAGAGTGTTACTGTACTTTATTTGGTAATTTCACTTCTGGGAATATCAAGGAAATATTCCTATCAAAGTAAAGTGAATAAAGACATTCACTGCAGCATTATGTATCATGGTAAATAATTGGAAACTTCCTAAATGTCCAACAAAGGACGTATGTCACAGATAATGACATACTACATAGAATCTTCAATATTCACCATGAGGCCTATTTAGAAATATGGTAGAATGCATAAATCCACTCTGTGAAAACCTGGAATGTACCATTTTATCCACATGATGATGCCAATTCAGTGGAAGTTTGCCTAGATATGGAAAAAAAAAGAGAAGTACAAAGAAAAATGTCAACATTTTTTTCCTGAGGTAGTGACATTTCGGGTAAATTTTTCTTCTGTTCATGTCATTATAATCCGTACAAAAAGTGAATAGGTTGGAAATGCACACTTACACTCGTTCCTCGTATCTAATAGAATCATTGTGAAGACCAAACAAGAGAATATGAGTGAGTAACTGGATAAACTTGATACGCTGTGAGACAATTCCGATACTATCATTAAGAAGTCTGACCTGTGCGTTAGGAGATGTCTCGTATTCAAAGGGAAAGAAGCCCTGGGATATCTGCCCTCACCATCTAGGTCAGAGATCAGCGAGCTATGGCCCCAGGGTCAAACCCTGCCTACCACCTGTTTTTGTATGGCCCTTGAGCTAAGTGTGATTTTTACATTTTTAAATGGTACCCCCACCCCCTCCCCCCCCCCCCGCAAAAAATAGAAGAATATTGTTTCACGACACATGAAATTATATGAAATCCAACTTTCAGTATCTATCAGTAAAGTTTTATTGAAACACATTAACACCTGTTTATTTATATACTGTCTACGGCTGCTCTCCTGCTACAAACAGAGCTGAGTTGTTGCCATAGAGACTGCATGGCCCAGTTTAAAATATTTACTATCTGGCCTTTTATCAAAAGAGTTTACTTACCTCTGACAGAGGCCAGCTCAGTTCTCCCGTCTTGTCCAGGCCTCGTGAGATTTTTATTCCATAGATTTTTCTCCCTTGCCCTTACATGGTTACAAATGCTGTCTTCTTAGTATTTAGATTTTTAAAAATGTTTTTAACACATCAGGGATGAAGGCCAGTGAGCGGCTAGGACACTGACAAGGGTTACATGGCGGTGTTTGCCAACCTGCAAATGTATGTTCCGATAGCCGCTCACGGGGAGGTATAAGACCCATACTGGTCATCTGGAGATCCAATCTTTGATCTGTTCAAAGTTTGACCCACATGGACCTCTGTTCCTCCATCTGTAATAATGAAGTTGACTGGATGATTTCTGAGGCCCCTTCCCGCTCTACATTTCTGTTAAGGACTGTGTCATTTCGATACTTGGTGGTTCTTCATAGCATTGAGTGTTTGGCTCTTTTTATGATCTTCCTGACTCTGGGACAAGTAATCAATCAAGTTTAAGACCAGGAATCAAGACTTAAATGCCTACCTGGCTCAGACGAGTCAAATAAATGAGAGCACCCACCTGAGGTAGTACAGAGGTCATGTTAAGCTTGGCGGTGAGCTACAGAGTGCTTGCCCCATCTAAAGGGAGCGGCTGTGACTAGACTGCAGCCTAGTTTTGCTAGATCTTTCATATTTTCAAGAGATAATAGAAAATATGGATTTTGATATGAAATCTTCTAACGTTGGATGTTTAAAAATTTTTAAAAATACAATGTATAGAGCCCTCACAGGCCCCTTCCCTTTTTCTCAAATACAGAATGGGCCTCTGGGTCACCATTTTAAGAACTCTTACCTCCGCGTGTAGGAAATTCTTACATAGCCTCCCACTGAGGTTACCCAGCAAAGTTTCTCCAGGAACCCTTGTCCATCACAAAATCCTATCTTCAGACGTGACATCAGGCTGAGGTGGCTGAGCATGTCTCCAAATGGGCTTGGGCCTTGTAGTCACTTAGAACTTGAAGGATTTCAAAAGGCTGTTAGTATCAGGGCTCTGATTCTCTGACAATACTGTGTCCAAAACTTTTCAGATGAGTAATCCTGGCCCAACTCTCCCACCACCCCCACCTTTGTACTCACTTTGAAGTTGATCTTCTCTCTCTTTGGTTTCATGCAGTTGGCTAGATGAACTGTTTAGTCGATCTAACAGTCCTGGGAGCGGAGAGCCTGGGCCTACACTGTAAACAACTTGTAAACACACTATCCTTTTATTTCTTCTTTTTGTCTGGTGGTGGGCACATGCAAAGGGTTTATTTATTCAATAGATGTCTACTGAGTGTCTGCTGTGTGTAATAGGAGTTGCTGCAGGGATTGCGGACACAGCATTGAACTACAGAAAATCTTACTCTCACGGGACTTAGAGTCCAGAGGGGAAGGTGACAATGATGTCACATAAGGGGAAAGCGTGTAGTATTTTCTGTGGTATGGTTGTGGAGGGCTTCTCTGAGGAAGTGACATTGGAGGAGAGGCCCAAATGAAATGAACAAGCCATTAGAGTATTTCTAGGTAGAGGGAACAGCAAATACAAAGGCCCTGACATAGGTTTCTTGTTGTGTTGGAGGAATTTCAAGGTTACAAGTGTAGGTGGAGAGCAGTCAGCCACGGGAAGAGTTATAGGAAATTGAATAGGTAGCCAGGTGCCAGATCACACAGGTTCTTACTAACATGGTGAGGACTTTTCTTTTAAGGATGTAGGAAAGCCATTGGAGGGGTGATATCATCTGATTTACCTTGTAAGAGGCTCCCTCTGGCTGCTGTAGGGGTGTAAGAGTTCGCAGCAGGGAGACCTGTTAGGAGGCTCTGGTGGTGACCCAGGCAGGTGGATGATGGACTTGGCTGGTAGAGGTGGATGTGTGGAGAAGCAGTTGGATTTGAATATATTTACGGTAAGTAGGGGTAACTTGTGTTCACTGTTTAAGCTAACTCAAAGGCCATTTTCTTTGAGAAATACTTCTTGTACTGTTCTTCCATGCTGGGTTTCCCTCTTCTGTGATTCCCCCAAACAGCCCATGCTCACCTCTGTTAGACACATGATATTGCACTGAAACGCTATGTCCTGTGTTCGTATCTGTCTATGCATTCTGTTGTTTGAGATCCGGGACGACACCTTATTTCTTTCTAGTGCCTGGTACTAAGCCTGCCCATAATTGGTGTTTAATGAATGTCTGTTGAGTAGATATATAAATCAACAAATTAAGAGGAAACATTTGTTAGGAAGAAGGAAATTTATTGGGCGATAGCTGAGTTGAATGTCATACCGTCAGTGGCTGGTAATTTTGGTGGAAAGCTTTTGTGAGCCTCAGCGAGCCTAGGTTTATTTGACTTCATTGTAAGGCTTTTCTCGGGGGTCTTCTTATATATCCCAATCAAACAATTAATTGAAAACATCCTTTCTGGTAAATAAAATCTGGTAAATAAAACAAAAGACACTTCCTGGGTCTAGGACTTTATGATACAACAAATTACTTAATATGCAACTTCTGAAGTTTCATAAAAAAACTTTAACATTTTCTCTACCTTTGAGAGTAGATAGTAATTTGAAGCTTATTGATGGTGGAGGGATAATTATAGATGTGCCATTTGTCTCTCAGCGCCTCTGAAACTGAAGCATTTAAAATGATATGCTATATGTTTATACAGCCCCACAGCCCATGTGTCAAATTTTCCTCTTCTTTGTACATGAGATATAGAAGAAAAAAGTGTCAAAAATGATCTTACTGGAGAAATGCTTTGCTTGTTGTTAATTTTCATGTGGCAATACTATAAAAGGAATGATATGAATATAATTTTGAAATGAAAAAGGGAAGAATAAGGTGAACAGATTTGAGCCAAGGAGTGGGCAGTTGGGGACCAGACTACTTTTCGGGCTTTATTCCTTTTTATTGGCTCACTTTCTGGATTTGACCAGGGAATGTGAGATAAAATACTAGTAAGAATTATCGTTCATTTGTTCATTTACTCAATCAGTAATTAAGCAAACAGTGGCCAAGGCATGGTATTTGCAGTGGGCATACTAAGTGTCGACTGAGGGGGGAGTCTGTCAGCTAGGGTTGATGTTGTTCCATTGCAGATAATAGAAAACCAAATAGAGGTTACTTTTCTCATAAAATGAGGTCAGAGATAGACAGTCCAGGGCAGTCATTACTGTCCCATGAAGGCTCTTTCTGGCTCTCTCTCCTGCCATCCCTTGGATTGTTGCTTTCATTTTCATGTTTGCAAGATGGCTGCTTTACCCTAATACTGTGTTGTGTTCCAGATATTTTTCATGTATTCTTTACGAAGCACGGTGCCCAGCTCATGGGAGGCACTGAAATATTTATTGAGTAAATGAGTAAATGGCAATTCAGTGAAAATATCTGAAGCACAAAAGTGCATAAAAGCAAAAGCTAAGTATTCCAAATTATTTAATAGCCTATCATTGTCAGATGATCTGAGCAATTCATTGTTGCATTGTCGCAGGCTGTGTTCGCCGGACGTAGGCACAGAAGATGTGGTTTGGGGGGCGCCTGGGTGGCGCAGTCGGTTAAGCGTCCGACTTCAGCCAGGTCACGATCTCGCGGTCCGTGAGTTCGAGCCCCGCGTCAGGCTCTGGGCTGATGGCTCAGAGCCTGGAGCCTGTTTCTGATTCTGTGTCTCCCTCTCTCTCTGCCCCTCCCCCGTTCATGCTCTGTCTCTCTCTGTCCCAAAAATAAATAAAAAAAAAAACGTTGGAAAAAAAAAAAAAAAAAAAAAAAAAAAGAAGATGTGGTTTGGGGCACAAGATAGTTATCAGGGATTAGTACCTTGAAACGAAGAGGGCTGGAAGCAGTGGGGAGAAGGTGGTGTGCAGTGAAGGCCCAGCAAAGCTCTAGAACGAGCATTGCCTGTTGTAATTGTCATGCATTGAGTTGAAGTGGCCTGTCCCTACTGACCCTCCCGGCACCCGTCAGTCACCTGATGCAGGCTGCTCTGGGAAGGGCATGGGCTTGAACAAGGTGGCTCTCTGTAGCTCGTACTGGGAGGGAGCTGACAGCTGCCCACTGACGATTATACTCTTCACAGCTGGGCAGCCTGTCTTTTCCTGAAGAATAATCTGGGTGGCATATCTTCATATCTGACATTTCACTTGACTTGTCATAACACAAAAAGCAAATAACAAGATCCAGGAAATAAGAAGAAAGGAGAGAGAGGGCAAGCCATAGAGCTCAGTTCCATAGCGGAAAGCTCAGCTTGAGGAAAGAAAGTGATGGCTGTGGATGCTGCAATCTAGAGGTGACTTTGCCCACACAGACGTAGCATCAGTTAAGGAGGGCTTCTCCTTGGACAGAACTCTGTATTTGTGCAGAGTGTTTCATTGGCAGAAAGTTCTGTTCAAAACTGAATTGACTGAAGGAGTATGGTTTATAGATGGGATTTCTAATGCAAGCTTGCCGTTGTCTCAGCTCTAAATATGCAATCCGTTTGCAGATCCTGAGGAGAGCCGCACCTTGTGGCTGGAAGAAGTAGCCCGTTTCAGGGACTGAATGGTTTGCTTTGTGTGCCTCCATAGAATGGGATCGTGTGGATGCTTCCTTGATTTTAAAGTGCATCAATTATTTTTCCCTGGAATTTCATGATTATATCCATTGTCTGTATATGGATACCTCGCAGTGCTTGCTTACAGTCCTTTTTCTTTGCCTTTCACTTCCCATATGCTTCCCATATATATGTCCTTGGTATACAGTCCCCTCACCTGGTGTGGTTGTCTTGGTCAATTTCTTTTTTTTTTTTTTTTTTTTTTTTTTTTTAATAAATTTTTTTTTTTCAACGTTTTTTATTTATTTTTGGGACAGAGAGAGACAGAGCATGAACGGGGGAGGGGCAGAGAGAGAGGGAGACACAGAATCGGAAACAGGCTCCAGGCTCCGAGCCATCAGCCCAGAGCCTGACGCGGGGCTCGAACTCACAGACCGCGAGATCGTGACCTGGCTGAAGTCGGACGCTTAACCGACTGCGCCACCCAGGCGCCCCTGTCTTGGTCAATTTCTGACTCTCAGATGGCTGCAACTAACCAAGAACCAAGCTGAATTTGGCTCAGAGAGTATTCGCTTTTAAGGAATGAAAGATTCTTGATAAAGTAAATGCGATAGGACCCCAGGGAATGACTCAATAATGGTGTAGATGGTCCCTTTGGCATGAGGTGGCAGAGATATTTGGAAATGGGAGAAGAACAGGAAGAGGGGGCCACACTTGCTTAAACTTAACTCTGTTTAATAGACGACAAATTGATGGTTACCAAAGGGGAGGCGGCAGGGGGATCAGTCAAATAGATGATGGAGGTTAAAGAGTCACTGATCATGGTGAAAACATAAAATAATAAAAAAAGAAAAAAATCCTAAATCAGGTTATACTGTTTGTATGAAATAAAAAAAATACAGTACATTTTGAAATTAATTATCTGGATACAGCGTATTTTGTTTCTGAATATTGCAAATAACAGGTTCCTATTTTCACCAATCATAGTCTTCTTTGTAGACAACCGTGTGAGCATTCTCAGAGCTATCTAAACACAATCATGAAAGCATTTGAGAGGAAAATGGAGTCATTTTGGTGTTGGCATTCTCAAATCAAAACTATTATTAAAGACAATAAAGTCCTTCTGATGAGACCCTAGACATTTTCAACAGTAATCCCTGGTTTTTAATGAGATGACCTTGTTTTGATTTGGTATTTTATCCTTTTCATTGTGTGTTTTATTCTGTTGCTCTTACTCGTGTTATTGCTTTTGAAGATTCTGAATAATGTCTTAATTATTTTGGTAGGAGTTCATCATCAAAAGCAAATTGCTCTTATTAGAAATGTAACTGTTGTGTTTTGCTTTGGGAAGGAATATTTAAAAAGACTCTCCACATTTCTAAATAGGACGGTTTACTTCTGGCCACACGGGATCAGCCACCACCTTTGCGGCCTCCTCGAATGGAATCAAAACCTGTGTGAATTCATTCTGCACATAGACAAGATGAACAGAAATAATGCCTTCTCATTGAAAGCTTTGCATTTTTATTTTAACATACTTGCTTCCCCATTATGAAAATAATGCAACTTAATTTATTATGGGAACTGTGAACAATAGAGAACAACACCTATATGTACAACCTAAAAATCTCCTATAACCCTACTCAGAAAGGGCTGCTGTTAATATTTTGGCGTGTTTCTGATGAGTATGTTAAATTATTTCTATTATGTGTTATATATAATATGTAATGTTTGCATATCTAAAACCGTATAGATAAGTAAACATAATCTCATAATTTGCCCTTTCTACTTAATTATTCAGGGCATTACTGCTTTGTTAGAGCACACTTTCTAGTGGTTGCAAACAATTATGACATGGATGGATCAACTTTCTTTAAGCAATTGCTACTCTTGGATATTAGGTGTTTTCAGTTTTTATTGATGCTTTTGTATAAACACATTACTGTTCATAGTCTTTGAGTTCTAATATTTGTCTTAGAATATATTCCTAGAAGTGCAAGTATTGGGTCAAAAGGTAGACAGATGTTTGCATTGTTTGATACTGTTGACTAATCGTGTTACAGAAAATATAGTCCATTTATATAGTCACTTGCAAAATTAAGAAAGCATATTTCCCGATATCCTCCACAAACCCTGGTTATTGTCATTAAAGAAGAGAGAGGGGGCAACTGGGTGGCTCAGTCGGTTAAGCGTCTGACTTTGGCTCAGGTCATGATCTCTGGTTTGTGGATTCGAGCCCCACATCGGGCTCTGTGCTGACAGCTCAGAGCCTGGAGCCTGCTTCAGATTCTGTGTTTCTCTCTCTCTACTCCTCGTCCACTCACACGTGCACACACTCTCTTTCTCAAAAATAAATAAACATTAAAAAAATTTAAAAAAAGAGAAAACTTGCAGTTGGATAGAGAAATACCAGGGTTACTAACAAGGATGGACATTTTTTTCCTAACTTTATTTGGAAAATGCACTTCTCTTCTTGTTCTTTGCCCTTTTGCTGTTGACACATTTAATGTTTTCTTATTGCATGACCTCTTGAGCTATTAAGAATAGTAACTCATACATGTCACATATGATTTCCAGTTTACCTTTATTTTTGGTGTTATTTGCCTATATGTAACTTTTAATTTTTCTGTAATGTGGTATATCTCTTTTTCCTTCATTATTTCTTTGTTTTTAGGTTTGAATATTTTCATTATACTTGACACCAAAGTTTTCCTCTTGGAAATTTTGGGCCTTAGTAAAGCAAACAGGGCAGCATTTTGGGGGTGCAAATGTAGGCAGGTCGAGAAATATATGTTTACCCCCCCTTTTTTTTTTTTTTTTGGTATCATACTCTGGTCCCAAATGGGTTATTGTTTCATCTTCAGACTTTTATGTAGCATGGAAAAAAAGCAGTACTTTGTGGGTTTTTTTTAGGCTGTTTTAATGCATGCCAATGTTTTTGCTAAGAATTTCATGCCAGATCTTGGAGTGCCTGGCTGGCTCAGTTGGTAGAGCATGCAACTCTTGATCTCAGGGTTTGTGAGTTCAAGCCCCATGTTGGGCACGGAGCTTGCTTAAAGAAAAAAAAAAATTAAAAAAATTTCATGCCAACATCTTGAAAATGTGGGATAACCATGTGATGCAGGGAACATATGCTTTGGACCCAGACCCACCTGAACTGGAATCCTAGTTCTACTTACTAACTGATGGTCTGGGGTAGTTTATGGGGTCTTGAGTTCAGTTTCCTCATCTGAAAAATGAGATCAGTAATCCACCTCATGAGTATGTATGACATACTAGGGTGTATTTTCCCTTCCTCCTTGTCTGTTTTCCTTTCTCCTTCCTTTTCTTCTCTTCTTTCCCTCCCTTCCCTCGCACCCTTTCTTTCCTTGCATATTTACGTTGCATGGGTGAATGAGTAAATAATACTGGAAACTAGAATTTATTCAATAAATAAAAGTCTCTATTAATCTTTTAGGTCATAGGGTATCACGTCTTTATCAGTTTGAAATTTTCTTCGGTGCATCCAAGATTATGCTCCTTTGGTTTCTTAGAACCAATGGATTTACATCATTTGGATTTACTTTGCCCTGGTATTATTACCTTTCTCTTACACTCACTGAAGTTCATCTGTTGTCATTTTATTCCTACCACTTTGGCCTCCAGAGATCTTTGTTTATCTGCAAATGTGAGTTTTGTTTTTTTTTTTTTTTTTTTTTTTTGAGCTTTCCCTTTTCACATAATTTGGAAAAATATTAAGTGCAGAAACTATGATGTAGCCTGGGGAGATGTTTTTTAGACATTGTCATTTATCCAGAGCAGCTGTTGTGTTTCTCTAAATTAAATAAATGGAGTAGTAGCAGAGGTACTTTCTGGGGCATCTTCTCAACTCAAAAATGGCTCCTTAACTGCCTCTTTGACCCACAAAGATGGGCCCCTGCAGCCATGTTTGCACTATGTGATCCCTGCCCTCTAGACCATTGCTGATTGCACCTGAGGGATCCAATCAGACAACAGCTCTTGGAGCTAAAGATCTGGAACTGAGGGACGCTACCTTTTTCTGCTTTTCAGAATGTAAACTCAGGGTTGTAAAGTGGCCATCATGCACAGTTGTGTGACCTGAGAAACAGCAAAATGGAAATGCCAGGAAGAGCCAGAGAAAGAGAGAGAGAGAGGGGGAGAGAGAGAGAGACAGAGAGAGAGAGAGAGAGAGAGAGACAGACAGAGGGGAGGAGGAAGGAGAAAAGGAAAACATACAGAGAGAAGCCATGAGGACTTTTTAGGCCTTGATCTCAGTCCCTTCGGGAGGCCAGATTGCATTTCTGCACTTGGAGTTCATGAGTTATCCCTTCATCATTATGACAACTTCTCATTTTTCTTAATCTAGCTCCAATTAGCTTCTCTCAGATGCAGCTAAAGAGACCTTTATCTTTTTCTCTTTTAGCTCAACTATGTACCATTGGGTGAGTCTTTATCTATGTCTTCTATTTGATTCCAGAAAGTGTTGTGGGATTTTTTTTTTTTTTTTACCTCAGTGCCTGGGGTTCGTTATCTCGCCCCTTCAAAGAATGAAGAGGTGGACACAAAATGAGCAGCAGGCAGAAATGTATTAGAGTATAAGATTAGAAAGGAAGCACAGTAGGAAAGCTCTCTTTACAGAGAGGTGGCATTTGAAGGTGAATGTCCGTGACCATAGGCAAGGGCCCTTGTTTTATAAGGTTCTGGTCAGCGCTCCCCTACCCTTCCCCCTCGGTTCTTCTCAGGTTCTACCCTTACTGACTGGACAACTCTGGCTTGAGTGCTGGGTTGTCCATTGCTGACTGGCTCACTCCATTGTGTGGAGTCAGACTATGGTCATACTGTCCCTGGGTTAACATAAGTTTTATGGTTTACTTATTTTAGTTAGGTATTTTGATTGTCAGATTCCTGAGGGGAACCTGAGGGGGAATACGAGGTGTCTGTTACATTTTTAAGAGGAACCTTATGCCCAAGGGGGTTTCCTATGGTCAGATGCTCCCAGCATTATTCCAAAATGTGTGTTTTTCCCCACCCAGGGCCCTTAGGTCCTAACCTTGCCCTCTCTGCCTGCTAGAATCCTATCTTTTCCTATCATAAGAGTATTCCCAAAAGGACTTCCTCTTTCTCCCATTTCCTATAAATTGCTGTCTTCATTTATGATGATTCTCTAAAGCCAGATAGAACCATTTGCACACAAGAACATGTCCACCTTGGGTTTGTCTCCCGTGAGTATTAATCATAATGACATCCTACCTGGATAAAGTTGAACTGAGCTATTTCTGTGCTTATTTTATAAAGAGACTGTAGGAGGGATGACAACGATCTTGGAGCTTGATTACATTTGGTTCTCTTTGTGCCGATCCTTGTTCCCATTTCCTAGGGCCTTGCTTTACACACCTGTGCTTGTCAGAGTTGTAAAACTTGAGTTTAGATATGTTGTCTGATGCCTGTCAAGTTCATATTTTGTTCTCTGAGAATTGTCAGGCCCATCTCAAAGCATCCTGTGACTTTGTCCCTCTGATCACAGCTTTTTAGACCAATTGTCTCGACTCACGCTGTGGCATTTAGACTTTGTCTCCCAGAGATGTAAAATGGTAACTCAGGGATGTTAGTGAGTTAGTTGGAGCTGGGTGTTAAGACTGAATGGTTATATCAAACTGGAGCACTGCAGCTGGGTCAGCTGTGATCAGCCAGAATCTTGAAGCCAGGAATGCCTGTGTACCAAGAGAGAATATTTGAAAAGACTGCACAGAGAGAATCTGAGATGAGCTATGTTGTATAATAAAGAATTTGGCCCTGGGGTGCCTGGGTGGTTCAGTCAGTTAAGCGTCTGACTTCAGCTCAGGTCATGATCTCACAGTTCGTGGGTTCGAGCCCCGCATCGGGCTCTGTGCTGGCAGTTCAGAGCCTGGAGTCTGCTTCGGATTCTGTGTGTGTCTCTCTGCCCCTCCCCTGCTCACGCTCGTTCTCTCTCTCTCTCTCTCTCTCTCAAAAATAAAGTAAACATTAAAAAAGAAAAAGAATTTGGCCCTTGTTCTGGGTTCTGAGCACAGACATAGAGCTTCTAAACTCTTGGAATTTCCCAAGTGATAGAAGTGTCTTTGTTATTCATGAGTCCCTTGGATCAGCCCCTGGACCTGAATTTATGCAAATGAAATGTCTCAAGATTAGCCTCTCAAGTAGTCTCAGGACTGGGGCTGGCCAGCAGAAAGACCAACTATATGATTAGAAGGTTGGGACTTTGAGCAGTCTGACACATATAAAGAAGTGAAGGGCTAGAAATGGAGTTCAGTCACATGGCTGATGATTTAATCAATCCGGCCTATATAATGTAACCCCAGTAAACATTCTGGACCCTGAATCTCAGGGGAGCTTTCAAATAGATAAACATATCCATGTGCCAGGAAGGCCACATGTCTGGATTCCATGGGAAGAGCATGGATACTCTGGGTTTAGGAACTTCCCAGACCTTGGCCTTTGTGTCTCTTTGTTTAACCAGTCCTGATCTGTATCCTTTATAAGAAAACTGTAATAATCAATGTAGTACTTTTCTGAGTTCTGTGAGTCAGTCTAGCAAATTAGCTAGCCTGAGGGGGTTTGTGGGAGCCCCTGAATTTGTAGCCAGCCAGTCAGAAGTACAGGTGGCCCAGGGACCACCGATGTCTGACTGGCAATAAAATGAGGGTTGTGTTGTGGAGGACTCAGCCCTTAACTTGTGGGTCAGTGCTGCTTCCAGATAGTTAGTGCCAGAATTAATGTGCAGATGTCAGCTGGTGCTAGAAAAGCTCTCCTACAGCCCCAGAGAATCATGAAGAATAACTTCAAATCGTGATGTTTTGATTTTAGCCCCTTCTGATTTTAGCATATTTTTTGTATGCTCTCTCTCTCTCTCTGGTGGTTGTTCATATCCTTATATGATTTGCAATTTTTTAAACTTAATTTTATTTTTATTTATTTATTTATTTATTTATTTATTTATTTATTTTTAATATGAAATTTATTGTCAAATTGGTTTTCATACAACACCCAGGGCTTATCCCAACAGGTGCCCTCCTCAATGCCCATCACCCACTTTCCCCTCCCTCCCACCCCCCATCAACCCTCAGTTTATTCTCAGTTTTTAAGAGTCTCTTATGGTTTAGCTCCCTCCCTCCTCCCTCTCTAACCTCTTTTTTTTTTCCTTCCCCTCCCCCATGGGTTTCTGTTAAGTTTCTCAGGATCCACATAAGAGTGAAAACATATGGTATCTGTCTTTCCCTGTATGACTTATTTCACTTAGCATAACACTCTCCAGTTCCATTGACATTGCTACAAAAGGCCATATTTCACTCTTTCTCATCGCCACGTAATATTCCATTGTGTATATAAACCTCAATTTCTTTATTCATTCATCAGTTGATGGACATTTAGGCTCTTTCCGTAATTTGGCTATTGTTGAAAGTGCTGCTATAAACATTGGGGTACAAGTGCCCCTATGCATCAGTACTCCTGTATCCCTTGGGTAAATTCCTAGCATTGCTATTGCTGGGTCATGGGGTAGATCTATTTTTAATTTTTTGAGGAACCTCCACACTGTTTTCCATAGTGGCTGCACCAGTTTGCATTCCCACCAACAGTGCAAGAGGGTTCCCGTTTTCTTCACATCCTCGCCAGCATCTATAGTCCCGATTTGCTCATTTTAGCCACTCTGGCGTGAGGTGGTATCTGAGTGTGGTTTTGATTTGTATTTCCCTGATGAGGAGTGACATTGAGCATCTTTTCATGTGCCTGTTGGCCAATTTGCAATTTTCAAAAAAAAATTTTGTTTAATGTTTATTTACTGTTGAGAGAGAGAGACAGAGTGTGAGTTGGGGAGGGGCAGAGAGAGAGGGAGACACAGAATCTGAAGCAGGCTCCAGGCTCTGAGCTGTCTGCACAGAGCCCGACACAGGGCTCGGACCCATGAACTGTGAAATCATGACCAGAGCCGAAGTCAGATACTTAACAACTGAGCCACCTAGGCACCCCTGATTTGCAATTTTTGATTGTGAGTTTATCTTTAACTTGGTTTCATCATGTTGTCAATGTCTGAGTTGCAGTGAGTTAGAAACATCATTTCAACATGACTTTATTGGCTTCTGTCAGTTCTTCATGTTTCAGCACTTCTAGACCAGATTTCTTGTGTTAGTTTCTTTGTTTGAAATTCCTGCCATGTGTAGAATCCTTGCAACTCCAGGTACTGATTCTATTACTATATAACAAACTATCCCAGAACCTATGGATCAAAACAACAATTTATTATTATATCTTGACTCTACCCATGCATGTAGGGCAATATTGGGTTTTAAAAGTGCTTTTAGGAGACTTTCTCTTTTTCCCCAGGTTTCTGTGACATTTTGCCTTCCATAGGGACGGAGTCTAATTTCTATTTCATGGACTGGATGCCTGGGACTAGTTTCTGGTTCTCTGTAGGGGTCTTAGTTCTAGCATCACTCTCTCAAACCTGAACCCCATGCAGTTCAGTTATCTCCTAAAGCCTACTTTTGGGTGCAGTACCACTTGGGGCTGCTGGAGTGCCAGGTGTTAGCTATCTTCACCTGGATCTTGAACTTCTACGGTGTGTAATGGGAAGGTGGCCCATATCAGGCCCAAATCTACCAGGTATCTAGTGATGTCCTTGATAGTTGTTCTTCAGTGGATCTTCTTTTCCAAGGGGTTTTGTCCAGTTTTCCAAACATCTTACTTTTTCTTTCATATTTATTTGATTACCAATCTCAAATCTGTTTTCACGGTTTTAAAATTGAAGTATACTTGACATACCATGTTTCAGGTGTATGACACAGCGATTCAGTAATTCTATATACATTATGCTGTGTTCACAAGTGTAGCTATCATCTGTCACCATACAATACTATTACCATACCATTGACTGTATTCCCTATGCTGTAACTTTTATTTCCATGACTTATACCTTCCATAACTAGAAAGCTTTATCTCCCTTTCCTTTCACCCATTTTTCCCATTCCACCCCCCACCCCCAGTAACCACCACTTTGTTCTCTGGATTTGTGAGTCTGTTTCTGCTTTTTTTGTTTAGATTCCACATATAAGTGAGTATTTCTCTGATTCATTTCACGTAGCATAATATCCTCTAGGTCCACCCATATTTTCATAAACGGCAAGATCTCATTATTTTATTAAGACTGCATAATATTCTGTTGTGTATATTGTCTATATACAATTGTATATTGTATATATTGTCTATTGTATGTATATACCACATCTTTATCCATTCACCTATTCATTCATCTATCAAGCAATAAATTGTTTCCATATATTGGCTATTGTAAATAATCCTGCAATAAACATGGGAGTGCATATATATTTTCAATATATTTTCAAATTAGCGTTTCTCTTTTTTTTTTTTTTAAGGGGACTAAATATCCAGTAGTGGAATTACTTGATCGTATGGTATTTCTACTTTTCAGTTTTTAGGAACCTCCATACTGTTTTCCACAGCTGTTGAACTAATTTACATTCCTGCCATCAGTGTATAAAGGTGCCCTTTTCTCTGCGTCCTCACCAGTACTTGTTATTTCTTGTCTTTTGGACACTTGTCATTCTGACAGGTGTGAGGTGATATCTCATTGTGGTTTTGACTTGCATTTCCCTCATGTTTGTGATGTTGAGTATCTTTTCATGTGTCTGTTGGCCATCTGGATATCTCCTTTGGAATAATGTCTATTCAGGTCCTCTGCTCATTTTAAAATCAGTTTGTTTGTTTGTTTGTTTATTTATTTTTTTTATTAAAAAAAATTTTTTTTAACGTTTATTTATTTTTGAGACAGAGAGAGACAGAGCATGAACAGGGGAGGGTCAGAGAGAGGGAGACACAGAATCAGAAACAGGCTCCAGGCTCTGAGCTGTCAGCACAGAGCCCGACGCGGGGCTTGAACTCACGGACCGCGAGATCATGACCTGAGCTGAAGTCGGCCGCTTAACCGACTGAGCCACCCAGCCGCCCCTGTTTGTTTGTTTATTTATTCAGTGTTAAGTTGTACAAATTCTTTTTATATTTTGGATGTTAACCCCTTATCAGATATATCATTTGCAAATACCTTCTTTTCAGTAGTCTGCCTTTTTGTTTTGTTGATTAGTTCCTTCGCTGTACAAAACCTTTATTTTGGTGAAGTACTCAATAGTTTATTTTTACTTTTGTTTCCCTTGCCTGTGGAGACATACCTAGAAAAATGTCACTACGGCCCAAGAGATTACCGCCTTTTTTTTTTTTTTTTTAAAGTTCTATAGTTTCAGGTCGCATTAGGTCCTTAATCCATTTTGAGTTTATTTTTGTGTAAGACAGTGGTCCCGTTTCATGCTTTTGCTTGTAACTTTCCAGTTTTCCCAGCACCATTTACTGAAGGGACCATCTATTCCCCATTTCATGTTCTTACCTCATTTGTCATAGATTTGTTGACCATATACATGTGGGATTATTTCTGGGCTCTCTATTCTATTCCATTGATCTATGTGTCTATTCTGTGCCAGTATTATACTGTTTGATTACTAAAGCTTTGTAGTATATCTTGAGATCTGGAATTGTGATACCTCCAGCTTTGTTCTTTCTGAAGATTGCTTTGTCTATTCAAGGTCTTTTGTGATTCCAAACAAATTTTATAATTATTTGCTCTACTTCTGTGAAAAATACTATTAGTATTTTGATAAGGATTTATATTGAATCTGTAGATTGCTATGGATAGTATGGACATTTTAACAATATTAATTCTTCTATGAGTGTGAAATATCTTTCCATTTGTTTGTGTCCTCTTCACTTTCTTTCATCAGTGTTTTATTATTTTCTGAGTACCATATCTTTCACCTCTTTGGTTACATTTATTCCTAGGTATTTTATTATTTTTGGTGCATTTGTAAAGGGGATTGTTTTCTCAGTTTATCTTTCTGCTATTTCATTATTAGTGAATAGAAATGCAACAGATTTCTGTATATTAGTTTTGTGTCCTGGAACTTTATTGAATTAATTTCATTTGTTCTAATAGTTTTTTTTTTTTTGTCAAGTCTTCAGGGTTTTCTTTCTTTCTTTCTTTTTTTAATCTTTATTTATTTTTGAGAGAGAGAGAGAGAGAGTGAACAGGGGAAGGGCAGAGAGAGAGGGAGACACAAAATCCGAAGCAGGCTCCAGGTTCTGAGCTGTCAGCACAGAGCCTGACATGGGGCTTGAACTCACAAAAGTGAGTTCATGACCTGAGCTGAAATTGCATGCTTAACTGACTGAACCACCCAAGTGCCCCCAGGGTGTTCTATATATAGTATCATGTCATCTGCAAATAGTGATGGTTATAAATTTTCCTTTCCAATTGGATGGCGTTTATTTCTTTTTCTTGTCTGATTGCTGCAGCTAGGACTTCCAGTGCTATGTTGAATAAAACTAGTGAGAACGGCCATCCTTGCATTTCTAGCAGGGGGCACCTAGGCAGGGCAGGAGGAGCAATGGGCAGGTGCAGGCTGGGGAGTTCTGGGGTGTTTTGTTTTGCGCGGGGGTGCCTTCACTTGGTTTTTTACCTGTCTCTGTGGATTGATATACAGTTCTAGCTGATTAGTTATCAGTTTCAATCATTTTAATTTCTTCACACTTTTATTTAGATTAGAAGAGGTTAGGTCTAATATCCTGTTCCTTTACCTTACATTTCAGAAATTGTATATACTTGCCAGAGATTCTTATTTAATCTTTGCTTTTGCTTCTTCCCTTCCTGAATGCCTATGCTAAGATTGATACTACCCCAGTAAAATGGATTCCTCAAGGATTACTGCTAAAGTTAATTTGTGCATTATCATTACTTCATCTGCAGCATAGTCTGTGTGCTCTTTGATTTACAACACTCTGCATTCTATTGTTGCATCTGAAGTGATGCCTGCAAATGTTTTTATGATTTCGTTACATGAGAGATTGTAGACTAATTTTTAATTTACCTCTTAGTGTTCCCATAAGATTGACATACTATAGAATGAAACTCAATTCTTTGTTTAATTCCAGCTGTCAACTGGGAACCAGGCAAACAATACACTACTGAAAGAGAATTAGAACATCTGCCTAGAGTCCCTTAGTTAATGGTAAGTCACTAACACAAAGTTTTTTAATAAATTGAAATTACAAGTTGCATTGCAGACCATTTATATTTCTACCCTGTGGTGCATGTAAAATATGAACCAATACACAGGAATCTGTGTCTCCACATTAATGGCCCGTATTTGTTACAAAGGGCCACCAAGCAACTTTTAATAGTACCATTTGTCCAAGGCTACTTTTCCTCTCTAAACAAAGGATGATCGTGCTTTCCAAACCAAACTCAAGATACACTGACTGAGAGAATTGTAGTTTTGAGAACAAGGAGAAAACATTATCAAAAGAATTCCAGCTCGTGTGGTCATGATAGCTCTTAAAATGATGTGTTATGTCTTCCTACTTCTCATTCTGTTTCAGTGCATGCTGCTGCTGCTATTTGGTCTAAGTCGTTACCTGTTTCACTTCTAAGGCTAGATGTTTCCCAGATAATGATGATGTGAGTTCAAGGAAGTAGAAGCTAGGTCATTTAAGAAAAATGTAACTTTTTCTAAAAGCTAACACAGAGAAACTGCCATATATAAAAATGGAGATGAACTTTACATTAGAAAACCAATTCTAATTTTAACACATTATGATTCCAACCTGTTTGATTCTAGACTCTGTACTCTAATTCTGATGTCAAGCAGCAAAATAGGGGAAGGAAGCAAACATAACTTGACCACTCTGAGCCTTAGTTTCTTTTTCTATAAAAGAAAAGTAACAGTACCTCATGGCTTTGCTGTATACAGGGATTGAATTAGATAATGTATGATAAAGCAATGTATACACAAAAGACGATCTATACATTTTTTTCCCTCCTTCTGTCTAGCCCCATCCTTCATGGGAGGTGATTGGTTTATGTAGATTTCAAAAACTTAGTTGTGATAGCAAAATTATAATTAAACAGATGGGATTTCCAGATGTGCCCAAATGTCAATGAAGCCAATATTTAAGCAGAGCTCTCATGGACTGAATTATAATTCCATAAGCCTCGGATAATTGAGAATTGACTGTAAAGTGAGAATCACTGTATGTTTTGCATTATGCCCCTGCATTAACAGGGACTGAAAAACTGAAGGTTTAGAGGTAAGTGAAATAGCCTGGCACCTGTAATATTTAAGGTGGAAGATAACGTTAACAAACAGCACAGTGCTGGTATTAATTGTTTGAGAAAGGTCTGATTTATCTCTCTGGAAAATTTCCTGCTGTTAATGGAAATTATCACCAGAGTATGGATTCTCTAAGGTGTTCAGTAATTGCTCAATTATCTCTAATGCTCCATCCTGGCCTTTTAATATAGACTGTTCCACATTTTCAGTTGTTCCAGGCTGTACCCAAATCTCAGGTATTTGCAGCAACAGGCATTATAGAGACAGTGCAAGTCAGACTCCCCAGATAATCCCAAATTTCATTTTAACTTTCAGATTCTTCCTCCACCAAACTTTTCGTTAGAATATCAAAGGCAGTGGATGGGGGAAACGGTGCATTTCTGAGTCTACTAGAGGTGATAATTGTAAATGACATGGCCTCAATATTACAAGCTATAGATAGAGGTAATATTCAAAATCATTCCTTTAACTCCAGGTACTGATTATCTACTGCTATATAATAAGCCACTCCAAAACATACAACTTAAAGTAACAATTTATTATTATCTCTCATGGTTTTGTGTATCAGCCAGGCTCAGCTTGGGGTCTCACATGCAGTTGAAGTCAAACAGAGGCTGAGGTTGAAGGTTCAGTTGAGCCGGAATGTCACATGGCTAGCAGTTGATGCTGACTGCTGAGAGCTCAGCTGGGCCTCCCATGTACTTACCCATGAACTTTCCAAGTTCTCAGAGGAGTAGCCCCAGAGAGACCTTCTAAGAGGCTCAGGTGGGGGCTGCAAGGCTTCTTTTTTTTAAATGTTTATTTACTTATTTTGAGAGAGAGAGAGAGAGAGAGAGAGAGAGAGAGAGAGAGAGAGAGAGAAAACCAGCAGGGGAGGGGCGGAGAGAGAGAAAAACTCCCGACGTGGGGCTTGAACTCATGAAACTGTGAGATCATGACCTGAACTGAAACCAAGAGTCAGACCCTCAACTGACTGAGCCACCCAGGTGCCCCTGCAAGGCTTCTTCTAATCTTGTCTTAGAAGTCCCAGAGTGTCACTTCTGCCACATTCTATGGGCTGAGCAGGTCACAAAGGCCACCCTCAGGTAGAGTGATGAGACTTCACTTCTTGATGGGGAAATGGCAGGATCACATTGCAGAAGAGCACATTTGATGGGAGATACTGTGGTAGCCGTCTTTGGAAAATACAGTCTGCTACACTCAGTTCATCTATTCCTCTTCATCTGCCAACACAGCTCACCTGTATCAGGAATGCTTCTGGGCTCCAGCTTGTTTAGTTACTTTCTTCATTTACTTGTGAACACAGAACAAGTCACAGTTACTAAAACGCATAGAGGAAGTCAGAGGGTATTAGTGTCACAAATAAATCATGTTTATTTCACAGACCAGATTTTGCATTCTTGTTCTTGGTGCCAGTGTCTTTTTTTTTTTTTTTTTTGATTAATTTTTTTAATGTTTATTTTTGAGGAGAGAGAGAAATAGAACATGAGCGGTGGAGGGGCAAAGAGTGAGGGAGACACAGAATCCAAAGCAGGCTCCAGGCTCTGAGCTGTCAGCACAGAGCCCAATGCAGGGCTTGAACTCATGAACCGCAAGAACATGATCTGAGCTGAAGTCAGCTGCTTCACCGACTGAGCCACCCAGGTTCCCCCTTGGTGCCAGTGTCTTGATCAATATGACATTCACAATTCTGTATTTATATCTACTTTGACCATTAAAATCCTTTAGTCTTCCTCACTTCTGCTTTGACCTTTTTGTGTTAAAAATGCTTGACTTACTCCTGATCCCTGATATCCAAGACACCTCTGTTTTCAGTGTTTGGCTTTTAGACCTTTGGATTATACCTGACAACTGCTAGCTTATATTCTAAAGCTTCTGTCTTTACCTCTTGGCTTACAGATAATTGTCTCTGATGTAGTGGAAACCTTCACATAAGCCCCGCTTCTGCGCAGTCCTTTTGAGGCTTTAATTTTATTACCCTGATCCTGTTTGTGTCCACCTCCATCAGGTTGGAGGTATATTTATGCCTATAATCTGAATTTTTCCTTTCAGTGAAAAACAAAGACTCCTTGCCACACAACTTTTGGTGTCAGTGCCTTAAGGCTTCCTAATGTCTTCAATCTTTGACACCTCCTAAATTCTTAGGCTGTTAGTCTCTCCAGAGTTTGATGTTTCTGTATTTGAATGACTCAGGAGATATATTTTCTCTATTCTCAGTATTTAGTGTGTTTCAGCAACGATTCAACAAAAGCTTCTGTTACTCATTTAACATATTGATGGAGATACTTTTAGGAATGGAGGTAGGGGAAATCCCAAGGGTTTGTGTAAGTGTTTTAACAGACTGAAAATAACGGATGCAAATGGAACATAATTGGATAAATGCTCAGAATCTATAACCTGTACTGACTCTTCATGGGTTTCGAACCTTGGATGGGATGATAGTTAAAGTCTGTTGGTAATTACAAACTAGGTTCCCCCCCCCCCAGGAGTTTTCATTTTGGAAGTTTCGTATTAAATTTCTTTATACTTGCATCATCTAAAGTCTCTATTTTGTATAGATAGAAATATTGTGTAGAATGTCTTTTCTAATTTGGGAAAACTGGAAATGTTTTACTTTATTAGATAACAGTTTTATTGACCTTCTTTTAATTTTACATTAAATTTTAGGGGCGCCTGGGTGGCGCAGTCGGTTAAGTGTCCGACTTCAGCCAGGTCACGATCTCGCGGTCCGTGAGTTCGCGCCCCGCGTCGGGCTCTGGGCTGACGGCTCGGAGCCTGGAGCCTGTTTCCGATTCTGTGTCTCCCTCTCTCTCTGCCCCTCCCCCGTTCATGCTCTGTCTCTCTCTGTCCCAAAAATAAATAAAAAACGTTGAAAAAAAATTTAATTTTACATTAAATTTTAAAGTTTTTTTTTTTTTTTTTTTTTAATTTATCATCTGTCACGTCTTAGTCCATAGTAGGAGTCTGTGAAAATGTTGGTGAGGGGCATCGTTAAGACAAATAGTCCTTGCCCTCAGTGATTTTTGGTGCAATATAAAGGGTAATATGCTTATCCAAATAGTCAGGATACAAGCACTGTATTGATGTTTGTTATTGAGAAATACAATTTTTGTTAGGTGCTTTGAGAAATAGGCTGTAATTTGCTGGGGACGACGGGGACTAAAAAGCGCATTCCAAGTGGAAAGAATGGCTTGAATAAAGGTAGAGAGGCAGGTCCATACAGGTCCTTTTAGAAGAATGGTAACTAGATGGGTTTTGATAGGATAAAAGATAAATTTAGGGAAATAATGGGCTATATTAGATTTGAACCATTTGGAAATGGCTTTGAATGTGTTAATTGAGGGCATCTGTATTATTCCGTAGGCAGTGATGGCTACTGAAAAATTTTCTGTCACGTTAGGCCACTTGTCCAATTAACTCAAATTGGGAAAGGTATTCACAGTGCATTTGCGGTGGGGAGCTTCAGGAGTTCCAGAGTAGTGGCAGAATTGGCTTGCTGAAATCTTGCAGTGTTATAGCATATATGGTTTGGCCTTGATGGCAGTGAAGGATGCTGGGAGATTGAGCTAGTAGGAAAGGGTAGGAATCGAGAAAATTAGGTCTAGTTGAACTAATGTGGAAATAGAGCTAGCCTTGAGATAAAGGTCCACAGCCTGAATATCAGAGAACAAAGGGAAGTGTCAATGAATGTCTTGATCCTAGAAAGCCTTGCTTCTAGAAAACTTCAAACAGCATGAAAACAGAGTCAATTGGGAGGCACCACCTTATTCTTGGTAGGTTTATCCAATTTGAAATAGGACCCCAAGCAGAGGCTGTAGATACAGAATCAGTCTTCAACTAGTGGTGGAAGGTTCTAGTAAGGGTCAGTTCATTTGAAGAGTTCTAACTAAAAGGTAGAGTTCAGGCACATGCTGCATGGTGGTTAAGTGTTGGGATTTTGCAGTCAGGTGACCTAGGTTCAAATATTAATTGAGCCATTTTTTTAGCTGTTGAATCTTGGGCATATTCCTTCACCTTTCTGAATTTTGTTTCTCTTTTCTGTTAATGGAGAAAGTGTCCATGTCATAGATTTATTGTGAGGATTAGATGATATAATTTCACACAGTGCCTGGCACATTCCAAGCATTCAGTAAGTGTTTAGCGTGCTGGCTTGTCTGCTGTCGAATCGGCATCAGTACTACCCCCTTGAAAGTTCTCTGCATGCTGTAGGAGAAGCTGGAGATTGCACTTCCCATACTCTCCTTCTGTCTTTAAATCTTGGTTATGGTGTTTCCAAGAGAAACACTTGGGTGAGATTTGGAAGGTAAGAGAAGAAAGCCCCAGTCTTTGGAGGCTGTGCAGCTGGAAACATGGACAGAGAAATTCCTAGAGCTTTCCAGCGAGCCCTGAAAAACCACGCACATTAGTGCTGCAGGCAGAGGTGGCTGGTGGTAGCTTTGCCAGCCCTCTCCAACCTGTCTCTTCTAGCAGGTGTGTTAACTTCTAAATCCCTGTATTAAAATACTTCTACCAGGAATACACAGAGTAGCTTCTGTTTTTCCTACTCAACCTTGGTATAAGTAGCTCTTGTTGTTATTAATCCTGCAAGGTAGGGCTTGTGCTCCAGAAAGGGAAAGTGGAGGACAAATTAGGAAACCAGGGTGGAAGCTTATTCGCAGGTCAGATGCTGGAGCAATGGGCCTAATGTTGGTGGACAAGGAGCTCCTCAATGCTCCTTTCAGCCCAGGCACCAAATGAACTATAACCTTAGCTTGGGTACTGGCTGATGGACGGTAGCATGGTAAGGACTGTAGTATGGTTGTCCAGAGGCTGACAACCTCTTGTCAGCCTCTTGCCTTGTCCAGAGGCAAGAGAAGTAGGTTTACTTAAGACAATGGGAAGCATTTGAAACAGAGGACCAGGCTATGGCAAAAAAAAGCAAGGACAGGAATGTGGGGGAAAGGTGTCAAATCCTGGAGGAGCCTCCAAGTAAGTGTCAACATTGGGGTCAAGAATCAGAAACATCACAAATGGAATAGGAAAACAGGAAGCTTTGTGCTTAGGAAGGTGGGGCTGGAAAATAGCTAACAGTGCCAGCATGCATGTGATGTTTCTTCTCATGGGGTGGGGGTGGGGGGCGCTGTGATGTGTATATGGAACACCTAAAGTCTAGGGACCAAGTGTGGAGTGGATTGGAAAGCCACATTGTTTAGGGCAGTAAGATGAAACTTAGAGCCTGCTGGATGATGTTTCTTAGACTAATCATACCCTGGAAACCTTGATGAGAACTGACTCAGGGCTGGGTAGGGCTTGCAGGGCCCCTGTACCGGGGTGGGATGAGTGAAGGCAAGGACCAGCACGCAGCAGATCCAGGGCTCAGGCTTTGTGACGGCCAGTTAGGGGATCCTTCTGTGGCTCCACAGATGTTGGAACACATCTATTGAAGGAATATAAAATAAAACTTGAAATTATGTAGGTTACTTGTCACTTTTTATAGACGGCACCACAAAATTTATCAATTGCATTTCTAAGAAAATAGCATCTCATTTTGTGCTTCACCTCAGCATTTTCTAGTGTAATGCTCAGAGAATCATCCATAGACATTTTTCACCGAACACAGACTCTGAATTTATTATAAAATGTCATTCATTTTTATTTTAAAGATGACACTTGCCCAGAAGGTCTAACAATTTTTACCGCTACTCTTTGTGAATCTGAGAGTTCTGTTTTCTTTCAACTAACTGACTTTTAGTCAATTAGCTTTCTTGTGGAGTTTTCCAATAAACATTATTGGAAAAATATTTTTTATGAGAAAATATTCAAATACATTTACAAGTACATAAAAAAAAGAGGCTTGTATGAGCGACTCAGCATCAATATCTTCCACATTTACTTTCGTTCTTTTCTTTGAAGAAATAGGTGTTGTGCCTCTCCTTAATGCCAGTGCTCTCTCCCTACTCCCCAGAGATATACACTATGCTTAAGTTGGTCATTAGCTTTTATGCAGCTTTCATTAAAAAAAAAAAAAAAAAAATATATATATATATATATATATATATATATATATATATGTCTGTACAAAATACTATTTTGTTTTGAAACAAATTAGATCAAACTGTTCTACAACCAGATTTTTTCCTCTCAACTTTGTTTGCCAGATTTATATATTACGGTACCTTTAGCTCCTGGTCATTTATTTGTCCCACTCCGTGGTATTCCATATTACTGAACAATGACTTGTTCATTTTCCTTTTATGGATATTTAGATGGTCTCTGTCTTACATTTTTTAAATACTATTATGAGCCATATTGCAGTGAGAGACCATGTACGTGTATATGGAACAGCTAAACTTCAGGGACCAAGCGTGGGGTGGGTTGGGAAGTACATGCACACACACCTATCTTTTGTCTCTTCTTGTGCATATATGTATGAGAGTTTCAGTGCATATATCTAGGGAATTGCTCAATAAGAGAAATCACATCTGCAGTTTTATTAAATGTCGCCAAATTACTTTTCAAGTCATTACACCATTTTCTCTTCTACCAGCAGTGTGTGTATGAGAATTCCTGTTTTTCTTCTTACTCTCTAACACCTGGTATTTTCAGACTTGTTACTTTCTGCTGGTTTGATGGGTGTGAAATAGTCTCCTCTTGAAGTTTTAATTTGAATTGCCTTCACTACTAGTGAGGCTGAGTGCCCTTTCAAATATATGGTTCTGTTCATTTTCTTTGGTGCCGGGTAGTTTGTCTCTTATTGATTTAGAACACTTCCTTTGATATTCTGGATATTGATCTTTTATGGGTTTTATATATATATATATATATTTTATATTTATATTTATATATATATATATATATATATATATATATATATATATATTTTTTTTTTTATGGGTTATATATTATCTTCTCCCGCTATAGGTCTCGTGTTTTAACTTTTTAAAGTGACGCTGTTTGGGACACAGACACTTTGGATTTTTGATCAATTTTACCCCTAATGATTTGTACTGTGTCCAACATCATAAAAGTGTTTTCTTGTATTTACTTCTCAAAGTTTTGACTTTGAGATAACTAGCCATTTCCATGGTTATTAACCTAGAGCAT
Source organism: Neofelis nebulosa (assembly GCF_028018385.1). Classification (NCBI taxonomy): domain Eukaryota; kingdom Metazoa; phylum Chordata; class Mammalia; order Carnivora; family Felidae; genus Neofelis; species Neofelis nebulosa. The sequence continues at coordinate 16,539,519 of NC_080786.1, read as the reverse complement.
TTATTAATTAGCCCTTCCTGGTTTATAGGGATATCTCTGTCATATACCAAGTTTCAGTATGAAGATAGGTCAGCTTCCGAGCTTCCTTTTCTGCCTCATTGGTACTTTTTCTCCATTCCTGCATGAGTCTCACACCATTTTAATTACTAAGGCTTAATAGTAAGTCTTTATATTAACTTATCATTTTGTAGAAGAGAAGTTACCTGTTCCTTGAAGATGGGGTAATGTGCCTATAAAATTGTGAGGGACTTGAGTCCTCTTTTGGTAAAGATTTTAAAAAATTAAATCCGTTTCTTCAATGGCTGTTTATTCAGGAATTCTTTTTCTTATTTTTCTTGAGCCAATTTTGATATTTTTATGCTGTTCTAGGAAATTATCCATTTTATCCAACTTAAATTTATTGGTATAATCTTGTTTATATTCTTATTAATTCTGGAAGATCCAAGCAGTTATCTTTGAGAGTATTACTTCTTCACCATATCCTTTATTCTATTCTTCTGGCACTGCTATCAGGTATTTCTTTGAGTCTCTCTCTGTCTCTATGTTTCTCTCACTCTTTTTCTCTATCCACACAGATATAGGTATCTTTAAAACCCCACTGTGGATGCCTGGGTGGCTTAGTTGGTTGAGCATCCAACTCTTGATCTCAGCTCAGGTCTTGATCTCAGGGTCATGAGTTAAAGCCCTGCGCTGGGCTCAGCACTGGGCATGAAACCTACTTAAAAACAAACAAGCAGGGGCGCCTGGGTGGCTCAGTTGGTTGAGCGTCCGACCGGCTCAGGTCACGATCTCGCGGTCCGTGAGTTCGTGCCCCGCGTCGGGCTCTGGGCTGTTGGCTTGGAGCCTGGAGCCTGCTTCCGATTCTGTGTCTCCCTCTCTCTCTGCCCCTCCCCCGTTCATGCTCTGTCTCTCTCTGTCTCACAAATAAATAAACGTTAAAAAAAAAATTAAAAAAAAAACCAAACAAGCCAAACAACCTTCGTTTCTCAGTGCTCCATTCTGAGTGAATTCTTTAGACTACCTTCCAATTTGCTAATTCGTTTTTCCCTTTGGGTCCACCTAGGGCTTTATCTAGTCTATTCACTGTGATTTAATTTTAGTGTTCTTAAGTTTACTTTTACTAATTTCTGTTTACCATCATCTGTTCTTATTTTCTTACAGACTGCTTTGGATTTAGGATTTCTTGCTTATTTTTATGAATGTCATTACTTTGTCTCTTTGAGCATACCGAACGGTTTGTCATAAATCCATATTCTGATTTATGGACTTTCTGTCTTTGCTATAGTTTTATTTATGTATTTTGGTCTTAAGGTTTTGCAGGCTCATCATGTATTGAAGGCTGTCTCTTGCTCTGTACTCCATTCTTCCTGCTTAGCAGTTTTGTGCTTACACTTACTTTCCCACCTGACTATCCCCGGGCCTCTGACTCAGAACCATGTCTCATATTGGTGGTTCCCAACACTTGTCCCTCAGTGATGGTAGGGCTAGTGGAGAATCTGTCACCAAGTTATGGGTAGTTTGGCCTCAGCATCTTGCTGCATGATGGTAGGTATATTCATCTGCCTCTTTAGGCATGAGGCTCATATAAGTAGCAACCACAGGCAGTGGTTAGCAGAAATCTCTTCTCCCTCTTTTCAAGAGTGTAGGGATCCAACACCAGCCTGTTTCCCAACGGGAGCCAAATTCCGAGACTCTTCTGTCTGCTTATGTATGTGGAGAATCTGATGTCCTCCTCATTACTGAGTGTTTCTGTGCCATTTGCTCTTGGAGTTACTTATTTCAGTTTTGCATTATTCACATTTGAAAATATTCTTTCAAAATATTTTACTTATCATTGTTATATGTTTGAAACACACAAAATCCTCAAAACATAAACGTAAGGAGACAAGGAGAACAAACTAATATTAAAAACTAAAATCCAGGGCACCTGGGTGGCTCAGTTGGTTAAGCGTCTGACTTTGGCTCAGGTCATGATTTTATAATTTGTGAGTTTGAGCCCTGTGCTGACAGCTCAGAGCCTGGAGCCTGCTTTGGATTCTGTGTCTGTCTCTCTCTTTGCCCCTCCCCTGCCAGCACTCTGTCTCTCTCTTTCTCAAAAATAAATAAGCCTTAAAAGAAAAAACTTCAAAAAACCCAAAAAACCTAAATCCTTCTAAAAATAGTTTAAAAGGCTAACTCACACTTATTAAAAAAATTTTTTTTTATGTGTATTCATTTTTGAAAGACAGAGAAAAACAGAGAACAAGCAGGGGTGGGGTGGAGGACACAGAATCCGAAGCAGGCTCCAGGCTCTGAGCTGTCAGCACAGAGCCCAACGCGGGGCTCAAACTCAGGGACCGTGAGATCATGACCTGAGCCGAAGTCAGACGCTCAAGCTTAACCGATTGAGCCGCCCAGGCACCCCCTAACTCACACTTATTTTAATAGCAGACTTTCAGCCTTTCTTTCTTATTTGTCTTTCTATGGTGATTAAGGGGTTGACTAGTCTTATAGTTACTTACTCATTTTTATCTTTGTGTTTGAACTTCATTTGCCCACATAGTGTAATATTGTTCAATGGTTCAAACAAGTAATTTAGGCTCAAGAATTATTTAAGCATTGTAGTTCTAGTGTAGAGGGAATTTTTTGCTGGTTTAATTAAGAAAAAAATTGTGAGGTTTCTTTTATAAATTTAAGGTAGTTCTCAGCTCACTCTTACAGCCACTATTATTTGCATTGTTTTTGTCTTAGATTGTATAATGGGAAATTTCAGCTTCCAGCCCAAAAAACAACGTATTAATAAGGATTAAATGAGGAAATTTATGTTAAAACATTTTGTAAATTTTAAAGCCCTGTGCAAGTGTGAGTTAATTGTTATCAGTTCTATGCAAATTATTCTCTTTTTCGATTTATGCATGAAGGCTGTTTTAATAGATTTTGTTCTGTAGAACAAAAGTTCTGTTTCTAAGTCATAGAAGAGTGTATGAATTATCCTGGTTTGCATTTTAATACTATCATTAAAGCTTAATTGACAATTGCTAATGTCTTCCTAAGCAGTGAGTCAGTCGATCATAAACTCAACACCGTGGGTACTCATAGTCCCCAAATTAATTGCCTTCAGATTGAAGAACTGGATATTTCAGCAATTTTTGCAATAATAGAATTAAAACATGCTAGAACTGTGAGGACCTTGGAGATTGAGCATTGATAAACTAAAGTAGTTTTGTTTTGATCAGGCCAATTGCCAGTGGTTATTCCCATTAAAATCTAAGTTGCAAAAATACAGCCAAAGAAATTGTGACCTTGTTCTTAGCACTGTGGTCTTTTTAGATCCAACACAGCTTGATAGCACTTTCCAGAACCTTATTAGAACCGTGCTTCACTTCGAGTCAGGACAGGGCACCACCTCGAGTATTGAGCCAGTCATGTAATGAGCTTCTTCTGGTACTTTGTCAGCTAAAACTTTTTGGAAGGGGTCTGTGATAGACCAATTTAATGAAAACATCTGCTTTTTAGAGCTCCCATTTGCAGCAAAATTGTGGTGTATCATTAAGATTTACCTTCTTTCTATTGGACTTCAAGATGGGTGTGATTTCTACAACATGCTGTTGTGGTTTTGAACCGTTTCCTGATCTCAGCCATACAGAGAGGTTTGTGCTGAGATTTGAAGCAGGCCTCACATTTCCATTTGTTCTCTTAGGGTCACATTTGCGGGCTTTCTTTGAATGATTATACAGTGTCCTTTCCTATTTCTTGGGCTTTTGAAATTTTGTATGTCTTTCACCAACAAAAGGAAAAATTCATTCTTCCATAACTTGTCTTGTTATTTAAATCATTCTCACATACTTGAATGCCTGTGGCAAAATAAGGTAATGACTGTGATGGCAGCTTTATATACTTCTTCAGAACGCAGCAAGTCTGTTTAATTGTATGTGCCTAATACCTCTCAGTTATTAGCACTACTGGGAAATAGGTGGGAAGCAGTGGTCTAGAGAATCCAAGCATCAATTATTATTATTTTTTTTTGTGGTAAAATACACGTAACACAGAATTTGCCATTTTACTTATTCTTATATATTCAATTCAGTAGCATTAAATACATTCATAATGTTGTGTAAATATCACCATTATCCGTTTCCAGAACTTTTTTATTTTTTTAAATGTTTATTTGTTTTGAGAGAGAGAGTGAGCAAATGTGAGTGGGGGAGGGGCAGAGAGACAGAAGGAGAGAAAATCCCAAGTGGGCTCCTTGCTGTCATCACAAAGCCCATCCTAGGCTCAAACTCACAAACTCTGAGATCATGACCTGAGCCAAAATCAAGAGTCTGATGCTTAACCTACTGAGCCACCCAGGCACCCCTAGAACTTCTTTATTATCCCCAACAGAAACTGCTCATTAATCAATAACCCCCTTTCCCCTGTGTTCCCAGCCCCTTATAACTGCTCTTCTGCTTTATGTCTTGATGAATTTGACTGTTGTAGGTAGCATATTTCTATGGACTGAATGTGTTCTCCCAAAATTCATATGTTGAAGCCCTAATCCCTGATGTGATGGTATTTGGAAGTGGGGCCATTGGGAAGTAGTTAGGCTATGAGGGTGGAAACTTCATGAATGGGATAGTGTCCTCATAAGAAGAGACGTGAGAGGTTGTCTTTCTCTCCGTATGTGAGAACATAGCAAGTAGCAAGAACACAGAAGTCCGTAAATCAGGAAGAGAGCCCTCACCAGAACCTAGCCATATTGGCACCCTGATCTCAGACTACTTGAACTTCCAGAACTATGAGAAATACATTTCTGTTGGTCAAGCTTCCCAGTCTATGGCATTTTATTAAAGCAGACTGAGCTGACTGAGACACACATTAAAATGGAATCACACAATATTTATCCTTTTGTGTCTGGTTTATTCCACTTAGCATAATGTTTTCAAGGTTCATCCATGTTGTATCATGGGCCAGGCTTGTATTCCTTTTTAAGACTGAACAATATTCTGTTGTATACCATATGTTATCCATTTGTCTGTTGATGTAAACTTGGGTTGGGTCTAACTTTTGGCTATTGTGAATAATGCTACGCTGAACATTGTACATATCTGTTTGAGTCTCTGCTTTCAGTTTGGATATATACCTGGTATTGGCATTGCTGGATTATATGGTAATTCCATGTTTAACTCTTTGAGGAACTTCCAAACTGTTTTCCACAGTGGTTGCACTGTTTTATTCCACACTAGCAATGTACAAAGGTGCTATTTCTTCACATCCTTGCCAATGCCAGTTATTTTCCTAATGGATATGAAGTGGTGTCTCATTGTGTTTTTTTAATTCATTTTCCTAATGGCTAGTGATGCGGAGAATAAATTATTATTTTGATTTGGACTGTATGTTGGGGTCCCTTTATCTGTAGAATTGTCTTGTTAACCAAATGATACATGTAGAAATAATGTCATATTATAAAGGTTTAATTTCTTAATGAAAATGTAAAAAAAATTTGTATTTTGGTTCCGAGAGAAGGCTTCATTTTCAGATATATTTCTGTCTTATTGATCATAGTTTTGAGACAGTCAACTTAGATATCATCACTGCTTGATACAACTGACACATCCACAAATAATTGCATGTTCCTTTTTCTTCTAGAATCGTATCTTTTTTTCAGTTTATTTATTTATTTTGAGAGAGACAGAGACAGTGTGAGTAGGGGAGGGGCAGAGAGAGAGGATCCCAACCAGGCTCCATGCTGTTAGCACAGTCTGACGTGGGGCGTGAACTCACAAAACCGCAAGATCATACCTGAGCCGAAACCAAGAGTTGGACGCTTAACTGACAGAGCCACTCAGGTGCCCCTAGAATCATATCTTAAATATGGTAGAGAAGATTGCCATTAGAAGAATTCTCGATGTAGACATAAAGTCACCTACTAATTTATTTGTTGTAATTCTGAAATGTGTACATTAATTTTGCTCTAAACGTCTATGATAAAATTTCCATCTCAGATACAATAGCAATAGAAAAAACAACAAGAGTCTTTGAAAATGGAATCGTTATTCCAGTTACTAATGAGGGCTTCAAAAAAGTATAAGACTTGGTCTCTGATCTCATGGAGTTTAAAATTTTGGTTTGTAGTAGATTCTGTGATCGGAGACTGTGAAAGAACTTCAGATGATGATAGCAGTGACAAGGAGATTGGAAGCCTGTGTCTTTAGTCTACGGGACATATTGATCCTCTTTAGGGTCTTTCTGGTATCTGAGGAATGTGCCTTGCATAGGTAATTGGTAAGTGTCTGAGACTAAGAAAGATTGTTTAAATCTCAAGCAGACAGACACTGTTTGGTCTGCGGGCAGAATAGAGTCTCCTAAATATCCTTGGCCTACACACTCTTTAAGAGAAAATTTGAGCCACCTCCAGTCAACAGTGCTGCACGACACACATAAAAATTCGTTAAGAGGGTAGATCTCCTGTTAAGTGTTATTCGCACAAAACAAAAAACCAAGGGACACAAGAAAGCTTTTGAAAGTGTTGGATATATCATTACCTTGTTGTGGTGTTGGTTTTGTCCGTATATGTATGTGTCCAAACTCATCAAATGGTACAGTAAATATGTGAAATATTTTGTATGTCAATCATAGCTCAACATATCTGACTTTTACAAAAAGAAAATTTGAGCCAACGTGTAAAAGCCAAGATACTTCGTATGGAAGCATATGAAATATGCTTTTTGTTTCTTTGTTTGTTTCTCTTGAAAAACCAGAAGATGTAGCACTAGAACCTTTATTTCTGTACTCTTTATATTCTTATATTGGTTTCTTTATATTCTTTATATCAGATATATCTAATAAGATCCCATGTCTGGATATTTTACATTTACATTTGAATTAATGAGCATTAATTGTAACTAAAAATTCACCTTCTCATTCACACTAGCACACGTCAAGTACTTAATAGCCACCTGTGGCTGTTTGGCTATCATACTGGACAGTGCAGATATAGAATGTTTCCATCACTGTAGAAAGATCTCTTACACAGCACTGCTTTCGACGGTATATGCATTCTCTAGTGTGGCTCAGTTTTCACCAATCCCCAGTTTCTTATATTGATCTAATTCTCTCATTTATATTACCTGCTGTCCCTCACATTTGAATGTCTTACCCCTGATCTAAAAGAATTAGCCATGTAGGTTGCTATAAACAGACAGACTTAAATTATTCTGACTGACAAGGCAGCAGAAGCTCCTTGAGAGTTGTTGAAGGAACTACTATTGATGCTGTCTCAGTTGTTACGACTTTCAGTACCAGAGATCTTTAATTAGTTTCATCTTGCTGTTGTAACAAACTACCATAAATTGGGTGGGGTGAAACAGCAGACATTTATTACCTTAAAGTTCTGGAGGTCGGAAGTCTGAAATGCATCTCAATAGCTAAAATCAGGGTGATGGCGGGGGCACATTCATTCTGGAGGCTGTAGGGTAGAATCCATTTCCTTGCCTTTTTCAGGTTCTAGAGGCTACCCATCCATGTTCATTGCTTGTGGCTCCTTTCCATTTTCAAAGCCAGCAATGGTCAGTTGAGTTTTTCTTACATTGTAATTACATTGGGCCCACCCATGTAATCCAGGATAATCTTCCAGTCTGAAAAGCCTTAACTTAATCAAATCTTCAAAGTTCCTTTTCTAGGTAAGACAACACATTCCCAGGTTCTAAAGACTATGGCATGGGCGTTTTAGAGGCTCATTATTTGCCTATCACAAATTTCTTTGCTTTAATTGCTCTACCACAGTCTCCACTTTTCCTAAGCCCTAACTAAGACTACAAGATGAGTCTGTTTAATGACTTGAATAAGATTTTATTTTATTTATTTTTTTTTTATATTTTTTTAACGTTTATTTATTATTGAGAGACAGAGAGAGACAGAGCATGAGCAGGGGAGGGGCAGAGAGAGGAGGAGACCCAGAATCCCAAGCAGGCTCCAGGCTCCCAGCTGTCAGCACAGAGCCCGACGTGGGGCTTGAACTCACAAACTGCGAGATCATGACCTGAGCTGAAGTCGGATGCTTAACTGACTGAACCACCGAGGCGCCCCCAAGATTTTAAAAGAAAGGCAAAGAAGTACAACCTGTACCATGGTCCTAATGCTATCTCATTAAAAATATATTTTTGTTGTTTTTGTTGGAACTAGATGGATGGCACGTACACTATGACTATTTTAGAAAGATGAATTATTTTGCAGAGACAGTATTATTTAGCATGGAGATGCTATGGTATTTGGGGGTTATTTCCCTTCTTAGAGAAGAGCCAAACAAAACACCGTTGCTGTAAAATGTTGGGCTAGGACCATTGCAACACACAAACTATGGAGACAGAGACATTGAGGTAGGCAAATGGAGTCAGAAGATGATGTTGAAACATAGGTTGTCTAACCATGTGATTGTGTGTGCCTGGCAACTCATTTATCTTCCTTTTGCCTCTCTGGCAGGAGTAAAAAACCCCGCTAAATTATAATTTAAAAAAATTAGAGAGGAAGTGTATACAGTTGCCTCCAGAAGAGAAATGTAGATCCAAAAGGCAGGGGCGCCTGGGTGGCTCAGTTGGTTGGGCGGCCGACTTTGGCTCAGGTCATGATCTCACGGTCCATGAGTTCGAGCCCCGCGTCGGGCTCTGTGCTGACAGCTCAGAGCCTGGAGCCTGTTTCAGATTCTGTGTCTCCCTCTCTCTGACCCTCCCCTGTTCATGCTCTGTCTCTCTCTGTCTCAAAAACAAATAAACATTAAAAAAAAAAAAATTAAAAAAAAAACAAAAAAAACAAAAGGCAGAAGGAAGAGGGGATGAGAGAGAGACAGAGAGAGAGAAGGAGGAGTGTGAGAGAAAATTAGAAGAGAGGTGAGCCAGCACAGATAAAGATTTTTATAGAGTTTCAGAAGGGAGGGGAGAGAAACTTTTGACTCTGTGTTGTGATGGTTAGTCTTATATGTCAATTTGGCTAGGCTGTCACATCCATTTATTGAATTAAACATTAATCTAGATGTGTAGATTACTGTGTAGATCTGTCATAGCTATAGTTAATATCTGTAATTAGTTAACTTTAAGTAAAGGAGATAATGTTCAAATATGTGAGTGGGCTTCATCCAATTGTTGAAGGCCTTAAGAGCAAAAACAGCTTTCTTCAAGAAGAAATTCTGTCTCAACACTGCATCATGGTGTCTAAAACTTCCTGAGTTTCCAGGATTCTGGCTTGCCCTATAAATTTTAGACTTGCCAGCCTCCATGACAATGTGAGCCAGTTCCTTAAAATAAATCTCTCTATCACTAAATCTATTTCTCTCTTTTAACCTCTCCTACTGGTTCAGTTTCTCTGTAGAACCTTGACTAATACAACTACCAAGAGGTCTTTAGGGAGAATTGGGGACTGAGAGGTTTGGGGAAAATTTTTCTGAGACCTGTGAATGTCAGGACTCCTGTGGTTAGATTTGAGTTTCTTTGTGTATGATGGCTTCTATGCTTTAAATTTTGAGATGGGGTTGAGGTTTGAGTTTCTAAAGTCCTACTCCAGAAATAGTCATCGTTCTTCTCAGAATGAAGTGAGAACCAAAATAGTTTATCCCCACTCGCAGTGGACAATATAAGCAGAAGCCACCACTTAATGTCTATATTAACATGACTTTGTTATTCCACTGTTTTAACTAGCATGCTTTATGTTATTAGGAGTCTCTTTCCAGGAAAATGATTTGATTGTTCATTATAAGAACATCCCCCAAATCTCATTAACTCTTCAGTGGAAAGCATCAATGGGTAGTTTGCACACTAAGGTTCTTGGGATTTCTCACTATAAAATCCCCCCTTTGCTGTTTCCATCAATACTGGACTGTTGTAGTACAATCCTTACTCAACCCAAATCAACTCCCCGTAGCAAAAGGTCCTCCCTAAACCAAATTTTCAATGCTCAATAAATTCTGATGTTCCTTCCCTGATCAACTCCCCACCCTGACAGTGTCAGAGTTCTGCGGAGAGGGTTCTCTTCCTTATCATGGTGAGCAGGGAATTCAGCTTTATCTTAGCAACAGGCTGTGCTGGTTTTATTGAGGGAGCCAACCATCCACAGAGGGGAGGAGATGATGAACCCGTTACTCCCAGACATAAGTTACATAATTACACTTTTTGTCTGCAGGCAGGATCACTTTCTCATTCATCTTGTGTTCCTATAGGCTTATGAATTAGAGATTGCCACCCCTTTATGAATAGCTTTTGTCCCATACTCTGTTCCCTTTGTTACCTACCCTCATGGGCAGAAAGGTTAGTGAGCATGACAGCTGAGCCTGAAGAGATGCATATGTTCTCTCCATTTCTGCTGCTGTTTTGGTGAGTAGGCAAGCCCTGGTAGGCCTGTTGGCCCCCAGCCTTGGTGAATAAATTGATCCAACTCAGAAGGAGGTAATAGGAAGCTTGGTTTCATCCTCCGGTTGGATCTGTGCCTTCTAATGCAGCTTTGCCAGCAACAAAGCTGACATTTTGACCCCTGCCTGATTCCTGTATCTGTTTTAATTGTTTTAGAATTCACAGAGGGAAGGGATGTGATTGGCATTCTTCTGATTTGTTCTTGTAGCAGATCCAGCCTGCCTGCAATACTTACCCTCTCTGAGTTAGCGTCCCCGTCATCACCGAATGGATGACACGGACAAGCTGTAAGTGTTAAAGAGGTACAGATGTTAAGTCACTTCCAGCTGGAATGGTCAGGAAGAACTTTGTAGAAGAGATGATATTTGAGTTAGCCCTGAAGGGACAGTTCCTTTGCATTGGCAGAAAAGCATAAGGATGATTTAGAAATAAGTTGATTGGAGGTTAGGGAGGGGCTTGATGGGTATGATGGTGAATCCTTGGAAAGGCTAGGAATGTTTAGCCCCAAGGAGAAGTCAAATCTGGCACTGTGGGAGGCTTTTGTTATGGTATAGTGGGAGTTAGAGCAGGAAAAGTGGGCAAGGGCCTGATTTAGCTGGTGTTGGCATTTTAAAAGTGAAAGGCACAATTCTGAAAGGATAACATATTGACTGATGAAATTGGAAATAATTCTTCAAACGTGCAGCTAGGAGGTGATTTTAAAATAATTAGTTCTAGAATCTTGGATTATTTAGTTTTATCTGGTTGCTCACTAAAGGTGGGGTACCCTCTCCCCCATATTATAATTTTTTCAGAAGTATTGAGTTTTTCGTCTCATGCACACCCAATGGCTTTCACACCCAGTGAAGCCTGTCTGTCTCCAACAGATATTTGAGAAGAGGTGAAAAATAAGACAGGAGTCACACTGTGAAACCAAATACCATTACTATAAAATTTAGCATTCATTGTGGTTCTGAGTCATGGTCACATCTACAAAATGAATCAGGAGAGAATTATAAAATACTATTAAGGTATTGACATTTCAACATTTCACAATTTAGCCAGAATCTTTATTTTCTTAGCATGTCGTCAACTTAAGAAAGTCAGCTTAAAGACAAAGTAAAAAAGCACAAATTTATATGAAATAAAGGAATTGAAATTGCAAATGGAGGTAAACCCTTTTTTTTTTTTAACTAAAAGGATGGAAGTAAATAGAAACTTTACTGGAAAAAGCAGAATTTGTATGTCTAACTTACAAAGAATTACAAAATAGCTCAAATAAATGAAAGGCTACAGTCTGGTAACCCAAAAGTATATGCTGTACATAGACAATGTACACTTTTCCATTGGGACATAAATTTTATTCTTTTTTTTTTTTTTTTAAATTTTTTACTTTTATTTATTTTTGAAAGAGAGAGAGACAGAGCATGAGTGGAGGACGGGCAGAGAGAGAGAGGAAGACACAGAATCCGAAGCAGGCTCCAGGCTCTAAGCTGTCAGCACAGAGCCTGACATGGGGCTCGAACCCACGAACCATGAGATCGTGACCTGAGCCGAAGCTGGACACTTAACCAACCCACTTAGCCACCCAGGCACCCCACACAAGTTTTATTCTTTACTGCCAATTCTCCCTTGAGGGTAAGAGTTTTGGGACCTTTTGGGGAGAATGTTGGTGTCCCTGACTGAGGAACTGGCAGAGGATATTCAGGAAAATCCCTGAAAAAAAATATTATGAAGATAGAAAGTGATAGGGCTACTGGGGAAGGTGGTTCTGGATCCATGAAATGGTGAGTTCTAGCTTAACCTCCTGAGACAGACTTGTGCCCTGTGAAGCAGCTATATGAGTGCTAGATATTTTTATTTTTCCTCTCCAGATGCACTCATTCCTCTTCCCCACTCTGAGAGGCTAACCTCTGTGGATTACATTATTGGGTTCCCCTGCCCTCTTGTCGTTGTTTGGGTTTGCCAATGGCACATACCATCAGGATATTGAAGGGTAAAGTTGGGTTTGTCCCTCCCTTGAACTCCCTTCCTGTGGAGTTCTTGTAGGCTGGTTTGATCCTTCAACCAAAGATCACAGCTCTTCTCCAGCGCTGTCTCACAGAGTCCTAGCCATGGTTTCTCATATTCCCCCTACCCCTTCCCCAGCCCTTCAGGTATAGGGATAGTGACAGTTCTCCACTGCTACTTGCCCTGGAGTCTTAGGTTACTCCTTAGATTTCTCTGCATCATGCCCATACTTTTGAAAATAGTCCTTTTAAATAATAACTATATGTTTTAAAATATATGCTGGGATTTTGAAAAATAGATCAAATAAATTTAAAGATGTAAAACTGGAAGCACAGGGCAATGTTGACAAGGAGTAAGCATGACTGATTGTTGCAGTGACTGGGGTAGGAGTGAGGGGGGGTTGGAGAAAGAATCTCCTCTCTTGCATCTAGAAGATCCACTGAGACCTGGTAGGGGTCTCAACCAATGACAGTGTCAGTGACTAGAACACAGGTGTTGGCTTTCTTTGGATGTTCCAGGTGTCTTATTCAATACATGTTTTACAGTTTGGTAAATGTAGAGCTGTTTCTAAAGCAACTTGCTTCTGATGGGGCAGGTTTTTCCAGTATCTTGATGGCACATGTAGAATTCTAGTACCTCCAAAAAGGTGGTGAATGAATCCGTTAGTTATGTGTAAGCATTCTAGGGAGTTTTGAGGATCTCGATGGGAGATATATCCTTAGAAAAGAGATGAGGCTATTTTTTGTAAATAGATGAGACCAGGGCTTGAGTTATTTTACTGATATTGTATTGTCTGTAATTAATTATAATACTTCAGTTTAGGCTGTGATATATATGTACACAGTAGATTAATTTATACCCTAAAGTTAAATTAACATTTGAGGTTAATTAATACTTCATGATACCCTAACTGGAAATCCAAACTTCAGAATAGGTGATAGCTATTTGAGTCTGCACAACAGGCTTCACTATTTAGCATAAGGGACGAGAAATACTTTTTCGTTGACTAAAAGAATTTTTTTTTTTTTAAAAAAATTTTTTTTTTTTCAACGTTTTTTATTTATTTTTTGGACAGAGAGAGACAGAGCATGAACGGGGGAGGGGCAGAGAGAGGGAGACATAGAATCGGAAACAGGCTCCAGGCTCCGAGCCATCAGCCCAGAGCCCGACGCGGGGCTCGAACTCACGGACCGCGAGATCGTGACCTGGCTGAAGTCGGACGCTTAACCGACTGCGCCACCCAGGCGCCCCTAAAAGAATTTTTTTGAACAAGAGGGAGTGTGAGCTGGGGAGAGGGGCAGAGAGGGAGGGAGAGAATCTTAAGCAGGCTCCACACTCAGCGTGGAGCCGGATGTGGGGCTTGATCCCATGACCCTGGGATTATGACTTGAGCTAAAAATCAAGAGTCAGACACTCAACTGACTTAGCCACACAGGTGCCCTAAACGAATGGTTTCTAAGATATGCGGTTGGCAATGATGATCCCCCTGATACCTTGTCATTGCGTGAATGGGTCAAAATCTGGTGAGTCTAGCCACTTCAGCATATTTCCCTAGATACAGCAGTTAGCTCATCCCTACTTGCTACCCTTCCTCACTTTGAATATGGGAGATTCTAGTTGATCCTACTGTGAGGACATTGCATTTACTTCAGAGTGAGCTTTTTATTCAAAATCACTGTTGGATTAAAAATAAAGGACAAAAAATGGGGACTTCACGGAGCTTACAGCGACAACTTTGCGTCAGTCGGGATAGCCAGGCTGTGCTGCAGTAACAAATTACACTTAGAATCTCACTGCCTTAAAACAACAAAGGTTTGTTTCTTTCTCATTCTGTATGTCCACTGAGGGTTTGTTCTGCATTGCTATCACTCTCAGAGCCCGACAGAGCAGCCATGAGCTGGACCTTTGTTCATTGTCTTAGAAGAAGGAAAGACTGAGCTCTCTCTGGAGGGTCTTGTATGGGCAAATATGAAGCTATCTTTGTGACCACAAGGTAGATAGTTGGAGATATTTGGGTAACAGCACTATGAATACCACAGTTTGAATGACTGTGTTGGTATTCCTACTTGTTAAACGTTTGCATGAGTGGCAGACTTTAGCCTGAGACTTACTTTCACTGTAACCTACCACCTGGCAGAGAGGTTGGGGGAGAGGAAACACAAAGTCCTCAACTATTTTTAATATATGGAAGCTATTGCTATTTATTCACAAAATATTGGGCAATCTTTGAATGGCAATTGAGCGTAAGTCAATTTGAATCAAGTGGTATACGAAAAGAAGACATGATTTCCCACTGATGAAAAGGGGCATGCTGGTTCCAGTGTTTCAGCTCATGTCCTGTGTAGCCTAAATGCTTGTCATTGACGATGGGGCAACTGCTGTGCAAAGAGAAAACTCTGAAGACAATGTCTGAGGAATATTGTAGATTCGCTTTCTTTCTTTCCATCTTCCTTCCTGTTTTTCTAGCTTACTCTTTGCACTTAGTAAATATTTCAACATCTTGATGATGATTTTATGGGGATTCATGGCACCAAAGAGGGAAAATTTGACTTTCTCTCACTCAGCTGTACAAGCAGGTGGGCTCTTTTAAATGATCTCCTCAACTGTTAATGATTCTGAAGCCCTATTTGAAAGTTCCTCCCTTTAGTCCCCAAGGTCACAGTGTATTCAGAAAATCTTCTAAATGAGAGTTAATTTCCAGCAAACAATATCCCTGCATTCACTGCCAATTAACTGTAGCCTAGAGCTAAGCATATGATTTGGGGACCAAAATTCTTGCAACACACCATACAAAAAGCAATTATAGTCTTGTTTTTCTTATAACCAGTTAAGTGGTAGAGGAAATAAAACTGTTACTTAGTAATTATCCCACTCTGCCCAACTTCCTCCATAATTTAATAGGCATAAAATCCTTTTAAACCTCAAATTATTCAACAATGTATCTAGTAACCTAGGTAAGTCACCTTACGTTTTGCCAGGTAAACCGACCAACCAACCAAGCACTTAAAATGTTGAAGTTAAAATATGTAACATCTAGAGACAGCTTTTCTCAGGAATGTTTAAATTCCATTATTTAGTGTTCTGAATACAAAATAATTACGTTCAAAATTCAAAAAAGTCAGCCTTACCTGTGTCACGACTGAGCAATCCTTTGGGATAGACACCTATGTGTTTACCTTGCTCTGAATGTACAAAGAGATCTGCTTGGGAAGTGGTTTGTATGTTAACAACAATCCATGTAAAATTTTTTCTTCTTGAATCTCAAAAACAAAAGTTTGCCTACTTACAGAGTGAGTGGCATCCAAAATATTGCTGATTTAAATGCAGTATTTTCTATTGCAGTTTCATGAACTAAAGGAACAGCTTCTTAACGATACCAACAGATCTTCATAAATTTATATTTATGATTAAGTTGACTTCATGAAGAATACATTCACTTTTCTTTTTAAAAATTCTGACCTATAAAACAAATAGAAATCCTAGGTGAGATATGAGAATGGAAATGGAGCGGTGTTGAATGTGTAGGGAGAGAGTGAGGCCAACCTGGGGGTCCTGGTAGCTTTATCAATTAGCAAACCATATGGTCAGACCTCCTCAAGATAGGGAATCTTGTGCATTTGGACAAGATTTGTTTTTAGCCTCCCTTCAACATTTCCTTTGGTTTTCTTAGGAGCTTCAAGCTCCTGATATTTTATATGCTCTGTCATTCCTCCTTTTAATAAAACACATCTATCCCGGGTTTCATTCTGTTATTCTGCAAAATGGCAATGATTCAAAGAGATTGTGTATAAACTGTTAGAAAGCTGATGTGCTACCCTTTATGATGGCATAATGCTTCAAACTGGTGAAGACATTCCAGGCCCTAACAAAGGCCTCAACAAGTCAGATTCACTGACACGTTTAGGAAACCATAGATGTGAAATTCCAGCACTATCTATGCTTGGCATATTGAGGAGTGTTCAATACCGTAAATGAAAAAATATGTATGTAAAAGCAAATACATCTGATAAGATGGATCCTTCTATTTCTGTAATATAGAAGTGCCTACCTAGACATAGAAAAAAAGTCATTTTATTTCCACTTGTAGAGATTATATGTTTTTAGGTAATTCCTACAATTAGGATCTTAGAAGAATATTGGGAAACACCTTGTTTATCAAAGAAGGTTTGTTAAGAGTGCAGATTTTGGTGGGGCTTCTGGCGCTCAGTCAGTTAAGCGTCCAACCTTGGCTCAGGTCATGTTCTCACGGTTCGTGGGTTCGAGCTCGTCATTGAGCTCTGTGCTGACAGCTCAGAGCCTTGAGGCTGCTTCAGATTTTGTGTCTCCCTCTCTCTCTCTGTTCCTCCCCTGCTCATGCTCTCTGTCTCTCAAAAATAAAGAAACGTTAAAAAAATTTAAAAAAATAATGATTGAAGATTCTGGGACTGTATCTCAAAACTGTTGGCTTAGACTCTCAGGCTAGCATGGCCCAGGAATCTGTACTCTACCATGATTCTTATGTGTTCTAAAGTTTAAGACCCACTGCTGCTCAGGGACATGGCACCTTTGCACCAATGGTTAAACTTGGTTTGGTTATAACTAGGTTACCTTTTATAGTGGATACAATCATATGAAAAATCTGGAGAATCTGAAAATTTTCAGATTATAGAATGTATTTACTCATCTCTTTTTAATTACTCTCATCTTTTTTTTTTTTTTTAGAATCCAACTCTAATAATTACAATCTAAATTATTTAAAAGTACCCTCTGCTTTTCAGAGATTTCTAAAAGAAGGAAGGTAACAACCACAAAGAAAAGGTCAAGGACAGTGAGGATTTGTACCTTTCAGTCTTCCCTCCATTTCCTTGTGTCTTACAAACTCATTACATACAGAAATAAGTAAATAAATGAGTATTTGTCATAATAAATACATATACATATGTAGGTATTTTTAAAAAAAATTTTTTTTTTCAACGTTTTTTATTTATTTTCGGGACAGAGAGAGACAGAGCATGAACGGGGGAGGGGCAGAGAGAGAGGGAGACACAGAATCGGAAACAGGCTCCAGGCTCCGAGCCATGAGCCCAGAGCCTGACGCGGGGCTCGAACTCACGGACTGCGAGATCGTGACCTGGCTGAAGTCGGACGCTTAACCGACTGCGCCACCCAGGCGCCCCTACATATGTAGGTATTTTAAAAACATTGTAGTTTAGGTCTTAGCCATGCCATAAATTGAATGTGTAGACTAGAGTCAGGCAGTCCATCATTGAAAATGGGGGTTAAACTCTCTTATTTCCTTTTTTTTTTTTTTTTTTAATTTTTAATGTTTTTGTCTATTTTTGAGAAAGAGAGAGAGAGAGAGAGAGACAGTACCAGCAGGGGAGGGGCAGAGAGAGAGGGAGACACAGAACCCGAAGCAGGCTCCAGGCTCTGAGCTGTCAGCACAGAGCCCAATGGGGTGCTAGAACCCGTGGACTGTGAGATCATGACCTGATCCGAAGTCAGACGCCTAACTGACTGAGCCACTCAGGAGCCCCTTGATCCCTATTTTCAAACTGTTGTCCCTTCAGTGGGTGTCTGGAGTGGTTGCCAAACATGAGATGGGGTTCAGGAAATGCTACCCCAAAATATGGCACCGTGGCATGTTGACTATTTTAGGGTAAAGGAGTTTAGGGAAATGGAAGGAGCAGGAAGGTTACTGTGACCTTCTGTCCCACTCTCAACTCTTTCTCTTGAAACAGTTCATCATAGAACGCTGATGTGAGAGATGTCTTCCCTATACTGGGAGGGATGCCTAGGAGAATCCTGAGGAACAGGCCTTGCTAAGTTTCCCCCAGTTAAAAAATTTTTTTTTAATGTTTATTTATTTTTGAGAGAGAGAGAGAGAGAGAGAGAGAGAGAGAGAGAGAGACACAGGGCAAGTGGGGGAGGGGGAGAGAGGGAGGGAGACAGAATCTGAAGCAGGCTTCAGGCTCTGAGCTGTCAGCACAGAGCCCAACGGGGGGCTCAAACCCACAAACTGTGAGATCACGTCCTGAGCAAAAGTCGGACGCTCAACCAGTTGAGCCACCTAGGCACCCCAAGTTTCCCCCAGTTTAAACAGTTACCTCCTACTCCTTGATCTATCATCTTCCTCTATGGATGTCCACTCATCATCAAACCTAACATAAAAATACTCTGGTTATTGTTTCTTCAGGTCTTAGTTTCCTTATGAAGTGTCCCATGTCAAGTAAATCTTATATTAAAAAAAATGTATATTAAAAAAATTTTCTCCTATTCATCTGTCTTTGTCAGTTTTTCAAATCTTGCCAGGGACAAGATTTTCTGGCATAAGAAAATAACCCTCTCCTGTCCCCAACATGGATAAGTGGAAAACCCAAGTATGCAGGGCCCCAGGCTCCCACTCTTGCCTTAAGCAAACCAAGCTCACTTTAATGTTTGCTACATTGGGGGCCCATAAAAAGTACAATCGGAGCAACAACAACAACAACAACAACAAAACTTCAGATTCCAGTCTGATTTCAAGGTCAGAGAAATACGTCTCAGTTTTCTTAAGTGCTTAAAAGGATTAGAGTCTGCCCCAAGCTAACAGCAGGGAAGCTTCGTTTCTTTTTTTTCGGAGTAGTGTAATTCCCGTTGGAATGGAAGGTAGAATTTCACTCTGTGTCACAAAGTTAGTAGGGAAAGAAGGTTCCTGTTTCCTAAGTTACTCTGATGAGGGTACTTATCCCCCAAGAAAGCTAGACTTATCCACTTAGAAAGCCACTGACAGTACCTGCTCTTTGTATGTGTGTTCTTCCCCAAGTTATTCATTCTCTGTCTCAGGTTGTTAATTAAAAAAAACAGGGCTGTTAATATTTACCCTTACCCTCTTCACAGTGAACTCTGTAATAGTGATTGATCGTAATAACCTGACAATCAGTTCGTATTCAAAAGATAGGCACTGTAAGCGCAAATGGGATGGTTCTGATTCGATGGTGATAGTAATGAGGTACCAAATCAACAATTTTTCAAAAACAAATCTAGAAAGCTCAGCAAAATTTTCATGTGACTAAGTTAGATGTCTATCTGTAAAGGCAGCCTGGTCTGGGTCTAGGTCCAGTGCATGGGATTCAACATGACTTTGATCTCAGCTGCTTTGATCTTGTCTCATACTCCATCTCAGTCACCCAATCCCATGGGCATGCCTTAAATGCTAATGCCAAGTATACCTGCATACCTTTGCCCTCTCAATTTCAAGCATCTCATACTCATATCAATTCTTCAACCCCATTAGGACCTTTAATCCAAGAATGTTAGTATATTTTCACTGTCCCTCGGCTCTGCCATGTCTTCACTTTCTTTGTTTCTTCATTTAGATCCCAGTCTCCATCATGGTAATCACTCTGCTGCCTGCATTCTTGACACTTTTGTCTCTCTTCAGTATGTTTGGCAAAACTCCAACTCTGATAAATCTCTTTTCTCTGCACTCAAGCAACAGAGAAAAATATAACCATGATGACTAAGATCACTCTAAATATATAACCACATAGCTCTAGTTGGCTTGGCACATCCATGGCATTGCCCCTTTCAGCATTCTCATACTCCCATATATTGTTGGAATTAGATTCAGTGGCACATAACAGAAACCCACTGATGGATCTTCTAATATAAAACACAAAAAGGTAGTTCTTGGCTTCTTTAGCAGTCACACAGAGTCATGAGAGACCCAAGAAACTTCCATGTCTCTGCCCTGCCATGCTTTGCACTCAACGTCTATCCCCGAGGTAAGATAGATGGCGGCTGAAATGTCAATCACATCTGAGTTACAAGAAGTAGAAAGGAGGAAGGGGAGAAACAAATGAGGCCCCTCTGAACAGAAGCACTTTTCTGGTAGTCTCATAGCATTTTTGCATACTTCTCTCTTGCCACAATTTAGTCGACTGGTCACACTTAACTGCAGGGGAGTTTGGAAAATACAGACTTTCTTCTAGGTAACCAAGGGCCCAGCTAAAAATAGTTCTCTTACTAAGGAAGAAAGAGAAAATGGATATTAGGCAAATTATTGTTACATACCTTCTCTTCTCTCCTCAGATTTCAACCTCTCCTCTCCCTGCCCTGCCTCCCACTAAGACCTTGCTTATTTTGCTGAGAAACTAGAAGCAGTTGGAAGGAACATTCACATACTTCCACCAGCAAATTAACCAACCAATTAGGTTCAACTTCACTTACTCCTTTAGCTGTTGTTCCATTTCCCTGCTCTCCTTGAGAGTAAACTTGTCTATTGCCTTTTCCACTTTCAGTAGAATCTAGTGCAATAAGCCTTCTGTCCTCTGAAACTGGGTGGTCAAGGTTACCAATGACCTCCATGTTGTTAAATCCAAATCTGGTGGTCCTCATCTTACTGGATGTAGTCCTCATCGTACTGACAAAGTTTCTCATTCGCTCGCCCTTGAAACTTTTCCAATTTTTGGCATTCAGTAGCACACCACAGTCTCTTGGTTCTCCACCCGCCTCTCCAGCTATTCAGTCTCCATTCTCTTTCCTGGATCCTTTTCATCTTTATGACTTTAACATTTCCATTTGGATGTCTAACAGAAATCCCACCTTTAACATGTCCCAAACTAAAATTCTTTGTCTAACTCTTACCTTCCAGTTTTCCCCATCTCGACTGGTAGCAACTCTATCATTATTATTGCTCAGGCCAAAAACCTTGAAGTCATCATTGCCTTTTCTCTTTGTTTTATGTTGCACCTCCTAACAGAAAGTCCTGTTGGTTCCATGTTCCAAACATTTACATAGCCTGACCATGTACTTCTGTAAGAGCCTAGTGCAAGCAAACCCCAAATTTCTCACCGGACCAGTGTAATTAGATGCTCTGTTTTTGTCCTCTCCCTAGAAGTGTCTTCTCAACATTGTAGCCAAAGTAACCCTTTAAAAATATGTTATATGCCACCACTTCTCTGATAAAAATATTTAAATAAATTCCCATTTTAGAATAAAACCCAAACTTCTTAGCCTCTTAACAAAACTTAACAAGGTCCTAACATGATCTAGACCCTGCTACTTCTCTAACCTCATCTGCTATTTCCTTATACTTCCTTATACTCCAGTCATACAAACCTACTTGCTATTTATTAAATATATCAAGAACATTTTCAACTCTGGGTCTGTGCACTAGGCATATCTTCTGTCTGGGATATTCTTCCTCCAGTTATACATCTCGTGCTGTTACTTATTTTATTCAGTTGTTTACTCATATGTCACCTGCTTGGAGAGCTCATATCTACTGCCCTGTTTATTTATTTACTTATTTATTTATTTTTTAAATATAATTTATTGTCAAGTTGGCTAACATACAGTGTATACAGTGTGCTCTTGGTTCTGGGGATAGATTCCGGTGATTCGTCACTTACATACAACACCCAGTGCTCATCCCAACAAGTGCTCTCCTTAATGCCCATCCCCCATCCCCCCCCCCCCCCCCCCGCTCCCCCCTTAAGCCCTATTTAAATAGCACTTCCTTGCACTTTCTGTCACCTCTTCCTGCTTTGCTTTTTGTATGACACTTAGCATCATCTGGAACAGTTGCTTGTTTGTTTGTTTGTTTCTTCTTTGACTTCCTCCATTAGAATGTAAATTTCAGTAGCATGAAAAGATCTTATCTTTTTTTCTCTTCACTTGTTTATTTCCAGCATCTAGAACGTTGCCTGGACTACAGTAGATATTTAATAAATATATATTAAATAATGATGTCTCTTGGAAACCAACTTGTGTATCGAGAGCTATGTTGCATACCTCCTGAATTCCTTGTGAGATCAGCTGCAGACCAGTTGTGTTTGGCCATAAATTAATTCCTTTAGGGCTCCTGCCCAAACCCTGCTCATACCCTGGATGGATTTTCTGGCCTCACCACTGTCAACATTCAGGATAGGGATAAAAGAACAGATGTGAGAGCTAGACACTCTGGCTCACAGCCACCTGATTGGAATCCCTTTGGAGTCTCCATGTTCTTCTCAGATTTTTTTGAGAATAGACAAAAGGATGCATTACAAAGTGAGAATAGAGTAAGTAAACCTGATGCCTGCCTTTTCGTATGTATTCATTACTCTTTGGTTACAACTATCTGAACATTCTTTTCATTTTGTGGGAATCCATCATGCTGTCCATCTTGTTGAATGTGGGGTATTATCTTACATTATGGAAGCCCAAAATTTCTAATATTCTCTGTGCCTGGAGAAGAGGCTAAAGAGTGGGCACGTGACTCAGACTTGGACAATCTAATGTCTCCTGGTGACTTTAAATCTTCGTTGAACAGCACAAAGATAATGGCACCAATATCATGAATATTGACATGGCCCAGGGGTGGGGGGCAGTGACATCTAGGGGTGAGTAGTTGCAATGTCTTATAGTAGTGTGGTCTCCTGGCTGTCTAGCCTCTGCAGTTACCTTGGTTCCTTTCCATTTTATAGGCTTGGTCTCCCAAGTTTTTGTTGATTCTGTCAAGTCTTCATGTCCTTCCAATAAATTGCCTTTGATTAAGACAACCAGAGTCAGTTTCTGTTGCTTGCATTCAAGAGCTCTTAACAGATACAGAAGGCTAAAACGACCGCATAACAAAAAACAAAACAAAAGGAAACTTTGTGTGAAAACAACATGATAACTTCTATATTACTTTCTATCATATGAAAATTAATGTGCGTAGTACTAATTGGACTATTTTGGTATAGTATCTTTATTATCTTAATAGTAGTGATGGATAATTTTATGTATCAACGTGGCTAGGCCACAGTATCTCCAGATATTTGCTCAAACATTATTCTAGATATCTCTGTGAAGTTTTTTTTTTTCCACACAGGATTAATATTTAAGACAGTAAACATTGAGTGAAGCAGGTTACTTTCCACAGTATGAGTGGGTCCCATTCAGTCAGTTGATGGTCTTAAGGCAAAGACTGACTGGCCCTGATGAAGTGGATAATCTATTAGCAGACTGCCTTTGAACTTGAAGTGCAGTTTTCCCCTGGGTCTCTGGCCTGCCGCCTACCCTGCAGATGCTGAACTTGCCAGCCTCCACAATTGCATGAGCCAGTTCCTTAAAATAAATCTCTCATTTTCTTTCTGTATACACATTGTATTGGTTCTGTTTCTCTGGAGGATCCTGACTAATACGATAGTTAAACATATAACACTGCGATAGGCACAGATCTCTGTTGTGTGTGCTAAGTAGCTCCAATAATACTCACTCTATGGTGCAGTTATACACCCCCACCCCCTTGTTGGATTTGGGTGAAGATTCTTTATGGAAGGACTGGATGGCTCTCTGGGGTCCTGTATTATGCAGCTGGGAGCAGCAAGCCAATGTAATCTGCCTTATTTCTGTTATAATCTACTTTTGTAGATTTGCTATGAGTATCAAACAAATGAGATGGTTCATGTGATGGTGCCAGATGAACCATAGAAAATGGCATAAGTGCCATTTAATAAGGGGTGTGTGAGCATTCAGGAGAAAAACTTTGAAAGCAACGTTGTCACATCATGTCTCCATTCCACCAGCATGCTCCTCTGCCCAGTTTCCCCTGATTTAAAAAGTTAAAGCAAGGAGAAAGAAGGAATAGCAAATCTTATCTGCTCTCAGTTTACTACTGCAGAAGTGTCTCCTTTCCTACGGTTCCTAGAGTAATCCTTCTCACACCACTTCCCCACCCTGGTAGATGTGGAGACATGCCACATCAAGAATCCTCCTTGATTCTCTGCAGCAGAGTGTGGTCCGTAGGTAGCATCAGCTTTCAGCTCCTTCAGGTGCCGCCTCAGCTGCAGACTTCCCCTGACCTTCTTGACTCACCTGGATCCCTTCCCTGGAGGGCTACACCCAGGGCTGAGTGATGGAGAGATGAAGGCCTGGCTATTTCTGTTGGAAGCTGGCCAATTCTGAAGAGCCGTGCTTGTTCCTGAGCTTCCTACTGGGTTGGCCAAGGCATGGTTAGGCCTGCATCTTAGTTCTACCTTGCTCTTTACCCATTCATGCTTCATCTCTCTTTCTTCCCTTCATGTGTCTTGATCCTTCATAAACATCTTACACCCCTTCTGGTCAGTACCTGCTTCCAGAGAACCCAACCTGTTACACCATCTTTAATCCTTTAAATGGTTGCCCATTTGCCCCCCAGAGCTTCTCGACAGGAGTACGTGGTGGTGTGCCAGTCCAAATAGTGCCTGGCACGTAGTAGGGGCTCGATAAATACTTACTGGCTGTTGGTGTGCAGAGTTCCAGGATGAGTAGGAGAAACCCAGCCCCTCTCCTCTGCCACTTCCTGGAGCGTTAGTTTCTCAATGGAAATTAAAACATTAAAAATGTTCAAATAAACATGGATATCTTATAGACTAGGGCATAAATTAGCATGAATTTTAAAGTTGAAACATATGAATTTCAAATAATTTTGGCCCAAGCTGGAAGTTGCTTTAATCTTCAGCTTTAAATCCTGAGGGAAATATATTGGTTCTGTGTTATCAGGACATTTATTAATAATCTGAGAAGTTCTGATCTTCTATATCCTGACCTACATAGTATAGCATAAAACTTTTCCCGTCATCTGCTACCAGCATCTTTGCAGCCAGATCTCCTGCTTTTCTGGACGACATGCTTCACTCTAGCTTTGCACACATGCCTTAAGTCACACCTTGCCCCCACTCCATCATCCTTACCCTGATGAATACTTTTCATTTAAGAGTGAGAACAAAAGTCACCTCCCATGTGAACCTGAATCTCTTAGGCAGAGGCTGAACTGTTGCCTCCTTTGGTCTCACATCGTATCTAGTCTGTATGGTTTCAGTAGAACGTGTTTTACTTGCTCTGTCATCTTAATCTGGTTACATTTTCCACTGTTGGAAGGTGATCCCACCTCCCCGCCACCACCAGTACAGAAACTACCTCTTCTTCATTTTCTTATCCCCGGTGTATCGTAGAGTACCTGGCACAGAGTAGGTGCTCATATTTGCATAAATGAATGCAAATAGAGATAAAGGGTGATCTGTTACTGAGGTGTAGTAGCCAAAGAAATACTGGGTGGGGATATTTTTTAACTCGATTAACAGAGCTCTATATGTTTTCCCTTTATAGAAAATGTTACTTCTTGTAAAGTGTTCGAAATACGAAAGCACAAAGAATATTTCCAACTGGAATAGATGATTTCAAGAAGGACATCTGATAATGACATGAAGGGTACACTATGGTGCCCCCATTGCCGTACGTTCTCGGGGGCACTTTCAGATCCCTGCTTTTGTCATGATTAGGAAATTACTTCTGTTTCACATTTTGGTTGTGAAAAATAATTGATGTGAGCTTCTTTCTCCCAGAGGGTTTGAGGTTGGCCAGGAGATCCAGATCTGCCTTCTGCAAGTGGTGCTTGAAGTTTTCATACATATTGTGGGAAAACAACTGTTTTTCATTAGCTTAGCCTAAAATAAAAACCAGTTAGCCTTTTGAACATTTAATGAGTTATTTTCTTGGTTGCTTGGGTGGAACATTTCTCTGAAGTTGAGCAAATATATTAGAAGCATGTCCCAATCTGTCAAACGTGGTGTGTTGACTTTACCCAGAATTTTGCTATTAATAATTTCTTGATAAACGGCCCTTTAATCCTTCTGGTTTTGTAGACTGAACCTTTCTGATATCAAAGGATGAAGAAAGAGACACAGTAAACCCTTCTATAAACACTGAAGGGAAGTTGGTAGGAGGCTCTCTGGCCCTGATGTGGTTTGCAAAATACATCAAAAGAGAGCAATAGGAAATAATAATCATAAGGAAGAATGGAAAACTGTGGCATAGATATAGTTTTCCTTTGGTAGGAATCTTACACCATCATACCGTTTGACGGGAATAGTTAGGAATGGTAGGTAATAAATAGATTTTAGTATTAAGAAGAACTGGAATAATTAATTGTATCTTTCCATTTTATGACAAGTAGGCAGACCTACAAACCATATGTTTTCTCCTTTCTTTCAGCAATTTTATTTTGATTTTACTGTTCTTGGCAGTAAACTTACATTCTATAGGTTAGTTCATCTGCTCTGTTTGCAATGACTATATGTGTCATAGTGTCATATAATAACCATATGATATGATAGTATATGTGTTTCTCTGCCAGTAGACAAAGCAAATGAAGTTATGGTTGTTTTTATTAACAAATACAGAATTTGCTGAGTAAAGCTGGGACACAGACAGGATAAAGGATGAAAATAAACATAATTTGAGCTCGTTTTAAATGCACGGTGACATTTCGTAAAAAATATACTTAGCTGCATAACTTTTTGATAAAGCAAAGATTAGAGGAGTGAAACGTGGGAGTGATTCTATTAATGTTTCTGGTAGAGCTTCCTCTATTCTTAAGACCTCAAGAATTTTTCAGATACATACGCTAATAATTGTATAAAGAGGGCAGGGAAAACAGCAATTTATTATGATGACTGGATTAAGTACTCTGGCACGGAACAGAGAAAAGCAAGCATCTCTGCAGATGGGAATGTGGCCACATAATGTTTTCAGTAACAGATTTCTATGGAGGATTTTTTGGCATGAGGGATGAACATTCATATTGCTGGAATTGCCATATGAGTTATATTGGTGGCTATTTTAAGATAAACTGGAACCTGTTAATTATTTCTTGGCCTCTATAGTTCTGATTTATGTATCAGAGGATGAGAAAGTTATAAGTTGTTGACATCTGTCCACTGCAGTATTATTAGGCCAGGTGTTCATGGTTGTGAAATCATTTGATAATTAAAAATTTTGCTTAGCATTTCCAAGGCAGGGGTTTAGAGTACACTGACCATTCCAATGAAGATGTTCTCATTAAGTCAATTCTGACTGGAGGGAGCAGACTAGAACTCTCAGTAAGAAGGGGTATTCTTACCATTGTCAGATTTTCTGATCCTCAGAGCTTTATGAGGAAATGTGATAATAATAAGGTCAATCTCATAGTATGTCTACTATGGGAACTAAATGCAACTATGTATGTGAAGGGCACTTTGTAAATTACAAGGTACCAAACAGAATCTCTAATTACTTCTATTTCAAAACGAGTAATGTTACTTCTGGTAGATGCTGATGATACCATGCACTGCATCCTGTCGGGCCTTCCGATTTTAGTGCCACTGAGGTGGACAGATCCATGCAAGTGACCAGAATCCCTCATCAAGTGTGGGAAGTGGCATCTTTCTACTCTGCTGCCTTAGAGGGCCTTTCTGGAGCCACAGATGGATGATCAGGCACCCAGAGACAGGCCTTGGAAGTGCGGGGAAGTTAATGCACTGTGGAGCAGTCTTGCCTCAAAGGCTAATGGAAGGCAGCGCGTGACTATTCTGGGCTTGTCGTCTGGTGAGACAAGTCTGAGGCTCCTCAGCAGGAGTGAGCTGTACTTGTCCACAGAGGTAACCAGCACACCAACATACAATTTTATTGTCTTTGCTCGCTCTCCTGGATTGCTTTTGCCTCTCCCTCACCTCTGCTTTCTGGGGCTGACTCCTATAAAACCATCCGCACCCCAGCCCTTGTCTCAAGCTTCGCTTTCTGAGATACTATCCTAGGCTGGCTAACTTCCTCTGGACATTTTAGCATAGTGCTAATGAAAAAAAAAAAGACATCAAACTGCTGCAAAAGGAGATATTTCTGTAAGCACCCTATGGAGAAGATTCTTGGCAGTGGGTTTTACCACCATACTGGAGGGATTAAGAGACTGCTGTGAAGATAGTCAAGGTATTTAGGACTTCTGAAGTTTCAGAGCTGTTGTCTTCAGTGTTTTTCAATCCTTTAATTACAGAAAAAGGTCCCAAATGTGGGGAGCAGGAGCCCAATCAGTTCTTCTTGAGTCGTTAAAATACTACTGGCTAAAATACTGCTGTGATAAAGTGCTGTGGAGCGGGGTGACTAAGAGAAGGACGGACACACATCAAAGGAACAAGTAAGGAGGAAAAAGTAGGCATAATGGGTAATTGAATCCCCACGCTTTTCTTCGCTCTGTGTTTCAGGGTTCCTTACAATCCAGTGTTCATCCTGCAACTGCTGGGAACTCAGTGTATTGTTCACGCTGTGCTCCCCTGCAGCTGCTCAATAAACAATTTCCAAATGAGTGAAGACATTAACTGGATTTTGTCCCCTTAGGAATGTGGTGGGAGCACGGGCCCTGGACCAGAAAGTGGCAGAACTGTCTCAAGCCCAGGGTCCGTCACTAACCCAGGACACGGATTAATATTGGCAGCTCAACCAGTCACAGTGGTCTGGGTGCCCAACAGTCAAATGGAGGCCTTTAATTGGTCTCAGAGTTCTAAGGAACCATGTTAAAGCACTGGGCTTTGAAGTCAGGCACAAGTGGGTTGGAATCCTGAGCATGTAAGAAGTGAGACCTTGTGAAAGTTAGTTTACTGTTCTAATCCTAAAGTTTTGATTCTTTCTTTTTCTTTCTCTCTCCCTTTCTTTCTCTCTCTCTTTCTTTCTTTCTTTCTTTTTCTTTCTTTCCCCTTCCTTCCTTCCTTCCTTCCTTCCTTCCTTCCTTCCTTCCTTCCTTCCTTCTTATATTTATTTTGAGGGGGGAGGGGCAGAGAGAGAGGGGAGAGAGACTCCCAAGCAGGCTCCATGCTCAGCATGGGATCACCAACCTGGATCACAAACTGAGTGAAAATCAAGAGTCAGACCCCTATGTGACTGAGCCATGCAGGTGTCCCAAGTTTTTACTTTCCTTTTTTTTTGATTTGTTTTTCATGTTTATTTATTTTTGAGGGAGAGAGAGAGAGAGATAGAGTGTGGGGAAGGGGCGGAGAGAGACGGAGGCACAGAATCTGAAGCAGGCTCCTGGCTCTGAGCTGTCAGCACAGAGCCCGATGTGGGGCTTGAACCCACAAGCCATGAGATTATGACCTGAGTCGAAGTTGGATGCTTTAACCGACTGACCCACCCAGGCACCCCTCAAGTTTTGACTTTCTTCAAGGGATGTAATGATACTTTCCTCTCTCGGTTGTTAGGATGCTAACATTTAACATTTATAAAGTTTCTGTTACATAGTAGTCTTAATTTTTATTATCCTCTGCTATTTTCTTCTGTTAGTGTGTTTTGTAAATCTCTATTTACCTGCCGAACTACCTAGGCTAAAGGAAATAGAAGGAGGAGAAACAGAGGACCAGATAATCCACGGCTTGGGAATAAACTCTTTAAATATCAAGGAGCTATTTCTATTTGGTGCTGTATATACAAATATTAAAGACATGCCATCAGTGAAATTGGCATGCATGCCAGTGATTCATTTTCCAGAAAGACTAGTATTTTTGAACTTTGTTGAAACTGAACTCATTTTATTTTGGGTCCTCCAGATTTCTATTGCCTCTGTGTTGTTTTCATTTTCTCTGTCTTTGGCTTTTATGGGTATTCGGCTTCCTTCTGTTAAGAGCTTTCCCTCTCCTCCTCCTTTTGCCCCCGAGGGCTTTGAGCCTCCCCGGGAGTTTGTGGTACCTTGGCGAGCGCTGTGTGGTATGTTTGTTCTTGTACTGACCTTTCCTGCCAGTTCCTGTGCTTTCCAGCCCCCTCCTTTAGAAAGAGCCAAGCATTTATTTGTCCATCAAGTGTTTTATTTTTGTAGCTCCTAATCTTCCAGTTCAGTGGATGCATTCCGGGCCAGAGGCTGCCTAAATTACTTTTCAACAAACATTGTCCTCCGAACTCTCCTTCCTGGGTGGGAACTGAAAGATCGTTTGATGGGAGTGGGCAACAGAACTGAGGAATAAGCTGGGGGTCTGCACGAACTGGAAGCCGGGCCTTACCTGGTAATGTGCTTAGATTTGTGAAGACCCATTGGTGTTACAAAGAGTTCTCCTTATTTCAAATTAAACCCCTTACAAAGAAACATTTTTTTGCTTGGGAGGTTTATCCTGTTTCTGTGGCAAAAATAGCTCTCACTCTTCACCTCTCCCTATATCCCTTACATTTGCAATGGGAGGTTTTGTATCTTCTCCCATGCGGGCAATCCTTGGCGGGGCTTGTGACTTTCTTTGACAAATAGAATGAATCCATCAGGTGATTGTGTGTGAATTAAGAGCTTGGTCTCAAGACACCTTAGGTGCCTCTCTACTCTTCCTTTTGGAACACTGTCAGTCGTTATGGGAACAGGCCTGGACAGCCAGGTGGAGGATGAGATCCTATGTGGACTATAGTGGAGTCATTTCAGTTTCCCAGGCAAAACTTCAGATATGAAAGAGCTTAGCCAAGACAATCAAGCCTGCTCTCGATTGGTAGAACCATTTAAGTGACTGTAGACTCATGAGTCATAATAAAGGGTTATTCTAAACTGGTACATTTTGGGATGGTTTGTTGTGCACCAGAGCTAACTGATTTGGGGTTTTATAAACCCACAAACACACATTATGTTAAATTGGTTGTTTAGATTCTAGATGGATAATGACAAGCAAGCATAACAGCAATTAGCAAGCAGGGATGTGAATAGAGGGCAAACATCCAGTGTGTAAGGATGTTTTTTCCCATGTTGTCTTTACGTGATCCCATTGACATCTTTGAGGATTCATGTTCTTTAGTGACTTTCATGGTAAAAATCTCAGAATGTCAACAACTACTATTTCAGTCTGCTGAGGAGGTCTCAGAATTGAAGCTTCCACTCTCCTTTTTTAGGACTTCCGTGTGTCCTGGGATATTGTGAAAGATGAGCACATAGGACATATCAGATGAGGACCAAACTAGACATAAGGCACTGCTGTGGGATGGCCAAGGTAGAGGTGAAGTTTATTGGAAACATTCTATGTTTATCTTATACATCACATTAACTTGTATGGCTTTAATGAATTATTATTTTTTTAATGTTTATTCATTTTTTGAGAGAGAGAGCTGGCGCACGAGTGGGGGAGGGGCAGAGAGAGAGAGGGAAAGGCAGAATCTGAAGCAGGCTCCAGGCTCTGAGCTGTGAGCACAGAGCCCGATGTTGGGCTCGAACCCACAAACTGCGAGATCATGGCCTGAGCC
The DNA here is from genome assembly GCF_028018385.1 of Neofelis nebulosa. Lineage (NCBI taxonomy): Eukaryota > Metazoa > Chordata > Mammalia > Carnivora > Felidae > Neofelis > Neofelis nebulosa. Next base: position 16,508,200 of record NC_080786.1, on the reverse strand, counting down.
AAAGTCGGGTGCTTAACCGACTGAGCCACCCAGGTGCCCCTAATGAATTATTTTTTTAAAAAGTCATCATTTGCTTGCAAACAACCAAGAGGCACAAGTAAAAGATGAAAATGCATAGTTTAGTTCTTATTCACTCAATGTTTAATCATGTGCTTATTGGCCCATACATGACACCAAAAGGTCTTTAGCACTAGAGTCTAAAAACAATGCAAACAGACTTGCTGTAGTAATTTCTTTCCTGAAATTTCTTTTTTCACTTGGCAGATTATTTTCTCTCCACAGAAAAAATAATGCCATAACCAAGGCTCCTTTTTCTTCATTAGGTAACAACGTCCAAATTTTACTGGCTTTATCCAAAAAAGGCAAAATTTTAATTGTTAGCCAAACTCAAAATACTCAGGGTAGAATTTGGTAAACTCAAGCAGAAGTAGTCTCCAGATTATGGAAGACATGTCTGCCTTTATATGTTTTTCCTTCAGGAAATGTTAGTACTAATGTAAACTAATATTGTAAAATTTAAGATGGCCAGCTTTCTCATTTTTTAGTAGGGCTGCAAGATATTCCCACTTAGAAAAGACATTTGAGATTTAGGAGCGATCAAAGCTAGATAAAGAAAAAACACTGTTGTGAATAATGTGCTTTCAAAAGGAAAATGTTCAGATTTTCACAGAGTTGCATACTGTTGGGCTGGTCAGCCGTGCCAAGATGAATCTGGAACTTAGCCCATCAGATTCCTTGGCTTCACTGAGCAGAGTCTCGCTTGTACCAATGCTGCGGTAAAATTTTTTGCTATTTATTTAAGACACAAATCAACTTAGAAGTGTACATTTTAGGCCTAGGGAATCAAAACTAGTTCTGGCAAATTGGCAACACTAAGACACTACTTAGAAGTCCGTGTTAAAGACTCCTTCTGGATAGAGGCATATAATCACATAGCCCAGTATTATTATATGTCAAGAGTCTGTGCCCAGATTGGGTAAAGGCAAGAGCACCCCTCCTCCTACCTCCTTGCGGAATGCCATCTCATGGTGGCTTATTTCTGCCTAGTTGTGCTGTGTACTACAATCTAGGTGGAGAAGGTGAAGTAATGTAAGGTTTGCCTTTTGGAGGCTGTATGTGTGTCCAGAGACTTATAACAGCTTCTCAGGGAAGAGCTGTTGTTCCCGGATCCTGAGCAAGTAGCCTGTGGCATGGAGTTCATCTCAAATAGCTGTTGGGTTATTTGGTTACAGAGGATGGCTATCCTTCATTCCCAAACTGGTCATTTCTGATTCTGTGTCCGTTCCCAATCATGGTTTTCCAGGTCTGACTTTAGTACTTCTTCTAAATCAACCTCGAAGTCATTGGTTCTTTATTTGGACATCCATGGGATGATTCAGGGGGCCTGTGAAACTCATGCAGGTATACTCAGACATCAGTATAAAGTGTGTAAGTGCATTTTTCTCAGGAGAAATTCCAAATCTTTCATTAGATTTTCCCAGGGATGTACTTTTCTTCCTCAAAGTTGTATCAGCATCACAAACTAGATTAAAGATCTTCCCAGAGAAATTGGCATGAAGGAACTCACTTATAACAGCTTATAATTACCACCCATAACACAATTACTGAGAAAGTTCTAAGCAGATAGTACTGACCCTAAGTAATGGAGCTTTATTTAGGATATCAGACTTTGAATCTTTAACAATCCCAGTTAATACATAGGAATTCTGAATTATTGTTAGGAAAATACATTGTAAGGAAATTATACACAGAATTTAACAAAAAAATTATATCAATTAGGAATATTTTTTGGCTGTGTGTACCAACTACCTACTTAATAGTGGCTTAAATAATAAACCTTTTATTATCTCGTATAACATAATGAACGGAGGTGGATGTTCCCAGAGTTCTATCAGTGGCTTGTCAACTTAAGAACTTGTTATGAAATGAATGTTTGTGTTTTCTCAAACTTCATAGGATGAAGCCCTAACCCCCAGTATGATGGTATTTGGTGATGGGACCTTTGGAGGTAATTAGGGTTAGGTGGGTCATGAGGGTGGGACCCTTATGATGGGATTAGTGCTCTTATAATAAATGATACCAATGAGCTTGCTGTCTCCGCTGGCATGTACACAAAGTAGGGGTCATGTGAGCACTTAGCAAGATGAGAGCCACCTGAAAGCTGAGAGAAGAGGCCTCAGAATGAAATCTACCTTATTGGCATCTTGACCTTGGGCTCCTCAACCTCTGAGAGAGAAATTTCTGTCCAATCACCCAGTCTATGGTGATTTGTTACGGCAGCCTGAGCAGACTAACACAGAGCTCTAGACTGACATTTCCGTAGTTCTCTTCTCCTCATTGCGCTTATAAAATGGCTGCCACACCTCTAGGCATCCCACCGCATAAGTGATTTCAACTAAGGGCAAAAAAGCTAGGTAATAGCCATGGCAGTGAATGATTTCTCTTCATACCTTTTTTTTTCTTTTATCAGATAAGGAACGATACCTTCCTAGAGAACTTGTCTTTAGAGTTGCCCCCAGAAAATTTTTCGTTGTATCTCAAAGGCAAGAACTGGGTCACGTGGCCATTCCTAAAAGTAGGGAGTCTGGGGGAAGTGAGCACCTGCTTTTTCAGCTTTTGAAAAGGGAAGTGGGAGATGGTCATGTGGGTCAGAAATGGCCAGTGGGCAGCACCGGTAGGGTCTCTGATGTGGTTGCCAAAATGAAAAAAACCCACAACACCCGAGAGATTTCGCATAAAAATCTGAATTATGTCATCTTTTGAAAAATGAGAAAATCTGGAAATGCTGTAGCTGCGTGCATGGAAATGACAAGCCAGCACTCTGTAGCAGCTGCTCCGTTGGGATGGGGCGTGGCAACTGATTTTGCCACAGGCCTCATTTTTCTTCATTTTCTTCCCATCACTGAGACTCTATTATTTGCCATTCCTCATTGTGTTTGCCTTGTTGTTTTTACTATATGAGGGATCCTTCATTTGCTCATGTTATCTGGTTTACTCCTATAGGCAATTCAGTTGAATTATCTTAAACAGTCAGAGTAAGGAAGAAAAGCATCCCACAGGGATTTGTTTTTGGGCCCCAGTTTTATATGTAAAGTTTTGCTTGTAAAGAAGAAAAGTCTAATTTTTGTAAATAGATCGTTTAGTCTTAAGGCTCGTAGCTAATGTGAAAGTAGTTCATTTGACTCAAGATGTCAACTGGTCATACCCAGCAGGAGAAGGTAAAGAGGACAGAGAAATCAATTTGCATCTACCTAGAAAAGAAGATGATCAGATTCAGATAAAAAATAATACAGCTTTCGGGCAACTTGTTCAGTCGGTTCAGTCGGTTAAACACCCGATTTTGGCTCAGGTCACGATCTCACAGATCATGGGTTCGAGCGCTGCATCAGGCTCTGTGCTGACAGCTCAGAACCTGGAGCCTGCTTCAGATTCTGTGTCTCTGTCTCTCTGTGCCACTCTCTCTGCTTTGTCTCTCTAAAATAAATAACATTAAAAAAATTTAGGAAAATAACACAGTTTTGAAACAAAATAAATCTCAAATTTCCTTTAAAAAAGTTAGCAAGCTTGTTCACATGAGACCAGTAAGGGGGAAGCATGATATATAGTGATTTCAGAAGGACTGCCATGGATTCCCAAATGAAAACCTCATTAAGATTTCAGAAAGCAGTGCTATGAAATTGGGGAAATTTTACTTGCAGTATTCTTAGGATGTCTCCAACTGATTTTCATCTACATACTGACTTCATAAACCCAGAGGATCAGAGTTGTGCCACTCAATCCAGAATGATGTGGCAGCACCAATACTTCCTTTTTTTTTTTTTTTTTAAGTTTATTTACTTTGCGAGAGAGAGAGAGAGAGAGAGCGCGCACACACATGCTGTCTTTTGAGCGGGGGAGAGGCAGAGAGAGTGAGAATCCCAACCAGGCTCGTGCTGTCAGCACAGAGCCCGACTCAGGGCTCGATTCTCTCACAAACTGTGAGATCGTGATCTGAACTGAAATCAAGAGTTAGAGGCTTAACCGACTGAGCCACCCAGGTGCCCACTTCCTGACTCTTGATATTGAAAATTGTGCATGGGTTAAAAATCCACAAGTGTTTATGGATCAGGCCACTGTAGGCATGAGGGTCTCTGCTTCTATCAAATAGTCCCCATCCTCATAAAGCTTCAATAGTCTCCTAATTTATATGCATTAAATCTTTCTTATTTTTTATCATATCATGTTTTACTTAATACATTTGATTTTATTTATTTTTTTATTTTTTTATTTATTTATTTTTTTAAATTTTTTTTTTTCAACGTTTTTTATTTATTTTTGGGACAGAGAGAGACAGAGCATGAACGGGGGAGGGGCAGAGAGAGAGGGAGACACAGAATCGGAAACAGGCTCCAGGCTCCGAGCCATCAGCCCAGAGCCTGACGCGGGGCTCGAACTCACGGACCGCGAGATCGTGACCTGGCTGAAGTCGGACGCTTAACCGACTGCGCCACCCAGGCGCCCCAATACATTTGATTTTAAAATGCTTCTTTAAACATAACTACTCAGGGCACATGAACAATGTACCTCAAAACTTACAATATACATCAGCATCCAATCAAATATAAAATTACAAATCTTGGGTAATTTTTAATCATTTTAATCATTTTAATGGGTAATCATTTTAAGTGTACAAGAGAATAATTAATAAATCTGACCCCCAAGATTCCTTTTAGGATTCTGGGATTCTGATTTTCATTAATGTTTATGGAGGAAAGGTAAAAATAGTTCCCAAAGTTGTGTAAAATGTCTTTTGTTCACTTATGCAAATAATCTGCCTTTACTAGGGTTGACTATTTGTGTCTTATTTCTGCTGCTCTGCCATCTGAGGAAGGGCTGTCTTCTCTTCATGTCGACGTTTTACATCCGAGTTTAGCCCAATTTGGAATTACAGAAGCTTCCCTGTGAGGTGTGTTGTTGTGTGAAATAATTCATTTAAAAATGTATATACATTAAATCTTACCTGCTGAGCTCATAAGGCTGACTCCAGCAAGCCACTCACACTCTCCTCCATTTTGGTCTGCTAAATTCCTTTCACTCCAGAAGATTAATGTCTTTCCTGTTTGGGTATACACTGGCTGTATTTTCCCCTGTTCTCTCTTACTCCATTTCTTTCCTTTGCCTGGAAAACCAGTTGTTTTGTATGTCACTCCCATCGTAATCAAAACAAAATTTCAAGGTCCAGCTGAAGACTTAACCTCCCCCCGGAAGTTTACCTCATCTTCGGCATCATTAACATCCCTTTTCACTGAGTTGCAGCACTCTATACAGCCTTGCCGAGAACATTATTGCTCTGTGGATGGAGATGATATGCTCCTCAAGGACAAGGACGGAACATTTTATTTCTTTCGTAGCCTTCACACTGCCCATCATAACACTGAATACAGACTGGGGACACCATAAGAGCTGGTGAATAATACTAACCTGACATCTTCAAGCAGAGTTGAGTGCGTCCTTTTTTCTTATCCTATGAAGACCTGTTCAGAGCTCTCTTGCAACGGGCTATAAATACTTGTTTATAACCTGTCTTCCGTACCCCTCAGTAAATCCTTGGTGACTTGCAAGTGTATTCTCTTCATCCTCCAATCTCCAGTGTCTTTCACATTGTCTTTCACATTGCTAACTACACAGTAGGCTCTTAGTAAATGTTTGTTGACTAAATATGTGTCCTGTATCTTTTCAGGCTAGAATAACTAGGATCACGAAAGACAATTCAGTTAATGAAGTGACATCGGTAGTGCTAGATGCTGGTGAAACAGACGTATATATGAGAATGGCAATTCTGATCAGGAAGGAATTTGCTGTATTCAGAAAAAGGGAGAACTTGTCAGGATAAACGATGTCTTTGGAAAAGTTGCCTTATGTGAGTTTGGAGCCATGGCCTTGAAAGGTTGAGATTATTTTGCATGTTGTGTTCCATTAGATGTAATGAATAATTTAGATATTCATGACTTGGTCCGTAAAATGCTCAGAATAAAGCCGTGGTCACAATGGAGATATTATTGAATTCTTATATTTCTGTCGTTACAAGAGAAAAGGTGGAATTAGGAGGAGTGTGAGAGGTCTTGCAGAGGAAGAACACTTGAGGTTGTAAGAGAAAGAGATGAGTGATGGATAAAAGAGGGTAAAAGGCAATGTATGGAGCCTCTTGCCTGTGATTTTGTCCACTGGGGTGATCTTAACCAGAGTAGATAAACCAAGAATGGTAGAGTCCACTAGTTGACCACCTATGTCTATTGTCTCCCTGCATGGAGACTGGATTTTGGGAGGGTGTGTTGAATGGATTACACTTCCTAGCCCTTGTAGTTTGTGTGTCCACGGGACAAACTGTGTGATGGTCCGACGGTCTGGTCTGGGCCAGGGCTTTGAAGGAGGTTTGTGCCTCCTCCCTACTCTCTTTTTCTTTATAACAGCTGGACATAGATGATGACGATGAGGCATAGGTATTCTAGAGCCACAAGATAGATGGAGCCTGGGCCCCTGAATCACTATGTGGTATCACGCTCAATCAGGAACATCTACCGTGGACTATTTTGTGGCCCCAAACCAAACTTCAATTTCGTCGGTACCGGTTAACATGTTTGTATTTGTCACAGCAGTTGAGTGAACCTAACTGATGCAACAAATGTTTCTGAGTTGATGCAATCTCATCTATCTTTTCTGTTGGCCCTGCTACAGCAGAAAATCCTATGGCTGCTTTCTTGGGTTGGCTTGGGTAACTAGTGATTGGGCAGGCTAATGCCCTGTTATGGACACAAAAAAAGAAGAGAGAGGCCTCTCAAGGGTGGTATAGGTAGAATGAGTGGAATAAAGCTTCATCGACAAAGACATAGCACCACTATTGTGCAGCCTGAGGTATAATTATAGAATCTCTGTTTACAATAAAGTCCTGGGGTAGCTGACAAAATATGATAGTCACAAATGCAAGGTAAATCAAAATACTACAAATACAAGCCAAGTGAATGGATGATAACACGCTCCTGGAGTTCATAAATGTGTTCCTAATCTAGGCTGCTACTCAGTGGAAACAAATTGTGTGGAAGTAGGAAGGTGTAGAGAGTGGCGACTCCGCAGAAACTTTCAGGAAGGCTTTGGGCTTTCATCGGTCATAGTAGAGGGACAGAATGTCATATTACCCAAATCTTATGGGACTCGGAGTCCACAGCTGATAAGTGCATTGAATTTGTATCTCCTTATAAGTACCATACATTATTCTCATTCACCTTTGTAGCCCTAGCACCCAGCCTGGAATGAACCATGTAGTAGGGGCACAGTATCTTTGTTGAGGAGTTATTTGTACTTTTTACTTTCTAGTTGTGTTCTTAGTACTCTTAAACTGTGTTTCAGAGAACTGTAGGATCCCAGAGGTCTCTTCATACTGTTTTTTTAAAGCACACTAATGACTCCCAAATCCATAGCTGCATCCTGGATCCAACCACCTACTGGGTATCACCGACAGGATGTCCAATGGTCCCTCACATTCGTCCCACACAGCAGCTTCATGGCGCCACTTGATCACAACGAAGAAGGAGAGAGGTTTTCTTGTTCCAAGAAATTGTAACAGCTTTGAACAAGGAAACAATCCTAAACTGTCCTTGGATCAATGCTGTGCCTTGAGAGTTGGGATCATATAATTGGCTCACTTGTGTCACGTGAATTACTCTGGGGGAAGGCAAGGCAAGCCTCCCTGATTGACAGCTCCATTAGAAGCTGCCATGAATTGGGGGAGATGCAGATCCCCAAGAGAAGTAAAGTGGGGCAGATACAATAACAGACGCCATCCATGGTAGGAACTCAATAAATGCTTGTTAAATTGAATCGTGTGAGGATCTTCACAACTGAAACTTGTTCCGAACTTTCAAAAGATAATTTTTTGGCCCAGCTTTCAGTATGAACTTACTTTTTGTTGAGCCAGCTTGCTCATCCTTGAGAAAATTCTTGGTCTAGAAGCTGTCATGCCAAGTTTTAGCTCAGGCTATCTTAGGCAGATTTATAACCTCCTGAGATGCTAGCATTATAATGAAAATGCTGACGGCCCCGGAGTTTTGCTGACAGGAATGGTACAGCTGTGATAAAGCTAGAAGATGAATGGAAACACGGTGCCTCATCCTCGCGGAGCTGTCACGAGGTTAGGTCAAAGAGAAACCAGTCCTTAATTAGTTCAGGGCTGGAAGAAAGGCCCTCCGTCCAAGTCCCAAGTTGGTTTAAATTCAGTTGACTGGATATTTCTCCAGGCCGTTTTAAAACAAGCCTGAAGGAGTTGAGAGATAGAGCATTATTAAAAAAGAAGAAATCACCTTTGGCTTCATCTTTAAATCAGGGGTCAGCACACTAGAACCTGTGGGCCACAGGTAGCCCATTGCAGGGCTTTATTTTTTATAAATAAAGGTTTATTAGAACACTTCTATGACCGTTCAGCTATGTATTGTGTGAGAATCTTCACAACCAAAACTTGTTCTGAACTTTAAAAAGGTAATTTTTTGGCCCAGCTTTCAGTATGGCAGAGTTGAGAGTTACAACAAAGACAGCATGGCCAAAAAGCCTGAAACATTTGCTATCTGGTCCTTTACAGAAAAAGTTTGCCAACACCTGATTTAAATAAATAATTCTCAAGATTTTTCATTGTTTACTTGGTTTCATGGTATCGTACATTACCTCCTTACCTTATACCTATGTATTTCTAATTATGCTTAGAACATGTAGTTACATATTAAAGAATAAAGTGAGGTAGGCTTGTTTAGAAAATTCCATTATGGTCCTTGAGATCATTGGAGGCACCTGGGGTTCCCAACATTGCAATGGCAAATTAAGTTTTCTAGTAAGAGTGTTGGATGAATTTCAGCAAGGGTGGGACAAAGAGTTCACCGGAGCTAGTATCTTCTAGGGAACGTAAGACCAAGCATGAAAGTTGAAAGAATTGCAGTCAGATAGATTTGAATCCTTTAACTTTGTTGAGTTGAGTAGGAAAGTAGATTAAGGCTCTTTCTTACAGTTTTATTTATTTTGTTCATTCTACATGGGAATAATATGACACGTAGAAATTCACAAATGTTTATGGAGCTCCTCTTGTATGTTATATACCATGGTGGGCGTTTTCTCTTGTATGCCATTTAATTCTATTTCCTGTAGCTGTTGTTAGAATTAATGTATATGCTTGAAGGAGTAGAGGCTCAGAGAGATAAAATAATTTTCCCATAGGTACCTCGTTAGTAAGTGGTGGTGTTAGAATTCTTCTGTCTGCTGTCTTGACTGTATATAAATTAGATTTTTATAATTCACAATTATGGAAAACATTGTCCTAAACTTCACTTTACTTTTAAAAGAACTTTTTGTATGTCTAGAATAAACTATATTAATCATTTGTTCACAATTTATTTATTACAAAAGGAGTCCATTAACACAACCACTCCTATGTCAAGAAGAACATTGTAGTATCTCAGAAATTCCCTTCCCTCTTTTGTAGTCACCATTCCTGAACTGTTACGCAAGGATCCTGACTTCTAATATTGTAGATACTTTTTGCCTGTTTTTGAACTTCATAGAACTGAAGTCATACATATGTATGATTTTGTATCTGGCTTCTTTGACTCATTATTCCATTTGTAAGATTTACTGATGTTGTTATGAGTAAGTCATAAGTAGTTCTTTATCGTTGTTGACAGTATTCCATTGTATGAATATACATAATACATTCATCTGTCCTACTCTTGATGGATATCTGGGTCATTGCCAGATTTTTGCTATTATGAATAGTGCTGTTATGAGCATTCTTGTTCGTGTTTGAATAAAAAATTCTATTGGAGGAATTCTTAGGAGTGAAAGTGTTGGGTTATAGTGGTCACATATTGCTATGTCACAGGGGTGCCTATTACTAGGTCACAGAGGGTATGTATGTTCATCTCTCTAATTGTTTTCCAAAGTGATTGTATCAATTTATACCCCCACCAGCAGTGTATGAGAGTCCAGTTGCTAACACTTGATATTCTCTGTATATTTAATTTAGGCATTCTTACTGGGTTTTGAATTTTCATTTCCCTGCTGACTAATGAAGTTGAGAATCCATTCACGTGTTATGTGGATAACCACTTCTGTGAAGTGTATGTTCAAGTCACTTGCACATTTTTTTTTTATTGGGTTCTCTTTTTTCTTACTGATTTGAAGAAGTTATTTATATATCCTACTTGTATGTCCCTTGATAGCTCTAGGACATTTTTAAAGGTCCTTTACAACCTCAGTTATTTAAAATTTACATAGCAACAGAGCTTTATGAGTACAGTATCTAATCTCAAATCCATCATCATAAGCTTTGCTATTACTGTAGACAGGCTAGTTTAAGTGTTCAGAGGAGGAAAACAAAAGGAATTTTGCTCCTGTAAGTTAGTATTTACATTTCAGTGGTTCTGTTTACACACCATTAAATGTACACTCTGGCATGTGGTAGAACAACGGAGACAATAATACTGTACTAGGAGCTCATCCAGAAGCCATGCTCCGTGGCACTTTACAAATGGTCAGCAATCAGCTCTGAGCTGCTAGACTCAGAAAGTAGGTAGACATTACTCTGCTACTCTGATTTATAGCTATGAACCTACCATCCGAATGACTGAGGAATGGCTTATGGAGGAATGTTAAATTTTACTTCCTAACTTAGCACTACAGTCTTTATTGTGGAATGCGGTGGCACAGTTCTTTCCCAAATGAACTTCCCATTAACTGGTCAAGGAGTTTAACATATAAGAAGGATAATCAGTTCTCGACTTTGGATTTGAATGATTTTCCCCAAACTTCTCATCACTAGTGGCTTTACATTAAAATCACCCGAGGAATTTCTAAACGAGATTAATGCCCAATTGTGGTCCCTGGAATCAGTTTTGTTGTTGTTGTTGTTGTTTTAACTCCCTCCCTAAGTGATTCTAATTATAGCCAATGTTCAGAACCACTGCTCTACAGTATCCAGTGTGGTAGTTTGTGTATTTTGGGAAGGAATTCAGAAAGAGAGCCTCTAAGCCATTCACCCTTGGGTCCTCCAAAGGGTGGATGCTGGCTCTGAGCTTCCTACTTTAAGGGCACTCTACTGTCCACCTATTCAAAGTCAGCTAAGGATCTTGCCACTTCTGGTTCTTTCTAGGTTCTTCCCCTTTTCTCTCTCAGCTTTTGGTCTTTTAAAATCTCATTGCTTCCTTTTCCTCTTCCCTCCTTTTTTCTACTTTTATTTTTTAAAAATGTTTATGTATTTATTTTGAGAGAGAGAGAGCACATGAGCAGGGGAGGGGCAGAGAGAGAGAGGGAGAGAGAATCCCAAGCAGTCTCCACTCAGAGCCTGATGTGAGGCTCCATCCCATGAACCGGGAGATCATGACCTAAGCCAAAATCAAGAGTCAGCCACTTAACTGACTAAACCATCCAGGCACCCTCCTCTTCTCTCCTTCTACATCTCCTGTCCCAGGAGTCTGCCTTTTCTTATGTCTAGCCTGTTGTGAAAGTTTGGGTCATTATTTTACAACCAGTTCTGCATCAGAAGTGTCATCGGTTTTTGGATACTGAGGGTGGATTGCAGGTGTGTAGGCAAGGTCAGGCTTTCAGCATGACCCATTCATTGAATAGAGAACAAAACAGACCTTCACGTGCCAAAATGAGCTTACTGCCGATGCATCTTCTGTATGTTATTATGATGAAGGAGGTTCTGGCCTTCCTTCCTACCAGAATTTTATTACCAAAGACCCCTTCTGTTATGGTAGTTTTGGTGTGTGCCTGGTTTGAGGAAAAGTAGAGTGTGCAGGGTAAGGGGAGAACTATTCCTTGACAAAAAAAAAAAAAAAAAAAAAAAAAAAAAAAAGTAAGAAAAGCAAGCTAAAACAATAACGAGATACTATTCTTTTTCCTATATTAAAGTAACGCAAAATAGTAGAGTCCCCCTGCCCCCCATGAGAATACCTAATGTTGATTGCTACAATACATTTTTGAGAAAAGAATTTGGCTATTTGTATTTGTAGCCATGAAAGGGGTCATGTAATTATTCTTTTCATAATTTATCAGGAGAAATAATATAAAAATTCAGAAATGACTTCATTTATAAAGGTGCTCAGTGCGGCTGTACCTACTAATACTGAAAAATTGATAATAGCCTAAGAGCACAACATTAGGAGAATGATGAAGCAATTATGGAACATCCATTGGAAGGAATATTATGTTGTTTTAAAAAATGATGTTTACAAACTTCTGGTTTAAAATGGCATCTGGCTAGCAGCCCTTAAAACACCCTTTCTCACTAAAATATCTGTAACAACCTCCCCTGAAAGCCAAAACCAACAGAGAAGTTAATACTAGAAGTTTTTATTTTCTTCCAATCAGAGAAAACCTGCTCAAGTTTGGCTTCAAGATATAGAGCCCACCTGGGGAAAAAAAAAGGCATTTTCCACTCCCAGCTGTCTGCTTTGACTTAGAGGGGTCTTATTAATCAGAGAAAAGGGCATATATTCCACAACTGCAGTGGATATCAGTATATGGTCCTTAGACCAGCAGCATCAGCATTACTTGGCAACTTCATAGAAATGCAAATTTACAAGCCTCATCTCCAATCTACTGAGTCAGAAGCTCTGGGTGGGGGATGCACCTAAAATTTCAGAGCCAGTGCTCTGCTGACTTGGTGCTGATTTTTGAGGCAGCCAGATCACTCTTTCCCCTTTCCCTTCCCTCATCAACTTTGTTTGAAAGATCAGAGACAATCAGTCTTAGAGACTAAGGTCAGAGAAGTTCAGGGTATCCGGAAATGGCCAATGGCATCCTGGGAGATAGGGTCTCCAGGAAGAAAGTGTGAAAGGTAGCAGAAAAGTAAAAGCACATGGCAGCATTCTGTAAATGGTAATTTATCTTCCTTGATTAGGAAAACTAGAGAACAAGCAAGATGGTGAGAAAGGGAATATGATCTCAGTAGGACAGAGAGTGCTGCTCCAGGTAAGTAGTAGCAAGAAACTTGCAACTGGACTGGCATTTGCTGACTACTTCAGTGATCGAAGAGCTGGCCCCGGGGCCAGCAGTGTTCTCTCGCCAAGGATGAAGAAAGAGCACCAACCCAGTCGAACCTACAACCAACATGGAGTTAGTGGGAAATTTGCATAGAATAGGGGAAGCGAACAGACTCGTAAAGTCTTTGAAGAAGATCACAACTCTAAAATTGACCTGCTGTAGAGATAGAATAAACTATGAAGGAACAGATATTCTCAATAGGATACAAGCAAGCATGGCCTCTGTGGAATAGTAGCCAAAAGTTATAAAGGGAGAAGAGGCTCTGATGAAAAGACAAGAAGGCTAAATTAAAAGGGAGAAGGATAATATTAAAAAGGATTGCAAGTGCATTAAAAATTAAATAGTAGAACTAAAGTTACTTTGGAGGCCAAAAAAAAAAAAGTGATGATTTAGCATTATAGAAAAGTCAATGAAGACACACTCCCCTGGAATGTAGAAATAAAAGATAAATTTGACAGTAATAATAAGAAAGATGATAATACAAGCAGAAAACAGAAGGAAGATTCAACAAATGGATAATCTGTGTTCACAAGAGGAATATAAGAACAACAATAACAATGTAATTATAATAAATGAGCTAAAAAGGCTAGTTTAGGCACAAGAAAGATTCCATTATGATCCCGGAAAAATAATTGAAAAGAGATCCGTATTCAAACTTATCCAGATAATAAATACTGAATTGAATGACAGGGGAAAATAGTGTGTCAGCATCCAGCCAGGGAGGAGAGAAATCTACAAGGATATGAAAACTAGATGGGCCTAGAGCTAGAGTTTGTCGCGTGACTGCTCAAATGATGAAGCTTGGCACCCACAAATGTGGATGCTGTGCAAAAGATAACCATGGTGTCACTGGAACTAGCTTAGCAAGACACAACTAAAAAATAATTACTGTGAATCTTCTTATAAAACTGAATATTGTGTTAAATTAGTTTTTTGAAAGATGTGTAGTGCAAAAACAATTTAGTTTAATAAGCTTAACATTTTATATATTAATAGGTAGTGCATTTAATTACAAATTAATAAATAGTGCCATAAAAATATAGATTGGAATTTATTACTAGGTTGTGGTAATAAAGATTGAGAAGTTGCTGAAGGGGCCCATGGCTGGGGGTGGGTGGATAACAGAGTAACCCCATGCCTTATAAAAGAAGAAATTGAAAAGATACTGTTTTACTTTTGATTCTGAGAAGTTGGAAGAATGTAGTCCATGGAATATTTTGGAAAAAAACTTAAGGTAACCGTTAACAAAATTAAAAATAGGTCACATGCGGGGCACCTGGGTGTCTCAGTTGGTCAAGTGTCCAACTCTTGATTTCAACTCAGGTCATGATCTCACAGTTGGGAAGATTGAGCCCCTCATTGGGCTCTGCACTGACAGTGTGATGCCTGCTTGGGACTCTCTCTCCCCCTCTCTCTCTGCCCGTCCCCCACTCACTTGCCCGCACACCCATGCACTCTCAAAAATAAATAAATAAACTTAAAAAAATACGACATGTACCTTTTCTGTACTATAGAGAGAAAAGCAAAAAAAAAAAAAAAAAAAAAGAAAAAAACAGGAAAGGCTTCAAAATTATGCTACATACACATTGACTAAATAAACTAAATGAATCAGTTCAGCCAGTAAATAAAGTGTATTAAAATCTCTGTGCCATGGTTAAAAAACATGGCTTTTGAGTCATTCACCTTAGATTCCTTCCTGTTTCTGTCACTTGCTAACTTGAGTTTCTTAGCTTTGTTGTATAACTCCATTAAGCTTTGGTTATCTAATCCGTTAAATGGGGATAATAAGACCTCGGTTGTTCAGAAGACTAAGTGAGTCTGTATGTAAACAAATAAGTAAATATTCACTTTATGGCATACTGAAGAATTGACATAGTCTCCAGGTTCACAGCCTGGATTCTGATGTCTGATAGGATTTAATCCCAGCTCTGTTACTTACTAATCTTACTGAGCTGAAGCAAGTTATTGACCTCTCCAAGCCTTAGTTTGCCCATCATCAAATGGGGATAAAATAGTACTTATTACATCAGATTTGTCATGAGGATTGAACAAAATATGTGGGACGATGCCTGGGACAGAGCACTAAGTTATATGTACTGTAATTATTATAGCAAACGAGCAGCTTTAAATTTGAAATGTCAAAATGTGTATTAATAAAACTAGTATTATTAATAAAAGGGCAGTAGTAACATCTGGTTTTTAAAAATCAGACTGGAGGCGCCGGGGTGGGTGGCTCAGTCAGTTGAGCGTCCGACTCCTGATTTCAGCTCAGATCATGATCCCAGGGTCGTGGCATAGAAGCTCCTCACTGAACATGGAAGCTGCTTAAGATTCACTCTCTCTCTGTCTCTTTCTCTGTCTCTCTCTCTCTCTGTTCCTCTCCCCCACTTGTGTTTTTTCTCTCTCTCTAAAATAAAATTTAAAAAAATCAGACTGGACTAAAAACCTAAGCATGCAACAATAGTAAGGGCAATCCCTTACCCATAAATACTTTTGGTAATTTCCTGTGATCAAGTACTGCATGGCCATTACTTGATGTGGAAAAATTAGCATGGAAAAATTTTATAATATGTATCTGGAATACTTACATGGAAGGATTAATAGGAATCAACCCTTAGGAAATCTAACATTTTGTTCTTTATGTTTTCTATAAGTTTGCATTCTATAATAAGCATATTACTTTTAAATTAACAAAAACATAGATTTTAAAAAGTATGCTGCTGAAAAATATTTGGTTACACTGGGAACAAGTCTTAATATAATATCAAGAGAAAGCAGATGCAAAATTTTATGTGCAAAATTTTATAAGCCATGTAAAATTGTACTTGGAAAAATATTAACAATATTGTTAACATTGCTGTTTCTGGGTGGTAGGATTGTTACGTATTTTTCGTCATATTTTGTGTCTACTTTTCCAATTTTTCTACAGTACTCAGAAATGTTAATATAATTGGAAGGAGAAAAATAAAAGTAATAAGAATAAAGTAAGTTCTTTGTAAATAAGCCATTAGCTCAGATGTTGGCAAGTAGAGTTTAATGGTGCTGAAAGGAAGCTTGGAGAGCAATGTTCTCAGTCTCTCCTTTTACTGGTGAGGAAGTGAGGCCAAGAAACATTCAATGGTTTGCTAGAAATCACAGAGTAAGTGGGTCAAAACAAAGTGGAGAACCCAAATCTGTCTGTCTGTCTTTTCTACTAAATTGTATGCCCCCTCAGTTAGTGCACATTTTGTGCAAAATTGGCATAGTTTAATGTAAACACCTAATTCCAAGCAAGGTTCCTAATTTGTCTCCAGCTTCAGGAAAGGTTTAATTATAATACAGAAATGTCTTTTATCAGAGTAACAGTTTATAGAGAACAATGACAAACAAATAGCAGTATCTGCTTTTGAAAGTGGCCGCAGATACCTATGTGTGTTGGTTTGAAGTTATCTATATACTTGTCTCCTCCATACAAATTTACCTTTTCCACATGATCTCCTGGACATCTTGATCCATGTGGATAGCTGGAAGGCCCTGGCAGTTTTTAGTTTTTCAGCAGTGGATCCAATCCAATTCCAGGTGGAGGTACTTTGTTGCCATTGTACCATGAAGAGCCTCCCTGGCTACATGCAGCAGTTCCCAAGGGCAAGTCCTCAGAAGTTCAGTGCCATGTTGACGTTTTCACTGTCTGATTAGAATTTCCCCCTTTGAGGCAATGTAATAAAAGCAAGGATATATAGCAAGTTGTTTACAAAGCTAAGTTTATTCACTCTTTCGGTGTCAAAATGTTCATTGTTGAGATGATGGTAACAGGTGTGTGTGTGTGTGTGTGTGTGTGTGTGTGTGTGCGCGCGCGCGCACGAGCTTAATGTCTTGGAAAAAAAAGTTGATAATCTTAGATTGATCTCAGAATGTTTTTGAAATTTTACTGGTCTGTGAAATTCCAAAGTATGGAAGGTACTGACTTAGTATTAGACATGAGAGTTTGGGATTAGAACAATCAGAGTTCAAATCCTGGGGCTGCCTCATACTTTGAGAACTTTTAAATTTTCTTTTCAGTTTTCCTTTCTTTAGCTATAAACTAGTGCAGGTAATATTTCTCTCTGGAAGATTAAATATTCTCATAAAACATGCCAAGAAATGGCTGGCACATAGTTTCCTCCAGACATATCTTCGACCAAGTAAGGGCAAAATACAAGACAGTCATGATTTGGACATTGATCGTATAAAATAGCTTACAAATCAATACATGTTGATTCCATTTTCCTTTCTTCTTACTTGGTACCATATGGTCATTTAAAGCATTGCATTACATAGAGATGAGCTGTCTTGAAGAAAATGATGGTTTTTTTTATTCCTACAGTTTTTTTCACTATAATCATATATCTTTTAAAAATTAGGTCTTAAAGCTTTCACTGTGGGTTTCTAGTAGCAGTTTCCTAATAACTTACACTCTGAGAACTTGAGGTTTACTTCAAAAGGATTGTTGTTTAAGTTGTGCTCATATTCTACTCTATTATAGCTTGACTTTGTGGCGAGTGTTTCTGGAGCAAAAAAAGGGGGATATGTTGTCCTGATAAAGACAACCACAGAGCAGAAGCTGGCATCAGTGTCCATATGGTTGTAGAATGATGGATAATATTAGAGATCATCTCACCCAGTGTTTCCATTTTATAGGCATTCCTCATGATGCTTTAACCTCCTTGTCTCTGACATCACCTTTGTTCTCTCTACTCACTGTTCTGTCTAGCGTGTATTACCTTCTTCAGTGGTTCAGCTCGTGTGACTTGCTGTCTTGACTTCATGCCCTTCTCTCATCTTCTCCGTGTTTGAAATACCTTCCTAAATCTTCACCAAATTTTCACTTCTAAAAAATAAACTCTAAAACCTTATTTACTCAAGAAGGCATCCCTGACAGACTGCATGTCAAGTTGGGACTTTTTTTTTCTTTCATTTTTTGTCCTATTATATAAGGAAAATTATACTTAAGCCCTTCAATTAGGAGCAATTCTTATTTCTTTACTGTGGTTCAGAAACATCCATGTTTTTGGAGGTTGTTGTTGATGCTGGGGTTATGGATTTTAGTATGATTTATCCCTTATGTTCCCTTGTTTATTTATTTATTTTTTTTACTGGGAAAAAATGTGTGGGAATCAGCAGGTGCTTGTTGTTATGTAAATATAATACAAAGATACACTTATTCAATAACTCCCTTCTATGATATTAGGAGAAGATGTCTCTTTAATGAAGCAAACATTTGTTCAGCAAGTGCTTATAAGTATCTACTATACATAGGACACCATGTTAGAAAGAGTTGAATTTAGCCATGTCAACCAATGAGTAATTAGTAAGGACGCATACTGTCTTTAAAAAGTTATAGTTAAAAGTAAAGGAGGCTTTTTCTTTTCTTTTTAAATTATTTATCAGGACACAAATCCCACATGGTTTGTAACATTAGCCAACTGATTGTAAGCAGTAGCCAGTTAATATAGAAGAAACAGTTCCCAAGTGGGGAAGAGCCAACCCTTAACATGCACTGGGTGTAGGTATAGTAGCTAAAAGTCTTGGGATCAAAGGGTGCTGACCACTGGAATCCAGGTGTCTTTGGGAGACTATTTGAGAGTGGTCATTGAAAAAAAGAGTACAAGGAGGGGCGCCTGGGTAGCTCAGTCGGTTGGGCGTCTGACTTCGGCTCAGGTCATGATCTCACAGTTCGTGGGTTTGAGCCCTGCGTCGGGCTCTGAGGGCTCTGCACTCTGACAGCTCAGAGCCTGGAGCCTGTTTCAGATTCTGTGTCTCCCTCTCCCTCTCCATCCCTCCCCTGTTCATGCTCTGTCTCTGTCTCAAGAATAAATAAACATTAAAAAAAAAAAGAGTACAAGGAAAGGTTGAGGAATCAATTTATTAAGTATCAGTATGAGTCAGGCATTCTATTGAATATTGAATATATAAGACAGAAATGTAAGTTCTATCTTTGGATGTCTAGGTGTTTAGAGGAAGAAAGATGTGTAAAGAAACAGTTGAAGGACTATGAGAACTTGTATAGTTGATGTCTTTATTCATACCTTATAAAAAGCTGGATGCCATGTTCTGGGAAGGTTTGATTGAAAAGAATCTTTCCTCACATCGGTTTTCTTCCTTCCTTCCTTCCTTCCTTCCTTCCTTCCTTCCTTCCTTCCTTCCTTTCTTCCTTCCTTCCTTCCATCCTCCCTTCCTCCCTTCCCTTCCCTTCCCTCCCTTCCCTTCATATCCCTTCCCCTTCCCCTTCCCCTTCCCCTTCCCCTTCCCCTTCCCCTTCCCCTTCCCCTTCCCCTTCCCCTTCCCCTTCCCCTTCCCCTTCCCCTTCCCCTTCCCCTTCCCCTTCCCCTTCCCCTTCCCCTTCCCCTTCCCTTCCCTTCCCTTCCCTTCCCTTCCCTTCCCTTCCCTTCCCTTAGGGATTTCGGATTCCTTAATTCCTTAAACCTGGCACTTTGGCCTTCTTTTTGGTTTTATTGTTTGATGTTTTTTTATAAACCTGATAAATCATGTATTTTCCACTGACATGAGCCTGACACTAGGTCCTTAAGTAAAGCATGCAAGTCAGCAGTTCCTGAGGTCCAATGGTATGCTCTGATGGAGGCAGTGGACGAAGCCCAGGATGCCAGCAGGCATCACATAAAATTTCATTCTCCGCCAGGTGGTCTAGTGCTTGCACACTGTAGGTGTTACTAATTCCAGATGCCCAAATTGAAAGAGCAGGACTGTATTCTTTGATTCAAAGTAGGTGGGCAATTTGTTCAATCCCAGGGGCCTTTGGACTTTGAGATGTAGGCTGAGAGAGCCAGTTATTTGAAATCAGGGTGGTTGGCACAGGCAGGCCAAGGGCCCAGCGGGGAGGGCAGGGAAGGAGCAGAAAGCCTTCCAAGAAGAAGCTGAAAATTGACCTAGTTATTTTGATGGCACGCTCTGTTGCATTTTCCCTTCAGGCCAAGTCCAGACTCACTGACATGAAATTGAAGTACTCAATGCCAAGGACTTAAAGTTTGGGGATTTTTCAATTTCTTTTCTTTCTTTCTTTCTTTCTTTCTTTCTTTCTTTCTTTCTTTCTTTCTTTCTTTCTTTCTTTCCTTCTTTCCTTCTTTCTTTCTTTCTTTCTCTTAGTAAGGATGATCCTGCTCATTTAAGAAATATCTGTCTTCAAGCTGAAAATAGCAATGGTAATTAGGATTATTTGTGTTGAGTCAACGAGTCCAGAGAGGAGTGGACAAGCAGAGGGTGAGAGGCAAAGCCATCTGGCTTCTGTGCACTGCTCTCTTCAGGATCCGGAGAGCCTATGGGGACATATGGGAAAGAGCGTGGGTAGAGTGTGGGGGCTGAAGAAATGGAGGCAGGTGTAGTTATTCTCTTGGGCTCTCTGCTAAACACACACCCCCCTCCACTTTAGTGATGAGGACTGTTTTTTTCCTAACTCTTCGATTTCCATTTTCCTTTGGGGCCATTCTTGGTCCTGTAGGCCAAATTATAGTGCAAGATTTATCAGCATTGGCACTATGGACATTTTGGGTCACATAATTCTTTATTAGGGTGGTGGGGGGGTCTGTTCTGTGCATCGTAGCATGTTAAGTGGCATCTCGGGCCTCTACCCACTAGATGAATAGCTCCTGCTCCTTCTCCCTCCCTTCCTCTGATTTGTGACAACCAAAAGTGTCTTCAGACGTTAACAAATTTCTCTGAGGGGGCAACGTTACCCATTTTAAGAACCACTGCTAAAGAGCTATGAAGTAGTTCATCCTTTTCAAAGAATCTGAACATAGAGTGTCACCCTACTGAGTCTGGAGCAGAAAGCCCTCCACATTCTTTCTTCAGACTCTTAGTGTCATCTGTGTGCAGAAATGCTCCCAATATAGAAATGTTCTAAGGCCTCTTTATTATTGAGTATTGTTACTAAGATCTCAAGAAATATACACACTTAATTTGGAGGGGATATTCTCAATAGCTTACTAATTCTGAATAATTTGCCATGTTATTATTTTGATTAATCTATAGAGTCAAAAAGAAATCAAGGAAAATAATACTGGAAAGTCAGGTTGGTGCTGGTCTTGAAGGGTCTTGGCTATTAGGCTAAGAGTTAGGACTTTATTCTGTAGACAATGGGAGACATATCAAAGGGTTCCTTAAATCCTTCTTTTGCCGCCTTTACTCTGCACAGACTTTTCACTTTGACCAAATGAATCTCATTAAAGATATATTGAACTAAGTTGTGTCCATGTCTACTTTGTAGAGGTTTACAAACCTATTTGGTTCACTGCTCAAATCCCTTGATCTTTTTTTTTGCCTCAGTTGTTGCTTCAAAGCTTTCTTCAGGTGTAACAAAGGAGTTTAATTGAAAAGGATGATGCTTTTCAAGGGTGGAGGCAAGATCCCTGGAAAATGGACAGGCGAGCTACTCAGAGGTTATAAAATCAGAGCCAGATGGAGGAATATTCCCCACACCAGGGTCTCGGCTCCTCATGACATCTTCCCTGCCGGATTTCAGGTTTGCAACGGACCAGAGACTGCTCTGTGCTCCCATCCTTCCTCTTTGCAAGTGAAAGGGTTTATTTCTGAATGAACTGTTCAGTGCAGTTTTGTCCTTCTTGTTCAACTGCTGTATGTTGGATGTGTGGTAGTGAAGATAACTTGTCCTTTTACTACCTGGGTCTCTGGGTCAAGAAGAGGTGCCACAGCTGGAAATCATTCATCAGCTCGAGGTTCTGGACTTGGAGTTGATACCTTTCTTTCCTCTCTCCCTCCTTTTTTCCTCTTTCTTCCTCCCACCTTCCCTCTGTTCCTTCCTACTTTTCTTCTTCCTTCCTTTCATTTATTTCCTCTTAATCCCCTTCCCTTTTCCTTCACTCCTCCCTCTCCACTCTCTCATTCTTCCCATTTCTTCATTCCTTCTTTCCTCTTACTTTTATTTATTTATCTCTAGTCTGTTAATATGATTCTCATGATGATTCATCTGGCTCCTATTTAGTGTGTGAAACTCTAACCAGAATTTCTCTTTACTTACTTAAAGTACTGATGAATACTTGTTGACTTTTTTTTTTTTTTTAAATCACATGTACTTACTTTTTCTGCACTAGAGTTTTAGAGTTTGATATTGTGTCTCAGCCACTTTTCTATAGTTTTAGATTTTGGGAATTGGGATATGGGAAGAACCATTTGTTGGAAAACTAGGTTCTGATCTCCTGATAATTTTGTTAAATATGCATACCACCCCTTGGGGATACATACACAGATCATTCTCCAAATTCAGCCTGCAGCCATTTCTACTTTTGAATATCATGCCATTAAATTGTGACCTTTCTTATTGTCTCCTGCTGATGAATTTTTTGAGGGAGGCTGGGTTCTATTGTTTATTATTCATCTTGTTCATATTAGAGGTGGAGCCTAAGTGATTTAGATCATGACATCATCTTTACTGAGAAGTTCAAAGCCAGCTTTTAAAATGGCTTCATTTGTTATTTTAAGTAAACTTTTACATTGAAGTGTAACATACATTTAGAAACTCATAAATGTACATACAGCTCAATGAATTTTCACAGCATGAACACAATTGTCAGATCAAGAAGCAGGATGTTGGAGCACTCCCAAATCTCATGGCCATAGTCAGTACCCATTTTCAAGAGAATTGACTTACAACATCATTGATTACTTTAGACTATTTTGAACTTTATAGGAATAGAATCATACTGTGTACTGTTTTTTGCTTCTGGATTTTTCCGACTCAACATTAAGTTGTGAAATTCAGGCATGTTGTTCTGTGAGAGGTATGCATGATTAAATATGCATGCATATTTGAGTGAGAGATAAGATGATTAAAACTTTATCCAGATCCTTCGGAGAATATCATGGATAATAAACATTTATTGAGAAAATAAGCTGCTAGAGATTGGTGATTGAAAAAAGGTGTAAAATGATGGGTGTCAACCTTGACTTCATATTTGAATGGTCCAGGAAGCTTAAAAAATGTGGAGACTCGTCCCCTTGCCCCAAGCCCTGAAGTACTGGTTGCGTTGGATGTGTCCTGGGCATTTTGATTTTCAAATCTGCCCCAGTGAGTCTCATTTGCAGGAACGTTTGAGCAACACTGGTATGAAACACCATTACTGTCCTTGGAGACTTCTAGTCTATCTGAGGAGACAGGGTTTCATGTAGAAGGATAAGTATAGTTCCATAGAATATCCAGTGTATGAGATGGACAGTATTAAATGCAAACCAGATATGGAAAGGCGCACAGTGGTTTCCCTCATTTTTATTTTTTCCCCACTAAGATTATAGCCTGTATTATATGATGTATTTCTTAATTACAACATTTTAAAATTATAAAACATACCTGTTTTCCACAACTTAATGTTTTGGGAATTAAGATACATCTCACAATTATTATGGATATTAATATGCTTCTTTTTTCCCCCTAAGAATTTGCTGTCTAAGAAATTGATGTGAGCTATAATTAGTGATATTTTAGAATGGAAGAAACACAACAGAATTTGTTTTTCACTTGTTGCTGTTGTATGCAATGCATTACTGTCATCTTGTTTATTAGAATATAAGATCATTGAGGACAAGGGTCAAGTGTTTTGCTACTGTTATATTCCCCAAACACCTAGTGCAATGCTAACACTTAGGATCAATAAATACTTGCATAAGATTGGACACCCTTTTCTACTTTTTATTACTCAACATATAGAAACTTATCAGCTGGGAAAGATCTATAATCTACTTGCAAAATTCTAGAGAGAGAATTGTAGAGATCTCTACAATATACCCCTTAATTCATTTTGGTGTTTAATACCTTGGAACTTGTGTGCAGTTAATCTAAAATCATGTTAAGCTTTTGTTATAAGATGGTTCTTGTGTTCTGATGTTTTTCAGGGTGAAGCAGAAAGCATCTAGATCACTCTTTTCTGTATAATTACCATATATATATATATGCCTGGAGCATATAAACATTATTACTGCATGTTGTTGGCCTGAAGGATTAGGATTTTTATAAATCCTCTTTATTTAGTATGCTTTATAGCTAGAACCCACTGAATCAAGTGCTGCTCTTTCCCTAAACACATTTCTTATGAGTACTAAATAAATTTAATCAACAGAGCTCTCAATATTCCACATTCAATCAGTGGCTGGTGCATTAAGCTGATAAATTCTCTTCCTCCATCCTGCATACCAACAGTAGTTGCTTTCTGATTATGTTTGTTTTACTTAGGATGGTTGAAGAAATGGGAAATTCTTCCATTAAGTCTTCCTTAACTCTGCGACCTGGTTTTTTAACACTCACACTGAATGGGCCCACTTTCTTAGGGTCTATGGGGGCATTTCTAACCTGATTATTTAGGCTTATGGGAGCCAGGCCTGCTATATAGATCTAGCAGGACACATGCCAAACCCTTCCTTTTGGCAACATAGGACTGGGGTAGAAGATTTCTTTTCCCCTAGTGTTGTCACATTCTTTTCTTTTTCCCTCTCTAATGTCTTATTTATTGGCCAGAGGTAATTTCGTCCTCCCTCCCTCCCTCCCTCCCTCCCTCCCTCCCTCCCTCCCTCTTTCTTTCTTTCTTTCTTTCTTTCTTTCTTTCTTTCTTTCTTTCTTTCTTTCTTTCCTTTCTTTCCTTTCTTTCCTTTCTTTCCTTTCTTTCTTGCCAGAGGTAATTTCTAATTACTTTCACAGTCTCTCCCTCTTTCCCTAGGCATCCTCCACAGTCCAGCTGCATAACTACAGGATTCATAGTTCATTCTGTTCTCCACCTATGGTTTTTGAACCAGGGTACATATTAAGATTATCTATGGGTCTTAAAAATACAGGTAGTTAGGATCTACCCCAGGATATCCTAAGTCAAAACATTTGGGTATTTGGCTCAGGAATCTGTGTTTTTGAAGACATGTCATAGGTGATTCTTATAATACAAGCCCCTTTGAAGACCACTGTCTGAGACATCCTGAAGATGTATTCTTGGCCTAGGCTTTACTTACTTTTTACAGATGGTCCCCAACTTCTGATTTTTCAACTTTACAGTGGTGTGAAAGCAATAAGCACTTGGTTCAAATTTTGAATTTTGATCTTTTCCTGGGCTGGTACTATGCAGTCCATCCTTTCTCATGCTGCTGGCCAGTGGCACGAAGGTAAACTTACAACCACTGTGTACCCCCATACAGCCATTCTTGTTTTTCACTTTCAGTACAGTATTCAGCCAATTACATGAGGTATTCAACACTTTTTTATCAAATAGACTCTCTGTTGGATGACTTTGCCCAACTATTGGCTAATGTACACATTCTGAGCATGTTTGAGTAGGTTAGGCTAAGCTATGATATTTAGGAGGTTAGGTTTATCACATGTATTTTCAATTTATGATATTTTCAACTTACGATGTGCTTATTGGGATGTAATCCCATTGTAAGTGGAGGAATATCTATACTTAATAGGCCTTTGACTTAAGGGCGAATGCTGTTCATTCTTGTGCTATATAATAAGAATTTTAAGTGTTAGCCTTAGTTCAAGAGTTTACTTTCTAACACGTTAATTTATTTAGTATTTTCCTCTCCCAGGTTGCCTTCTTTTGAAACTAAGAGCTGTTCATTTTCTCTTGAGAGTTTAATCTGATCTGTGTGGAATGAGATGATTAATTCTTGCAAATACAAAGATTCTAAGATGAAAGTTATGTCCCTCCACCTCTTTAAATAACAGAGTGCTTGCAAAATTCCTGGGATTCTTGCTGTCACCCTTTCCCAGTTCCCTCTCCTCTCTTCTCACTCACGCCATTTCCTGCCAATTCCCGCTCCTCTCTTCTCACCCATGCTATTTTTCTCGACCAGTTCACAGTGCATTGTTTAAAGAATCTGAAATGCCATCCCTCACAAAGTCTTTGCTGACTATAGTAGTGTTGGCTTTGCTGTCATCTCCCTGGCATTCATGTTTCCAGTTCTTGCAGATGTCATCCTATGGCAGGCTCATGCCACCTTCTGTCTGAGGGCTTCCTCTCACTCCTGTATAAGGTAGGCTGAAAGTGGTGGAGAATTAATCTCTCCTCAGCCAAAGATAGATGGGTACTGAGACAACTTTTGTTTATTTCATGATGTCTCCTGAGTTCTCAAGCAGGAGAGGGCAAGTCAGTTGCCCTCAGTGGTAAGTTGATAGCACCTTCCCATTACTCATACTTCCTGATTCACATAGTGCGCTTCCTGGGATTGCTATTCAAATAAACTCCTTGCACTCAAACCTTGTCCATTTGTTCTTGTCTGGGATTCAATTGAGTGACTTGATTCTCTGTGGTTTGTTATATGTGCATCTTGTTTTCCCAATCCAATCCTGCTGACATTCAGAGCTGGAGCTGAACCTTCTGGCTCCTAAGAGTCAGTCTGCAGAGCCTTGCACATTGCTGAGCTCACAAACGTACTCTAAGTGTACAATATGTGTGACGTAGGGGCAAAAGGACAGAATGGGCATACGTCATTATTAAGCTCTTGATAAATGGATCCTGAAAAGGAAACTAGAATAGGAAATAAAATTTGGGGGGGGGGGATTGTTTTTAAAAAGTGGATTGAAGGCTTCAAGGAGAAAGAATAGTCCTGGCAGGTCTTCTGTCATTCCATAAGAACAGGGTGAGGTAAGAAAGAGGAAGGAGGAGGATGTGGGGACGAGGAGGAAGGCATCTTTCACTATGGATTTCAAAGTAATCCGTAGTATATTTCATGAAGAAAGAGCTCATCTGAGTACAACAAAAAGGAAATGTTCTTTTAATTCTGGAGCAGGAATATGTGAGAAATTGCTCTGGGGTTTCAAAGGAGGGGAAATATGCATTTATCCTAGTCTTGAGTGCAAGCCCAGAAATTAGTTAGAAAACTGGCTAATTTTCAGCAAGTTACTGTATAAGATATATTAGAGAGATATCAATTAATGTGACCTTTGTAGTAGGGTAACTTCAGGAAAGCATTCTAATTTGCCTTGTTCTATTGGTAAGAAGAAGAAAAATAGACATGTTTAGAATAGGGTGACAGTTATTTATACCTGGTTTGTCTAAGAATAAGTAAAGGTAGGCAACCTACCTTACATGTCAATATTAGCATATTAACAAAGTTTTATCAGCATGCTGCCTTACTGCAACTGCTGATCATTTCTCCATTGTATCGACGATATGCTCCTGACCATTTAAATTAATTCTGTAGTTGAGGTATGAGCAAATTCCACATCCTTCACAGTCCACCTTTAAGAAAGAGAATGACATCTTCTACATGATTTTCTCCCTATTTTTCACAAGGCATATTTACATACAATAAAATCCACCATTCATATGTGTGCAATTGAGTGGTTTTTTAGTAAATATATAGAATTACACAATCATCATTATGTGTACAAATTTGGAACACTTCCATAATTCCAGAGAATTCTGTGAAGTTCATTTGCACTCAATCTCTGTGACTACTCCCAGCTCTCGGCAACTACTAATCTGCTTCCTGTCTCTATAAATTTGTTTTTTCTGAATATCTCATAAAAATGGAATCATATCTTTTTATGTCCAATTTATTTCACATAGCACAATACCCTTTAGATCCATCCATGCTGTTGCAAAATGGCAGGATATCATTCTTTTTTATGAATGCATAATATTCCATTAAATTGTGTGTGTGTGTGTGTGTGTGTGTGTGTGTCTGTGTGTGTGTATACACTACATCCTCTTTATTCATTAATCTATTGGTAGACACGTTGTTTTCATATCTTGGCTATCGTAAGTAATGCTACAATAAACATAGGTGTGCCTATAACTTTTCAAATTAGTGTTTTTATTTTGTCTGTGTAAATTAGTGGAATTATTGGATCATATAACTCTGTTTATTAATTTTTTCCGGGAAACTCCATACTGTTTCCCACAATGGCTGTACCAATTTACATTTCTGTCAACAGTGTACAAGGGTTTCTTATTCTCCACATCCTAGCCAATACTTGATTCTTGTCTTTTTGATACTCGCCATTGCGACAGGTGTGAGCTGATGTCTCAGTGCGGTTTTGATTTGTATCTCCCCGATGATTAGTGATATTGAGCGTCTTTTCATGTGTGTGTTGGCTCTCTCTATGTCTTCTTTGGAGAAATGTCTAATCAGTTCCTCTGCCCATTTTTTAAATTGGGCTATTTATTTTTATTATTTTTTGGTGTTGAGTTGTATAAGTTCTGTATATATTTTGGATATTAATCCCTTATTCAGAATACCGTTTTTAAATATCTTCTCTCATATAGTAGGTTGACTTTTTTTTTCTAATTGTTTCCTTTGCTGTGCAAAAGCTCTCTAGTTTCATGTAGTCCCAATACATTTTTGCTTTTGTTTTCCTTGCCTAAGGAGACATCTAGAGAAATGTTGCTATGGCTGATACCGTATGATTTCACTTACATGTGATTCTAATAAAGAAATCGAATAAACCAACATAAAGCAGAATCAGACCTATAAAAACAGAGAACAAACCGATGGTTGTGGGGGTGGGGAGGGGGTTGGATAAAATGGGTGAAGGAGAGTGGGAGATACAGGCTTCCAGTTACGGAGTGAATAAATCACAGGAATAAAAGGTGCAGTATAGGGAAGATGGTCAGTGGTATTGGAGTAGCATTGTATGGTGACAGATGGTAGCTACACTTGTAGATGGAGCTGTTGAATCACTGTGTTGTATACCTGAAACTAATGTAACGTTGGGTATCAACTATAGTCAGATTAAAACAAAAGGAATTATGTACAATATATGGTCTTCTGCATCTAGCTTCTTTCACTTAGCATGTTTTTTTCTCTATTATGTTTTATTAAATTTTGCTCTTATTTTTTTCCTTTTTTAGCTTTATTGAGATTGACAAATAGAAATTATATATATTTAAGGTGTACAACGTGATGTTTTGATATATGTATACATTGTGAAATGATGGCTACAATTAAACTAATTAACACATCCATCACTTCACATAGTTACTGTGTGTGTGTGTGTGTGTGTGTGTGTGTGTGTGTGTGGTGAGAACACTTGAGATCTGTTCTCTTGGCAAATTTCAAGTATGTAATATATTATTAACTATATTCAGTATATTTTCTTTATTCATTTATCTGTGGATGGACACTTAGGTTCTTTCCATATCTTGGCTATTGTGAATAATGTTGAAATAAACACAGGAGTACAGATATCTCTTTGAGATAGTGATTTTATTTCCTTTGGATATATACACCAAAGTAGGACTATTGGGGGCGCCTGGGTGGCGCAGTCGGTTAAGCGTCCGACTTCAGCCAGGTCACGATCTCGCGGTCCGTGAGTTCGAGCCCCGCGTCAGGCTCTGGGCTGATGGCTCGGAGCCTGGAGCCTGTTTCCGATTCTGTGTCTCCCTCTCTCTCTGCCCCTCCCCTGTTCATGCTCTGTCTCTCTCTGTCCCAAAAATAAATAAAAAACGTTGAAAAAAAAAAAAATTAAAAAAAAAAAAAAAAAAAGTAGGACTATTGGATCATGTGCTAGTTCCATTTTTACTTTTTGAAAGAAACTTCATCTTGTTTTCCATAGTGGTTTCACCAATTTGCATTCCCTCCAACAGTGCACCAGGGTTTGCCAGTTTCCTGCATCCTCACCAATACTTGTTACCTCTTGTCTTTTTGATAATGTAGCCATCCTAACAGGGGTGAAATGATATCTCATTGTGATTTTGATTGCATTTCCATGATGGTTATAAATGTTGAGCATCTTTTTGTATGTATGTTGACCGTATGTCTTCTCTGAAGCATATTGTTTTCAAGGTTTATCTATATTGTGGCATCATGGATCAGTACATTTTTATTGCTGAATAACATTCCAGTGTATGAATATATATATTCATACATATATTCATATATTTATCTGTACATTAGTTAATGGACATTTGGGTGGTTTCCAGTTTTAATCCTGTTATCAATGTTCATTTACAAATCATGTGACCTTGGGGGCACCCATGTGGCACAGTTGGCTAAGAGTCCAACTTCAGCTCAGGTCATGATCTCATGGTTTGTGAGTTCCAGCCTCACATTGGGCTCTCTACTGTCAGCACGTAGCCTGCTTCTGATCCTCTGTCTCCCTCTCTTCCTGACCCTCCCCAACTTGTTTTCTCTCTCTCTCTCTCTCTCTCTCTCTCTCTCAAAAATAAATAAATAAATAAATAAATAAATAAATAAACAAACAAACAAACAAACTTAAAAAACCACAAATCATATGGCTATGCTTTTCACTTAACTTGGGTGGGTTTCTAGAAGTGGGATTGCTGGATTATAGGATAAATTTATGTTTGGGGCACCTGGGTGGCTCAGTCGGTTAAGAGTCCGACTTCGGCTCACGTCATGATATCACGGTTCATGGGTTTGAGCCCCTTGCCAGGCTCTGTGCTGACACCTCAGAGCCTGGAGCCTGCTTCAGGTTCTGTGTCTCCCTCTCTCTCTGCCCCTCCCCCATTCACACTCTGTCTCTCAAAAATAAGTAAAAATGCTAAAACAATTAAAAATAAACAAGTAATTAAAAAAAATGTTTAACTTCATAAGAAACTGCCAAAATGTGTGCCACAGAGGCTGCATCATTTTACCTTTCCACAACAATGAATGAGGGTTTCAGTTTCTCCACATTCTTGCCAATATTTTATTTATTTATTTATTTATTTATTTATTTATTTATTTATTTATTTATTTAAATGTTTATTTTTGAGAGAGAGAGAGAGAGAGAGAGGGGAAGGGGTAGAGAGAGAGGGAGACACAGAATCTGAAATGGACACCAGGCTCTGAGCGAGCTTGACACGGGGCTCGAACCCACAAACCTTGAGATCATGACCTGAGCTGAAGCCGGATGCTTAACCGACTGAGCCACCTAGGTGCCGCATTCTTACCAATATTTTAGATTATCTTCCTTTTTGATTATAGCCAGCCTAGTACGTGTGTTGTGGTATCACTAGTGATTTTGATTTGCATTTCTGTAGTGACTAATTTGCATTAATCACTAATGTATTGCTCATTTACATACATATGTCATTTTTGGTGAAATAGCTATTCAAGTCTTCTGCCCATTTAAAAATTGGGTTGTTTCACAATTCTTGAGTTATAAGGTGTTTTTTTTTTGTTTGTTTTGTTTTTACATATTTTGGGTATACATCCTTTTTCAGATATATGATTTGTAAAGATTTTCTCTTATTCTCTTGAGTTCATTTTCTAGTTGATATCCTTTAAGGCAAAAAAAAATTGTTTTTAAGTGAAGTTCAGTTTATCTATCTTGGCCTAAAAATCTCCCTGCCTTATTCCCAATCTTAGAGGGAAACCATTCAGCCTTTCCCCATTAAATATGCTATTTGTAGGCTTTTCTTAGATGCCCTTTATGAAGTTGAAGAAGTGCTCTCCTGGTCTCAGTGTTGAAATTAAAAAAAAAAATCAGGAATGGGCACTGACTTTTATCATAAGATAATCATGTGGTTTTTGTCTTTTACTATATTAATATGGCATATTATGTTAACAGAATTTTAGATGTTAACCTTGCATTCCTGGGATAAATCTTGCTTGGCTGTGATCTATAATCATTTTTATATGTTGCTGAATTTTTGAATTTATGATGGTATTTGTATTTATGTTCATGAGAAATATTGATTTGTGGTTTATTCTCTTAATGGTATCTTTTCTGATGCTGGCCTCATAGAATGACCTGAGAAGTGTTTCCTCCTCCTCTATTTTCAGAAAAAGGTTATAAAATGTTGGTATTATTTCTTGATACTTGATAGAATTCATCGGTGAAACCTTCTGGCCCTGAGCTTTTCTTTATGGTAATATTTGAAATTACCAATTCTGTTTCTTTACTTATAAGCCAATTAAGATAATCTGTTTCTTCTCGAATCAATTTTAGTTATTTGTGGGTTTTAGGAATATGTCCATTTCATCAAAGTTGTCTAATTTGTTGGCATAACATTGTTCACAACATTCCCTTATAATCCTCTTAATTTCTATAGGATAGGAAATCATTCCTAATTTTGATAGGCTGTATTTCCTCTCATTTTCTGTTAGTTTGAGAAGGGTTTGTCAGGCTTTGCAAAGAACAAACTTTTGGTTTCATTGATGTCCTCTATTATTTCATTTTCTATCTCATTGATTTCTACTATAATCATTACTGTATCCTTTATTTACTTGTATTAGTTTGGGTTGCTCTTCTGTTTCTAGTTAATAAGATGGACTATTGAGTTATTAAATTGATCTTTTTCTTTGATAAGCACTTTAAGATATAAATTTCCCTCAAAACACTACATTAGGTACATTTCATAGAATTTGGTATATTGTGTTTTTGTTTTCATTCATTGTTTTATTTTTAAGCTATCTTACATTTTTTCTCTCATGGATTATCTTCTGGATACTTATCTAGAAGTATTTTGTTTATTTTCCAAACATTTTCATTTTTCCTAGATTTCTTTCCAATATAGGCCATCAAGTTAAGTCTATTTTGGTGAGAGAACACTATACTAGGATTTCAATCTTTTGAAATTTCAATTCTTTGAAATTTATTAAGACTTTTTTTAATGACACAGATATGGAGAATATGCTGTACAGGCTTGTTCAAGTATTTTGCTCTTTTTTGTTATTGTGTTGTATACCAGTTTCAGTCCTGACAAGAAAAAACTACATTCTCCATATGCGTAGAGCACATAAAGGAAGTATTTATAAAGATGTGGACAAGGTAAAAAACAATGAAAGATGGTGCAGCATCCTAGGACTAACAATAGTTAAGATGTTGAGAGTCATGTACTTGAAGGAGTAAAGAATGAAGGAATTACTAGAACTTGGAGTGAGAGCTATAATGTAGGAAAGGGTTACTTACAGGGGCTGTGGCTTTTGATAAGTGCAACTAAGTTGCAGCAACACAGCAGGATAGGTGCTGGAAGAATAAACACTTGACTTCACTCTTCTTCCCTTCTGATTTTCTGCCAGTGTCTCCTATTGGTCAAACTTAATGGGAAGCCAGAAGGCAAGGGATCCCATTAATGTTGTAGTAACAATTGTGTCTCCTGAAGTACAGAATAGGGTGGAGAAGAGTAAAGATTAGAGAAAGTATCTAGCTTTTGCCCCTAAGCATCTGCCACTATTCTTTGAGTAAAAAAAAAAAAAAAAAATGTATTTCCTACATGGGGGGCACACAAAATGCCATCAGATACATTTTATCACAAGATAATGTCAATTCGCTTCCACCTAAAATCTAAAATACTAGCCATTACAAATACTTTATATAACGTAGCAGGGAAAGAGCATAAACACAGCTGCCAAATCTCTTGAATCTGGTCATGAGGTCTAATTTGATAATTTTCATCTTCTATAACCTACTTCTTGTTCTCCTAATCCGCTTCCAGTGCCTTGGCTAGCCTCTGTTCTTTCCTAGGGGGTTATCAAACTTTTATTCCTGAAGAATTTGAGCCCTTGGTAGTTCTATTTTTATTTGATTGCTGAAGTTTTCTATTGAGAAGTAGCATTGGTCAAGAGAATACTAAAAGGCCCCTTAGGGAATCACCTGGGTTCCAAACAAATTCCTCTTTGCTCCATTATGTAGAGACACCCCAACTTCACCTTAGTAATTGGAATTAACAACCTCAGCCTAACGGGTGACCCCATTCCCTGACAGTTGGTTCAAGGCTATTCAGCTTTTCAGAACTGGGGGTGTTAAGAGAATAACCCCCCACATATGGATAAAAATAGTAAAGTATCACTTTGCTAGTTAGTTAGCTTTATGTACAGTTTCCATTAATAAAGGCATCTAGAGAAGGATGTTAAGATTGGTGGTAAGGCTTTGTGAGATACCTCTTGGAAACCACATAACACTCTTAAAGGGAGTTCTGTGGGAGTGTGCAATATTGTATCATGTGGGTGGGAGAAAGTCCTGATGAAATTAATTTCATTATTATTACTGTGACCACATTTGCACCAATAGTATGGTGAGATCTTGGCAATCTAAGGGTAGAGTAACTTCAAGATATAGGAAATCATTCTGTTATATCTTTTAACTTATAAATTAAGAGAAAATTAGGTAGGAGTGGCAATGAGTTAATAAATATGCTGTCAGAAAGAAACTAATCATGGAATTAATGCTGTATGAAGTCAGACATTCAATTCAGAGTGCATTGCCAATTGAAGACCCACCTGGGACAGGTATTGAAGAAGAAATTCTGATCAATTTCTTGGCCTTGGATTTGACTCTCCTTGACTCAACTCATTATGCCATGCAACTATAGGTGTCAGATCAAGGGATACCATACCACCACAATACTATTTTAGGGCACGACTTTAAAAAATGTGCTAACCAGTGCTATGGCTTGGGAGAAATTTGAGTGAATCTGCAGTAGTCATTCTCAGCTCTTCCTACTTTATTGTTATTAGAATGGATTGTTGGTTGCTTATTATTTAGCATGTATTAAATTAGCTGTAGGCCTTTTTTTTTTTATTTTATTTTTGAAGAGAGATTAAAATTCTGGTCGTGGTTGCTATATATCCTGAGTCTGATGGGATAAAATTTGAGCAGTGATACAACATATCAGTTAGTCATTGCCCAATCTTCTTCACGCAGTGTGAATGATGCTAATGGCAGCTAAATTCTGTGAATTTCCACAGCTTTGTTTTTGCCTTGACAGGCAGATTTGTCTATGACTGCATACTCAATGTCTACCATTTAGTAGGTGGATTGGGTTATAGTCACAGCGATCACCATCCACTGAAGTGATAGTTAACTTGAATGTAGCTGAGGCAGGCTTGAGTAATTTTAACAAAGCTGTGAGCGGCCTTGAAATAATTTTGTGTTTCTTAGAACAAAACACAGATTCTTTATTTACTCTTTGATCCCCACATTACTGGTCATGCTACTGCTGCCATACCGTCATTCTGTGTTCATTTTGAAGAGCTTTAGCACCTGAATAGGGTTGAAAGTAATTGTAGATGAATGTTATTATTGAAGTAATATGTAATTTCCTTCTGAATTATTCATATCAACACCTATTTCGGTAGGACTCACTGGTGCTGTATAAAATATTACATGGTGTGTATGTAAATGTCTTTATCATATTTTATTTCTATGTGCCATTTAGAAGTTACTTGGCAGAAATAAAAATCCCATCCCAAAACAAACACAAATCTTTTTCTTATATAAAGATTTTTCACCCTCAAAAATATTAGTCATTTGAACAACAGCACATCTATTTTTCATGCTTCCTTCATAATTTTTCCATTTTAAGTCATTATTAAATGTGTTAAAACCAACTTTATTTCCTTCCCACCTACTTTTTCCTCAATGAATTATTGAAAGATTATTGCTGCTGCTTCCAACTGAGACACTGCATTTATTATTAAATTCCTTAGGAGTACTGTGTTAGATATACAGAGTAGGATGATCCATGGGACTTCACTAACTTCATTTAATTGTGAGAGGACCAGAAGACTGTGTCTATTTTCTCTGTATTACTTTTATTATACTTGGGGTATAATGGGAGGAATAGGACTCTTGAGTACAGAATCGTGAGTTTGGATCCAGGATCTGCCCTTTACTAGCTTTGTCTCCTGAGGTCCCAGTATTGCATTTTCTCTTAACACCAGTATTTACTGCTCCTTTAGGACAAAAAGCCATAACAGCCAATAGTAGATGAAATGGAATAAGAGAGGCAGTTGGCAAGAGAGACCACATCTACTTCTAGTGCCTTGTGCTGCTGAGTTTCCTAGATTCTCAGTACCAGACCCTGGTGTGGCCAACTCCAAGGGAGCCCAAGTTTGCTGACTGCTTCAGCTGTGTGAGTGCAAGGCTAAGAAGAGGAGGAAGAAAAGAGGAGAGATCATGATCTCACGTAGCAACCTATACCTCCCTTTGAACCACTTAGAAAATGTAACAGTGGATGCTTCAGAATCCAGCCAGTTAGCGATGCCAGGTAGTCCTCTTCAGTGGGATGTCATTTCTTACCTTGATCCTGACCTTTGCGATGGAGATGGGGTGGGAAGTTGTGGCAGAGTGGTAATGAGAAACTTTGAACTCCTCTGGAAGCCAATTTCTATTTTGTGGAGTTACGATATCTGGGAAATATTAGTTTCATTGTTAGAACACTAAAATTTGTATTTTTGTTACCAGAAAGAATTTCTTTCTTTGAAATGGAGCAACTAATTTGTAAATAATTTTCCAGTGTTCTTGCTGGAAGGGAAATTAGTAATTTATTTAGTCCACCTATGCATTTCTTCCTTTTTCTATACCAGCTAATTAAGTCCCAGAATATTCAAGTGGCTTGTCAAATGTTACATAGCTACTCAGTGATTCTGACATTTGTATGTCAGACCATTATTGTTTTATTGTTTTTTTTTTTATGATAACACTACTTAGCAAACTCAGTATTCAAATATCTAGAATAAAAGTGGCAATGTTTAGTTGTAACACATATGTTAAATGAAAAACTACATAAAAGAAAATACGGTTAAGCACATTTGTTGGTTTTGGGCTTTTGATATCTTTTGTGATTCTTTTCTTCTTCTACAGATAAATAATGGTGTTTATTCAGCGTAACGGATGGTTAGGACTGGAAACTCAGTGCAGTTCTGTACAGCACATAATAGCATGTACTTCTGGACCTAGTGCATTGCACTTCACATGCACATGTGTATTGAGGTGACCTCACTGGTGAAAATAATAGGAAAAGAGAGTGAGAAATGAAGTGTGTTTTCTAGGCAGTGTGAGTAAAGGCAATAGCAAAGTATTAAAATAGCCTGAAAGTGAGTCTACTAGTAAGATGTTCAATTTTGTTATATTTTATGATAAGTTTTCATTTTTATCAGTTATAAATGTACATAGATTAAAGAGTCAGTTTGTTGTATAATGTTTAAGACAGTTTTTCTAATGCTCATTACCCCATTTCCATTTTTCCAGAAGAAACCATGTTCTTTTAACTGAGATGTTTGAAATTGTGTGTGTATGTGTGTGTGTGTGTGTGTGTGTGTGTGTGTGTGTGTTTTGTTTACCTCAACAGCAATAAATACTTTGCTTTTATGGCTTCTATTTTTTTCTCTTCATTGGAACAACATCCATAACCTTATTTCAGAAGATGAGGATTTAGTTCTTTTTCCTTCTCCCACCCCACCACATACATGTACACTTTTATTTTAAATTAATTACTACCAAATTGTGGTTAAAAATAGAGGCATTACTTCTTCAGAATTTAATTCTTTAACTGTAATAAGGAACATATGACATTAAGGAACTTAACTAACATAGCAACATTAAACATAATTTAATCCACCTAGTCGGGGGATATACACCCTTCTTTAGAGGATATCATTGGGGATTCATGTGATTTCAAGGTAAGTGAGAAATTACTATCAAAAGGGTAATATTAGGATTAAAGTTTCAAGTTAGAGGCAAGAATTGGGAAACCATAGTAGAAGTTCTGGTGTTAGGGATGAACTGGTACTTATCAAGCATCCATTATGTATTAAACACTGTGCTGCAAGATTTTAATATGCCCGGAGTGGACTTTGTTAGTATGAGACTGAACTCAAACCAGCTTAAGTAAAAGGGAATTTAACGGGACTTTTCCAAGATAAAGGGCACTTTAGCCACAAAGATTCAGGAGCTCAGACAATGGTGCCAGGACTCCGGTTCTCTCCCTTGAACCATTGCCTGTGTCAATTTGGTTTCTTTGTAGGTAGGCTGTCTCCATGTATCTGCTAAGATGGCTGCTGTCCTCTCCATAACTTCATCCTGTCATTTTAGCAAAGCAGTAGATGAGAAGTTTCCTCTTCCAGAATCATTATTTTAGCCTCAGGAAAAAACTCTCATTAGCCCTACGTGGGTCACCTGTTCACCCCTGTTGCGGGGTGACCGGACATTATGGAGGATAGCTCCCCCAGGGACACACGGAATGAAGGAGAGCTAATTTTTCAAAGAAAGAAATACTCCAAAGGCAAAGAATATGCATCTCTTGCCAATCCACAAGGCAAATATCACCATTTCTATTTTCCTCATAATGAAACAGGTGGAGAGAGGTTAAGTTACTCATTCTAGATCACATAGCTCAGTAGAGCTGGTTTTAGAATGTTACTCCTGTTTTTTCCTCCATGTAAAGCTGTTCATGCACTGAATTATTTCATGGAAGTTCACTTTACTGCTATCTTTACTATAATCCTGGTAAAACTTTACTAATGTAATATAATGTCTGGGATACTTTGTATTTGACTATGCAATATATTGTCGAAAGAGCTTTGAATCTGAGGTGTGATTTAAACAAATGGGAAAATAGTACTAACTTTATAGAATGACAGTTTTATATAATTAAAGCTATCTTCATGGGAAAACATTTCTTCTCTGAAGTGAGAGCCAGATACATCAAGATGCGTAAGGATACTGCCGATGCTCTGCCCACATCCTCTCTGCATGGGTGTGACCACTGACCCCAGGGTTTCCAACTGTAAGCACCTGCCGCTCTTTGCCTGAGGGCTCTCTCTGGCTGCCAGAGGTATTAACAGTCCCCAGAAGTCCCCAGAAATAGCTCTCCACCAGTGACAGGAGTTGGTAGGTAAAAACCCCAGCTCTCTCGTGCCCTGGTAGCATGCTGCACATGGCTACCCAGATTTCCCTAGTGAGGCTCAGCCACACTGTCCCACAGGAGTCATGTATTCAAAAATGTACTATATTCGCTTCTCTCCCTTTGCTGTCTCGTGTACAGGTATCCTTTCTAGTGCCTCCTGGGGTCACTCCCAAACTGCTGGCTCTCACAGCCTCATTTCAGCGTCCGCTTCTGGGGGAATCCATCTTAAGATAGGAGGCACTCGAGCATCAGACATTTGGGTAACTCTGGTTGCTTCAGTCATCTCATCTTCCGTATATGTTGCTTTTAATATGTTCATTAGACATACTGGTGAGGTACCACAAACCAACTTCTGTTATCTGTTTTCAGATCAAAATTAAATTTAGTTAAAGTTAGTAAAAATATTCCCAGTGTTATGGCAACTACTTTGCCTTCACACAGACTCTGGGGATAGATGGCTTGGGTTTGAATCTTTTCTAGTCGTAGTCCCTCGGCAAGCTGCACAGCCTCACTAGGCCTCTGTTTCTTAGCTGAAGTAGACAGTACATACTGCAATGTTTGATAAGGTTGTTAGATGAATTAAGATTTGTAATGTGTTTAGAAGGGTGCCTGGCATATAACATGTGCCACATACGTGTTGGTTACACACCTGAATAAAACATAACGGTCGTCGGTAAAGTTAAGACCGTGCTTTTCCAAGTAGGCCACAGACTATTGCATTAACAAATTATTTTATTTTAATAATACATTCTCTTTCATATTAATTATACATTTTAAACCATTGCACAATTATGTTTTAGCTTCATGAGCTGTTCATCTTTAATGAGTACTGAGTTAATTAGCAAGACCTGTCTTTTTGGGTACTGCATCTGTTCTGCAACATTCAGTTCAGTATTCATTATTTTAAGACAGCAATTCTCTTTTTCAAAAATATTTGGAGAAGGAAATGAATCATTACTCTGCTCTTCTACATCACTAAGCTTCAAAATACAAAAAAAGGGAAAATATGCATGTGGGGCATGGATATACCTGAGAAGTGACTCCATATTTTATTATGCATAAGAAGTACTTGCTTGTTGAGTTGCTGCAGTTCATTTTTTTTTTCACGTAAGAACTATTTTCAGTCTGTTCTCAGAGTGCCTCTTTGTGCCTTCCTTTTGTCCCTTGATGCCCATCTAATTCTACCCTTAGAGAGCTGTAAATCATCCAGATTTCCTCCATTCTTAGAGGTTCCAGTCCTCAGTATATGAATGAGGTCATTGGTTTAAAGAATTAGAACTTCTCCAACAATGACTCCTCATCTTCTTTTTAGTCCTATATTTTCAGCTGTCAGTAGCAATGATTCCAAATGATGGTCCATGGATTGACCGCCTCAGAAATTACCTAAGATCAAGGAAATTTTTTTCATTCTATTTGCTTAATTCATGGTTTAGTAGTTGGGTGCAGTTTGTACCATTTCAGATCTGTACTCCAGACAAAATATAGTAACTTGAGACATTGTGTTTAAAGACATTCTAGTGTTCTTTCATCATTAAATTATTTACCTAAAAATACACACACACACTCACACATGTATCACACAAACACCCACATGCATATATACAAAATACATATATATCAATAGGCACCACTAGAGATTCTGACAGAGTAGCTGTGGGCTGGGACTTAGGAGTTAGTAGTTTTTAGAAATTGCTCAGCACTGGGTGTTGTATGGAAACCAATTTGACAATAAATTTCATATATTAAAAAAAAAAAAAAAAAAAAAAGAAATTGCTCAGGCAGTTCCGTCCCAAGAACAGCGAGGTTTGGGAGCCCCTGGGTCATGGCTCTCCCAATGGTCCACTGTCATTTGAAACTGATCCTAAGAGTTTGCCAAACCGATTCTCCTCATTTCTGTTCGTGTACTTAGAATCCTTCGGAAACTTTAGGCTTAAAGTTTTAGAACCCTATTTGATTCCACCTGCTGCTTCATTTCCATTAGCAGTCATTATACCACCCAGTAGCCTTTTTCTTCTCACCTTCTCTTCCTTTCTGACACCTCATGCTGTACCTATATTAGAGTTATTTAAGCATATGTTTTATTTGCTATATTTGATTACGAACACCTGGAGACAGGAACTTGCCTTACTCGTGTTTAAATGTGCCTCAGTCTTGGCACCCAGCACAGTATCTTGTATGGAGTAAGCATCTAATAAATGTTTGATGAATATCGTTTCACAGTCAGTTTCCCTACTTCTATTGCTTCCAACATGGCCCTGTTTCCCACGTAGTCTATCACAGCCTGCACCTTCTGCCTTAGTTTTCTCCCTCACTATTCACCCCCGCTGGAACAGATTGTCTTTTTTCTTTCCTAAAGGAACATTGTACACTTGAAGAACTGGTTTTCCAAACTTGGTACGGAGTAATGTATTACATATTAATTTAGGAACGAACAAGATAAAGCTGTCCACTGGTTGACATTTTACAATGTCAGGTTTAAGGCTGACCAGGAAGTACATGAGTATTTAACAATGGCTGTACATGCTATGATTTCCTAGTCATACAGGTCTTCCTGGGTCTCCCATTCTTCTAGTGATAAGAATTTAGATCATGGTATCATTGTGGCTTATTCCAATACTTATTCAATGATTCATTTGAAAAATATGTGCTGAGTGACTACTGTGTGTTACAAACCCTGGAAGGCACTGGGAATATAACACTAAATGAAAACAGAGATCCTTACGTTCATAGAATTTAAGGGGTGATACATAATAACTATATGAACATAGATTATGTCAGATGGTGAGAAGTGCCATGTGAGAAACCATAGCGGGAGTAGAGGGAATAGGGAAGTTCCTCTAGTATATTGGATGCCAGAGGAAGTCTCAACTGAGCAGGAGGACAACTTAGGTGGCTGT
Source organism: Neofelis nebulosa (assembly GCF_028018385.1). Taxonomy (NCBI): domain Eukaryota; kingdom Metazoa; phylum Chordata; class Mammalia; order Carnivora; family Felidae; genus Neofelis; species Neofelis nebulosa. Next base: position 16,466,691 of record NC_080786.1, on the reverse strand, counting down.
AAAACAGTAAGTCAAGAGACATGTTGGCTTAGATGAGAGGAGTGATGTAGAGATACTGAGGAAAGGTGAGATTTTGATTATATTCTGAAGATGCAGCCAACAGGATTGCTGATGGATAAGGCATAGGATGTGAAAAAAGAGAGGAGTCAAAGATGGCTGAAAAGATGGAGTTGACACTTTCTGAGATGGAGACGTTTAGGAGGAATAGGTTGAGAGATGGGTGGGGGAGTTCACTGGTTTGATTTTGGACATGATACAGAATTTGAGAAGCCTAGTATACCTCAAAGTTTGTTGACTATATGGGTATATAAACCACCCTATAGCTTGCAGGAGAGGTCTGGGTAGAGACAAAGTGGAATTTAAAGATATGAAGTGGGATGAAGTTATTTAAACCAACAAGTGCAGAGGCCTGTGAAATGAGTCTTAGGGCATTCCACCATTAGATGGGGGGAAGCCAGCAAAGTCTACTGGAAAAGAGTGGGCAGTGAGACGGCAAATAACCAAGAGAAAGTTTTGTCCCAGAGCCAAGGAAAGAAAGCGGTTCAAGAAGGAGGGAGTGATCACATGTATCAAATGCTGCCAGTGGGTCCTTGAAGGTGATGACTGATTGGTGGCCATTGGACTCATCAATGAGGAGGTCACGGTTAACTGGATGATGGCTGTTTTTGTTAAGTGTTAGAGAAGGATGCTTGTTTGGTGTGAGATATGCACAGAATGTTAGGGAGGCATGGAAGATAGGATAGACCACACTTTGGAGGGTTTTGCTTTAAAGTGGAACACAGAGGGGCGCCTGGGTGGCTTAGTCGGTTGAGCGTCTGACTTCGGCTCGGGTCATGATCTCACAGCTCGTGGGTTCGAGCCCTGCGTCGGGCTCTGTGCTGATGGCTCAGAGCCTGGAGCCTGTTTCAGATTCTGTGTCTCCCCCTCTCTCTGCCCCTCCCCGCTCATGCTCTGTCTCTATCTCAAAAACAAATAAACATTAAAAAAAAAAAAAAGTGGAACACAGAAATGGGGCAGCTGCTACAGGAAGATATGAGGTAGTGGGAGGATTTTTAAGTGGACTCTTCCAGCGTGTTTGCATTCCGATTGGTATAATCCAGTAGAGAGAGAAAAAAGGATGAAGTAGGAGCAAAAATGATTAATTGCTAGAGGGCTAATTGGTAAGAGAGTTTGGGGACAAGTGCAGGGGTTTGCCTTAGAAAAGAGCCAGACTCTTCATCCTTGTAACAGGAGGGCTGCAAGAGAGTAAGGCACAAATGGAGGTAGGTGGGAATAAGTTAGAAGGACCCTGACAGGAAACTGATAGCATGATAACTTACAAAGAAATGGGCAAGTTTAGGGCAACTAATAAGAGTCGGTGAAGCACCTCATGTTAGCAATAGCTATTACAACCCTGGGTCTGAAGAGTCAAGTGGAAGGGCTGTCATTAGAATCCAGTGGATCTCCAGCTGTGACTATAACTAGAGTACAGGGCCGCATGACAGAGTTGGAGACTAATAAAAGAAATGCAGTAATTCTAAAACCATAGACCAGAAGAGAGAGAGCCAAGGGAATAAAGCTCTGGATTTCACTCTCCTCTTGCCTTCAATTCTCTCTGGGTCCTCTCCTTGGCTGAGCCAACTGGTATCCAGAGGATAACAAAGCTGATGAAATCCATAGAAGTCAACCTCTCAGGCACAGAGTTGGCTGGAAAAGAGTGGAGGGTGAATCTGAAGGGAAAATGGAAAACGTCTGGTGGAAATGTTATCTTCTGACCTCTTCTATTTTCTCCCAAAATAGGAGGGATAAGTCCCAACTGAAAATAAGGATTATGGAGGATATATTAGAAGTTTGAGGAGAGAGAAGATGTATTCAACAGCTGTTGAATAAAGTAGGAGAGTTAAAGGAGCAGAGAAAAAGAGTATGCTTATTGGGTCCAGATGAACTTTGTTAGGTTAGTGATTATAAATTGAGATTAGCAGGTTTGATTTTGAAATCTTCTCCAGCCCTATTAGGCTCTGTGGAAGACAGCACAGAGCTGTCAAGAGTTGGATTTAACCAGGGTTGGGTTTTGCCAGGCGAGTATAATGAAGGGTAATAGCACAAGGGAGTTGAGGGTGTATGGAAGGAAGGGACTGTAATAACAGACCATGCCCTGGAATTTTAATAACATGCAGGGAAATCTGGACATGAGGGGTAGAATCAATACATCAAGAGAACTTTGAAGACAAGTAATTGTTGGAGTTAGGAGAAGCAAAGAGATTGAGCTGAAAGATAGGAGACAATGGTCAGAGAACGAGACTGTGGAAGGGGATGGGTTTATTGGCAATGGCAAGGTCTACGTAGGGTATAACCAGGGGAGCGAGGTGTTGAGTTACAGTTAAGGAGAAAATCACTGGAAGTTAAGTGGTGAGGAAAGTAAAAAACCAGAGAGTTGAAAGGATCATCCCCATAGACACTACAGTCACCAGAAAGCATAACAACAGTAGAGCTAGAACAGCAGGGATGTGGGAGTTGAAATTCTCAAGGAATGAGAGAGGTGATCTGCTACTCTGTTAATGCTGCTACAAGGAGTGATGATTGGGTAGTGTGGTTTGATGTATGAACTTCAGAGTTGGAGAGGGTCATTGGGAGGAGGGGAGGATAATGGTCTGAAAGGGGAAATGAGCAAGAAAGACTTCTATTCAACTCTCAGTCACATTAGTATGAGGGATATGAGGGGGAGAAAAACAGATACCACCTACTAGAGCTTTAGGGAAAGCAGTCTCAGGGGGAGAGCCAGGGCTCATTGGGAGAATGAAGGTGAAAGGAAAAACAAAATACCTATAAGGTGCTTGCTATGTACCAGGAACTCTTCTATGATTTTTATGTACTAATTATTTAATTCTCAAAACAAGCTCTCTGGGGGAAGATACTATTTTTAGCCCTATTTTATAGATGGGGAAGTTGGAGCACATACAGGTTGAGTGTATTGCGCATGATTGGTAGCAGCCACTGGCAGAGTTGGGACTTGAGCTCAGGTGGGTCACCTCAGAATCTCGGTGTACATAATTGCTGTGCTATATCACCCAGTGGCAAGCATTTGGAGAACAAAGGTTTTACTGATGTTACATCATGAGCTCCAGAGAGAGCACTGGTAAGATCTGGGGCCAGGGGAGGGTAGATAGGTCAAACTAAGAACTGTGCAGAGCCATATGGGGTTGAGGGATAGGCTGGGATTTGGGCCTTCCTGATTTGGAGGCATACGGAACGAGTGCTGATGGTCTCCGAGACAGGTAGGGGTGGTGAGGCTGTGAGTGTTGGGGTGATGGTGTCCAGGGTAGGGTAGAAGCCTTGCCAAGAACGCAAGCTCAGCCTCCTCCTCTCCACTCAGTCCTCTCCACTGGTGGGTGGAGTCTGGGAAGAGGCAGTATTACTTGGAGCATAATGAGATTTGGGGCCCTCTCTGCACTTAGCCTACCACCATTAGCTAGTTTTGGTTTTGTTTTTTAAATAATTATTGCAAGCAGCCAGGAAGCTTCTGGAAATGAACGGTATTAAAAGCATCCCCATTTTCCATGTCATGATTTTCTTTGAAATATGAATCTGCTCATCCATTTATTAAGGGGATCCTATCACTTTCACAAGATGGCAACCCATAATGAATCTTTTTACATCTACTTATGCTTTCACATGCATGATTCTGCTTCTCCACTTTGCAAAGTACCGGTGTTCAGTCTGGTTTCTGAAATATTTTGGGAACTAAAAATTTACTAATCTGAAGGATGGACAAAGAAATACTGAGTTTGGTATAAGAGCAGGGATTGAAAATGTGAGCTATCTGGAAGTATTTATACTTAATTTTTATTAGTCCTTTTTTTTTCTTGAGTTTTTTGAAAAGAAAATATTCTTCCTCAGAAGGTAGAACAGAGAAAATTTAGCATGAAACATTTGCTGGAAGCTTTTCAATTGGCATTTATTACACTGATCTACTGTATTTTAAGTGGAATTGCTTAAACATTCAGCTTTGCACTTGGGAAAACATACGGTAATAATAGAAAGCATTTTAAGTGTCCAATCTGGTCAGACTGCATTTTTACTCTTATTGATGAATCAGCAAAAGGATCATTTTATACATCAAAGGCATTTATTAAATCTTGAACTGTTTGTGCAATGGGTTTTTGCTGTTAATAGAAACCATCAGGAAGGTGGAGATGCCTTTCAGAACGATTTTTCTTTTGTTGTTAAAGAGAACAGCAGGACAAGAAGAAACTAGTTAGAGAAGTAATGGCTTTTTCTTGGGTAAAATAAGCTCCTGTGTCTTACCCATTCATTATGGTTTCTTCCAAGTGGAAGAAATTCTATTGATGCAACACTTCTGATCCTTCTCTGCTTTGTTGTTGTTGTTGTTGTCCATGAGTGATTTGCTTTGCTTTGATGATAAAATTGGAAATAATAGGTGGGCATGCCTAGCCCAGCTCTGCCTTTCTTGCTTAATCTGATCTAACACCACTTGCTCTGGGTGAGTGCATAAATGTGTTTAATTCAGGTTGCTTTGGCTTTCATGCTAAGTTCTGTCCTCTAATTAAGGGTCTATCAGTAAAAAGATGGTTATTTAGGTATCCTTTGCCACTCCATTACTTTATACCTTAAATTGTACAAAGCCTGGAGCGTATGGTGCTGTTTACTGGGATCAAGTTGTATGGTGTATGGGCAGCCTTCTCACACTTTCTATACTGTGTTAAATTCCTTTTCTACATGCTTGCATAGTGCCTGATATTTTCTCCTTTTAGCTCTTAACACACTTGCCATTGGTTGAATGCCTGCTTTTTTGCTAGAATATGAACTCCATGGTAGTGACCAAGTCTGTCTGGTTTACCTTGGTATTGCCAGGACCTAACACAGTGCCTGACAGACAGGGTAGTACCCAATTTATTGAATGAATGAATGAATGAATGAATGAATCAATGAATCAATGAATCAACCAATCATTGAGCTACTGTTTGAGAAAAGATTAAGTTCCTAACTTATGTAATGAATGAAAAAAATGGACAACTCATTTGAAAACTCTACTCAGAAAGTAAGAAAAGATTGTAGAAGCTATTGTCCTTCCATACTTCAGTTGTGAACAAGTTAATTAAAGCTATCAAAAATGTGTCTTCTTCAATGAGTCATGGCTGAACTGAGCTGGAAAACTTCATTTTTTTTTTTAAATGAGGATCAGCATTTCATTGATATCCAGGCCTCACCCCAATATACTGTCAGCTGAGCCTTTTAGACAATATTAATTTTCGACCTCTAGAATTTTGCATATGAAAGTACAGAGACAAAATCCCATAAATTAGAAAGTACTTGATGTGATTCATTGCTCATTAATAATACTAAAGCATATTTTAACAATACTTTAAGGACTAGTAGGTAGATATAAGTGTTCTAGGAAGATTTAGCTACTTCTGCCTGAAATAAATTGGGGGATAATAAAAAAAATTGAACATTGGAATTATTATTTAATTTTTAATTTTTAATTTTTATTTTATTATTTTTTTATATGGAATTTATTGTCAAATTGGTTTCCATTCAACACCCAGTGCGCATCCCAACAGGTGCCCTCCTCAGTGCCCATCATCCACTTTCTCCTCCCTTCCACCCCCCCATCAATCCTCAGTTTATTCTCAGTTTTTAAGAGTCTCTTATGGTTTGGCTCTTTCCCTCTCTAACTTTTTTTTCCCTTCCCCTCCCCCGTGGTCTTCTGTTAAGTTTCTCAGGATCCACATAAGAGTGAAAACATATGGTATCTGTCTTTCTCTATATGACTTATTTCAGTTAGCATAACACTCTCCAGTTCCATCCACGTTGCTACAAAAGGCTATTACTTCATTCTTTCTCATTGCCAAGTAGTATTCCATTGTGTATATAAGCCACAATTTCTTTATCCATTCATCAGTTGATGGACATTTAGGCTCTTTTCATCATTTGGCTATTGTTGAAAGTGCTGCTGTAAACATTAGGGTGCAAGTGCCTGTATATTTATTTTGAGAGACGGAGAGAGCAGAGGAGGGGCATAGAGAGAGGGAGAGAGAGAATCCCAGGCAGGCTCCATGCTGTCAGCACGGAGCCTGATGTGGGGCCTGAACTCACGAACCGTGAATTCATGACATGAGCCAAAACCAAGAGTGGGATGCTTAACTGACTGAGCCACCCAGGTGCTCCTGTGATTATTATTTTAAAAGAAAGGAAGATGGGACACTCTGGGTGGCTCAGTCGGTTAAGCATCTGACTTTGACTCAGGTCATGATCTCATGGTTTGTGAGTTCGAGCCCCATATCAGGCTCTGTGCTGACGGCTCAGAGCCTGGAGCCTGCTTCAGATTCTGTATCTCCCTCTCTTTCTCTCTGCCACTCCCTTGCTTTCTCTCTCTCTCTCTCTCTCTCTCAAAAATAAGTAAGTAAACTTTAAAAAAATAAAGTAAGAGAATCAATTTCTAACCAGAAACCACTGGATTGAGAATCTGAAATAAAGCTCGTAGAATTGGAACCCTCATTCTAGGTCCATCATTATACAATACATAAAACAGGAGAAGACTTGTAGTTCACTGTTTCTATCAATAAATGAAAGACTGTGCTATTCAGGTTATCTACAGTGTAATAATAAATTATCAATGGTCTGGAGGTTGAGGGATGTAGATGAGTGATCTTTGATCTTTGCTTGGGATTCCTCATATGGTTACAGTCAGATGGTGGCTCAGGCTGGAGTCATTTAAGGCTTGTTATTCCTATACTTGGTGCTTGGGCTGAGCTGGCTGGAATAGTTGCAGATTGATTGGGTGTGCGCATGCGTGCACGTGTGTGTGTGTATGTGTGTGTGTGTGTGTGTGTGTGTGTCTTCTTGTGAACTATCCATGTGGTTATCTTGAGTTTCATCACTGTATGTTGGTCTCAGGGGAGCTGGACCTCTTATATGGGGCCTGGCTACTGTTGGGGGAGGTCATCGACAGGATGCGACCTCTGGTTGACCAGCAAGGTCGACCCAGGCAATCAGAGGCTCCTGACTCCCTCCCCTATTGTTGGAATGTAGGTTCTACCCACCATTCTTACCGTGGGAGTCATTTTCAAGGATGCAGGCTTGAGAGAGTAAGGTGTTGTTCAGATCATCATACTAAAGGGGTGCCTTTAGTCGGTTGAGCATCCGACTTCGGCTCAAGTCACGATCTCGCGGTTCGTGAGTTTGAGCCCCGCGTCGGGCTCTGTGCTGACAGCTCGGAGCCTGGAGCCTGCTTCGGATTCTGTGTCCCCCTCTCTCTCTGCCCCTCCCCCACTCATGCTCCTTCTCTCTCTGTCTCAGAAATAGACAAACATTAAAAAAAAAAGATCATCATACTGAATATGTGACTAAACCCAGCTAAGGCCTCTATGTAAACATTTATGATTCTGGCAACTGGGTGCCAAGATCTACTCATCTTGTGGCCGCCCAAGGCAAGTCTTGTAAGTAAGTTCCCCTGTTTATTAAAACTGCCACCTACTGACCTGCAGTGGTCTGCTGCTTCTTTTAGTCTCTCTTTACCCTCTGTACAGGGAACAGTTTCATGTTTCACCTAGGAAGCTCCCAAGTTTGCAAACCAACAGATTCTTCCAGGGACAGTATTCCAAGAGAAAGGAGGTGGAAGCTGCCAGTCTCTTACCTCCTGGCCTCAGACATTAGAAACAGTGTCTCTTCTGCCATATTCTCTGTGTGAAAATTGTCATGGTGCACACCCATTTTCTTTTCTTTTTGTGTGTGAATTTTATTTTATTACTCTTAAATTTTATTAATGCCTTAAGTTTGCGTATCATTTAAAACAAGATATGTGCTGGGGCTCCTGGGTGGCTCGGTCGGAAGAGTGTGTGACTCCTGATCTTGAGGTCATGAGTTCAAGGCCCACATTGGGTATAGAGATGACTTAAATAAATAAATACTAAAAAAAAAAAAAAACCAAGATGTGTGCTTTAAAAAACATTCTTACACGTAAATAGACCAATGGACAGTTAAGTAATCTATCCCTAAAACATGCACATCATTTTTATTCCGGTGTGCATAAGAAAGGGAAATAAACTTTAAGTCTTTTTCTTTGTATTAAAGGTATTTGGAAATTATTATTCAAGAATGCCACATGTTTTCCTGAACAAATGTGTATTCCAGGAGCAAATGCTGATGTAATTAAAAGGCATTCGTGTTGATAAAGAAGACCAAGAGACATTTGTGCCCTGTGTCATCACCTAGAAGAGAGTTCCAGTGGGCCTACAGTATGTCAAGTAAACGAATGAGGTAGCGTGAATCAAAAAGTTTAGATGGAAAAACAGGTAGCATGAGCCAGATAATGTGACACATATATATTCCAGGCACGTGACTAGGATTACACAGGTGGCTAGGTTTTATACTCTATTTTGTTCTTTCATTTGGAAAATAGTCAAGTGTAATATAATTCCCATTTATTGGCATTTATTGATAAGTAAATGCAATTAGATTTAGGGCAGCAAACATCCTTTCAGATACACACCAAAAATACATAATAGGCTGACCAATGCTAGTATAGCTAAAGCAATATAACTACACTCCAGTTTTCCCACACTGCAGTTAAATGGGTGTTAAACTGTCTGGTATTATTTCTGTACATCATACTGTCTGCTCTCAAGTTCCACAAGAGAATTCTTCAGAACGAGTCAGATTAAAGAATTTATTAATCCATAAAGAATACTGGAATTATTATTCAGAAGCAGTCAAACTCAAACCCTAGAGTTGACTGTTGATTATGGTGTACGAAGGGGAGGTAGGTAGTGTGGGAAATTTTTAATTTTTTAACGGAAACATAGTTGGCATTCAATATTATATGAGTTTTAGACATGCAATATATTGATTTGACAGTTCCAGACATTACATAATGCTCACCATGCTAAGTACAGTCATCATCTGTAACCATAGAAAATTATTGCAATATTGTTGACTATATTTCCTATGCTGTACTTTTTATTTCTCTGACTTATTTATTTTATAACTGGAAGTTTGTACTTGTTAACGCTCTTCACCAATTTACCCCATCTTCCCACTCCCCTTTTCTCTTGCAATCACCAGTTTGTTCTCTGTATTTATGAGGCTATTTTTATTTTCTTGTTTGTCTTATTTTATTTTCTTATTTTCAGATTCCACGTATAAGTGAAACTATATGGTATTTGTCTTTCTCTGACTTATTTCACTTAGCATAATACCCCCTAAGTCTATTAATATTGTTGCAAATGGTAATATCTCATTTTTAAAATGGTTGATTAATGTTCCATTGTGTATTTATACCGTATCTTTATCCATTCATCTATCGATGGACACTAAGATTGTTTCCATGTCTTGGTTATTGTAAATAATGCTGCAATAAATATAAGGGTGCATATAACTTTTTGAATTAATGTTTTCATTTTATTTGGGTAAATACCCAGTAGGAATTACTAGATCATATGATAGCTCAATATTTAATTTTTTAAGGAGCCTCCATACTGTTTTCCAAAGTGGCTGCACCAGTTTATATTCCCACTAAAAGCGCTTTTCTCCACATCCTTGCAAACACTTGTTATTCCTTTTAACTTTTTGATACTAGCCATCTGACTGGTATGAGGTAATATTTCATTTGGTTTTGATTCACATTTCCCTGATGATAAGTAATGTTGAGCATCCTTTCATGTGTGTGTTGGCCATCTGTGTGTCTTCTTTGGAAAAACATCTATTCAATAACCCATCTAGCTTCTTTTTGTTTTTTAAGTGTTTATTTCTGAGAGAGGAAGAGAGAGAGAGAGCGCGCACACACATACTAGTGGGGGAGGGGCAAAGAGGGTGACAGAGGATCTGAAGTGGGCTCTGTGCTAAGAGCAGAGTGGAGAACCCAATGCAGGGCTCCAACTCACTATGTATGAGATCATGACCTGAGCTGAAGTCAGATGCTTCACCGACTGAACCACCCAGGTGCCCCTTAGCCTACCCATTATTAAAGGGAGGGGAGGTAGGTGCCACCTCTTAGTGGGAAGAATGTCTAAGAACTTGTGGCTTTCCTTTGCCTGCAATATATATTAATGTCTCCTTCAGCTAAAAGTTGTTCTCACTAACATCACTTGGTTGTAATGAATCAATGGAAGGCATTAGCATAAAATTAGTTCTTAAACATATGTACTCATGAAATCAAGAAATATTAAATTTGAAATACTTGTCTATACTATATGTATACTCTTCCCTGATTCTCCTAGCCCATTTAAAATTATAGCTTCCAAAGGTAGGGAATTTCTATTTGTTTAGGAAATTAATATGTATCTTAAGGCTATCATGGCTAGTGAAGTGATTGCAGATAAAGTCTTTGAAGATTTATTTTCCCCATTTAGGTCTTTGTATTATGCATTAACAAACAATTTGGTAGCCTTCAATTTTTTTTTTGTCTTTGGGGAAAATAAACTTACACACTCAGTTTTCTCAATTGCAGATGTTTAGAGGATTAAAGGAGGGATTTGCAAAGCCCAAAGCAAAATTAATTTTGACCTTGGGAAAAAATGTTAAAATGAACTTGTGCCTTTTTTTTAATTTTCCTGTATAAAATCTAAGAAACCAATATTTGGTTTATGTTTTCCCCTATAGGCATAACCTGGATTCTGTAGCTATTGTATAAAATCCCACCTCTCCTGTGATATGATTCATTGTAAGTGCAATGATTTTGTTGTGTATATATTGTTAAAAATAATAATTTAATAATCACTAATATTTATTGAACACAAAGTATGTTCCAGATACTGTGCTAAGTACACAGATAAGTGCATTAACTCAATTAATCCTCTCAATGGCTATATGAAGTAAGCATTAATATTATCTTCATTTTCCAGATGAAGTAGAGATGCTGAGAGATTATATAATTTGCCCAAGTTTACATGACTAGTAGTTGGTGATCTGGGGATTCATATCTAAGCGTGACTCATTCTGGAGACTGAGTTCTTACCTGATCATATACTCTCCAGACATATTCTCTGACCCCAAGATCAGTGGATCTCATATAGTTTTGAATGTGGCTCATAGAGACTGAGGACAGACTATGGAGGTCCAATCATTAGACCCACTTTTCTGTTGAAAAATGCTTTATAATAACAAATTGGAGAGAAACAAAAATTAAAAAGTAGCCATTTACTTGCTATTATAGTAACATGTGCCATCTATTAGAGGAATTTAAACCTACACATATGATTTTTTATTATGTATCAGTACCTTTTAAACTGGAATATAACTTGTAATTTTACATTTGCCTTGAAGTATGTTATTTAAATAACCCAAACTCATAGGCAGTGTATCGCTAATTAAGTATCCTCCACCATAAAAGCAAAATTGTGTGGGTTTTGCATATATCTATTTCAGCCCCAAAGTATGGCCAATTCATATTTGCACTCAATACAAAGCCCTTAAAGTGTATTTATTGAGAGATTATGGGTCAAAAAATGCTGTTGCTGAATGTATTTTTTGCAAGACATGTAAGGTTAATCAAATAAAAAGAAGTTAAATCATAATTATGTAGCTATACTAACTCCAGTGATAAGTAAAAAGCAAGAGGAGTAATTGAAAAACCGTGACCAGTTCAAGGCAGCACGTATATTTTAAGAAAGAGAGCGTTCTGAACACTAGAGGATTAGACAAAAGTACTTACTGAGAGCCTCTTATGTGCCAGCTTTTCTAGGAAAAGGTCTTAGAATATATCTATGAATAAAAAAGAAAAAGAGTCTTGCCCTTTTAGTGCTTACATTCTAGTGGGAGATTCAGATAATTAAGAATAAATAAAATAAGTAAATTGCCAGTAGTTGACAATTAGTATCTAAGAAGAAAAATGGAGGGCCAAGTAAAGAGATTGAGAGTATTAAGTGTAGGGGATTAGTTACAGTTTTGAATAGGGGCAGATAAGAGCAAGACTCATTGAGAAGGAGACACTTAAGAACAGACTTCACGTGAGGGATTTGCCAAGTGGATTTCGAACAGAAGGACACGTAGGGAGAGGGCACAGCCAATGTACAGGCTCTAAGATAGGAGAGTGCCTGTGGAGGAACAGGCAGCCAGTGTGGCTGGAGTGGGATGAGCAAGGGGAAAGATGATGTCAGAAAGGTAGGAGTGGTGGGAGGCATTCTTCATGTCCGAGTGAGATGGGAACCTACTGAAGGGTTTTGTGCAGAGGGACATGGTATAGCTTATAATCTAGTAGGCTGCTGTATATATGAGAATAGATTGTAGGACGATGAGAAGGTAAGCAAGGATTCCAGTGAGGAGTCTATTGCAGTCGTCCTGGTAAAAGAGGATGGGGGCCCAAGCTACGGTGCTAACAGTGGAAGTGTTGAGATGTGGTCATGTTGTGGGTACGTTTGGAAGTAGAACCTACGTGGAATTTATGCAGCATGTGAAAACAAGAGAAAAGTCAAGCATGACTCCAAGGTATTTTCCTTGGATGAGTAGAAGGATGAAATTGCCATCATTTGAAGTTGGAGAATGCTGTGTGAGGATCAAGTTTGGGGGGAAAAGAACAGGACTGTTTAAGTCGTATTGAGGTTCAGGTGTTTATTAGATATCCAAGTGAAGACATTGAAGTAGCAGTTGGTATGAGAGTTTGGAGTTCAGGAAGGAGAAGGCTGGGCTTGACTTAAACATTTGGGACTTACTGGCATGTAAATAGATGGTATTTAAGATGTGAGAATGGATTGTCTAACCAAAAAAGCGTGTGCAGTTACACATAAGGAGGGAGGATGAAGGGCTGTACTCTGATGCCTTCCAGTACTATCAGGTCTATTAAAGGAGGGACCAGCCAAAGAGACCCAAGAAACAATGGCCAAATTAAATTTTTAAAAAAATGAAAAAAAAAAAAAAAAAAAAAAAAAGAAGCAATGGCCAAGCATGCCCCTTTCAAGAGAGACTGGTACTCTGGGAGAAAAGAAGAGAAAGTATATTGAAGAGGAGGGAGCCTGTGTCAAACGCTGCTGATAGATCAAGTGTAGTCAGGACTGAGAATTGACCATTGGACTTAGCAATTTAGAATCAAGTACTGCTTATGTTTATGCTTGATAGGAGATTTGCTGGGCTGCATGGTATTATGCCACCAGCCAGTTAGAACATTGAATGAGAATCCTTGGTAAACACTAGTAAACCGCTTATTTTAGTTTATAAATGACAAATTTCAATACTGCTCTACAGCTCATGCAAAGGCATGGTAGTACAGAGTTTTAGCCAGAATGCCTGAGCTTGGACTGGTCCCACTGGTTACTGACTATGTGATCTTGGGTAGTGGGTTGTATCTCTATGTGCTTCTGTTTCCCCGCCTGTAAATAGGGATGACCAAACCCTAGGTTTGGTGTGAAGAATAAATGTGTTAGTACATGTAAAGAAAGCATTTCTGAGAGTACCTGGGGCATTAATACTCAACAAATGCTAGCTATTATTATTTCTGTTATTAACATACCGCCAGAGTATGATAAAGATAATAAAGTCTGTGGAATACATACACTATAGTGCATTACTCCCCTGTAACAACCATACAACTTGTAGTTTTTTTTTTTAAGGTGTATTTCTTTATTTTGAGGGGGAGATAGTGCAGGTGAGGGAGGGGCAGAGAGAAGCGGAGAGAGAATCTTAAGTAGGTTCCATGCTGTCAGCTCAGAGCATGACACGGGGCTTGGACTCACGAATCATGAGATCGTGACCTGAGCAGAATTCAAGAGTCAGATGCCTAACCAACTGAGCCACCCAGGTGCCCCCAGAACCTGTAGTTTTGATCATTTGGTGGCCTCTTAGGAAAATCTTTCTACCTCACTGATGGCATGTGGACCACACATTTGAACTAAGCATCTCCTTAGTTCAAATGAATAAACTGGGAGTATTGTTGGAAGTTCATTTTTGTTCAGGGTTTGAAAGGGGAAAACATTGCTGAAATAATTTTCTTAAAAATTAATCATTTTTCTTGTTCTCTCCTTCCACGCTGGCTTCCTACTCCTTCTCTGGACTTTTGGGAAAGAGTGGGAGAAGGAAAAATTAGAGAAAGGTAAAAGTTAATGAATAAGAGGGAAAAGGGGAGGAAATACAGGAAGAACATTTTGGAAAGACCTCTACTTATTTATGAGTGAGAAAAAGAAATTATATGTTTGGTTTGACTCCTTTATTGCCAGGTGGTAAAAAGAAACAGAATGCTGGTGGTATAATTTGAAGAGAATTTTTTTAAATTTATTTTTGAGAGAGAGACAGAGCATGAATGGGGGAGGGGCAGACACACACACACACACACACACACACACACACACACACAGAATCTGAAGCAGGTTCTAGGTTCTGAGCTGTGAGTACAGAGCCTGATGTGGGGCTCAAACCCATGAACCATAAGGTCAGGACCTGAGCTGAAGTCAGAAACTTAACTGACTGAGCCACCCAGGTGCCCAGAAGAGAAATTTTTTAACTTTATAAATTTGGTTGTAGGCATGCCCGGATGTTTGAGGTCAAACAGTTTTCCTTTGAGTGGAACTGACACAAATGTGTGCTTCTGTGACCTCCAGTGTTTAGGTAAATATCTGTTTTTCTTCCCAATCTCTATTCAGAGACACTGTGCCCAAATAAGGCCTGACATTATAATCCTATACAGCTGCCAGTATTCACAAAGTCAACCTTTTGTCTTTGGTGGCAAATAGTAGGGAGGCTATCAATGAGCAGAAAATTCATCTTGTCTCCCTTTTGTGGTCCCAACTGGCATGATGGCTTACATACTCAGTAAATGTTCAATGGATGAGTTAATGTGAAAAATAAATTACAGGTACATTAGGTATGAGATGATTGGGCAGCAATCCATTGATTGCCAAGATCTGATTAATCTAACTTGTTAAGGTAATACTTGCGAAGTGGGTAAGAATATCCCAGACGACAAAAAGCAGATGTGCAGGAAGTGTAGCTTTCTAAATCTTTCTGTGACTCAATCTAATCTCTTTTTCGAACCCCTATTCTGTCGATGGCAGAAAAATAATAATCTTAATAAATTCTGAAAAACCTAATAGAGAAGATGCTTTTATGCCCCCAGTCACATCATCTGTGCCTCACTTCTGATTTAAATCTTGGCTGTGTGCATAATTCTGTATGGGCTTTGACTTACTTCCAACTGTCAGCCTCTAGGCTGAGGTTTATGTGCTGAGTCTTTGTTTTTTTTTTTTTTTGCCCGTGGGTTCCTTCAAACTCACGAATGTTGGCAGGCGCTAGCTTGGCCTGTAGTATATATGCAGCTTGGAAGTGCAGAAGAATGAACACTTCTGAGGGTATGTGATGGTTAATTTTATGTGTCAGCTTGACTGGGCCACAGGGTGCCCAGATACTAAGCATCATTCTGGGTGTTTCTCTAAGGGAGTTTTTGGATGAGATTAATGTTTAAATGGGTAGACTGAGTAAAGCAGACTGCCTGGATACTGTGGGTGGGCCCCATACAATCAGTTGAAAGCCTGAATAGAACACAAAGGCTGACTGTCCCTCGAGAGAGAACTCTCTCTGCCTAATGGCCTGTGGACTGGTACATTGTCATTTTCCAGACTCAAACTGACACAATGGCTCCTCTTGAGCCTTGAGCCCGCCCTTCAGACTGGAGCCATACCATCAGCTCTCCTAGGTCCCCAGCTTGCTAACTCACCCTGCAGATCTTGTGACTTGTCAGCTTCTGTAATCATGTGAGTCAATTCCTTATAATAAATCTCTTTCTCTCTCTCTCTCCACACATACACACACACACACGCACACACACACACGCACACACACACACGCACACACACACACACACTACTATTTCTGCTTTACTGGAGACGCAGACTAATACGGAGGCCATCCCTTGACCATTTGAGGATGTGGGTCCATGGATAAATGCCTCACCTTCCCGTCATTCAGGTGGACAATTCTCTATGATTCTCAGGAGGTTCCAAAGGAAGTAAGTTCTTATGGCTCACAAGGGCTGCCTCAGTAACACTCCCTTGCATTGGCTTTGCTTCTTTCTCAGTTTCTTTCTTCTAGTCCCTCACTCCTGTTCTCTGGAATCCCCTTCCTCTGCCTCCCCCAAAGCCCAAACTAAGACATATAGTCATTTTAGATTTAGCCTCTGTCAATTTGGACATTTTCTTTCCCCCCTCCTCCCTGCGGCAGCATCTAAGGTTTGGGGAATTTGTAGAGTGCCATGGCTTTGGAGGGAGGAATCTGGAATGGTTTTGGTCTCTGGTTTTTTGCTGGCACCTGCTGCAATGGTCGCAGCTGCATTCTTCTTCTTCTTTTTTTTTTTTTTAATTTTTTTAACGTTTATTTATTTTTGAGACAGAGAGAGACACAGCATGAACGGGGGAGGGGCAGAGAGAGAGGGAGACACAGAATCGGAAGCAGGCTCCAGGCTCTGAGCCATCAGCCCAGAGCCCGACGCGGGGCTCGAACTCGCGGATCGCGAGATCGTGACCTGAGCTGAAGTCGGACGCCCAACCGACTGAGCCACCCAGGCGCCCCTCAGCTGCATTCTTCTTAGCCATCGCTACCCTTCACCCTGACTTTGCTGAAATATTCGTAGTGTCCTTGACTTTATATTTCCTTTTTGTAAGTTTATTTTTTTTTCTGAGAGAGAGAGAGAAACATGGAGTGTGAGTGGGGGAAGGGCAGAGAGTGAGGGAGACACAGAATCCAAAGCAGGCTACAGGCTCCACACAGAGCCCGATGCAGGGCTCCAACCCACAAACTGTGAGATCATGACCTGCACCAAAGTCAGATGCTTAATGGACTGAGCCACCCAGGCACCCTTCTAGCCTTCTTGTATTTTTGTGTTTTCTGAGATTACCCTTGCTGACATCATTTTTCTCTGTGGTGTTGTTCTTAAAGCTAGAGAGGTATGGGGGAACTCAAGGGCCTTGCTTGCTTTCAAGGGCCTTGCCAGGAACTTGAACTCAGGTTCTCATTGTCCTTAGACTCTAAAAGTTTTGTGAGGGTTCAGTCATTCTTCCCCATACTGGATTTGACCAGTGGAGGATGAGGGACAGAAGGGGCAGAGCCCCTTTTCAAAACGTCGCATGGTATCTCATGGCCTTACTTCCCTCTGCCTCTGTCCCTTACTGCCTTCCCTTCAACTCTCAAGCATATTAAAGCAAGCACTGTTGATTTCTTGCCCTGTATTCTCTCATTCTCTCACCCGCCCTGAGCTGCAGCTATAAACACTTCCAACATACTGCCAGTTCCCACTCAAAGTGCCCGCACCTGCCTCTTTCTGTTTCTCTGCTTGAGGGCTTTCTGTGATATCATGGAAGCATGCTTGGCTGAGCAGGTACAGCCCAGAATTATACAGTATTGACATCTCTGTGGGAAGCTGTTGCCCAGCAGGTGAGGGGATTTGGGAGTTAAATGCCCCAATCTGCTTGTCTTTCAGGAAGATTCTGAGGGGTGCTTCACACAGTTTCTCAGAGGGTCCCTAATACATTTTAGCACCAGCTGCCCACATTGCAAACCAGCTCATCAACGCGCCATTTATTTACTTTCTTCCTTTCTCTGTCTCAAATCTTACTTTAAAAAAATTTCTTTTTAACATTTATTTATTATTGAGAGACAGAGAGAGACAGAGCATGAGCCGGGCAGACAGAAAAGGAGACACAGAATCCGAAGCAGGCTCCAGGCTCTGAGCTGTCAGCACAGAGCCCAACATGGGTCTTGAACTCACAAACTGTGAGCTCATGACCTGAGCTGAAGTTGGACGCTTAACCAACTGAGCCACCCAGGCGCCCCTGTCTCATATCTTACGTGTGCTTCCTGGAACCGCTTCCTGGAACCGCCTTGTGAATAAACTCCCTGCACTCAAGTCATTGTCTCAGGACAATAAAAATTTCTTTGATGGGTGGGAACAAATTCTCTTTGCACGTATTCTTTGAACACTTCCTGTGACAGGTGGACTATGGCTTTTCAACTTAAAAGCCAAAGATTTTCGATTTTTTTTTCTCTTTTCTTTCTTGACAACTCAAATGGATCCAAACGGTTAAGGGCCACAGGTTAAAAGGAAGTAAAGAAGACCAAAAACAAACGTTCCCCTTACCACATATATCTGTCAACTAAGAGAACCTTCCCACATAAAGGAAAGCTGTTCATGGTTAAAAGTGTTTGTGTAGTCATCTACCACCTGGAACTGCCAGTCCTGGTGTAGCAACCAAACCCTCTGGAGGTCGTCAGCCCATCTGTCATCCCTTGCCAGGAAGAGCAATTCTCTGGTTCTGTTGATGCAAATAGGCCAACAGCAGGTATTCCTGAGGTATATGGAGACCATTTCCCTGGACAGCTGCTGCTGAATACAGATGTGGGGACTCGAGCAGCCAACAAGTTGTTATAAGCATGTGCCAGACATAACCATTCAGAGAAGATTGATTTTATTGTCTGCTAGGTTTAGGACTGAGGAATGTACTTCAGCGACCAGCTTTTGATTAAGTCACAGAGAAGTGCTCAGGATGTTTTCTTGTCGAACGCGTGGGCCTTCTGATAAACAATAAACATCATGCTGGACAAATCAGCACTTTCTGCAAACAGCCTGCACCTTACAGGCATTAGCATATGCCAAGGTCACTCATGCCTACCTCAAATAACTGGTTCAATTGGGAAAAAAAAGGTAAATTGCAATGAAAGGGAGGCAATTTAGCCTAGGGATATAGGCCATTCCTTTAAAAAAAGATGTCTATTTTTAACATAGAGACTATGAATAAAGAAACTTTTTGGAGATATTTTTGGTTGGGTTATCCCCAAAACAGCACTGAGATGAGGATTTAAATGCACATAGTGTATCTAGGAGGCACAGGTAAAGAGTGGGGAAGTGAGATGGGGAAGGGAAGAAATCCAGTAAATGGTGTGGGATCAAGCAGGTTATCACTTTGGGCAACTCAAATTTAATTGAGGCTCAATTAAATTGGGAAATTCTGGGAGAGGGCAGAATGTGCTTTAGAGATGTCTTCCCTCTCCCAGTCCCAACCCCAAGAAATGAGGACACTGGGGTACTTATTCTCCAACCCTGGTCAGTCATTGGCTCAGGGCTGCTTGCTGGGGCTTTGTGGGGGCCATCTGTGCCACCCAGATTCTCCTTTAGGGAAGGACTTGCCCAGCTTCTGGGGGTGCCGTCAGTGGACACCCTTCCACAATCTACCCATTCAGTAATTGCCTTCGGTGCCGAAAGCCACCTTACCGAGGTCACATCCTTCCATGGTAGCCCGTATGCAATGTTTGACTGAAGTGGGGATATAAAAGCCTGGCCATTTAAACCCAACTTGGGACGATTCTAATTTGCCTCCAGAGCTCCCCACAGGGTTGACTGAGGTTGTCACTGGGCCTGTGCTCTGGACCAACTTGATTTTTGCCTCTGCCCACTCCTGTTTGCTTTCTCTATCTCTGTGGGTGTCAATCCCAAGAGAACTCCTTAACACATCCTGCACATTAAATTCTGTCTCACAGTGTGCTTCCTGGAGAACCTAACCTGGGGACGGGATTAATTTCTGACATGTATGGACCGCTACACAGGCAGAGTCACAGTGATCTCAGTTGTAGACTATGGATATGTGCTGAGTTCTTGAGTATTGAGGGCATGATGTCTGTTGAGGAGGTGGAAGTGTGGCAGTTATTTCTTTGTTTCTGTTGACTGGGTGGGGGGTGGGTGAGATCACATGATGGTAATGGGAGCTAAAATGCTTAATGAATGGCTGGAAAGCTAGGGAGGGGGGCCACTGAGGTGTGATTTGGTGTCCAATATGATCGTGGGGGATTCAGAGCCCCAGGAAATAAGTAGGAGAGCAGGTGGCTAGCAGATGGATAGCTGAGGGTGGAGAGGGTGGAAGAAGAAAGGAAGATAGTCCAGAATTGTGAAAAGGGAGACAATGGAATTAGTAGGTCCTCTAGGTATTAGCTATTACTATTCTTATTACTACATTGTGGGCTAAATTGTGTGTCCCCCAAGTTAATATGTTGAAGCCTACCCCCACCCCAAACCTCAAAATATGACTGTTTTTTGGAAATAGGGCCTTTAAAGATATAATTAAGGGGTGTCTGGGTGGCTCAGTTGGTTGAGCATCCGACTTCGGCTCAAGTCATGATCTCATGGCTTGGGGTTCAAGCCCCGTGTCAGGCTCTGTGCCGACAGCTCAGAGCCTGGAGCTGCTTTGGATTCTGCCTCCCTGTCTCTCTCCCCCTCCCTTGCTTGCACTCCGTCTCCCTCTCAAAAATAAATAAACATTTAAAAAAATAAAAAAAAAAGGATATAACTAAAATAAAATGAAGGTGTTTGGTGGGTCCCAATTTAATCCGACTGGTGTCATTATAAAAAGAGATTGGGCCACAGAGACACTAGGAATGCACACACACAGGGGAATGACCGTGTGAGGACACAGTGAGAAGGCAGTCATCTGAAAGTCCAGGAGAGAGGCCTCAGAGGAACCCAAACCTGCTGACACCTTGATCTTGGACCTCTAACCTCCAGAACCATGAGAAAACAAATATCTCTCATTTTAGCTACCCACTTGTAGTGATTTTCTTGTGGCAACCCTCGCAAACTAATACAACCACTGTTACAATTATTATTTTATTTCTCTCTCTCAAAATTAAATCTCTTAGTAAATCCTGCTAGTTTTGTCTCTAAGTGTCTTGAATCCTGTCTAGTTCCCTTTCTCCCTATGGTGTATCACTCTAATGTTAGCCTCTTCCTTTTTTTTTTTTTTTTTCTTTCTTTTTCCAACTCGTTCTTCAGAGGAGGTCGGCTCATTCTGGGCTTATATTATAGCTTAATTATAGACCACAGCAAATCAGACAAAATGACCATCTTAAGTGTGTATTTGATTATGATAGTTCTGCTTGCTTATTCAATGGCTTCCTATTGTTCCTGGAATAAAGTCCAAACCTTTCAACGTGGCTTCCAAAAGGCTCTGCTCAGCCTTGTCCATTTCCGCCCTTCTGCATCGTTGACCTTATCTTTAGCCACACTGTGTTGCATTCTATTCCATCCTTCCTCCAAACTCGACATTTCTGCACACACTGTTCTTCCTTCAAAATACTGGTCCTGAAGTATTCATGGTTTATGTTGCTATCTGTCCTACTGTTTCATACCTGGAGTACACATCAAGGTTTAGAACTCACAGAGCCCTGTAAACTGTTCTGTGTTACCCTTTTGTCTTACTAATGAAGAAACCCAAACTGGAAAGGCAAATGATGCATGTCAGCTCAAAGCATTAGTTACACAGTGGACTTTGGAACACTCTTGACTTTGGGACATGTCTCTCTGTATCTCCTCACTGCTAGGCTGCCTTCACTGGTGCCATTTTCTTCCATCTTCAGGGTTTTCTTTATGCGGAGTCCAGTCACTTCTTTCCTAAACACTATTTCAATGAAGTTGCTCCTCTGCCCAGAAAGTCACCATGGCTTCCTATTATTTTTCATATCAAGCCTACAATAAGACTGGATTCCAGGACACTCCACAGTTTGCTTTTGTCTTCCCCATTTGTTTCCTAACAGGCATTGTCTATAGGTGTCAGACAAGCCATTTTTACATCAATACTTTATTTCATTGATCTAAGATGTCATCAATTATAAAATGGACTATCATTTTAATTTATTACTTAAGGTAGAAAAAAGGATGCCAATTAAGCTAAAGTATACCATTGACTAAAAGTGGGTTCTAATTTCAGTGTCACTCATTTCACATGGAAAACATGTAAATTTTAGAAACATTGTAATATACTATATTTAAAAATTGTTGCTTGGCTCAGATTCCACTGACCACACGAAGCCCTCCTTGGCCAATCCTGGACAGGTTTCTTGAATTCCTACAGAATTTGTCAACCCTTTACACATTCCCTAGCTTTTCCAATTTCCTTCCTTCTTCTTTATCTGGTTCATTGGTGATGATTGAGTGCCTGGCACCAGGTATGCAATGATGGAAAGAATCTGGTCTCTGCCCTTATGGTCTTTTTATAAGGAAGTAAGGAAATACATAATTATAGACCACAGACTTCTATGTAGGAAATAATGCCAAAGATAGAGAATAAAGGCAGGGTGCTGGAGAGAAATCTAAGTAGAATGTATTCCACATTCCACTTGAACCTCACCCTCCTACCACATGTGCACCTCTTTTCCAAAAACCAGTTTAGACTTTCATCTTCCCCCCAAACTTAGGTTATTTTCTCCCACATACTAGTGTACTTTATAGCTTCAAGAAATTACTCCCTCCTGTTGCTTTGAATCTGTGTTTTTCCTTTGAGAGTGACAGCATAGCAAGGTGTCGACAGCATGGTTTCTTTGAGCCCCAGTCTCCCTGTGCTCAAGTCCCAGCATTGTCATTTATTGATTGTATGACTTTCAGTAAATGTCTCTGTGCCTCAGTTTTCCTATTCTTAAAAATGGAGGCAATGCTAGTACCTACATAATGACATCACTATAGGGATTAAGTGAATTAAAACATGCAAAGTGTTTAGAAAAATGTTGGGCATGTAGAAACCATTCTAAGGATCATTATATCTACCCTGATTGCTTTCATCCATGTTTTATCTCCCCTTTTAGACTCTAATGTAGGCATGGTTAAGGCCAAGGGGTTTGGGAACAGAATAGAAGAAAATCAAATCCTGGTTGAACAAGTTTTCTAGATGCATGAGCTTGGATACATATTTCTTGACCATTCTCAAATTTAATTCTCTTTATCATTTAAATAATGATAGCAAATGCTTACATTTGGGGGTTGTTCAGAGGAATAAATAAGATAAACATGCAACATGCCTGCTATATAGACCTCAGCGAAGACTGCTGTTGTCTTACCTCAATTCAGGAAGTCTCTCTGTGTTTTTGTTTCACACAATAGAACTCACCAGCTGTGATGTTAGTGATATTTTAGCTAAGTGATAACAGCTCACTCTAAAAAAAAGCGAGTGAGTAAGTAAATGGTAGTGTCCACTAGAGACCTTGTCATGGGGATTGGTAAAATTTTCACACTCCAGCTTCTGCTTCTTTATCTTTGGGGGACAAAAATAAAGGGTGTGGGGTCTCTCTGGAGAGAGAATCTTACCCTTCTCTTCATTTCCTTCCAGGTACCCTAGACCAGCACATCCTCCAATGTGTTGGTTGTGTCTCCCACACAGGTTTACCATGACATTCTGTCTCTCCTACTATCTCGTTCTTGAAATTTAGTGGGGCTTTGCTTAAGGGCATGGGAACCTGTCCTTTTCTTTCTTTTACTTATTTATTAATTTTTTAAATATTTAGTTTTGAGAGAGAGACAGAGCACAAGCTAGGGAGGGGCAGAGAGAGGGAGACACAGAATCTGAAGCAGGCTGTAGGCTCTGAGCTGTCAGCACAGAGCCTGATGCAGGGTTTAAACTCACGAATCATGAGATCATGACCTGAGCCGAAGTCAGACGCTTAACTGAGCCACCTAGGCACACCTGGACTTTTCTTTTAGAATGAAACTTGAAATGTCCACGGGAGAGTGCAGTCATCAAGACCCAGCAAAATATGTGCTTCCAGCTTTGGTTTTCAAGCTATAACTTCTGCATTTGAAGGCTGAACGAACCCCACGGAGTACCATATTCCATGATAATAAGCCTTGGAAATTTTCACTCTCAGTAAAGCAGGTGTCTGTAGCCCTGACAATGCACAAAACTTGTATCAGCAAATGCAACATTTGATTCACAGGCCCCTTCAGCTCTTTTTGTGTTACTGTTGTCATGCTACTTTGTGACTCCCCATTAAAGCTGGCATCTGGCTTTCTGGCTTACATTAAGTACTAATTTATTTTGGACAATTTTCAGGGCTAATCAACCAAAAGCCATATCCGTATGGCTCTTGGAAAACATTTCTCTTCTCACCTCGCCCACAGTGTATCATTTAGAATAAAATGCTTCATTAAACTAGATCTTAGTGATAGACACGTGTCACAAGTTATTGCACCTTGCAACACTCCCAAGAGATCAGTGTAAAATCAAACTGAAGCTAAAATAAAAATGGGCCAGTTTTGGCAATAAGTAAAATTCAAATGTATGTCATACTGTTCCATATATAATGCTTTTTTCTCTCTCTAGTCTCTTTGATAACAAAAATATCTGATGACTTAGACCTTCACTGAAAAGCAGAAAGAGGAAAAATTATGTGAGTACTTGACTGCTCCTTGCCCCCCTCCTGTACTCCTCTCCCTATGATTTAATCAACCCAAGTCTTCTTCACTAGCTCCTAGATATCTCTGGAGTTGGTCTGTTTCTCTTCCTACTCACAGGCTCCCCTTAGCTCGGGCTACCATTTTCTCACCTGAGTTACTGAAATTGCCTCACTTGTATTTTACTCAAGCCTAGCTCATTCCCTCACCCCACTTCCCTAGTCTGACAATGCTGTTTTGTATGTTAGATTGACTGCTTTCAAGGCCCCAGATCCCTCCCTGGGTACACATATTTGACGTGAGATTGCAATTCTCCTCCCTAAAGAGAGGAATTAATTTGTTTCTTGACTTCTTAAATCTGGGCTAGCTTTATGACTCGCAGTGGACGATGGGATGTGGGGGAAGTGGAAGAATGTCATTCCCTAGCCTTAGCCTCAAGAGGTCTTGTCGACCTTGCCTTCTTGCACTCTGCCATTGTCAGGAAAGCGTGGCTCGGCTAGCCTGCTGGAGGATGAGGGACACATGGAGTAGAGCAACATTATCATACACAGCCTACTGAAACCAGTCTAGATCAATAGCTAGCCCACGCCTAGGCATGTGAGAGAGAGAGAGAGAGAGAACCAGCCAAGATTAGCAAAGCCACTCAGCCAAACCTCAGCTCACTCTCGACACGTGGGCAATAAACATTCATTGTGTATGCTACAGGGGTTTTCTGCGTGTTGTTATGAAGCATTATTTTGGCGATAGAAAAACCGATAGACTTTCTAAAGTAGAATTGGATAATCTTGCTTAAAAAATGATGACAATGCTAATTGCTTTACAAACAGCCTTTCTGTCTTTTTTTGTCCCTTTTATAACAGAACCTAATTTTGTTGAGGGTAAATTTTGTTAGAGTCAAACTCCCTTACCCCTAAGATCAGTTACATAATATGGTTTTGGTCAATGGTATCTGGGCAGAAATTTCTAGAGAGGAACTTCTTTCTTAAATAAAAAGGAATATCCATGAAAGAAAAAAGTGATAAATTGAACTTCATTAAAGTTTTAAAATTTTGTGCTTCAAGAGACATCATTTTAAAAATGGAAAGACAGGGGCGCCTGGGTGGCGCAGTCGGTTAAGCGTCCGACTTCAGCCAGGTCACGATCTCGCGGTCCGTGAGTTCGAGCCCCGCGTCAGGCTCTGGGCTGATGGCTCGGAGCCTGGAGCCTGTTTCCAATTCTGTGTCTCCCTCTCTCTCTGCCCCTCCCCCGTTCATGCTCTGTCTCTCTCTGTCCCAAAAATAAATAAAAAACGTTGAAAAAAAAAAATTTAAAAAAAAAAAAAATAAAAATAAAAAAAAAAAAAAAAAAAAAAAAATGGAAAGACAAGACACAGGCCCAGGGAACATACTTTTTGAAGTACATATCTGATAAAGGACTTATGTCCAGAATAAAATAAAGAGCTTTTGGAGCTCATTGTAAGACAGAAAACCCAATTTAAAAAAATGGGCAGAAGATATATAATAGGTACTTTCATCAGAGAAGATATACAAATAGCCAACAAGCATGTGGAAAGATGCTCTACATCATTAGTCAGTCACTAGGAAGACGTGAATTAAGATGTGATGAGATACCACTTTATTCCCACTAGAATGGCTTTCGTTAAGGACAGACAATAAAAAATACTTGCAAGGAAAACAGAGATTTTGGAATCCTTATACATCACGGATGGAAGGTGTAATAGTGCAGCCACTTTGGAAGAGGTTGGAAATTTCTTTTTCTTTTTTTCTTTTTTCTTTTCTTTTTTTTTCTTCTTTTAAGTAAGCTTCACAGCCAGTGCAGAGCCCAATATTGGGCTTGAAGTCATGGCCATGAGATCAAGACCTGAGCTGAGAACAAGAGTTGGACACTTAACTGAGTTACCCAGGCACCTCTGTTTTTTTAAGATTTGTTTTCTAATTTTATTGATATATAATTGACTTATAACATTGTGTCAGTTTAAAATGTACCCATGATGATTTGATACACAAATCTATTGCAAAAATGTTTACCACAGCAGGTTAGTTAACACCTCTGTTACCTCACATAATTAATTACCTTGTGTGTACGTGTGTTGAAAATATTTAAGATCTACTGTCTTAGCAACTTTCAAGTGTATCATACAATACTGTTAACTAGAGTCACCATGCTGTACATTACATCCCCAGAACTTAGATCTCTTATAACTGGGAGTTTGTTTCTTTTGACAACATCTCCTTATTTCCCCAACCTCCAATCCATGGAAACTACCATTCCACTATCTGTTTCTTTTTTTTTTTTTTTTTTTTTTTTAACATTTTTTATTTATTTTTGGGACAGAGAGAGACAGAGCATGAACGGGGGAGGGGCAGAGAGAGAGGGAGACACAGAATCGGAAACAGGCTACAGGCTCCGAGCCATCAGCCCAGAGCCTGACGCGGGGCTCGAACTCACGGACCGCGAGATCGTGACCTGGCTGAAGTCGGACGCTTAACCGACTGCGCCACCCAGGCGCCCCCCACTATCTGTTTCTATGAGTTCAGTTTTTTTAGATTCCACATATAAGTAAGATTATATAGTATTTGATTTTCTCTGGCTTATTCCACTGAAGGTATAATACCTTCAGGGTCCATTCATGTTGTCACAAATGGCAGAATTTCCTTCTTTCTCGTGGCTAAATAATATTCCATTCTGTATTTATGTTGCATCTTCCTTACCCATTTATCTGTGCGTGAACACTTAGGTTGTTTCCATACTTTGGCTATTGTGAATAATTTTGCAGTGATCATGGGAGTGCAGATACCTCTTCAGGATCCTGATTTCATTTTCTTTGGGTTATATACTCAGAAGTGGGATTACTAGATCATATAGTGGCTCTACTATTTTCCATAGTGGTTACACCAATTTACATTCTCACCAACAGTGCATGACGGTTCTCTTTTCTCCACATACTCACAATACTTGTTCTCTCTTGTCATTTTGATATTTTGATGATAGCCATTCTAACAGTTGTGAGGTGATATCTCATTGTGGTTTTGATTTGCATTTCCCTGATGATGAGTGATGTTGAACACCTTACATATACCTATTGGCCATTTGTATTCTTCTTTGGAAAAATATCTACTTATATATGTATATATAAGTACATATATACATATGTACATATATATGTACATATACATATATATACATATATATATGTATACGTATACGTATATATACATATATATATATATATGATTTAAAAAATTGGCAGAGGACCTAAGTAGATATTTTTCCATATACATATATATTATATATATGTATATATATGTACATATGTACATATGTACATATATATACATATATATTATATCATATATATCATATAATCATAATCATAATCATAATCATATAATATATATCATATAATCATAATCATATAATATATATATATTTTCCTATTGAGTTATATGAGTTCCATATATTTTGTTTAATAGGTCCTTATCAAATAGATGGTTTACAAATATTTTCCTATTGTATAAATTGCCTTTTCATCTTGCTGATGGTTTCCTTTGCCGTGCAGAAACTTTTTAGTTTGCTGTAATCTCACTTATTGATTTTTGCTTTTGTTGCTTGCACTTTTGGTGTCATATCCAAAAAAATCATTGCTAAGAACAACATCAGGACCTTGTTCCCTATGTTTTCTTCTATAAGTTATAGGGTTTCAAGTCTTATGTTTAAATCTTTAATCCATTTAGAGTTAATTTTTGTGAATGGTGTAAGATAGGGATCCAATTTCATTCTTCTGCATGATTATCAAGTTTCCCCAGCACTATTTATTGAGGAGACTATCCTTTTCCCATTGAGTATTCTTGGCTCTCTTGTCAAATAATAGTTCAATGTTTATGTTATGGTTTATTTCTAGGCTCTTGTTTCTGTTCCCTTAGTCACTATTTTTATGCCAGTATACATTAAAATCTTGATTTGCAAGCATAATTCATTCCAGAAACATGCTTGTAATCCAAAGCACTTGTATATCAAAGCAAATTTCAAGAACCATTGGCTTCATTGTGTTAATGTGACATTCAGCATCATGTAATACTCGTATTACAAGACATTCCCTCATTTATCAAGTTAAAGTTTATTAGAAATATTTGCTCATCTTGCAGAACACTCACAGAACAGTTACTCACAATCCAAGGTTTTACTGTAATATTCTTTGATTACTATAGCTTTGGAGTATAGTGTGAAAACAGGAAGCGTGAGGCTTCTAGCTTTGTTCTTTTTTCTTGGGATTGTTTGGCTATTTGGAGGCTTTTTTGGTTCTATATGAATTTTATGATTGCTTTTCTATTTCTGTCAAGAATAGCATTGTTTTTTTAATGTTTGTTTGTTTTGGTAGAGGGAGAGGCAGAGAGAGAGGGAGAGAGAGAATCCCAAGTAGACTCTGCACTGTCAGCACAGAGCTCAATGTGGGACTCGATCCTACTACTGTGAGATGATGACCTGAGCTGAAATCAAGAGTCAGACGCTTAACTAACTGAGCCACCCAGGTACCCCAAGAATACAATTGGTTTTGGTAGAGATTGAATTGAATCTATAGGTGGCCTTGGGTAGTATGGACTTTTAAACAATATGAATTCTTACTATCCATGAACATGAGTTATCTGTTTATTTGTGTCTTCAATTTCTTTTAACAAATTTTTATAGTTTTCAGTGTATAGATCTGTTACCTCCTGGGTTAAATTTATACCTAAGTATTTTATTGTTTTCGATGCTATTGTAAATGAGAATGTTTTCTTTATTTCTTTTTCAGAGGATTTCATTGTTAGTATACAGAAATGCAGCTGATTTCTCCATGTTGATTTTGTATCCTGTAACTTTATTCTTTTTAATGTTTATTTTTGAGAGAGAGAGAGAGAGAGAGAGAGAGAGAGAGAGAGAGAGA
The DNA here is from genome assembly GCF_028018385.1 of Neofelis nebulosa. Classification (NCBI taxonomy): domain Eukaryota; kingdom Metazoa; phylum Chordata; class Mammalia; order Carnivora; family Felidae; genus Neofelis; species Neofelis nebulosa. The sequence continues at coordinate 16,437,646 of NC_080786.1, read as the reverse complement.
ACAAGTGGGGGAGGGGCAGAGAGAGAGGGAAACACAGAATCTGAAGCAGGCTCCAGGCTCTGAGCTGTCAGCACAGAGCCCAACATGGGGCTTGAACTCATGAACCAGGAGATCATGGCCTGAGCTGAAGCCACACACTTAACTGACTGAGCCATCCAGGCACCCTAGTATCCTGTAACTTTATTATATTCACCGAATAGTTCCAACAGTTTTTGGTGGAGTCTTTAGAGTTTTCTATATTTAATATCATGTCAGCTGCAAACAGAGACAGTTTTTCTTCTACCTTTCTGGTTTGGATAATTTTTATTTATTTTTCCTGCCTAATTGCTCTGGCTAAGACTTCTAGTATTATATTGAATAGGAGTGGTGAGAGTGGGCATCCTTGTCTTGTTCTTGATCTTAATGGAAAAGCTTTTAATCTTTCACTATTGAGTATGATGGTTGCTATGGGCTTGTCATAGATGGCTTTTATCATGTTGAGGTATGTTCTTTCTATATTCAGTTTTTTTAGAGTTTTAATCATGAAATCATGTTGTATTTTGTCAAATGCTTTTAGAGCATCTGTTGAGATGGTCATATGATTTTTATCTTTCATTCTATTAATGTCTTGTATCACATTTGTTGATTTGCACAGGTTGAACCATCCTTGCATTTCAGGGATAAATCTCATTTGGTCATGTTCTGTGAGCCTTTTAATATATATTTCAATTCAGTTTGCTATCATTATGAGAATTATTGCCTGTATACTTATCAAGGATATTGGCCTGTAGTTTTTTTTCTTATATTTTTCCTATCTGGCTTTGGTAAAGAGTAGCCAATACTGGTCTTGTAAAATGAATTTGGGAGTGTTCCCTCTTCATTTTTGGGGGGAAGAGTTTGAGAAGGATTGGCATTAATTCTTCTTTTTTTTAGTTAATCCCCAGTGTTATATTAATTTCAGGTGTACAGTATAGTGGTTCAAGAATTCTATACATTACTCAGTGCTCATCATGAATAGTATACTCTTTAATCCCCATCACCTATTTCACCCATTTCCCACACTCACTTTCCCTCTGGTAACCATCAATTTGTTCTCTATAGTTAAGACTCTGTTTATTGGTTTGTCTCTCTTTTTCTTCCCTTTGCTCATTTGTTTTGTTTCTTAAATTCCATATATGACTGAAATCATATGGTATGTGTCTTGATCTGACTGATTCATTTCAATTAGCATTATACTCTCTTGCTCTATCCATGTTGTTGCAAATAGCAAGATTTTATTCTTTTTTATGGCCAAATAATATTCCATTGTGTATAAGTGCTACATCTTCTTTGGATGAAGAAGAAACCCATCATATATTGATGGTCACTTGGGCTTCTTACATAATTTGGTTATTATAAATAATTCTGTGATAAACATAGGTGTGCATATATCTTTTCAAATTACTGTTTTTGTATTTTTTTAGTAAATACTGAGTAGTGCAATTCCTGGATCATTGGGTAGTTCTATTTTTAGTTTTTTGAGGAACCTCCATACTGTCTTCCACAGGAGCTGTACCAGTTTTCATTCCCACAAACAGTACACACGGGTCCCTTTTGCTCTACATCGTTGACAACACTTGTTTCTTGAGTTTTTGACTTTAGCCGCTCTGATAGGTGTGAGGTGATGTCTCATTGTGGTTTTGATTTGCATTTCCTTGATGATGTTTCATGTGTGTGTTGGCCATCTGTGTCTTCTTTGGAGGAATGTCCATTCATATCTTCTGCTCATTTTTTAATTGGATTATTTGTTTTTTGGGTGTTGAGTTGTATAAGTTCTTTATATTTTTTGGATACTAACCCTGTATGAGATATATCATTTGCAAATATCTTCTCTAATTCTGTATATTGTCTTTTAGTTTTGTTGGTTGTTTCCTTCACTGTGCAGAAAGAAGCCTTTTATTTTGATGTAACCTGATAGTTTACTTTTGCTTTTATTTCCCTTGTCTCAGGAGACAATATCTAGAAGGATGTCGCTATGACCAAAGTCAGAGAAATTACTGCTTGTATTCTCTCCTAGGATTTTTATGGTTTCAGGTCTCACACTTAGGTTTTAATCCATTTTGAGTTTATTTTTGTGTATGGTGTAAGAAAGTGGTCCAGTTTCATTCTTTTGCCGGTAGCTGTCCAGTTTTCTCAGCATCATTTGCTGAAGAGACTGTCTTTTTCCCATTGCATATTTTTGCTTCCTTTGTCAAAGATTAATTGGCCATATAATTGTGGGTTTGTTTCTAGCCTTTATATTTGGTTCCATTGATCTCTATCTGTTTTTGTCCAGCTTCTTTGATTACTACAGTTTTTTAATATAACTTTAAGTATGGGATTGTGGTACCTCCAGTTTTGTTTTTCTTTTTCAAGTTTGCTTTGGCTACTTGGGGTCTTTTGTGGTTCCATGAAAATTTTAGGATTTTTTTTCTTGTTCTGTGAAAAATGCTGTTGATATTTTGATTGGGATTGAATTAAATGTGTAGATTTCTTTGAGTAGTTTAGAAACATTAACAATATTTGTTCTTTCAATCCATGAGCATGAAATGTCTTTCCATTTCTTTGTGTCATCTTCAGTTTATTTCATCAGTGTTTTGTAAGAGTACAGGTCTTTCACCACTTTGGTTAAGTTTATTCCGAAATATTTTATTATATTTTTGGTGCAGTTGTAAATGAGAATTGTTTTCTTAATTTATCTTTCTGCTATTTCATTATTAGTGTTTAGAAATGCAACAACTTTGTGTACATTGATTTTGTATTCTGTGAGTTTACTGTATTCATTTCTCAATTCTAACAGTTTTTTGTTGGAATCTTTAGGGTTTTAATGTCATCTTCAAACAGTGAAGTTTTACTTATTCCTTACCAATTTGTTTGTTTATTTATGTTTATAAAAATTTTTAAATGTTTTTAATTTATTTTTGAGACAGAGAGAGACAGAGCATGGGCAGGAGAGGGGCAGAGAGAGAGGGAGACACAGAATCCAAAGCAGGCTCCAGGCTCTGGGCTGTCAGCACAGAGCCCAACACGGGGCTTGAACTCGCAAACCGCAAGATCATGACTTGAGCCGAAGTCCGACGCTTAACCGACTGAGCCACCAGGCACTCCGTATTCCTTTCCAATTTGGATGTCTTTTATTTCTTTTTGTTGTCTAGGTTGCTGTGGCTAGGACTTGAATAAAAGTGGTGAGAGTGATGGACACCCTTGTCTTGTTCCTGACCTTAGGGGAAAAATTCTCAGTGTTTCCATATTGAGTATGATGTTAGCTGTAGGTTTTTTTATATAAGGCCTTTAGTATGTTGAGGTATGTTTTCTCTAAATCTACTTTATTGAGGGTTTTTATCATGAATGGATGTTGTTCTTTGCTGAATGCTTCTTCTTTATTGAAATGATCATATGATTCTTATCTTTTTTCATATTGATATGATATATCATGTTGATTGATTTGCAAATATTGAACCATGTTTGCATCTGGGGAATAAATCCCACTTTATCATAGTGAATGATTTTTCAAATGTGTTGTTGGATTTGGTTTGCTAGTATTTTGTTGAGAATTTTTGCATCTATGTTCATCAGAGATATTGGCCCATAGTTCTGTTTTTTGTGGTATCTTCATTTTTTTTTTTGTATCAGGGTAATGCTGGCCTTATAAAATGAATTTGGAAGTTTTCCTTCCTCTTCTATATTTTGGAATAGTTTGAGAAGAATAGGTATTAACTCTTCTTTAAATATTTGGTAGAATTTGCCTGTGAAGATATCTTGTCCTGGACTTTTGTTTGTTGAAAATTTTTGATTACTGATTCAATTTCATTGTTGGTAATTAGTTTATATTTTCTGTGACTTTCTACTTCAGTTTGGTAGGTTGTAGGTTTCTAGGAATTTATCAATTTGTTCTAGGTTGTTCAATTTGTTGGCGTATAATTTTTCATAATGTTCTTTTACAATTGTTTATATTTCCGTGGTGTTGGTTGTTATTTCTCTTTCATTTGTGATTTTGTTTATTTGAGTCCCTCCCTCTCTGTCTCTTTCTTTCTTTCTCTCTCTCTCTCAGATGAGTCTGACTATAGCTTTATCAATTTTGTTGATCTTGTCAAAGAACTAGCTCCTGGTTTCATTGACTTGTTCTATTGTTTGTTTGTTTTAGTTTGTATATTATTTATTTCTGCTCGAATCTTTCTTATTTCCTTTCTTCTGCTGGTTTTGGATTTTATTTGGTATTCTTTTTCTAGCTCCTTTAGGTGTAAGGTTAGGTTGATTATTTGAGATTTTTCTTGTTTCTTGAGGTAGACCTGTATTGCTATAAACTTCCTTCTTAGAAACGCTATTACTGCATCCCAAAGATTTTGAACTCTTGTGCTTTCATTTTTATTTCTTTCCATGAAATTTTTATTTCTTATTTGATTTCTTAGTTGACCCATTAATTGTTTAGTAGCACTTTATTTAACCTCCATGTATTTGTGCTTTTTCCAATTTTTTTCTTGTAGTTGGTTTCTAGTTTCATAGTGTTGTGGTCAGAAAAGATGCGTGGTATGACTTTGATCTTTCTGAATTTGTTGAGACTTGTTTTGTGGCCTAATAAGTGATTTATTCTGGAGAATGTTTCATGTGCACTTGAGGAGCACGTGTGTTCTGCTGTTTTAGGATGGACCTCTCTGAATATATCTGTTAAATCTATCAGGTCCAGTGTGTGGTTCAAAGCCACTGTTTTTTTTATTGATTTTCTATTTGGATGATCTGTCCATTGATATAAGTGGGGTTTTAAAGTCCCCTACTATTATTGTATTACTGTTGATTAGTTTCTTTATGTTTGTTATTAACTGTTTCATGTATTTGGGTGCTCTCATGTTGAGTACATAATATTTTCAATTGTTATATCTTTTTGTTGAATTGTTCCTTTTATTATTATATAGCGTTCTTCTTTGCCTCTTATTACTAGTCTTTGTTTTAAAGTCTATTTGTCTGATATAAGTACTTCTATCCTAGCTTTCTTTTAATATTCATTTGCATGATAAATATTTCTCCCCTTTTCAATCTACCTGTTTAGGTCTAAAATGAGTCTCTATTAGTGTATAGATAGATCTTGTTTTTTAAAGTTATTTATTTATTTACTTACTTATTTATTTATTTATTTATTTATTTTGGGAGAGAGAGAGAGTGGGGGGGGGAGAAAGTGCAGGGGACAGGAGAGAGAGAGAGAGAGAGAGAGAGAGAGAGAATCCCAAGAAGGCTCTGTGCTGTCAGCACAGAGCCTGACACAGGGCTCGATCTCACAAATTGCAAGATCATGACCTGAGCCAAAATCAAGAGTCAGACACTTAACTGACTGAGCCACCCAGGTGCCCTTGCATCTTGTTTTTTAATTCATTTTGTCACCTTATGTTTTTTGATTGGGGCATTTAGTCCATTTACATTCAAAGTAATTTTTGATAGGTATATATTTATTGCTATTTGATACTTGTTTTGTAGTTATTTTTGTAGTTCTTCTTTGATCCTTTCTTTTCTTGCTTTCTTTCATGATTTTCTGGCTTTCTTTAGTGATATACTTGCCACTGTCTTCTGGCCTTCAAAATTTCTGCTGAAAAAATCCACTGATGGCCTTATGGGGTTTCCCTTATATGTAACCGGCTTCTTTTCTCTTGCTGCTTTTAAAATTCTCTCTTTATCACTACTTTTTGCCATTTTAATGACTATGTGTATTGGTATGGACCTCCTTGGGTTGATTTTGTTGGGGAATCTTTCTGCCTCCTGGATCTAGATATCTGTCTCCTTCCCCAGATTCGGAAAGTTTTCAGCTATTATTTCTTTAAATAAATTTTCTACCCCCTTTTTTCTCTCTTCTGGGATTCCTATAATGTGAATGTTACTATGTTTAATGGGATTCCTGAGTTCCCTAACTTTATTCTGATTTTTGCATATTTTTTTCCCTCTTACTTGCTCAGCTTGATTACTTTCCATTATGGTGTCCTCCAGGTCACTAATTCATTCCTCTGCTTCTTCTAGCCTGCTACTTATTCCATCTAGTGTATTTTTAATTTCACTTATTGTGTTCTTCATCACTGACTGGTTCTTTTTTGTTTTCTATCTCTTTGTTAAGGATCTCACTGATATCCTACACTCTTTTCTCAAATCCAGTGAGTATGTTTATGATCATCACTTTAAATTCTTCATCAGGCATATTAATTATATCCATTTTACTTAGGTCTCTTGCTGTGGTTTTGTCACGTTCTTTCATTTATGACATATCCCTTTGTCTCTTCACTTTGCCTAATTGTGTCTGTTTCTCTGTGTTAGGAAAGTCAGCAAGGTCTCTTGCTCTTGAAAGCAATGGCCTTATGAAGAAGAGGTCCTCTGGTATCCTGCAGTACATAGTGTCTCCTGTTCACCAGGACCTGGCACTTCAGGAGGTGTCTCCTATATGCATTGTGTGCATCCTACTGTTGTGTCCTGGTCACTTTTTCCTTCAATCCAGTCAACTGGGGGTCTTCCTAGGGGCATCCACAAAGCTTGAAAAGTGGATAACAAGTATGCCTCAAGCTTCCACAGGGCCCACTTCCCCCTCAGGCACTGTCACCAAGACTGAGGCCCAGCAGAATGGGTGGGTTGAGAGAAGCAGTGTTGGCAAGGTTTGTGCCAGTCTTCTGTGAGAGGGGACTCATGGTACCAGGATTGAGGCAAATGTGACTGGGAAGGGTGGATCTGCTTAAGTGTGCAGGGGCAGGGCTTAATCTAATCTTGCAGGTGGCCTTGCCATTAGGCTGGGGAGTAGGAGAGGGAGATGGTGCCTGCCATCTCCTTTGTTCCTGGAGGAGTCCCTCAGAGATCCCTGATATTCTGCTCCCAAATGAATAAACTACTCTCTCTCTCTCATATGTCCCACACGTGTTTCAAATTACTGCTTCTATGCTATATCTCAGCACTCTGTTGTAGTGCTCTCTCTTTAAGGGTGGGGACTCAGACTCTTCTTGCCCTCTCGGGTCTCCCAGAACCAATCCCACTGATCTTTAAAATTCCAGGCTTTAAGTCTCACTGTTGTAAGAGCCAATAAAATCTGGCCTCTTTCTATTTCAAACCCAAATGCTATGGAGACTTGTATTCCCCACCTGTGCTCCCCAGTGTGATAGTCTGTTCCTTGCCCTTGTCTGGGCTGTGGTTCTCTCCTTCCTTTTCTACCCAGGATGGCCACAGTCCATTTTGCTCTCCACTGAGTCTCTGCCCTTCCTACCCTCTTTGATGTGGCCTCTTCTCTACCTTTACTTGTTAAGTTTGTTCTGCCAATCTTTGGGCTGTTTTATGGGTTATTTATACTGATTGGTGTTACCTAGTTGTATCCTTGGGACAAGGTGAGCTTAGAGTCCTCTTATTCTGCCATCGTCCCAGCCTCAGCTATAATTATTTATAATTCCTGTTGTCCTGTAACCTTTATGTAGGCAATTTCTTTCTTTTTTTTAATGTTTATTTTTGAGAGAGACAGAGAGACAGAGTGTGAGCAGGCAAGGGGTAGAGAAAGAGGAAGACCCAGATCCAAAGTGGGTCTAGGCTCTGAGCTGTCAGCACAGAGCCCGATGTGGGGCTCAAACTCACGATCCACAAGATCATGACCTGAGCTGAAGTTGGACACTTAACTGACTGAGACACCCAGGTGCCCCTATGTAGGCAATTTCTTTAAAATCCATCAGTTTTTCATAAGTTTATCATATGGCCAAGCTATTTCACTGCTAGGAATCTACCTAAAAGAAATGAAAACATATCTACACAAAGACTTGTACATAAATGTTCATTGTAGTAGTACTCATAATAGATCAATTCTGAAAAACCCAGTGTCTACCAACTGCTGAACAGATAAATAAAATGTGGTATTTCCAAATAATAGAATACCATTCACCAATAAAAAGGAATGGGCTAGTAACATGTATTATGTGGATGCATCTCAAAAACAATGTGTGAAATGAAAGAAGCCAAACACAAAATGTCACATATTATATAATTTCATTTGTATGAAATGTTTAGAAAAGGCAAATGTACAGAGACGGAAAGTAGTTGCCTGTGGCTGAAGATTGGAATGGAGAGTGACTTCAGATGGGTGTAAGGCATCTTTTAGGGGCAATGGAAATGCTCTAAAATTGAATTATACTGTCAGTTGTACAATTCTATGAAGTTTCTAAAACTTACTGAATTGTATGCCAAGAAGAGTGAATGTAATGGTATATAAGTAGTATTCCAGGAAAGCTGTCAAAAATAATGAAAGAAAAATGAAATAGTTAAAACATTTCTCTAGTCCTTCAGTAGAAGAGTACAAGAAAATACACCATGATTATAATGACAGTATGTAAACTAAAACAAAATGAAACATCTTACCAGGGTAAAACTCTTTTGTTTTCTACACTTTGACCCTCTACCTTCCTTGTGGATGGAATAAAGACTTGATTACTAGATGTGTTGCAACTGTCTTTCATTCATGAGGATGAAAGCCACATCCTAAGGATAGTGTAGCAGGAAGATAGAAAAATCCAGAGTGCTTGATGACATGTTTGAGTTGCTGCATCAGCCCAGAATTCTTTCCCTCCAGACTTCTGAATATTGAGAATGAGAAAAATCTGTCCATTTCTGCCAATAGTAGTTGAATTTTGATTACTGTAGAAAAAAATACACCTCAAAGTCTTTTCACTATTCATAAGTAAAGTTAAAGCTCATTAACCAGCTCTTAATGACCCTTGCCTGTATCTCCATGAGGTTTAAAAAGGTCACTGAGCCATTGATGGAAATAGATCGTTCTCTTCCTTTGTCTCTATCTGTTTTATTCTTCTGCTGTCTTCCTGCTCCATTTAGACCCCATCCAGTCTGGTCCTCAGGCTTGACCCTCTTTCATAAGGTGCCCACGAAGAGATAGAAATCATCCCATTAAGTGTCTAGTCTTTCATGATCTCTAGCTATCAGGTCAACATAGGTTACCTGGCTTCCTTCTTATTCCAAATGCCAGGTCTTTTTTTCCCCCCAGGTCAGGGGAGGATGAGGGCATGGTCTGCTAGGCCTTGCTTGGCTCTTATTTGCTATTTTCAAGGGCATAAAGAAATTCCAGCTGTTTTTCTGTGTGGGAAACCATGGAAAAGCCAGGGTTGTCACTTGGCACCTACTTTGACATAGACACCCCTCCCAGCTATCCATACTGTGTTAATCTCTTGCCTTTGTTTTATGAATAGTATCAGCAAAGCAGCCAACTTACCATGTTTCAGGAAAGACAAGTGAAGCACAGGTCTCTTGGTCTGGTATTCCTCAAATCTATCTAGAAGACTGTATCACCTTTCTTTTCTACCAACTCTGGGAGTTGGGAATAGCAGCTATAGTACAGAAACGGACCAACATCTGAACTTTCTCTTCATTTTTTAAAATCATTGCCAGCTAAAATACTTGGGGGCAAGGCTCCATTCTGTTTGATTCCGTATCTGCTGCATTCATTTTGGTCTGGCATTGGTTTTTAAATACTTAAAGAAAAAGCATTGTGTGTATTGCTATCTGGCCTAATTTGAGAACTTATTGTTCCTGGGACACAAGAAGGGGATGGGAAGGTTACTCCTAAAGGGAGTAAAGAATATGAGACACATGAGCTTATTCTTCATAATATTATTCTATCACACCTGGAATCTGGCTCACATTGTTCAGATCTTTCTTTGCCCTGTTGTAATGGAACTCTTAGATCCAACCTGGAAACTGGCTATGAAAAGATATCTACTTTGTACTCCCAAATGGCATATTCCATTCCTACTGATCATCAGTCATAAATCTAGTTTGATTTTTCTATGTCTCTCTTCAAATTTGAGCTTTTTTGGATCATCTGCTTCTTGGAGCTGCATTTTTGTTTATTCCAGAAACTCCATGATCCCTTCAGTTTCTCCCTCCTCTTAGTCCCAGCATGCCATGCAGCTGGTGCAGCTGGGAAATCTATACCACCCCCCTACTGAGGGATAATTGCAGCAATTAAAGCCTAGACTAGTATTTCAAGAAAGCAGTATTTCCACATCATTGTTAAAATTAGTTCAATTTGCCATGTGATTTGAGTGGTAAACACTTTTTCCAATATTGTAAATTACCAAACATTCAACTGTCAGTGCTACAGAAATCTGGAAAATGTATAGTTTATGATAATACATTTGGCTAGAGTACAAACAACCAGAAAGGTTCTAGTTGACTGCATAAAATGTTATAGCATGGATCAGCCATCTTTGGAAGGGGATTTGGCAGTTTGAGCAGAGGTATAGAAATGCTCTTTCATTAGAAGCTCAGTTAAAAAAAAAACTAAATAAGCATAATGGGATAAAAATTTGAAAGAAAAATAGTAACATGCAAACCATAGTAATTTCTTTCAAATAACTTAACAGCAATTAAGCTCAAATAGGAGTCTGGTTCAGTCCACCAAAGGTTGACTTTTCTTAGACTACATGTAAAACAGTCATGGACTAAATTTCCCTTTAACTGACCACTTTTTCCTCTCTATGTTCACCAATTTATTGGAAAAAAAAGAACTGTAACAAAATGAGAGTCAATCCATGCTCTTATGGCCTCCAGCTAAGTATGATCCCAAAGAGCTAACGAGTTCTTCAAAAGCATCAGATTTATGAGCCCTGGTAATGGAAAAGGGAGAACTAAGTAAAGTGTTTCTCCTATTGAGAACCAGCAACAACAAAATCACAAAATCTCAATAGCATATGTGAGTAAGCATCTATTGAGCTCATGACTCAGAGAATGGTCTGGGAGTTAGCTGATTGACATTACGCTTGAGCACGTGGCTCAGTTCCACATGTCTCTCATCTTCCTTTAGGGATACACAGACTAGGTTGAGCTCATTCTGCTTGTAGCAACGGTAGAATTGCATGCAAATTGGAATGAAAACATTCAAGGCCTCTTAAACCTCAGCTGGTAGCTGGTGCCCTGTTGCTTCTGCTTTACTCTGTTAGCTAAAGCAAGTCATGTAGCTAAACCCAGTATCAAGAGATAGGAAAATATATTTCACTGTTTTTTTTAGTGTTTATTTGTTTTTGAGAGAGAGAGAGATGGGGTGCAAGTGGGGGAGGGGCAGAGAGAGACACACAGAATCCAGGCTCTGAGCTGTCAGCCCAGAGCCTGATGTGGGGCTCGAACTCACAAGCCATGAGATGGTGACCTGAGCCGAAGTCGGATGCTCAACCAACTGAGCCACCCAGATGCCCCTATATTTCACTTTTTTAAAGGTGAAAATTGGCAGTCACATAGGAAAAGGTGAAAATTGGGGACCAATTATGCCATCAAACACACAGCTCTTGTGTCATCAAGTATAAAAGAGAAAGGAAGAAGACTTGATAAATATCAAAGCCATAAAATAGAGAAAAATGTACGTACTGATTGATTCATCTATTCATTTAGTGTGCTAGTAATCTGTTGCTGCATAACCAATTACCTCAAAGCTTAGGAGCTCAAAAAAATACATCTTATTATCTCATAGTTTCCGTAGGTCAGAAGTCATACTTGGCTGGGTCCCCCTACGCCCTGGATCTCTTACAAGCCCAGCCATATCAAGGCTTGACTGAGAAGAATCTACTTCTATCATTGTTGATAGGATTTAATTCCTGCCGTCTGCTTCACTGAGGGTTCGGTTCACTGTGAGTTGTTGGCTGGAGGTCTGTGTCAGCTCCCTGTCATGTCCACCTGTCCACAGAATGTGCTGTAACATGTAGCCAGCAAGAGTGCAAGAGAGAATTCCAGCAAGAGAGAGTGAAAAGTAAGATGGGAGTCACAGTTCTCTTTCACTTAATCACAGGAGTGGCCTCCTATGCTGTATTGTTTGTTAGAAGCAAGTCACTAGGTCCAGCATGGCTCAAGGGGAGGGGATTACAGAAAGGGCATGGAGGCCAAGAGAGCAGGGATCATTGGGAATCATTGCAGAAGCTGTCTAAAGCACTCAGTCACTCTTCAGCCGTGGAACTTCTATCGTGTGTGGAACCCTGAGCTTGGAATGTATGCACGCAGAGATGAAGAAACCATGCACCCTGACAGTCCAGCTGATTCAGCCAAAGAAAAAGGTAAAAATAAAAAAAAGCTATGTTCAGTCCCCAATAACTCCATGGCTGGATTACCATACATCACAGCATCTTCAAATTTTTACTCTATTTAGAGATCTTTACTGTCCCTATAACAGATTTTTCTCCATCTCTATTCTCTAGATCATCAATTTTATGAACTTTTAATAAGATTTCATATTGAATTTGAAAAATACTAGTCAAAAAGGCCAAGTTCCTTTCGATAGCATAGGTTTCTCAGAACTTTCAGTATGCTACAATGTATATAGCATATAATCTGCTACATTTCCCAAGAATTTTACACATTTAACCATTGAATCACTTGTCATGAAGTATTTCAGGAGACTCATAATTCTCACGAATACCAGCCTCTTAACTTTGGTGACTGTGTCTCTTCTATTCTCTGATCCAGCTTGTCTCTGAAATTCATCATGCTGTTACTATTTTCTAAGTGTCCTCACGTCCTGGCTTCTCTGCCTAGAATGTTCTTTTCCCTTCCATCATCTGCTTAATTTAAACTAGATCCTTAAAAAATCAGTTGAAAAATCACCTCCTGTAAAAATCTTACCCTGATTTCTTTTCTCTGTGCTTTGACAGTAACCTGTGTACTGTGCTTATTACATGATGTTGTAAACGGTTTGATTTATTTCTCACCTCTCTCAGAATTATAATCTTCTTGAGGAAAGACCCATGTACAGCTCAAGCTCATAGCCCTGGTGCATACAGAGTGTCAGACATATGCCGGCTACTAAAGAAAATAACCCTTTTTGAATGCTAGAACAAATGAAAAATACCTGGTTCTTTTTTCATCTGTAACAGAGATAGTTGATGTTTTTCCTGCATTCCCCAGCCTCGCTAGCCATGAGGACACGTGACTAGTTCTGGCCAAAAGGCTTTAGAGGTCCTATGTTGAGACTGTGGAACTACAAATGTGAGTATCTTAGATTTCTATGTCATTGCATGGAGAAAAGCAGTCTTGGATCAGACATTAGATAAATGAAATAAAAATGAAATGAAGCTTTGCTGTGTTAGTCACTAAAGCGGAGTTTTGTCTATCTTGACTAAGATGTTACATGAAGGCTACTGGAAGTTTGATGCAGGCATGGGTGTGTAGCATAAACACTTTAAAAAAAAATCCAGGAGCCCCAGACACGTGCTAAGAGATTGCTTTGGAATTACCTGAATTCTTTTTAATTTTGGTCACTAAGAAGCAGCTAGTTGCACATCTCCTTAGTAAAGATGCCTGGGGAAAACTTATAGACATGGTAGCAGTTACTGCTATATTTTAAATAGAACTGCATAATTTAACTTATTTTATGCAGAAAAAATGAAGTATGTAGAAAGGATGCCAGGATATCCAAGGAAATATATGTTCGTTTGAAGAAAAAGAAGCATCTTATAAAGTGAATGACAGCTTTGCTGCCTGTAGTTAGCAAATTCAGTGGAAAATTGCTCAATTTAGCCCTTGTTTTGCCTAGGCAGCCTAAACTTGAATCTCTAAGAAATTCCTCTTGGATTGATTTGATTATAACTTGGATGCCAGGCCTATAATTCTAAGAAACAGGAAACTCCTGCTTCATTTATGGAGAAATTGGGATTTTTTTTTAATTGAGATAAAATTGACATATAACATTGTATACGTTTAAGGTAGGCAATAATGTAATTACTTGATATATGTAAACAATGCAAAATGGTCATCAAAATAAGATTAAATAGCATCCATCACTTCACATAGTTACACTTTCTTTTTGTAGTGAGAGCTTTTTATTTTTTTTTAATATATGAAATTTATTGTCAAATTGGTTTCCATACAACACCCAGTGCTCATCCCAAAAGTTGCCCTCCTCAATACCCATCACCCACCCTCCCCTCCCTCCCACCCCCCATCAACCCTCAGTTTGTTCTCAGTTTTTAACAGTCTCTTATGCTTTGGCGTAGTGAGAGCTTTTTGAATCTACTCTCAGAAACTTTCAAAAATATAGTGCAGTAATGTTAATTATATATACCTGTAACCATATATACTGTATATCACACTGTACATTACATCCCCAGAACTTAGTCATGTTATATAACTGGAAGCTTGACTGTTTTCACCCATTTCTCTCACTTCCCAACCCCCTACCCTGGCAACCACCAATCTGCTCTCCTTTTCTACACGTTTGTTTTTTTTATGTTCCACATATAAGATGATACAATATTTGTCCTTTTCTGTCTGACTTATTTTACTTAGCATAATGCCCTCAAGGTTCATCCATGTTTTTTTGTAAATGGCAGGATTTTGAGAAGTTGGGAATTTAGGGCTTTATTTCAGAGGGAAAGTGACTGAGTAGAAATCCTAAGGCTTTCTTTTTCAGGCCGGAGTCTTAGTTGCAAGTAGCAGAAACTGACTCTGAGCCGAAAAGGGATTTATTGGAAGGAAATTGTGTAGCCCACAGAATCAGTGGGAAACCTGGAGAACCAGGCTCCAAAATGATTGAGAGACTGCAGGAACAATTTGTAAGGATATCTCATCACTACTCAAATCCAGAAATAGTGATTGTTCCAGTGGCGGGGGGGGGGGGGGGGGGGGAGGAAGAATCAATGTTCTCACCTTGATGGAAAGGGTCTAATACAGTCAACTCTTATGGGATAGCTAGGTAGTTGCGTTGCCCTCACTCCAAGGATATGGTTTTATAATCAGATTTTAGGATTGGTTGCTGCTGCTGGCAATTGGAGAATTCATTGGTGGTCTCCGCCATGACTTTCATGGGGAGATTTCTCTGTGCCTGTTGGCATAGCCATTTAGTTCAAGAGTTCACTGGCTGAAGACAGAGGCTGGCATTCACTAGATAAATCATCTGATTACTAAGAGTTTCTTCCACAGTGAGACTCTTTGTGATCCAGCTAAACTCTCAGCCACCCCCTATAAATTGGTCTTGAATCGTATCTTGAAAAGTTTCTGTTTCTAGTAAAAGTGAACAATGATATGTGCTACTTGTAGATTATACTATTTTCCTAATTATTCACACCCCTTCCTATTAAAGAATTATGTAGCCTATCCATTGTC
Organism: Neofelis nebulosa; assembly: GCF_028018385.1. Classification (NCBI taxonomy): domain Eukaryota; kingdom Metazoa; phylum Chordata; class Mammalia; order Carnivora; family Felidae; genus Neofelis; species Neofelis nebulosa. The sequence goes on along the minus strand of NC_080786.1, from coordinate 16,422,556 downwards.
ATGTGATTGACAGTTCTTCCTGTAGAGACTGTTGATTAGGCTTTGCCATGTGACATGTTTTGACCAATGGAATGGGACCAGACATAACATCTGGCATCTTCAGATAAAACATCAGAATACCATTATGAGCTTTGACGTTGTCTGTTTTTGCTCTGATGGAAGAATGCAATGTTGTAGATGGAGGATGGATTTAAGACTGCAAAAACATGCAGAACAAAGCTATAACTCACCCAAAGCCAACATGATAATGAGTGACAAATAACCTTTACTGTAAGCACTCATGTTTTGGGGTTGTTTGAACCACAACTTACTGAATGAAAGATGACTAATATCCTATTCCATTTTCTACCCATGGGGAAAACCTCTCTTTACTGTATTTCATGGCTACTTGTTAGGAGAGTTATCAGGTTGTCCACAGTCCACTTCTGGTTGGCACTGGCACTGTATTCTGGAACTGTCTGTAAGCTAAACTTATATCTTTCTCTCTTCAGATCTCTGGTCAGAGGAATCTCCTCAGGAGGCCATAAGTGAGGGCTGAGGGAGAGGTGGCAGAAGACGTGAGTGAATATTCAGGGAGTGTAGACCACTTACTCAGGCAAATCACTTGTACCATTAAGATGTGTCCCAGTTCTTTTTTTTAAAGTTTATTTATTTATTTTGAGAGAGAGAGAGAGAGAGAGAGAGAGAGAGAGAGAGAGAGAGAGACAGTGTGTGAGAGGGGTAGGGGCAGAGAGAGAGAGAGAGGAAAATTCCAAGTAGGCTCCACCTGGTCAGCATAGAGCCTGATGCGGGGCTTGAACTCACAGAACTGTGAGATCATGACCTGAGCCGAAATCAAGAGTCAGACGCTTAACTGACTGAGCCACCCAGGCACTCCCAGGATATGTCCCATAGATATAATTTTATCTATCTGTCTATCTATGTATCTATCTATGCAGCTATCTATTTAGGTTTGATATAGGTCAACATATCAATATATATCGATTAATGATTATGGTTTTGTTGACTATGCCTGAGTTTATGGTGTTCGATTAATTAAATAACACTTAATATGTGATGTTACATGGAGAAGTTGTTTGGTCAGCTGGCATCCCATAATGAGGTATTGGGTCTTCATTTTCCCTAACAGCAAACCAAGAGATGTTTTTCAAAAGGACACTAGCTTGAAAGGGGCATGTTTGTCCCCCAAACCAAGAGGTTACCATTCAAATCTTGTGAAATTCTCCATAGAGTATTACATTTCTGCCATAAGCCCATCAAGTCTTGTCCGATTTGTTGAGTCAAGTGTCAGGGCACTCATATTGCAGCTTGGACCAGGTGGAGAATCTCAACTTGCCCTTAGCCTCACATAAATTGACAGCCATTGGAATCAATAGGAAATGGGGTAGAGAAGTACACAAAAGTGTGGTGTATGTTACCTCTACAACCCAAGAGGACCGCCAAGCATTGTGACTTTTTTGTAATGGTGGGAAGCTCAAGGTGTAGCAAGTTTCTGCCACTTGGAGGGATATCTCAATATACCCCAGAGCACTAGGTCCCATAAACTTCACACCCCTATCTTCCCATGAAATGTACTATCCTCAATATGGAATGTATGTGTTTACCTAAGGAGGTCTAGGGCACTTATACTTTCTGTTCCTAGGCCTTAATAGAGTGAACCAGAAGGTTGCCATGGTTTGTTTATACTTTTTAGTGAAATTTTTGGCAGATATTTTGTTATTGCCCAGTGACTCTGAGGACTATGAAGATACTTTTTAGAAGGTATAGGTTTTATTATAAATTTTCTTTAGGCCATGTGAGATTTCTGATAGGCATGGAATAAGAAAAATGAAAGGGAGGTATCTAATGTGGTAGCTTGACTAATTAAGTTATAAATAAGAGATGTAGGTTCTGTATGGCTATGACAGAATTAGTAACCCTTCTAAAGAAGTCTTGGGTATATTTGTTATGGATTGGCCTGTCAACATATGATATCCAAGAAGCATATTTAATCTGTGGCAGTGAGCTCAACTTTTTTTTGGAATCTTGGAACCCTTTGCAAATCAATTAAATCTGTAAACCCGTTACCCAGAAATTTCATAAGCATGAAACTTGTTAAATAGATATAGGAGGTTCACCAATTTGCTGAGGCTTATTTAGAGAGGTCTGAGGACCCACATTGGAATCCATGCTCCAGAGAACTGGCAGGGGTCCATATTTGAATGGGAAAGCATGTGTGAGTGGTTTTGTGAAGTTTGTCTCAGGAGGCTAGAAACTATCCACTCTCTCGACAATTAAATCTGCGTATTTCCCCCAATGGCATTACCTATAATCACTGTCAATATTTTGCTCGTGGGTTCTTTTTTCCTTCTCGGGATTTGATTATTGTAATTCTTCACCATGTGCACACTCTTTGGGAATCAAAGTCCTTAGGTAAACCTTTTAAATTGAGCCAGATGCTTTTTTTTTTTTTTTTTTAATTTTTTTTTCAACGTTTTTTATTTATTTTTGGGACAGAGAGAGACAGAGCATGAACGGGGGAGGGGCAGAGAGAGAGGGAGACACAGAATCGGAAACAGGCTCCAGGCTCCGAGCCATCAGCCCAGAGCCTGACGCGGGGCTCGAACTCACGGACCGCGAGATCGTGACCTGGCTGAAGTCGGACGCTTAACCGACTGCGCCACCCAGGCGCCCCCAGATGCTTTTTATTTAGAACCTGACAGATAACATTATTTTAGTTCATTTATGGAAAAATAAAATATTTATTTCCCTTTTGGCTAGTTAATATTGAGTACAGTAAAGTCATTGTGATTTCTGGAAGCCATGCTGTGTGGGATGATACCAATATTGCCTACAAACATTTCAGGAAAACGTGGAAATTTATCCTAAAGGGACATACTGAATAATTTCTCTCTCCTCCTGCCAGTAATCACATACAAAATTCCCAGAAAAAAGCAATGTTTTAACATTCCATTATTAGTGGGGATAGGCTGGTAACTCAGATAATTTAATTGCAATAACTATTTACTAAGAGCTTACTATCAGTCTTAAGGTCAAGGAAGGCCATCGGAATCCTGATGAAAGGCAAAATTAACTTTTCAAAAAGCACAGGGAAGTTATGGTCACGTAAGTAGCAAATTAAAATACATCAAGGTTTGAACAATTAGTTGGAATAGGGGAGGGAGGAGCAAGAGCAGAAAACTCATTTGACCTTGTCATTAGGAACATTGCCTTGTGAGTGGCACAGAGATAATTACATTGTGATCTCAGGGAAGGAAATTTCATCATAGTTTCTACTTACCTGTGCTGTGAACAACAGAATAATAATAACGGAAGTATTGTCTATTGGTTTTCAATATTTAGAGTTAACCTACTAAGTATAAAAAATATAGATGTTTCAGAACAGAATATAAATATTATCAACGTTGACAACGGAAACATAAAAGTATTCCTAAACGAAGTCGAGAAAATGAAAGAGGGAGGAAATGTGGAGAGAAGGTTGGGTTGCAAAGATCCTTTTCTTAAAAATGTGAGGAGTAAGATTCCATTTCCAGTTGGTGGAGAAAGAACTATATTGTAGAAATAATCTAAGCTAAAAGGCAATCAATAGAAAAACTAAAAATCATGACCTAAGCACTAACATTTTTGAAGTTATAGCAGTAAGGAAATAATAACATCCAAATTTGGTAAGTGAAGAGTTAGTGGTATAAACGTATTATTTAAAATGTGGAGATAATCTTTCAAATAACTCAAAACATAAATTGTTGAAAGTGGTTCACTCTGGGACAGAGAACTATTGCTTTTTTGTCATTAATGTTTGGGGTGTATTTAACTTTGGGCATGCTTTAAACTGATTAAAATTTTAGAAAACTTAAAAAAAAAAATGAACCAAGTAGTGAGGAGAGAGACACGGATAAAGGATGTTTTCTAACCTGGGAGAAGTTGCTTTCTGTGTGTCCATTTGGTATGTGACTCTGATAGTGAAGCATGACAAACTGTCATGTCTATGCAGAGCGGATAGTGGTGATCAAATGGGTTCTTTTATTGATCTCTTTTTTTCTTTTTCAGTTTGATCCTGAGACACTTTTAGTCGTCATAAGACAAGGAAGTTTGTGTAACTGGTTACATATTAAGGCAGATCATAAAACTAATGAAAAAGATATATAAAAATTATGGGAGGAAGTGACATCAGCAGGAATGGTAGAGTAAGGACCTTCGAAAATCCCCTCCTCCATAAAGCAATGAATATAGTGGAAAATGAACTTTCTCAAAACCTTAGAAAATAGCCAAACGATTGCAACAATTTGAAGAATATTTATTTGAGAAAATTCTGAATCTTGGAAAGAACACCACGTGTGTGGTGTTTTAACTTGCTTCGTCTTCTTCCCCTCTTGCCAGCTCACCGGTAGCCTTGGACACCAATAGCACACATCGAATACCAGCAGCCTAGCAGTCTCTGAAAGGGCAGAATGGGATTGGAGCTCCTCTAAGCTCAATTACTATATAACTCACATGATTTGACTAATATGTTAGTCCCTTGGAAAAATCCCTCTAACAAGGTTTGCTTTTATTTGAACTGACTCAAGTCTGGCCCATTGTTTTTTTGCCAATGGGCATTTATCTAAAATAATCAGTGGCATTTATTAAACTTTGCAGTTGCCTGAAATGGTAATAACACTTGGGGGAAACAACAAGCTGAACAAAAAATCTAAAAGGAAAAGCTTGGAAATAGGATGTATATAGAGGACTTTGAAAGGATTCAGCATATTCCTAGGAATATAGAAAGCTATACTTATGTATAGGGCTGTGTACATTCCCAGAAAAGACTTGAAAAGGTTCTAAACTCTCATCTCAGCTGATTTTAAGGCTATGTGCATGCAGGAAGTGAAGGCTAAGACAGAGTTGTAAACTGCCTGTCTGTCTGAGTGTTGCAAATATGCCCCAGGGTATACATAGAGACCCTCAGCAGAGGCTGGGAGACTTACTGGTTCTAGTCATTTAAGGAAATCTATCCAAGCATGAGATGACCATTAACATAAATGGGCAAACAATCCAGTGGCCACACACAATACAGAATACCATTATAACCTGAATACAGATAAATCACAGAATTAGCTCAGAAAATAACCAAATAAGCACACCGCAGCAACAATAGCAAACAGCAACAACAGATCCTGGGGACGAAGGATCTATTTTCCAGAGGTTCCACATTATATTACTTAAAACATTCAGTTTTCAACAAAAAATTATGTGACATACAAAGAAGGAAGAAAGTGTAATGCATACACAGGGGAAAAAAATCAATAGAAATCGTCTCTGAGAAAGCACAGACACTGTACTTATTAAATAAAGGTTTTTAATCAGCTATTCAAAGAACACATTCAGAAAGGAAATTTAGGAAAATAAACATGTCTAGAAACTAAAGGAAGTGTGAGAACGATGTCTTAGCAAATAGAGACGATCACTAAAAAGATAGAGATTGTAAACAAGAACGAAATATAAATTCTGGAGTCCAAAAATATTACAGAAATGAAATTTTGCCTTAGAGATTCAAAGCACATTTGAGCCAGCAGAATAAAGAATAAGTGCACTTAAAGATAGATCACCTAGGAAACGCCTGGGTGGCTCAGTTGGTTGGGCATCTGACTCTAGATTTTGGCTCAGGTCATGAGCTCACAGTTTGTGAGTGTGAGCCCCGCGTTGGGCTCTTTGTTGACGGTGCGGAGCCTGCTTGGGGTTCTTCCTCTCCCTCTCTCTTTGTGTGTCCCTGATCTTGCTCTCTCAAAAATAAAACCTTGAAAAACGATAGATCACTTAAAATTATCCCATATGAGAAAAGACAGGAAAAAGTACAAAGTGAAATGCACAGTCTCAGAGAACCTGTGGGACACCATCAAGTGTAACAACATATGCATAGTGAGGAAGAATTCTGGAAGGAGAGGAGAGAAAGGAACAGAAAGAATAGTTGAGGAAATAATGGCTCTTGTCAGGAAAATTAGCCAAATAAAAGACATCCAGATTGGCAAGGAGAAGTAAAACTACATCATTTCACAGATGGCATTGATCTCATATAGAAAATCCTAATATTTTATGAAAAACATTAACATATATATCCAGGAAGTTTAATAAACTCTAGGTAGGATGAATTCAAAGAGATTGACATCTAGATGCATCATAGTCAACCTTTGAAACATCGAAGACAAAGAAAATCTCTTGCAAATAAGACAAGAAAAATGGCTTGTCCAGGACTAGGGATCTTCAGTATGATTAACAACTGACTTCTCTTCAGAAACCATGGGGCCAAAAGGTAGTGGGATTATACATTCAATGTGTTGAGAGAAAAAGAATTTTAACCAAGAATTCAATTTCCAACAAATCTGTCCTTCAAAAATAAAGGAAATATTAAAGCATTTCTAGATGAATCCAAACTGAGAAAATCAATTGTTAGCAGGCATGCCCTATAAGAAATGCTAGTCATTCAGACCGAAATGAAAGGATACTACCTAGTGACTTGCATCCACATGAAGAAATAAAGAACATCAGTAAGGTAACTACATAGGTAAATGTAAACGACAAGAATTTTTTTTGATAACTCTTTTTCCTCCTATTAATTTGGAAGACAACTGCATAAAAATAATGATAAATATGTGTTGATGGTTATACAATGTATAAAATGTAATCTGTATGACAATAACAGCACAAAAGAAGGGGAAGAGAATGAATATCAAGGACCATTTTTGTAAACTATTAAAATTGAGTTGGTATTAATCTGAACTAGATTGTTATAATTTAAGGTGTTAATTTTAATTCCTAGAGTAATTACTAAAAACCAACGATGACAACAACAAAAATCCTTTAAAAAATCTATTGTGAAAGAAACAAAAAGGGAATTAAAATGGTACCCTAGAAGATATTTATTTAATGCTAAAGGAGACATTAATGAAAGGATAGAGGAACAGAAAAGACATAATATGTATAAAAAAGAAATGACCAAAAGACATATGAATTCTTCCTTGTTAGCAGTTAGGTAAATGTAAATCAACTAACCACTTCAGTCAAAAGGTAGAGTTTGATAGAATGGACTTTAAAATGATCGAACTGCATTTTGTCTGTAAGAGACACACTTTGAATTCAAAGACACGAAGAGATAGAAAGTAAAAGAATGGATAAAGGTGTACATGCACACAGAAACCAAAAGACAGGGGGGCTATACAATTACTAGAAAAAAATAGACTTTAAGACAAAAATTATTACTAGAAACAAAGGGTATTTTCTAAAACATAGAAGATAGAATGATTATAAAAGCAAAAATCCTCAACAAACCACCACAAAATTGAACCAGCAAGATATAAAAAGGATCATACTCTATGACCAAATGGAAGTTGTTCCAGGAATGCAAGGTTGTTTCAAGATATGGAAATCAACCTGTGCAACTCATGATATTAATAGAATAAAGGATCAATATCACACGACCCTCCCAATTGATACAGAAAAAGTATTTAACAAAACCCAACACATTTTCATTATAAAAACAGTGAACCAACTAATAACAGAAGGCAATATCCTCAACCTGATAAAGGACTTTTATGAAAAACCCATGGATAACATCATACTTAGGTAGTGAAAGACTGAAGGCTTTTCCCCTAAAATTAAGAACAAGGCAAAGATGTCTGTTCCCACCAGTTATAATCAACATTGTACTGGAGCTTCCAGCTGGGGCAACTGGACAAGAAAAGGAAATAAAAGACATCCAGATCAGAAGGGAAGAACTTAAACTTACCTCTAGCCACAGATCACCTGATCTTGCATATGGAACATCCTTAGGAGTCTACATGCACACACAAAAACTATTAGAGCTAATAAACCATACAGCAAAGCTGCAGAATACAGGATCAATATACAAAAATTAGTTCTATTTGTATATAGTCATAATGAACAACCCAAAAATATAATTGTGAAAGTAATTCCATGTATAATAGCATCAAAAGAATAACATACTTATGGATAATTTTAACAAAATAAGTGCAAGATTTGTACATCAAAAACTACAGAACATCTTTGAAAAAAAATTGAGACTTGAATAAATGGAAATACATCCTGTTTGCATGGGTTAGAAGACTTAATGTTTTTAAGATGGAAATACTTTCCAAATTGGTCTGTGGATCCAATGCAATCTCTTTCAAAATCTCAACTGCCTTTTTTTTTAAAAAAGAAATTGGCAAACTGTCCTCAAAATTCATACAGAAATGCATGGAGCTAAAAATAGACAAAGCACTTCTGGAAAAAAAGAAAGTTGGAGGACTCACACTTCCCACTTTGAAAACTGACTACAAAGTTGCAACATCAAGACTATGAGGCATAAAGATAGATATACATCATTAAATAAAATCGAGGGTCCATAATAAACCTTTACATTTATGGTAAGTTGATTTTTGACAATGGTAACAAGATTATTCAGTGGGGGAAAGAAGAACCAATAAATGGTGCTGTGGCAACTGAATATGCCCATGCAAAATAATGAAGTTGGACCCCTACCTCACACCTATATTAAAAATGAGCTCAGGATGGATCAGACCCAAATGTAAAAGATAAAAGTATAAAAATTGTGGAAGACAACCTAGGCATAAACCTTTGTATGCTTGTATCAGTCCATGGTTTCTTAGATATGAAATCAAAAGTACATGCAACTGAAGAAAAAACTATGTAAATTTGACTTCATAATATTTATTTATTATTACTATTATTTGTAATGTTTTTATTTTAGAGAGAGAGACAGAGAGCATGAGTGGGGGAGGGGCAGAGAGGGGGAAACAGAATCTGAAGCAGGCTCTAGGCTCTGAGCTGTCAGCACAGAGCCCAACACGGGGTTCAGACCCATGAACCCTGACATCATGACCTGAGCTGAAGTCAGACGCTTAACTGACTGAGCCACCCAGGCCTGACTTCATCATATTTCAAACCTTATGTACTTTAAAGACCAAAATCAAGAAAATGGAGAGACAACTTACAAAATGGGAGAACATACCTGTAAATTACATATATATGCGTGTGTGTGTGCATAAAATTTGTTTTTTTAAATGTTTATTTTTGAGAGAGAGAGAATGGCAGGGAGGGACAGAAAGAGAGGGAGACAGAAAATCAGAAATGGGCTCTGTGCTAACAGTAGAGAGCCTGATGCAGGCCCCTAACTCACGAATGGTGAGATCATGACCCGAGCCACCCAGGCACCACATATATATATATACAATTTATTTTATAGGATTATTAAAGTTATATAGCATTCAGACTATACAAACAGCTTTTACAACTCAACAATAAAGAGACAAAAATCCCAACAAAATTTGGGGAAAGGAGTTAAATAGACCTTTATCTAAAGAAGATATGTAAGTGTCCATTAAAGACATGAAGAGATGCTTGACATTATTATCATTAGCAGAATGCATATGAAAACCAAATTAGATGGCACTTCACACTCACTGGGGTGGCTATGATAAAAAGATGGATGATAACAAGCATTGGCAAGGATGTGGAGTCTCTTATGTGTTAGATAGTGGATTGCTTAGAATTTCAAATTTTTTTTTGTTTATGGCATTGTAAGGGGGACCGATCCTCTTTGGGTACTAAGATCAGTCAGAATGGTGATGGGGGCTCCAAGAAGGGAATCCACACTTCTTGATAATAAGGCAGGTGAGAGTTTGTGTATTTGAAGAAACGAAAGATGTCGTAACTGTATTCCAAGTTGGTGAATCAGGTCAGAGTGATTGCAGGGAGTGGGGGTGCGAGACTGGGAGAGGGTGGGAGAACACTAATAAATTCTCAGCTCAAAAACATTCCGATGGTCCATGGCACATGGTAATAGATGGCACAATACCATGATTTTCATGTAATTCAGATTTCTCCTTGTGATGTATTGAAATCAGTAAGGACGGTGGTACAGGATTTTGGTACAGAATCTGGTGAAGGGTTGCTTCTGGTCTAACTTGCTTGTTCCCTGGCTGTCATTATTTTATCAGACTATTCTCTTTATTTCTCATGTTGTCAGGGGGCCAGATACACCATTTGAGTGCAAATGTAGCATGCACAGAAACCACGTTAGCTGGCCAAGTCCTAATGCATCATCTGGCCTTAAATTTTGGGAGAGTATTCTTTTCTTTTCCCACATATGTCCTTCATTTAGAGAAACTACAGGCATTTTAAAATCAGGAGACACAACCAGCAACCTCGGCCTCTTTTCCTCTTCTCCTGGCTGACAAAACACTGGAGCTCTGGGGGCACCTCCTTTTGTGGTGCCAATTGCAATTATAGCAAACTCATCAAGTGCAGAAGGAAATGCTTGACCTTGAGCAAAGACCTCTGATTATGTGGTGAAAAATAATGCTGCAATTTTATCTTTTCTAAAGGCCAGCGATAAGGTCTTTTGTTCTTTTGTTGTTTCCAGAGTTTCTCTGGGAAGAGAATTTATGGAAAATGCTACCCTGGAATTACGGGACATTTTAAGGACACAGTGATTTCACATAGGCCTGTAAGTGGGGGTGAAGTTTTTATACAAATCTTTTCAACTACTTGTAACAATTTTTTAGTCCGTTTTTTAAAAAGTTTATTTGTATTTATTTTGAGAGAGATCTAGAGAGCACGCGGGAGATGGGCAGAGAAAGAGGGGGACAGAATACCAAGCAGGCTCTGTGCTGTCAGCGCAGAGACTGATGCGGGGCTTGAACTCACAAACCGTGCGACCACAGCTGTGGGGGATAAGCTTAGGAATCCCCCAGGGCTTACACCAATGAGTTGACAAGGCATAAAGAAATACAAAGTCATAAAATGCTCACACCCAAGTTTGGGTAAAACAGATTGGCACTCCAAGAATAGGGGGATGCAAAGACACCCCGAGAATAGGGAGGCACAAAGGTGCCAGGAATAGGGAGGTGCAAAGGCACCCCAAAATAGGGAGGGGCTGCAGAGTCCCCCAAAATAGAGAGAGGCAAAGGCCTGAAATAGAAATGGCACAAAGGTGCCCAATACATAGGAATAACAAGATTAGGTATTCAGGGTGAAAGCATCCCAAGTTTAGTACTATAGCAGAAAGCTGCTTTCATAGGAGAATAGGGGCAGGTTAGGTAAATTGGTGAATTGGACTTTGGACCGCTGCAGGCAAAGCAGCCGGGAGCAGAGATGGTTAACAAAAGAAAAGGTGTCTTGTTAACTCTGAGGTTATTCCCCCTATCTGTTTCATCCCCTAGGCTGGCAAAGATAAATGGGCACGGCACCTCCTGTCTGCTGTTAACAACCATCTACCCATCTGCCTGGCGCCCGGATTTTATTTTATATTGACCCAAACCCCAAATACTGTGTATCTTCAAACCCCCCCTTTCCCCCTCACATCCCAAAGTTAATGTTCAGTTTCTTTGTCTCCTTGTACACGCCCATCATATTTGTAAACCTTCTGATCTGAATAAAAACAGGGCAAGGACCCTTATTCTGGGCTCTTGTCTCCCCCCCCCCCCCCCCCCCCGGACATTAGCCATCTTTGGTTTTAATCCTGCATCTGCTCTTTTGCTAGACAAGAGAGAACTTCAGACTTAGAGTCTGTGACACACAGCCTGAGCCAAAATCAAGAGTCAGACACTTAACCGACTGAGCCACCCAGGCACCCCAGTTTAGTCCATTTTTGATACTGACCCTGCCTCTTTTCTAACCCTAGAATAGTATCAGGAGGAATATGGACCTACAGCAAAGTTTTTGCATAATTAAACATTGGGGGAGCTAGAAACAGATTGATTAAAGTGATTGATCATCATGCTTGATTTTCTAGCCATTATTCAACTGAGTTTAATATCCTTTATAACAATGGTGCTATGTTTTCCTTTGTGGAAAGCTGCAGTTGCGGAATGCTTTGAGGTCACGTACTATGGTAGGGAACTGCAGTGGAGATATGCCCTGTATTAGAACTGGCGCTCACAGCCTGTCATGAAATATGCCGGTTTCAAACAGCTTTACCTAAGAGCTGTTCAAATGACATATCTATAAAGAACAAACACTCTGGGGGATTGAGTGCTCGACTCAGAGGAATAGTGAGGGCTATTTCTCCTCCTCCTTTCTTTGTTACTTCGTCCATCTTCACAACTGTGTTTATTTTTAGAATCTCATTCTATAAATTGATGTCTTGCCGCTGCCTTTATCCCCCTTCATGTCATTCGTTAAAAAGTCAAGCGGTAGATTTTTGTGCAGAGGAGTAGCCAGCGTGTTTCTTATGGATGTTTTTGTAGTTTGTCCTTCTGATGGCCAAAAATCAATAATTTACACTGGCAAAATCCAGCTTCAAAACATATACCTCGAGGCTAAGGCATCTCTCAAAAGGTACCTTAGCTTCTTTTGACTTGCCTGCTTATGTGTGCTGCTGTCAGGTATCAACTAGTTCTGCTTCTTCAGATCTAGGAAAGATTGGTTTAAACCTTAACTTTCTTATCCAGTGGCTATCTACAAGATTTCCTGAAAATTTCCACAGGGTCTTTCACTTTGTAGAAATCCTGGCTTTGAAAGTCTCCAACCTTCTCTTTATGGACCAGTGAGCAGTCCTAAAATGCCCTCCTTGTTCTCTACCATGTGGACATAGAAATGAATCCCTGTGATTTTCTTGATTTCCAAAAAAGCATCTTTCCACAAGATACTTGCTGTGTCTAGTAGACTTAAGCGAAGATTTGGGAGTGGGAATGGCTTTGGGGATCCAGACTTGGAGATTATATTTCAGAAACACAAACCTCAAGTTGAACATTATACATTAACTTTTCTCCTCCTCCTCCTCCCCCTCCCCCACCTCCTCCCCCTCTTCCTCTCCCTCTCCTTTCTTCTCCATGCCATTCATGCAAGAGCAAAACCAGTTTCTTCTTGCCTCTTATAGGCACTCTGTACCCTGTGACCTTTAGATTTCACCTGCTTTTCCAAGTGGCACATTGCAGATGAAGACACTTCCCTTTTTCAGAGAAGTTCTTGTATCTACTATAAAAGTAACACATTATTTTCCACTTTTGTTTTCCAGATACCACCCTAACAACCAGGTTTCCTTGGAGGTTATGAGGTTTAAGCACTCTGAACAATGATTATGTAATTTTGAGGAATCCCTTGGGGAGTTGTCAAGTAAGCCCTGTTATAACCAGATATAGTCAGCATCATTTCTGAATATTATGTGCAATATAATTTTATTTAGGGCCAAGTGCCAACAAACCCATTATGGTATCTTCCTGCTCACTGTTGTGTCTATCCAAGAATAGGCAATTATCTGAAAATTAATCCTTTGGTTAATCAATTCACTGGATTCCCCCCCCCCCCCCACCATGAAACATATTCTGCCTAAAAAGTGACCTCACACAGGTATTTACATTTTATGTCTTTTAACTCAATGGATTAAATCCCACTCCCCCGCCCTCACAACAAGCTAAAGGGAATTCTAAGCATTCAGGAGAAGATGGGGAAATAGAAATTAACTTATTTATTGGCAGTCTGAACTCATACCAGACCTACTCTCTTGATCTTGAAAGTATATGTATTTTACTTGGTGCTTGGGCATTGATATATCTGCCAAGCTTGTCTTACGTCTGTATAAATTTTATGTGTTTTGACAAATGTATAGTGACATGAAGCCATCATTATTGTATCACGCAGAATTGTTTCACTGTCCTAAAAATCCTCTGTGCTCTAACTATTCATCCCTCCCTCCCCTCAGATCAACCACTTCTTTTTTACATTATGTTTTCTTCACAGCGTCGTATGGTTGGAATCATACAGTATGTAGCTTTTACAGATGGACTTCTTTTATTTCGTAATATCCACATAAGTTTCCTCCAATGTCTTTTCATGCCTTGATATTTTATTTTTGTTTTAGTGCTGAGTAATATTCCATTGCACAGGTGTACCACTATTTGTTTACCCGTTTACCCACTGAATGAGAATGAGCTTCACCTCCCGAAGGACCACTTGGTTGCTTCCAAGTCTTGGCAATTATGAATAAAGCTGCTGTTTACATCCATGTGCAGGTTTTTGTCTGGACATAAGTTTTAATTTCTTTGGGTAAATTTTAAGGAGCTTTGCTCGTCATCGCTTTCTCTGTCCTACTTAAGAAAACTTAATCTATACTTAGGCAAATATTCTCTCACATAAGATAGCTTCTACATTTAGGCTTATGAGCCACTTTGCACTAATTTTGAGTATAAGGTGAGGTGGAGATTAAGGTTCATTTTCCATATAGATACCTAGTTGTTCAACACCTCTTACTGAAGAATTTTCTTACCTTCTTTAGATTGATTAGGTGCCTTTGTTGAAAGTGAAATACTAGTATACTTGTGAGGCTTTATCTGGACTATCATTCTCTTATGTTTATTTATGTGTCTTATGCTAGTTCCACACCGTTTCATTACAGTAGTTTTATAATATATCTGGAAGTTAGGTAGTAGGTATAAGTGTGTTTCTTTTTCAGACTTTTAAAAAATATTCTAGATAATTTGTAATTCCACATAAATTTTAGAATCGTCTCATCAACTTTTATAAAAAGTCATTTGCCATTATGATTTGGGGTGTACTGAATGCATAGATTAATTTGCAGGGGGTTGGGGGAGACTGACTTCTTAACAAAATTGACTCTGTCATTCCATCTGGACAGCATGTGGCTCACTTTCTTTGGTTTTCTTTACTGTCTCTCAGCAATGTTTTGTAGGTTCATTTTAGAAGTCTTACATGTGTTTTGTTAAATTTATTCCTAAGTATAGTTTGCTTTTTGGTGGCATTGTAGAAATAATCTTAAAAAATTATTTTCCGGGGCTTCTGGGTGGTTCAGCCAGTTAAGTGTCCAACTTTGTCTCGGGTCATGATCTCAGAGTTTGTGAGTTCATGCCCCGCATTGGGTTCTCTGCTGTCAGCGTAGAGCCTGCTTTAGATCCTCTGCCCCCCTCTCTCTGTCCCTCCCCCACTCTTGCTTTCTCTCTCAAAAATAAACATTAAAAATTTTTTTCCAGTATTTGATGCCAGCATGCATTTTTTTTTTTTTAAACATTTTTTTATTTATTTATTTATTTTTGGGACAGAGAGAGACAGAGCATGAACGGGGGAGGGGCAGAGAGAGAGGGAGACACAGAATCGGAAACAGGCTCCAGGCTCCGAGCCGTCGGCCCAGAGCCTGACGCGGGGCTCGAACTCACGGACCGCGAGATCGTGACCTGGCTGAAGTCGGACGCTTAACCGACTGCGCCACCCAGGCGCCCCCATGCATTTTGAATATTAACCGAGTATGCTGTGGCATTGATCAATTTATGTATTAGTTCTATTAGTTATTTTATAAACTCTTTGGGAATTGCTATATTAAAATTCATGTCATCTGCAAATAGAGACAGTTTTCCCTCCCCCTTTATAATCTTTATGTGTCTTATGTCTTTTTCTTGACTTTTTGCGCTGAATACCTCATCTTGAATTACAGATCTGACAGCATTACTTGTCTTCTCAAAAGCTTTCAAATGTGCCACCGTTGTCCTCAAGATCCAAGTATAAACCCCTGCTCCCAGACATATCTCTTACTCTGACTTCCCCTGTTCACTATGTCATACTTGGTTTTACTTGATCTCATGATACTTTTTTTTTCACTTTATCGACTCAGGCTTTTTGTTGTATAGCAAGTACATTCACATACCTGTGAGGTTTTGTTCAAACCTTTTCATTAATCGGAACATCATATCTATGCCGGTTGAAATTCTGCTCATTCTTCAAGGACCATTTTAGATTCCACATTCCCCCCCCCACCCCCACCCCCCCGGGGCTAGTGTTCATTCTGGTAGTTTGGAATTAATTTCCCATTCCTGTATATTTCACCCTTTGAATGCATTTTTTTTACCTTAATGTAACACTTATCAACTTTGCTTTGCAAATGTCGTCTTACTGTCTTATTCATCTCTATATCCTTGCTGGTGCCTGGCATAGATAGTAGGGGATTGTTCCCTAAGTAGCCCTGTCAACCATTCTTTTGCTACTGTGTCTAATGGGTAAATAGTCTCAATGTTGATATGAATATATTGACCTAGGTGTTAACGAATTGGGTGTATGAGGCCATTTAATCAAATGATAATTTAAATTCCTAATTATCTCTAGGCCCAGAGGATCCAATTGACTGTGACGGGGTCATCCTTGAGGGTCATCCTTGACTCCCCTCTTCTCTCAGCCCCATGTCAGATCAGTCTTTAGTCCTTATTCTTAAATGTCCCTCAAATCTATCCATTTCTCTCCATTTTACAGCACCTTGTTCAGGCCACCTTGAACATAATATCACCCTGGATTATTGTAAAAGATACTCTCTGCTTTCAGTCTAGTCTTTCTTCAATCCCCCTTTTCCACGTTTCCAGGTAGATCCTTCTATAAAGGATCTAAATCTGACCGTGTTATTCTCACGCTTAAAGTCATTTAGTGTGCCTGGATCCCAAGCAATAGCTTTCTAGCTGTGGGGACTTCATAAAAGAACCACTATTTCCAGACTTCTTGCTTCATTTTGGGGACAGGGTGGAGTGTTTTTTTTCTTTTTGGTGACAGATTGAGTGATGGTGATAAAGAGCAAGATGAAGAGAGACAAGGGGGGAAGGGAGAGAGGAAGAAGGAGAATTTCACTAACATGGTGTCTGCCTTGCAGAATCTAGTTTCTGGCAAGGCAATTACCATGCAGATCAGCTGCACAGGGGCCTGCCTGTATTAGCAATTGAACACCAGCTTTCCAAGCTCTTCTCTACTTCGTCAAAAATTCACACACCTTCTGGCTGCTCTGACACAGCCCCGGTTCAGAATCCATTAACTGGCGTTTTAGTCCATGAACAGAAATGATTGTGCATGCTTATGATTAATGAGGAAGCTGTTTCAAAATCACAAGGCGCCATACTGGCTAACTACTATTAATTATTTTTATCATCATTATACTGAGAAACCGTTTCATCATACTAGAAACAATTGTTCAGATTGGCTTGCTTGGATAGAAAATACACTGTATATCATTTTGAAAAGCCGGTATTTTTTGATGTCTTTGATTTATGAAGATAATCATAATAACCATAGCCAACTGTGTATGCTTATAGTAAGTATCCCATTGCAGCAAGTTATTTGTATATCTTGATTTATGTAATCCATACAACCTCTCTGTGAAGGAAATATGATTACTGTCTCTATTTTATAGATGAGAAAACATAGGGTTAGTGGTTAGATCATGCATGGTCAGTAAGTGTGAGGGCCTAGATTAAAACAGGTAATCTCATGCCCGAGCCTGTGCTTGAACTCTTATCCTTGCAGTGTTGGGAAAGGAGACTATTTGTTAAGACTGTTGTTTTTTTTTTTAAATTTTCTAACGTTATTTATTTTTGAGAGACAGAGAGAAACAGAGAATGAGCAGGAGAGGGCAGACACAGAGAGGGAGACACAGAATCCAAAGCAGGCTCCAGGCTCTGAGCTGTCAGCACAGAGCCCGATACAGGGCTCAAACTCAAGAACTGCAAGATTGTGACCTGAGCCGAAGTCAGTGCTTAATCGACTGAGCCACCCAGGGGCCTCTTGTTAAGACTGTTTTTTATTGTCATAGCTGGGAACGCCCTGGACCAAGCTATATTTTGAGAACTAGTAGGGCAGATGTTAAGCTGTGCAGCACTGCAAAAAAAGGACCAGAAGGGCAATATGTGTGATCCTCAGCCCCATCGAGGATGAAATCAGCAGTTAATATTACGATGAAGGAAGTTTAGTGAAATCCAGTTGAATCTGGAACTTTCCAAGGGTCTAACTTGAGGGATGGAGAATGGGAGCGTTGTCGTGGATAATTCGGTGGCCAGCAAACAAAGGTTTTCCAACTTGTAGGCCAAAGTGAAGAAGAGGGTGCCAGAAGCAGGGTTTGAGAGAAACTTGGCTTTGGCAGATTGCATGGTGATTCAGTGTGCTATGGTTGAGAGTCTTACAGAATTGAGATGCAAGTCCTGGCTCAGTCGTTTATGCTGTGAAGTTCAGCACGTTTCTTAACCTGTTCATGCTTTTGTTTTCTCATCTGTAAAAAGAGGTAAAACCTCTTTGCCTGAAAGGATTATGGGTAGAGTACATGAGGTGAAGTGTGTAAATCACCCAGTATGGGCCCAAGTAAGAAGTAGGCATTTTTTTTTTTTTAAGTGGAGGTTCCTTTTAATGACAATGAAGACAATGATGATGATGATAAAATACTGGGTTACCTGTTGTCCAGTTTGAATTTTAAGCTTGGATCACTATCCCAAAGAAAAAGCAGTGTAGCTACTATGAATAAGGGTTATGGTAGAAGGCCAGACAAGCAAACCTGTCACATCTAGTGGGCATGGGTTTGGAATGCTGCATTCTGTCCTCTCATAGGCACCCCAAGACTCCAATCTACATCCCTATTACTGTGGGCAAGATGACACGCTCTTTGCAGGTCCTGGTTACCACTGGGTAAATCTTGCCTATGGTGTTGCTAAGTACAGGTTGGTTTGCATGCTGAATTGGGTTTTCAACTCTGCACAATCACCACCCCGTTCTGTGCCTCGTCTATGTTTCCCAGAATCCCTCTTCTTCTATAATTCTGGGTTAGCATTTACCACTGGGAGGAACTTGTAGAGCTTTGGAAGGTGAAAGTGAAGGAGAAGCCACCATTCTAGGAGATACTGACAGTCAGACATGGCAGCCATGTGGACCTTTCCGTAAACTCCCTCTTTGAGGCTGTGCAGCCAGATGTAGTGGTTCCTCAGAGCTCCCCACCAGCTGTACTTTCTCCACCTACCCCAGTGCTTCAAAATGAGGTTAAAAGTGGCTGCTTCCTTAAACTTCTGGCTGTAGCCTCGAGATCGTGGGTTTTGCAGCTCCTTCCACTTTCTTGTAAACTTGATTCCCATAGCAAACCCGTTATTATCATAATAGTGTAGTATCTCTGTTTTGCTGATCAAACTCAGAATGAGACAGCTTATATACTCATTTACTGCCTGGGCGGTGCTTGATTATCTAGAGGAGGGGTTGGAAAACTTTCTCGTAAATCACAATAGTAAATATCAGAGCCTTTGTGGGTCCACTGGTCTCTGCTGCAACTCCTCAACTTCGCCACGCAACAGCATGAGAGCAGCCAGAGACAATACATAATGAGCGAATGTGCCCGTGGTCCAATAAAACCTCACGTATGGGTACTGATAGTTGAATTTTATATAATTCTTATGTGTCACGAAAACCTTTTTTTCTGCCATTTATAAATCTAAAACCCATTCTTAGCTCATGGGCTGTACAGAAACAAATGACAAGGTCTTTCGGGCTGTAGTTTGCCAACCCCCGATCCAGAGGACGACTGATAGAGTCATCCAGATGTGCACATAAATCTTCGCCTGCCACTCACTACATGATGTTGGGTGATAGGCTTAATCTCTGGGCCTCGCTTTTACAATGGGGACGTTTACACTGACATTGTAGGATAGGGTTGTTGTGAAGACTAAGCAGGGTAATGTATGCAGAGTCTTTAGTTGGCTGCTGGGCACACAGTCCATGCTCATCATTCGCCATCATTACAGTGGTTTGTGGTACTCACAGTTCATTCATGCAGTTAAAGGGGAACTGACAGGTTTTGCAGCCATTGGAACTTCCCCAGGCAAGGTCAAATGATGTGTAGGCAAAGAACAATCGGAGAACTCCTAAAGCTTTGCAAGTTATCCACCATAATTGAATTAAATGTAAGCATGTTGATAGAGTGCTGTCCGTAATCCACTTACCGATGGGAACGTTACTAGTGATTCTTTCCACTGCACAGTGGGGACTAGCTAGCCACAGGGACATGGGGATTGGAAGGGTGGAAGAAACAGAAGAGATGGAGAATTTTAACTTCATTATATGATTGTGTGTAAGTGGTAAGATTGTGGGAGATATTTAATTTCTTCGTGTGTTAATTTCCCTTCAAATAAACTGTTAAAATTATGCTGCGGAAGAGTACTTAAAAAATAGAAATACTTTCCTAACAGATTGAGTAAATACCATGTTACAAAATATGTAAACCCATTTAAAAATATTTTAAAAACATTCCAAAGTATTCAGAGCAGTTTGCCTACTACTTATCTTTCAGTTTTCATCTCAAATGTCACCTCTCATAAGACAGCTAAAGTATCTAAAACAGCTACCAACCTCCATGCCTCATTACTGTGTCTCATTGCCCTATTTTCTTTTCTTTGTAGCACTTAATATTGTCGGACAAAAGTCGTTTGCTTACCTGCTTATTGTCCACTTTCCTTCCACTAGAACGTGAGTTTTCTGGGAGGCACCCTCCTTGCCTCCCTGAAACTTAGAGTGGCATTCTTTTGACTGACAGCTTGCCCCCTCCTTTCCTGGACAAGGAAAAAAGTGAAGCATCAGTGTTCTAGAAAGTCAGGCTGCTGTTGCAGCTGCTGCTGGGCTGGCAGTCTTCTCGGTGCCTGACTGTATTCATTTTTTACCACTGCTAACTTTTAAGGAGGAGGAAACAGCTGGAAAATTGTCTTGGCCACAGAAAAGAAAAAAGCACTTACACACATGGTACTGTTGGGTAACAACATCTGGAGACAAAAATCTGGCTGACAACAGGGTAATTGTCACAATATTTAAAGACTGCCCAGGTTGTTCATTTCACGTTCTGTCTTCATGCCTGTTGAATTTATGATTTGGTCAGCAGGGCTTTCCTGTGTGCATATAGAGACCACGGGTTCCTTTTATCCACTGGAAATGAGCGTTGGCGTCAGTGCTTAGGTAGGACGTGCTTAGGTCTGCACGTCCAGAATGGGCGTTTGCCTGAAAAGCCTTTTGAAAATCCCCACACCTTCCGAAGGAAAACGCCTTTAAGATATTAGGCTTCAGTGCAACGGACTTTCTGGAAGCCCTGATCTGCTTTACTTTTGAAGGAGTATATCTTATTATCTTTCACATCATCTCCAGATGTCCTGTTAATATCCTGGAAATGAGGCAGAATGGTGAAAAACACAACACGTTTCGCCTGGGAAGGCTTTGCCATGCTGACCAATTCGTTTGGTTGCTAACCTAGGAGAAGGAAGACTGTCCCAAATTAAGCGCTTAAGATAGATTAGCTCATAGGTATTAGATGAGTCCTAGCTGCTTTTCAGCAGAAGACGCACCATTTATTTATTTATTTATTTATTTATTTATTTATTTATTTATTTATTTATTTAACAAATATATGAAGAGATTTATTGCAAGGAATTGGCATTTGCAGTTTGGGAGCTTGCTAAGCAAGTCCAAGATGCATAGGGCAGACCAGAACTCACAGGCACAGGCTGAAGCTGTTGTCCACCGGTAGAATTTGTCGTCTCACATTTTACTATGAGCAACAAGATGAAATCAGGTCACACCTTCAACACTTTCTTTGGAAATGTCCTCAAGCGAAGAGCCAAGTTCATTGTCTTCAAGTTATTTCCACATAACTTGGAGGACACAGTTTCGCCAATCTCTCCACTAACCTATAACAAGGATCCACCTTACTCTGGTTTATGATAACTAGAGACACACAATTTATTATTACATTTTGACCTTCACACATTTTGGGGATGTTGATGCTTCTCTAGGGTCTATAACCTTATTAGTGTTTTTGCTCGGATAAAATGGGTCTACATTTTGTCTGCTCTTTCTTCAAAATGAGAAATATCTTCTGAAATCTCAAAGCCATTCTTGTCCCGGGAGAGAGCTGGTCTTCTGTCATGAGGAAAGTGTGTGGGAAGTTGATCTTTTAAGGCTGACTAATGAGACCGGTTTAGACCTTTTTTTTTTTTTTTTTTTTTACTTTATGACCACAGCAAGCAAGACAGAGCAGAGTTTAAAAACAGAGTTATTGTAATATTTCTGGGAAAAATCTTAAATTTACAGAATATTCTAGCTCCCAAAGCTTAGCAAATGATGTTTCCCTCTCAGATTAGATTTAGCTAAGTAAGCAGCACTTTAAGAACAAAGTCTAGGGTCAGACTAACTGAGCCTAAAGTAGTCTCACTTTGTATGGCTTTATTTTATGGTCTCATCACCCACAAAGCTTCTTTTCTCATAGTAAGAAGTATGACTTAAAAAGGTTGTGGCATTTTGTTATAAATTTTCCTACAGGAATTTACCTTTCTTTACATCTTTGAAGCTGCATGTTTCCTGCCAATCTCCATTTTTCTAACTTGATACATCAAAAGCTGAAATCCTGAAACCCAGTTTGTAAAACCTCATGGTCCAGAGTCTCAAACCTGATTTTTGGAGTTCTTGGCTCTGGGGTCAACCCATTTTCCCTACCTTAATAGGCAGCAGTATTTTAGTATGTCTCCCTCTTTTCTCTGAATACTCTTAAGAATAGTTTCCCCTTGAAAAATATGAAGTAAAAAATGTGTGTGTCCCACTTTAAGATTTCTCATATAAAAAAAAACCCTCAACTCAATTTTTCCATTTCTAACACTCTGTCATTCAAAATGGCATTTCCTTTTATTTTAACATAAATAATGATGGATGGATGCTTTAAAAATGCCAAGAACTCAACAAAGTTTGATAAGGTTATAGGAAAGTGAAGAACTAGAATCAAAAGCAGTTGAGTAAAACTGAGAGTCACTCAAGCCTGGCCCATCTATGAACTGGGGACCAGTTGAGTCCACAACTTGGTAACAAGGAAGCTGGCCAATGCCTGTGACATTTGGGAAAATGGAACATGAAACCTTAATCACTTATGGATGTGGGGTCCCAATTCCTTTTTTTCTGAGTCATGTGAGAACGCTTAGCTGAATAATTTGCTTATAAAATGATCAGACATTGGGGAAACTGTTGGATGAAGATAGAGACAAGCATAAAACTTCCACATAAAGAAACTCCTCAGCCCAGGTCATGTGGGAACCTCTTGCTCAACAATTTCTACTTCCATATTTGCAAGTTACAAATTATAAGAATCAGCAAATCTGACAAATTGCAAATCTCACACCTCAATAGCTATCAATTATAGAAGAATAAAAGAATGAATATTATGAAAAAAACAAAAAAGAATTTGGAAAAAATAGCCCATTTTAGAAATGGGAAATATACCCTTTGAAATAACCTCCATGGGTAGTTTTCATAGAAGTCTGTATAAAGCTGAAAATAGAATTAGGTGATGTATCTCGGAAGTCACTCAGAAGACAGCACAGAGAGGGAAAGGAATGGAAAACATGAAGGAGAAGCTTGGAGATATTGAAAATAATATGATATATTTGTGTATAATAACACAAAAACAATACAAGTAATGTCAGAGAGGGAATTTTTGAAGTCATAATGGTAGAGGACTTCTCAGAATTAAGAAAAATTCAATTCGTTTTGAGATCAAAGTAGGCTTACAGTTCTCAAATAGGATAACAGTTTTACACCCAGATATATCATAATGGAAATGTAAAACTGCAAAGACAGAAAGAATTTTAAAAACGCTCACAAAGACATCACCTGTGAAATTCCAATAATCAGACTAAAAACAAAACAAAACAAAAAAACCCTTTTCAACATTAAAGATGTATTCCATAAGACCACAAAGTAGGTTCTGGGTTATGAAGGAGAATAATGTCTGTCTACAACTCTGTATGCAGCTAAATAATCACTAAAGGGTGAGGGTAAAATGACATTTTCAAACTATAAAGATTGCCAAGATATTACCTTAGACCTTTTCTGGATCAAAACAAAATAGATGACAAAAACTAGTAATGGATGTATTTTGCTAAGAAGGAAATTAAACCCAGAAGAAGCCATATAATGCAAGAAGGGTGAAAAAGACATTGGTAAACATGTTGGAAATACTAAATAAATATTATCTATAAAAATAATGACATTAGTTCATAATGACATTTGAAAAAAAAGGAGACTCAAACTCCTAAGCAACAATGTGAATGATAGGAGCAGGAGTTCAGAGTTACAGCACTCTAATTTTTTTGTTTTGTTTGGGAAGAGAGTGGAGATATTAACATAAAGTCTACATAGATAAGCATATTGAGAAATTAAGAATAGTAATTGGAATGATAGAAATAGAATATACAGGCTTTTCATTAGAGGAAGAATTAGAATTAGATGGTAGGACAGAAACAACACCATTTACAGTATGCCTCCAGAGGTGAAGTGATACGAAGCCCACAGAAGTATGCTTAATGAAGTAAGGTTGCCCCAAAGTGTTGAACCTATGTGCACGTAGGCCTTAGAGATAATTTCCAGTTTACAGGAAACACAGGGACAGAAAAACTAGTTAAATGACATAACGGTGAGGATGAAGCAAACAGAATGTAGGGCCTTCTATGGGAAAACTGACCTGGGTCTTGGAGAAAGATAGGCATGAAAAGAAAAAAAAAAAAAGAAAGAAAAAGAAAAAGAAAAAAAGGAAAAGATTACACTAGATTAAAAAGCCACAACCAAAAATAATGCATAATACGTGAATCTTGTTTAGATCCTCATTTGAACAAATTGTAAACAACAACAACAACAAAAATACAACAACAACAACAAGAGCCATTTTAGACTCTTGGTAAATTTGATGCTAAATTGGAATCAGATAACACCAAGGAATTAGTGTTAATTTTATTCGAAGTGCAAGTGACAGGGTAGATATGTAAGAAAATGCTTGTAGGGGCGCCTGGGTGGCGCAGTCGGTTAAGCGTCCGACTTCAGCCAGGTCACGATCTTGCGGTCCGTGAGTTCGAGCCCCGCGTCAGGCTCTGGGCTGATGGCTCGGAGCCTGGAGCCTGTTTCTGATTCTGTGTCTCCCTCTCTCTCTGCCCCTCCCCCGTTCATGCTCTGTCTCTCTCTGTCCCAAAAATAAATAAAAAATGTTAAAAAAAAAAAAAAAAAAAAAAAAAAAAAGAAAATGCTTGTATTTTTGGAGACACCTTGCAAGTATGCAAGGGTAAAATGACATGAGGTGTGGAATTTTTCTATAAAATACTATAGCAAAAAAAAAAAAAAAGAAAAAAATAGATAAAGCAAGTGTGGGCAAAGTCTTGCTGACTGTTGAATTTGCATTATGGCCATAATGGGATTAATTATCTCACACTGTATACTCTTGTGCATGTGTGAATAATTTTATCATATTTAAAATAACATTTTAATTCAGGAAGTTTGAAAATGAAGGAATGGAAAATTATATACTAGGTAAATACTAATACAAGAGCCAGTTTAGAGAGAATTGTGGCGTTGAGTGAAATGGGAGAAGGGGATCAAGAGGTCTGAACTTCTGGTCATAAAATAAATAAATCATTGGGATGTGATGTACAGCATGGGACTATAGTTAATAATATTGTACTGCATATTATGTAACTTTATATGGTGATAGGGGAAACTAGACTTATGGTGATCATTTTGCAGTGTTTACACATATCACATCATTTTGTTGTATCCATGAAACTAATATAATCATATGTCAATTATACCTCAATCAAGGAAAAAAAAGGAGATACCAGCTTCTTAATTTTACCTTTGAACTGGAAATGTATGAAATTAAACCAAGTGATTTGAGATTTTGAATTTTTAGGAAAAAATTTATTTTAAATAAATTTATGTGTTATAAAAAAAGAACCAGTTTAACAATTTTTATGTCATATAAAATGTAATGTGGGCCACTGGGTGGCTCAGTCAGTTAAGCATCTGACTCGGTTTTGGCTCAGGTCATGATCTCGTGGTTCTTGAGATCGAGCCCTGCATTGGGCTCTGCATTGACAGTGTGGATCCTGCTTGGCATTCTCTCTCCATCTCTCCCTCCCCATCTCCCACTAGCGTTATTTCTCTCTCCCTCAAGATAAAGAAACATTTAAAAATGTATACAAAAAATGCTAATAATGATAGAGATATTATCTAATGATAACAATTGACTGAAGAAGCTATAACCATCATGAATCTGTATGCACTAAACAATGTAGCCTCCAAACATATAAAACAACAAATGGCAGAACTATAAGGATAAATGGAAAATTCTGTTCCCCAAAGGAAGGTTGTAACACACGCATTTCTGAAACTTACAAGTCACAGAGATAAAAGCATTATGAATGATATTTAAGATTTTAGTAACAGATTTAACAAACTGCTAACAGAGATATATGATTTCTATCCCCAACATGTGTGTGTGTATGTGTATAAAAGTTATGTATATATTACTTTTTGTATACACAGGGTATAATTATAAAAATTGGCTACAAAGTAAGTCTTAATGACACTCTAAGTATCATATATACCATGATCCTTGAACACAAAGTAATAAAATTGGAAATAATAGAAAGACAATAGAAATATATGTATTTCAGCACTAAACTACACTTGTAAATATTCATGCATTAGTAAAATTGCAGTGGGAAAACAAATATTTAGAATGAAATAAAAATACAAATTACATATCAAAACTTGTGGGCTATAGCTAAAGAAATAATTGAAATGATTAACAAAAACTCAAAGCTCAGTATTTGAAATACTCATGAATTTGATAAAAAGCAATAAAGCATAAATTAACAACTTTAGAAATAAAAAAGAGCATAGCTAGAGATAATGTAGTTATATAATAAACGATGAACAAATTAGGCATTTTGTGCCAGGTTTCTGATAACTACCAGGCAGTACATAATGCTGTCAAGATGGATTCAAGGGAAATAAAGCCAGACTTATCAAATGACTATGAAAGAGACTGACTTTGGAGAATACATCTCCTTTTCCCACCTTTGTGTAAAGGTACCAACCACAGAGGGTTTTATTTGATCAAACCTTTAAGAATAATCCCCTTCTAATTTAATTGTTTCAGAGGAAAAGCTTTTCAGCTAATTTTAGACTCACATCAAAATTGGACAGACTGTGTACAAACAAGAGAAGCTGATTTACAAAGAGATAAAAAACCTTTCAGATACCAATAAATCATATCTAGAAGTATATAAAACATATCTTGACCAAATAGAGTTTATCCCAAGAATGCAAGATAGCTTAACTGTAGAAAATCCATCAATGGTACACCACAACAATACATTGAAGGAGAAAAAACTATGATCATCTTCAAAGATCCTGACAAAATTTATAAATATTCATGATTAAAAATTATCAGCAGGGGTGCCTGAGTGGCTCAGTCGGTTAAGCATCTGACTTTGGCTCAGGTCATGATCTCGCATTCGGTGAGTTTGAGCCCTGCACTGGGTTCTGTGCTGACAGCTTCAGTCTGGAACCTGCTTCAGATCTGTGCCTCCCTCTCTCTCTCTGCCCCTCCCCTGCTCATGCTCTGTCTCTCTCTGTCTCTCAAAAGTAAATAAATGTTAAAAATTAAAAACAAAAAATCTCAGCAACTAGGAAGAAGTTTATTTACTTGAAAAAATATAAAAAATCTAAACACATAAAAACATCATAATTCAAGTAATTTAAAAGAATTTCCATTAAAATCAAGAACAAAATAAAGATGGATCTGTAATTATTACTATTCACCAGTGTCCTGGTAGTCCTATCCAATGCAATAGAATAAGAAAAAGAAATTGGCAGTGTAAGATTTGGAAAGGAAGAGAGAAAATTATCATCTATGCAACTGATAAATTGTTGGTTAGAAAATCTAGCAGGATATATTCACAAGATGTTGAAACTAAATAAATTTCAGCAAATCTCCTGGATCCAGATTAATATTTTAAAATCAACAGCCTTCTAATACTCCAGGAATAACCAACTCAAAAGTATAATTAAATTTTAAAATGACCCTAGTCATAATAGCATGAAGACTAGGAATATTTTTTAGTAATATTGGGCAAGATCTTTAGGGAGAAAAGTATATAATCTATTTATAGTTGTGGGTTCATTCCCAGGTTTTGTGTTCTGTTCTATTGATCTAAATGTCTATTTTTGTGCCAGTACCATACTGTTTTGATTACTACATCTTTGTAATACAATGAGGTCTGGAATCGTGATACCTCTAGTTTTATGCAGTGTTGGGAACAATATTTTAATCAGAACTTAAAAAGACAGAGGTCAGAAGGGAAATATTGATACATTTGACTAGGTTGAAACTTTAAAAATATATATGACTAAAGATAACATAAACAATTTAAAAGCAAAACTAGACTAGAAGAGTATATATATCTGAGAAAGGAAACACTTCCAGAATTCATAAAGAACTCCAAGAATAAGAAAAAAGAAATTGCTGAAGGATGTGAATCTTACAGATGAATTTTAAAAACTTGGTTTTGAACAAAAAGAGCAAGGTACAGAATGACAACTTGTAATGTTAGTTGTATAAAATTAAAATAATCCCCCAAACTTATATATCATTCAAATGATTCACATATTATTGAAAGCATAAACTCGTGGACTTAATAGCTAGCTACTCATCTACTTCAGAAGAGCAGTGTTTTCGGGGAAAGGAGCTAAGGAAATAAATCTAGGTAGAGTCACAAGGCATAATTCAACTGAATTCATAAATTTTAATCTGGAAAAGATGAAAGATTGAAGCAAAAAAAAGAAAGAAAATTGAAAACTGGCACTGCTTCTGAGTTAATAAAATGTTAATGTATGGCTACATTTGAAAAGTAACAATACAAAGGCAGTTTTCACATCTTTGATTCTGAAACTCTAACTGAAGCCACATCTCAAAACTAGCCAGGGGACTTGTAACCTACAGAACATGGGTTGTTTATTTCTCTTGGCTCAGATCTCTACCTCTGAGAACTACTTCTGAACTTCTCTTTGTTGGGGCTAACCCAGCCTGTATAGTTATCATAAAACAAGGGCAAAAGGTGGGAGTGTCTCTTATTAGTAGTCATGAGTGTGTGAAGCCAGAGAATCTATATCAATAGTATTAAAATTCAACTATATGAATGGTGTTATGGAATTGAACAGTGCACAGTATGTGCAACTGTGCTCTATAGCATTGTATTAGAGTGATATAGCGTCAGAATTCAAAGAGAATGTTCAAACCTATTATACACCAAACAAGGAAAGCCTGGGATGGGTGTAGAGAGCCAAAGAAGTTTTCCAGTAGCAAGAAGTAGCAGCTGGTGGTGGGAGTTTAAGATGGGTTCCCAAAGACTACTGGATTTCAGTTCTATCTCTACCTAGTGGCATGGCGCAAGGGACCGGATCCATTTACAGGGTCTAGAATAGATGAATACCTCTTCCTCGTGGCTGTCTATCCTGTGCGGTGGGAGCAGGGCTGACATTTTTCCAAGTGTACTTAGTTACAGGACTTAAAGGATTTAAACCACTCTAACATAGAGTCAGAAGGCAGTTTTCTTCGCTGGTGCTTCCAGCTGACATCCACTCTGGAACTAATGGTGATGTCTGAAAGACTCTAGTATTTCTTTCCTGACGTTCTTGGAGGTATCATCTAACATGGGCAGGGCCAAATGCTGGTCTGAGGGGTACAGGCTTTTGTTAGGTAGGAGGAGGTGCAGCAGGGTTTGGTGAGAGATGAAAGTGGAGCAGGTGAAGTGGTCATCTGAGCTGGAAAGCAATGTGTTTGCCATCTTAAGCTACCCGAAACAGCTACAGCCCAGGGTGTGGTGTGATGGTCTCACCTGGATGGGAACTCTTAGCCCTGGTCGCCACATCCCTTCAACTATCCTTGGAGCGCCTGCAGGGCAGTATTCAGGCCGTCACCAGTATTTGGGTGGGGCCCTCTTTGGGGGTGTGCAACCACATGTACTTTTAAGCTAGAAATCATTTTATTTTGCTTGGCTATGATGGAAGAAACTTCAGCGGGCTGGTGGTTGGGTTGGGACGGGGAAGATCTGCCTCAGGGACACTCTATTTTTCATTCCCAGGAAAAGTCTTGGGTGGAATCAGTCTCTGACGAGGTGCATGCAGAGTTTTTGACTTCCCACCTCCTCCTCCCCACTCTGGGCAGGCCTAGACCTGTAGGGTGGTGGGAATGGAGGAAGAACAGTCTTAGCCCTGGCTTCAGGCACCGACTGAATGAGTACCTGGCTTTTCTAGATCTTGCCCTTAATTTTAAGGATTTCCTCTTAAGCATTGAGCCTGGCAGAGAACTAGGGAAACATTGAGAGTAAATCACTGTATGACCTACTGCTTGACTCTGACACCAATCAGACTCAACAGAAGCAGGACCCGAAGCCCTTCTTAGCCGCAGGTGCAAGGGAACCTTTCTATATTCAAGTCAGGATCCTTCTCCGTTTTGACATCATCCTTGGTCTGGTAGCATAAACTCCTCCAAGACCTTCCTCCAAATCTTGGGAAGCTAACTGTGTGGGCCTGCCTGTAAAAACTCTCTTTATCTGTATGTTTTTCTGTTACACCGCCATTACCATAAGGTGAGGATGCTGTTGTTACGACAACTGGAAATGGGATATACCTAGAGCTCTTTGTCAGGTTGTTGTCTTGTGGTTAAGGAGATACTCCTTTCTTCCTCTATCTTGTCTCTTCTACCACCAGATCTGGCCCACTTAATCAGTTTCTCCTAAGTTTAGTAAGTGAACTCCTATTTCTTTTTGGTAGACTTATGCCCTTTCTCAGATTCTCCCTCTGATCAAAACTCCACCCTTACAACATCTACCCACCCTTTAAAAGTTTTCCTAAATTTTGTTGTGTGAAAGGATCCTATGCGTAATTTTCCCCATCTGTTTTTCTTGTTTCGTCTTTCTTTTGTATTACTTAGCTGCTTAAAAACATTACTATCACAGGAATAGCCACATTTCCTATTAACAAAACTCCCCACACTCAACCGTGTAAACTTTCAACCCGTAATCCTTTCTTTCCAGGGTAATCTCCTCTTAACTAGGCCCAGGTGTTGAAATCAGAAGTAACATTGTCCCACTGCCAGATAGAGCTGTGACCTATTTCCTCATCCCATTGTTCCCAGGGTTGCCATGTTACCATGGTCCTTTGTGATTCATTGGCTTCTCTAATTATAACTCTATGCTATTCTTACAATAGGCACCAGAGCTCAGGGCAGTTCTCCATATGCCACATCCTGAGTATTTCTTCCATTAGGGACCACTTCTTCTCTGTGGAAACACAGATGTGGGGACACACACATTCCAAGGACGTCTGTTGTATACAGCCCTGTGCAGACCGAAAAATTTCATGAGTAGTTTCCAAAATGTGCCCTTCCTGGGGGTAATTTCAGTCCTGTCATTCAAAATCATTATTCTATTTTTTTAAATTACTATTGTTTCCAATAGAAGGACTTCTTTCTTTCCCTCTCCAGTATAAGTCACATTACAACACATTCCTGATTATTGGTCTCATAACCAGATTGTATTTCATCCCACTGGATTTCTTGCCACTTCTCTATATTTCTGGGTTTGATTCCAGACAACTCAGCATGTGATCTTTATGAACATGACCCCACAGCCCTATAGGCCTCATTCCCTAATGACTCTCTCACAACTTTGCAGACCATGGAGCTGAAGTACAATTTATTTCAACAATGAACAGCAGCCCGGGCTTACAGAAAACAGCAAAAGCCAAACTCAGTGCCCAGTTCTGAGATTCTCTTTATACCGGATGTTACCACCATGGGCAAGCACATCAGATTTCAATTTTAATTGCTCGGCAGAATCCAGGTTCTGCCAAAACCAGAGCAGAAGTTAATAGATTTAAGAAATACATTTTAATTTCACATCTAATCTTGCATATGTTTTTCTATAGAAGGTGAAATTCCCCTTTAACCTCCATCCTCAATCCTGGTCCCCCAGTAGCTCCTCACTTTTGGTCACCATTTTGTTTCTTTTTCGCTGTGTATTTCCAGACCTTTGTACGTATTCATACATAAGCACATTAGTCATAAATAATACCATTCTGCATTTTGCTGCTTTCTTTTTTAACTTAATACCATGTTGTCTTAGTTTTCCAGGGCTACCATAACAAAATACCACAGAAGGGGTGGCTTAAATAATAGATATTTATTTTCTCACAGTTCTGAAGGCTAGAGGTTCAAGATCAAGGCATCTTCAGGTATTTTGCTTTTTCTTCTGAAGCCTCTCCCCGTGGCTTATAGATGGCCACCTTCTTGCTGTGTTCTCACATGTCCCTTCCTTTGTGCATACTATCCCCGTGTGCCCTAATTTCCTTTTCTTATTAGGACACCAGTCAGATTGGATTAGGACCCCCCCCCCCCCACCAACAGCCTCACTTTAAATTAGTCACCTCTTTAAAGGTTCTATCAGCAAATACAGTCACATTCTGAGGTACTAGCTGTCAGGAATTCAACATATGAATTTGGGTGGGTGGTAGTGGTACAATTTACCCCTTAACACATGCCTTTGCTGATATTTTCTTGTTAGTATATACAGAGTATGTTAGTTATAATTAGATTTAGGTAATAGCAATCACCTAATAATTGTGGCTTAAGAATATAAAAATACATCCCTCTCACTCAAGAAGTAGATAGATGGTCAGCCTAGGACTGGCTTCGTGTTGCAGGGGGTCAGAGATTCAGCCTCTTCCCACCTCGCTGCTCCTCTGTGTATGTCATTCCTTCTCAATGTGAACTCACGATCCAAGATGGCTCCTGGAATGCCAGACACTTTGCCTGAATTTGCAGTCAACTGGAAGGAGGAACCTTAAGAACAATCCCTGAAGTTGTGGACATCATTTGTATTTATGTACCATTGGCTAGAACTTAGTCACATTGCATACCTAACTGCTCGTGAGACTGAAATATTATCTTTTAGGTGTGATGGCCACATTTCCAGTTAAGATCTAGGAGTTCTACTGCTGATAAAGAAGGTAGGAACAGTTAGTTAGTAAGGCATACTAACAATAAGATATATCTGTATTTTGTTTTGAATGTGGGGTGATTTCAGGGATCCCTTCTTGAAAAGAAAGTAGTTGGAGCCAATTACTAGTATGCATCATGAATTCCAGAAATTTCTGGCCATCCTTGATTTTATATTGTTTAGAAATCTCCCATTTGCCCTTCTAAATTTACTCTCCATCCTTCTCACTCCCCACTCTGCCTGGGGAGGGTGTCGGTATAGACTGTGCACATGAGTTTCTTTGCCATCTGGCTTCCAGTTGGGTTGGCCTGGAAGGATAAGGATAAGGATAAGGATAAGGATAAGGATAAGGATAAGGATAAGGATAAGGATAAGGAGGTAGAGAGTGATGTCAGGGATTTTTGGTCTTGGATACCTCCTGTGAGGTGACCTCAGGCTGTCTATGACCCATGAATAAAGATCACTGCACTTCTCAAGGCTCTCTTTTTCCCCCTGCTGACCCCCACGTCCTGCACCCTTTGCCTCTTTAGGCCTGTGAGTGGAATATGCTCTTCTACTGTGTCTCCCCCTTGTGGTTTCTTTACACTTCACCCATACCTGTGTAAATACATGAAACATTACCCAAATTTGAATACACCAAGGAATTCCTGTCAAGACACTGACTAATAAAAATACTGAGGATTGAGTTTTTGGTCCTCTAGAACCCCCAAAGCAACCTTACTTTGTGCTTTGTGAGATTTCTTCCTGGTTCTTGTCATCCATTTGGGCAACTTGTTTCACCTCTTTGGGGTTCAGTCGGTTCACTTCCAAAATAAGAAACTATCTTGAGCAGGAATTCTCAAACTTGGATGTGCACCAAAGTCACCTGGAGGACTTGTTGAAACACAGATGGATGGACTGTACCTCAAAGTTTCTGAGTAAGTAGGTCTAGGATAGGGCCAAGAATTTATATTTCTAACCAGTTCCCAGATGATGCTGATGCTGCTGGTACAAGGACCTTACTTTGTGGAACAGTGGTCTGGAAGATGATCTCTGAGACTTAACTTGTAACAGTATTCAGTGACCTAATATCAACATGCCAGAGTGGCATAGCTCCATTTTATTGTTCTCATGGATGAAACGATCCTACTGGTTACCTTTTGGAAGAATCCTTCCTGTAATAGTTAACACAGATACTGGGCTGTGACCATCTCAATAAATGGACATCATCTTGAATTATTCAGTGAAGAATAGAAACTGAGTCAAGGATCCACACTTGAAGAAATAGTCGTTCAATTCCAGATCTGCTTTTAAAGCACATATTCAAGGGTTTCCTATGTGTGCAGTTCCTGAGTAGGTTTCAATATACAAATGTTTTCATTTGTCTCTCATTTTTACATTTGGCTTGCCTCTGAATTCTGTGTTTGGTAAAAAGAATCAGAGAGTAAAATAATATGCTTCCAAAACATTTATTTTGTTAAGTTTTGTTAGACCCACTGGAGCCTTTATAAAGACACTGTGTCTTTATTTGTAGGCGGAAAGTTAGGAGAAAGTTTTAGGGATATGATCCAGAAGAGAAAAGGAACAATGAAGTCTGATTGTACGGTTTGTCTCTTTCTCATTGGAAAGTCAGTGGAACGAAATAGAGGAAATAATTTGGGGCTAGGGATATATAAGGAGGAGACTAACAAATACAGAGCAGACACATAATAAACACAGTAAGTTGGTTTTCCCTCCACAGTACTGATCAGCACACAGGCTGTTCACCAAGATAAACTGTATATGTTTAACATATGTTTATAAGTCCACAGATAAGTGCATATATAATGAATATGCACATATACAGTAAAACCTTGGTTTGCAAGGATAATTCATTCTGGAAACATGTTTATAATCCAAAGCACTTGTATATCAAAGTGAATTTCCCCAAAAGAAATAATGAAAGCTCAGATGATTCGTTTTGCAACTCAAAAATATTCATATAAAAATGATTACAATACTGTAATATAATACAAAATAAAAGAAAATACAAAATATAAAGAAAAATAAATCAACCTGCAATTACCTTTAAAAACCTTAGTGGCTGGTGTGAGGGAGACAAGAGATGGGAGGGTTAATGTGTAGGACAACTTTCACTGTCACTAATGAAGTCATGCTATCTATTGGCTCAATGGAATTTTTCTTTTCATGCAACTTTAACAAAGAACCTGTCCAATGACATAGAAATGAAGCAAAGCATTCCTAAGCTTACTCTGGTATGGAAAAGCAAAGGACTATCCATAGGTGCTTTGAGGTGACAAAAATACACTAGTGTCAGTTGTGGGCACCTTCCAATGTTCTGAAAAATCACCGATTTCTGCCAAACACCACGGCCTGACACTGAGCATCTGAGCATGGGAGATGATCACCCACAATCCCACAGCGAGAGAGAGAGAAGAACCATTGGCTCTGT
Organism: Neofelis nebulosa; assembly: GCF_028018385.1. Taxonomy (NCBI): domain Eukaryota; kingdom Metazoa; phylum Chordata; class Mammalia; order Carnivora; family Felidae; genus Neofelis; species Neofelis nebulosa. Next base: position 16,387,477 of record NC_080786.1, on the reverse strand, counting down.
TGTGATCATGTGATGTTTGGCATCACATACTACTTGTATTGTAAGCACTCGTTTATCAAGTTAAAATGTATTAGGGATGTTTGCTCGTCTTGCAGAACACTCACAGAACAAGTTACTCGCAATCCAAGGTTTTATTGTACATATGTATACACACACATAATATATACACATATATACATATTATATATACATAATATATATGCATAATATATGTATAATATATATATTTTATATATATATATATATAATTGGCAATCTACTCTTTTAAAATTTTGCATAAACAAACAAACAAAAAAAACCCAAAAAGCCAGATTAATTCAGCTGATGAAAATTGTTGCATTGTACCGTCATAGTTCATTCTATCTTGTACTAAGATTACGTAGGACCGGGTAACTTTTATGGATAGGATATGCCAAATAAATAGTCCCGGAGGTGTTATGTACTGGAGAGCAGCCTGCGCAGGGCAGGTTATGTTAGTGGCCAAGTGGTGGCATTATGGGCCATAAATATTGTTTATGGAAGCCATGAGGAGGTACCTGGACTTTAGCCAAAAAAATGTCAAAAGCCATAGATAGACCAGGCATGGGAGGTGATGGTCAAGGTAGCATGAGAGAGAGCTGAAAAGTAGCTATTTCCTCAACAGTTGATGAAAACTTTACTATGACATTTTTCTCACCTGACACTCTTCATCATGGCTGGATTCCATATGGGTTCACTTTTGTCCTGGACTGGTTGATCTGACAATTGGTGAGCATGTCTTAGTCATCTGCTAGAGTCTAAGTCTATAGACTGAGATCTGTATCTATTTTTTCTTCTGTGTGCAACAACTCCCAACATGTATTAGGCAGTTAATAGATATTAAAAAGAGGCAATCCTCTATTTTGTTTTAATTTACTGATGCCACAACCGTCATGCACATTGAATTATATCGTGCAATTTTTCAATAATGATGTGATTCTCAGTAAGCTGTGTATTTCAGATCTGCTAGAGGTGTTTGCAAGCTACTCAATCCCTGGACGTTACATCAAACTGCTGCCAATCTGAGCTCATTAATGTGAATTTCCTGTTGACAATGAGCTCATTGACAACCTTTTAGACTTCTGCCAGTCTTTAACTGCCTGGCTACTTATTTATATCTTACCCGTTGGTCCATGGAAGGAAATAAATAAGACATAGGCAAATAAGAGAGACAGAAGCAGTCACATGACAGACTGTCTTTGATTTCTAGAATCTAAAGTCTGCAGTCTTGGAAACCAAGTAGACAAGCCTGTGTTTTATTAAACTAGACCAAATCCTACGTGAGAAGTTGTAATAACTCAAACTCAAAATAGCTCTGGATTTGTGGTGACAGAGATGGGCAATACTCTGATAGAATCTGGTCCTGGTAGTGTCTGAAGCCACTAGCCTATTGGCCCAGGAAAATATTTGGATGTTATATTCCCTCACTCTTTGCCTCATTTCCTCTTTTTCCTTCTGAGATAGGGTTGTAAAAAATTTCAAGAGTAATTCTGACTTCAGTTATAAGGAAAGAATAAAATAAAATAAAATTTTAACTCAGAAAAAAAAAGAGGGCTATATTATAGGATATTATTCACTCATTCATTTATTCATTCATTCAGAAAATATGTCATGAATGTCTACTATGTGCTAGGCACCAAGCAGTGTTCTAGATGCTGAGGATACATTAGTAAATAAAAACATACAGAAACCTCTGCTTTCATAGAACTAATGATATCTCATGTCATTACCAAAAGGCAGGGTTGAGGCTGGGCCTCCAGAACCTGGGACTCCAATCCCCTCACGTCTGTCTGTGTTTTTGCCTCTACTCTTGTCACTGTGGTTCTTTATTTTTTCAGAGTAGAGTCTCCCAAATATGGGAGAACTTGGCTGTAAATAGTGCTCAAACTTGCCATCACATGCCTTTGTCATTAGAAAAGACCCACTCCCTTTCCTCCATTCTTAGTGTGAAAAATGCTTTGACTGGCTTGGCTTGGGTCATATGACTAAGTCATATGCACATTTCCTGACCTATCAACTGTGGCCAACCAGGGCTGTGGCTTCTATAATTGTCTGCCTTCACATCAGTATCGGGATTGGAGGAGGAATAGTTCTTCCAAAGAATGATGCTATTGCCTGACGAAGGAAGTGGCCCTGGACATATAAAAATAATAGTAGTCTAGTATGAGATCTGTTGTAATACTACATTCATTTTTTTATTAAGGTTATTTGGGACATGATTTATATTCCTTGATATGTTCCCAAGATTCTTGAGGAATATTATAATGATATTTCATTCATCTGTGTTCTCCTCAAATGAGGTGGCATAAAGCTCTGCTAATAATGGATGCTTAATAAATGACTGACAGATTAATAAATGGCCTTGGGTTGTTGAAATTCCTCCACCATCGTGGGACATATCAAAAATAGAAATGTAATGGAAACCAATATCTTTTGAGCACTTATTCTGTGTCATTAGTATACTAAGTGCTTAACAAGTATTCTGTTATTTAATCTGTGCAAGAACTTTATGCTGTAGATTCATTTCAAAAAATTGTTCTTTCCATATTTTGATGGGGAACCTAAAGCTTGACAGAAAAGTAACGTTTTAAAAGTTACACAAGGTTACGGTCTATGTTAATATATCTAGACCTGCGTAATTTTTTAAAATAAGCTATATAGGATTCTTTAGGTAGTATGTGTTTTGCCATTCCCATAGAAGGACACATAGTAGTGCCTGGATGGCTTAGTCGGTGGAACATCTGGCTCTTGATTTCCGCTCAGGTCACGATCTCACAGGTTTGTGAGATTGAACTTCACATTGGGCTCTGCACTGATGGTGTGGAGCCTTCTTGGGATTCTCTCTCTCTCTGCCCCGCTCCTGCTCATGCTCTCTCTCTCAAAATAAATAAACATTAAACAAAAACAGGGCACTTAGATTCTTTTTGATTTGGAGCTGGGGCCAGGTTTGAAGCTAGGAATCTCTGACTTTTTAAGAATCTCTTCCAAACCAACCTTCTGTAGCTTTCTGGTTTCCTTTCGGAAAGTTCTAATTTTATGTCTTTTAGTCTGACAGGTATATTTTATTTCATTCTTTGTTCCCTACTATTTTAGCACAGCACTTAAAAAGCATGAGACATTTCTTTGGTCTGCTTGTACTCTGGAAAAACATGTTGAGGGGTACCCAAGGATGTATTGTGAAAAGATGCTCATTGAAGAGTTTTTATAAAAGCGAATAATTAACAATAACCTAAGTTTCTATCAATGGAGAATGGCAAAATATATACTAACATTCTCAAGGAATACTATGCAGCTGATCAAGAAGATTGAGGCAGGTCTATTTGTACAAACATAGAAGGTTCCAGATCTCATTGATCAGTGAACAAAAACAAATATTCAGAAAGGTATATATGATATGATTCAATTTATGAAACACAAACACCAAAAAATATATGTGCTCTAATGTGTATATTCGAGAGAGAAGGGGTTGGAGAAAGCCAGGCAAACTAAAAGGAAGTAGGAGGAGCCAGATTTGGTGCTAAAGATCAAAGAGAAGTTCAGGCATTTCTATAATGTTCTAATTTTTTAGCAAAGAGAATTTTTTCTTTTCTTTTTTTTAATGTTTTATTTATTCTTGAGACAGAGAGAGACAGAGGATGAGAAGGGGAGGGACAGAGAGAGAGGGAGTCACAGAATCCGAAGCAGGCTTCAGGCTCTGAGCTGTTCGACGTGGGGCTCGAACTCACAAACCGCAAGATCATGACCTGAGCCAAAGTCGGAACTTAACTGACTGAGCCATCGAGGCGCCCCAAAGAGAATTTTTTCAAATGTCATTGTTATTTGTTAAAAATTGTATAGGAGGACTTACAGATTTTGTCAGTTTTTTTTTTTTTTTTAATTTTTAATGTTTACTTATTCTTGACAGAGAAACAGAGACTGAGTGCTAGCAGGGGAGGGGCAGAGAGAGAGAGGGCGACACAGAATCCAAAGGCAGGCTCCATGCTCTGAGCTGTCAGCACAGAGCCTGACGTGGGGCTCAAACTCATAAACTGCCAGACCATGACCTGAGCCGAAGTTGGACGCGTATCCTACTGAGCCACCCAGGTGCCCCATTTTTTTCAAAGTTTTAATGAGCGTGTTTGCCTGGGAAACATTAGGGTCCGTATTATCAGGAATTGTTTAAGACAGCTATTGACTGAGTCAGAGTTTCCCTTTTGAATCAAGTAGCCACTTGGAAAACTATCCCCATCTTCCATTCTGAGGTTGAAGTAGCCAGTCAAAGGATGTGAAAGATAAGGCAGTTTTCCTTTGCCAACAACAGATTTGTCAGTCATAAGCATATATTCCTCTCCTTGGAGACTTGGTAACCCAAAGAGGAGAGCAGATGAGTGTTATTAGGAAACTCGGAATGTTCATTTGTGATATTCTCTCTGGCCAGTGTCCTAATTTTACCATTTCGACAGACTCATGCTAGAGAGCTTTTTGTCTTTTGCTTTGTTTTGTTTTGTTTTTTTATTAAAAAGAAATGTTCTTTTAAGAATGCTTTCCCTCTAATTATCAGATGAATGTATTGGTTATCCAATGGCTTCTCTCTTTGACCGGGATCTGTAGCTTTCTGTAGTCCTTCTGGGAATTTCTATCTACTTTTTCATCTGCTCCCGTTTACATTTCCCAAGGCTTATTTCTCTAATTGATTTTTCGTGTGATTTTTGCACCTCTGTGATTTTTGTACTAGTTGTTCCCGGTGTGCCTGTTAGGAGTATTGGCGATGATGCCTCACAAAGAATTGAATACAAAACAAACACATCTATTGACTCAGCACAGCCTTTTTTCACTTCACCCCAACTGCCCTGCAGTCCAACTTGGCATTTAGAACCACCTGGTGATTCAGAGCCCCTTCGAGGTAAGCTGAAATCATTAAAACAAATGTAAGAATCTTCTGGCATTTTCCACAGCGGTTTTCTTAACTGCCGTGTCCAGTTCCCATCCCTGCATAAGACCTCACCTCTAGATGCAGTTTTTCGGGCAGAATCTGACTTACAATTGCCTGTGTTTGAGAAGAAGGAGGATGTTGAGGTTGGAAGACTCTTCTGCACAGCTGAGGCGGTGCTGCCTCCAGCTGCGAATTTTTGCACATGTTCCACCTTTCCCTTTCCAACACTACCCTTCATTTTATGTTGGCTCGCCGTGTGAAAATCGAAGCAGGCAAACACCACAGGATTCTAATAAGTTTCTCAGTTTTGTAAGCAGTGTGACTTTTCTTACTGGAACGAGATAACAAAATGAAACTGCAAATCACAAACACACTTCAACTGACAAAATCTGTTAAAACCATGCAATATAAACTTTAGCTCCGGAAGGCTCCAGGACCTAGCCCACTTGAGTACTTCATCCCTGCTTCTTTACTTTGGAGAAGACGAATGTTATTTCTTTTTGTTGTTCAGTCTTGCTCACTAAGAAGGCTATTGAATTTCAGGTAGAGAAATTCAGGAAGGATAATATCATTTTCCTTCTTAAGATTTACATGGTTTGTGGAGTTTTGGCAGATGAATCAGCAAAATGAATGCAAAATTAAATATATTTTATGATGATATATAAAATGATGTATAAAATTCTTGGAGAGATTTCCTCCCAAAGAATGGACTCATGCAACTGTTACCTTATAAAAAAGGTAGATTCAGTGATCACTGAATTAATTGAAATTCAAAGAAATGCTGTCACATTTGGTGAGCGAAAAGAGATGCAAAAGTATCTAATGGACCCAGATGTGTGGATTTTGGGAGTTCACGCAAAGAGTGTATAAAATATCTAAAAATACATAGATAAGAATATCACCACTAGGAAGAACAGTGAACTCACACTAAGTAATCCCTCAGCCAATGAAAATGATAGAAATTTATTTAGGAGCTAGAAGTGACTAAGAGTGTCTGCTAAATGTCACCTTCTTTGGGAGTTTTTTCTCCACTTTTCTGCAGTTGCAGCATCTGTCAGACACCTTTGGTATTTTTCACTTATTTCCTTACTACCTGTGTTAACTCAGCTCAGGCTGCCATAACAGAATGTCACAGACTAGGGGGCTTGAGCAACAGACATGTATTTTTCACAGTTCTGGACTGGGAAGACAGAGATCAAGGTGCCAACCGATTCAGTTCCTGGTGAGGGATCTACCCTTCTCCTTGCTTATTCTGCTCCCGAATCATTGCTCCAGATGCACTGGTCTCCCTATTAGCCCTAGAATACTTCAAACTAGTTTTTCCCCAGGACCATTGCACTTGCTCTTCTTTCTTTGTGGGTGCTCTTTAGCCTTCCTGCTCTCTGATTTTTTTCAAGTTTCCATTCAAATGCCGTCTCCTTCAGTCCTTCTTCAATCCAGAACAGATCACAGTGTCTCTTCATTCCCCCATTATTTTCTAGCTCCTTTTTCTAATTTATTTTTCTGTATAGCAGGGATCACATCCTGATAATTGTTACTTATTTATACATATATTGTCTATTTCTATTAGAATGTCAACTCCATGAGAACAGGGTTTTTGTCCTACTCAGCACAGTATTCTCAGAATCTAGGATAGTACCTGGCACTGTTGTATAAAAGAAAGGAAGGAAGGAAGGAAGATAAGAAGGAAGGATGATAGGAAGGAAGGAAGGTAGGAAGGAAGGAATAAAGAAAAGAAGAAAGAAAAGAAAGAAAGAAAGAAAGAAAGAAAGAAAGAAAGAAAGAAAGAAAGAGGAAGGAAGAAAGAAAAGAAAAGAAGAAGATAGTCAAATCTGAAGCTTCCTTAGAGTGACAGGTGATCTGATCTGATAAACAGCTTCTGGTTGAAATTATGATCATTTTGGCAATTAAGGAAAAAGGGAGTTCTATGTTAAGAGACTCCTGGATTTTGTGAAAGACTCGAGAAAATAATCTTTCCTCAATGGAGTTCTTGACACAGAGATTAGCATGAATTTAATTGGCAAAGTATTTTGGATGTAATTATGAATTTCTTTTAAATAATAAAGCAAACTTCCTTGGACCTTTTGCTTTTCTGTTGCTTGTATCTCCCCATATATCTCTGCATAACCCCCTGTGTTCAGTGGTTCTTAGGAGGGTTTGGTGGCATGGCACGGTGCCACTGCTGCAGGGGATATGATGACATCCCAGGAGAGTTCATGTCATCAAGTTCATGATCTGGCTGGGGAGACAAGACTTTGACTTGCAGCATCTAAGCGCATGTGGGATTAAGAACGAAGATGAATAGTTTAAAAATACTGTAGAGCTTCAGAGGAAGAGAGTGATGCATGTAGGCCAGGAAGGAAAGAAAGCTGTGTAAGGAAGACAGGATTTGCACCATGCCATGAAGGAAAGATAAGATTCTCATGGCTGACACAGAGAAATAGGGAGGGTGGACGGCATGATCGACTTGTAAAGGTGGAAATACCTGATGTGTTTAAGGGACCAAGAGAACATGGTACTCTGTCTTTGGCTGCAGCAGTTGAGCGGAAGCAATTGTTTCTCTGTGCCCTTTAGAAATCCCACTTTTCATGGTGGACTTTGTCATCTAATTTCCTTTTCAAGTCTTGTTAAGTTGGAGCTCTTCTTGTCTAAGACACTTTTTGCCCTTGAACAAAGGCACTCTCTGTAAATCACAGGACTCTTCCTTTTCTAGGTATAGACTGAACACTTTCTTGTCTCAGGGATGTGACATTGGCCTCCATTGTCCGTATTTACTTTGAAACTTTACTGACATTGGTATAAAAAATGGGAGATAACAGCTTTCTTAATCCCTGGCTTTGGAGTGATGGTGTGGGAAACTAGTTCAGCCAGGGAAGTCTCCCAATGTGGGATGAGGGCAATGGCGTCTCTTAAAATTAAAGTTGCAGGAAGCACTAAAATTAAGGGCATCTCAGGAGCTCCTGCCATTTGGTGACTCAGGGCCTTATAAAGGGCGGAAGCCAGCTGAGTAAGAGATGCTCCCTGAGTTAAAAAATAGTATCTTTTGCCTGTGCACTGTTTCATCTTTTCAAGGAAGCACGGAGAACAATTATTTATTTATTTTTAAAGCAAAATCTCTAACCCTGCAGGTTGTCATCTGAGATACAAGCCGGGTGATTTAGGAGTAATTTTGGCTTCAGTGATGATGTGGGAACCCATAAAATGGCTTCGGTTCCAGATTTATGGCTTGGAGGGGGAGGATCGTGATACCCTGTTATATATCCTGATTTCATCTCTATCTCTTCACCCAGGGAAGGGTTTCTTCTTATTGTGGCATTTTGTACTCTCACAGCTCACTTCTCAGCTGCCTGGGAAGAGGAGAATGATGCCCAGGAAAATCTGGCTTCTTTGGGAAGTTCCAAATATCACCAAAGGAGGCAGTAGGCAGGGTTTTGAGAGGTCACATAAAAGATGCTGTCTCACTTGCGTCTGCACACATCAGGGGTGAGTCGGTGGTTGAAAAATCGTTCTGCATATTACTCCCGATGTGTGTAAGAGACTTTGCCCTGGGGCAAAAGGGAAGGCAGTGAAGATCGGAGAACAGATGGGGTTCTTTCTGCTTGACACTGTGAAAGCTATTGCAGAAATTATCAATTTTGGGAGAAAGGTATTTTAATTAAATGAGTCTTTGAGAAGGGGACAGAAGGGAATAGGGAATTTCACAGGGGAGATCATTTCCTCTTTCTTGAATATTTTTCCTCCTGTAGTTTTCATAATACTGTTATACCCCAGTTTACTTCCTGCTTCTCCTTCCATTTCTCAGCCTCCTCTTTCTTGCCCAGCTCCCAGGGAGCAGAGGCTCCTTAAGGACTCCCTGGGGGGAATGCTTCCCATCCTCTGGTTCTTTTCCTCTGATCTTGTACCTTCTTCCACAGCCTCAACTATCATCAGCACATGGATGAATCCCTGAACTTCATGATCCCCAATCTTGAGATTCTATCATTTATCCATTGGTTTGCAAACCAAAACTCATGCCTTTTGTCTACACCTAAACTTCATACGTGTGTTTACCCTGACCTGATGGACATCTCTACTGGGAGAACCACCTATAAGTATGCCTTTTCATGTCTCTTATTTCAAGGCTTTTCGTGGGCAGCTTGCTGTTTGTTTTGCATTGACGTGGATTGTTTGATGGGCACACTTCTTCTTGTTTTTTGAGTTTATGAATTGATTTTGAATATGCATTCCCCAGCCCACCAAAGTCTCCACCAATCCTTGACATTTATACCTGTTGCTTATCATATTTTTGCTACATGACTGTACCTGAAGACATTTGAGCTTGGGACCCCAGACATAGAGGCATTTTTAATTTTTCTTCCTCCCTACTCACTTCATTCTTTCCCCACCACCCTATCTAAGCCGTTCCCAAGTCTGGTCTACACCATCTCCTCAGTGTCCACCAAGCGTGTGCCATCCTTTCTTCTCCTTCTGTCACTTAATTACCTCAGCATCTACAATAGAATCCTAGGTCTATTCTGCTCACCTGTGATTAATCATTCTGAAAGCTATCTCAGATGGTGGCAATTCCCTGATCTAACATTCTGAATTTGCTTCACATTCTGACCAAATTGAGTCAGTTTGCTTCATCCTGGCATTAGGAGAAGTCCGTGGAGTCCCCCACCCCCCACCGCCACTTGTCCCAACCATCATTTGTCTATTTTTAAATTCATCTCATTCTTAAGCCTATTCTTTGAGCAGATTGCTCACAGTTCCCTGAGCATAGCCTAAACTCTTCTGCCTCTCTACCTTTGCTCTGATCTTCCCTCTCCAGCTTTGTATGTTGAGATTCTATCTGTTCTTTAAGGCAGATAGGAGCATATAGGATCAGAGCAGACAAAAGAAAGGAATGAAGCAGGCCAGGAGTTGAGTGCAACGGGGAGTCGTGGGGACCAAAGCAAAGTGGAGATCTATGACTGTTTCTATGCCACCCTAAGTAATTATTGCCAGGCTGGCACGTGGACCCCAAATTTTCAGATTATCTTATTTAGCAAGAGAAGCCAGAATTCCAGATACTTATAAGCAATATTCGAAAGTTTCAGTGTTGGCAACAAATTTACAGAAAATAGCTGAACAGAACCCATGGACCCCACATAGCCAGTAGCTAGCAGGTGTCCACTGGCAGTGCAGAATGCAGCCATATCTAAGCATTCCCTGATCCTCCCTTATCATGTGCCATCCCTTCTTTTTTTTTCCCCAAGTTTATTTATTTTTGAGAGAGAGAGTGAAAGCAGGGGAGGGGCAGAGAGAGAGGGAGACCAAGGATCTGAAGCAGGCTCCAGGCTGAAAGCAGAGAGTGCGATGCAGGACTTAAACTCACAAATCATTAGATCACAACCTGAGCTGAAGTTGGAAGCTTAACTGACAGAGTCACCCGGGTGCTCCTGTGCCCTCCCTTCTTTGACACAATACAGCCCTTTGCCTATCCTGCACTGTGGCATTTATTTGCTTTGTATGTGGGTGATTGCTTAACACGTATCCTCCTTGAAAACTGAGACCATATCTTGCTCAACTCTGTAAGTCTCGGTCAACTGGAAATTGGAATAGTGTTTTGTATGCATTAGGCATGTGTTAGTAGGTACATTTTTAAATGGACTTCTCAGTAGTAACCTTGAATTATATAATTCTGATAACTAGGACCCAATAATGAGGCAGACTGGACATATTAGGTGATGAAAATGTATATAAACTTCCCAGTCCTTGTCCCCCACTAATTTTTCTCCTTGACTTTTGATAGCTCAGGAATGCACCCTTACTCTAGGCAGGAATTCTACTACTGAGAAAAGTATTTCACATTCATTTCCCCCCCAAGTCTATGAATTTGTTCTAGTTCACCTAGGTTCTTGTCCCCTGTACAGAGAAAAAGTATGCTTGAAATTTCTGTTGTTCAGCTTTACCATTCTAATGAGGGCATGTTCTTCCTTTCATGATGCAGGTTTCCCCTGCTTTTTGAGAGTTCACCATACATAATTTTGCTTTTATGAATGACCTATGTCAGTACCTGTTTTCACTAATGGAGAGAAATTCAAAGAGGATTTATGCTTATGGCCATGAACCGTGATAGAGGGAAGCAAGAATGGCACTACCAGTTCCTTCTCTGGGAACCACACTCAGCATCTCAGCATCAGGCTGCCATAGCTTTGAGGTGTGTCTGTGAGTATCTGTGCTTTACCTGGATTTATTTTGTGCATCTGTTAGCAAGATGTGTCCTAAGGTATCATAAAAATATAACTGAGATGATTTTGGGGGTTTGGGAATGCTTAAAATAGTTTCCACATAAAATAGTGGTACCTGCCTCTTTGTTTTATGCCATTTCTGCTTATGAAAGGTTTTTTAGGAACCCTGTAACTTTTCATAGTCAGGGGCGGGGGACCTGTATGATTTCTGGTGGGGAAGAAAAGGGTTTAAGGACAATGTCTTCTAACACTCTTGGAGAGGAGGTAAGATGGCAGATTAGTACGGGGACCCTGATCTCGTCTCATCCCTGAAATGCAGCTAAATCAGCATCAGATCATTTTGAACACCTAGGATATTGATCTGAGGATTAATGCAACAATCTGCATAATTTGAGCCAGATAACTTGCCAGATGGAAGAATTCATCCAAAAATAAAGAATAGGAAGAAATGATGGCCAGGGATTTAATCAACACAGATATAAGTAAGATGTCTGAACTAGAATTTAAAATCACAATTATAAGAATTCTAGCTGAGGTAGGAAAAAAAGCATAGAAGACACCAGAGAATCCCTTTCTGTGGAGATAAAAAAACCTAAAATCTAGTCAGGCCAAAATTAAAAATGCTATAACTGAGATGCAATCTTGAATGGATGCCATGATGGCAAGGATAGACAAAGCAGAGAAGTGAATCAGCAATATAGAAGATAAAATCATGGAAAATAATGAAGCAGGGGAAAAAACGAGGGAAACAAAGGCAAAAGGTCATGATATAAGAATTAGAGAACTCAGTGGCTTATTAAAAAGGAATAACATTTGAATCATAGGAGTCCCAGAACATGAAGAGAGAGTAAAAGGGGCAGAAGATTCATGTGAGCAAACTATAGCTGAAAACTTTCCTTATCTGGGGAAGGACACAGACATCAAAATCCAAGAACACAGAGAACTCCCATTAGATTCAACCAAAACTGGCCATCACCGAGGCATATCATAGTCAAATTCACAAAATACACAGACAAGGAAAGAATTATAAAAGCAGCAAGGGGAAAAAAAAGTCCTTAACCTATAAGGTTAGATAGATTAGGTTCACAGCATATCTGTCCACAGAAACTTGGCAGGCCAGAAAGGAGTGGCAGGATATATTCAATGTGCTGAAATGGAAAAATATGCAGCCAAGAATTCTTTATCGAACAAGGCTCTCATTCAAAATAGAAGGAGAGATAAAAAGTTTTCCAGAAAAACAAAAACTAAAGGAGCTCATGACCACTAAACCAGCCCTGCAAGAAATCTTAAGTGGGACTCTTGAGGGGAGAAAAAAAACAAAACAAAAGAAAAAAAACCAAAAGCAACAAAGACTAGAAAGGACCAGAGAACATCACCACAAAAACCCACTCTACAGGCAACACAAGGGCACTAAATTAATATCTTTAATCACTCTAAATGTAAATGTACTAACTGCCCTAATCAAAAGACATAGGGTATCAAAATGGATGAAGAAATAAAACCCATCTATATGCTGCTTACAAGAGACCCATTTTAGACCTAGAGACACCTGCAGATTGAAAGGGAGGGGATGGAGAACCATCTATCATACTAATGGATTTCAAAAGAAATCTGGAGTAGCCACACTTTTATCAGACACACTAGATTTTCAAACAAAGACTGTAACAAAAGATGAAGAAGGACATAATATCATAATTAAGGGGTCTATTTACTAAGATCTAACAATTATAAATATTTATACCCCCAACTTGAAACACCCAAATACATAAATCAGTTAATCACAAACATAAAGAAACTCATTGATAATAATACCATAATAGTAGAGGACTTTAACACCCCACTTACAACAATGGACAGATTATCTAAGCAGAAAGTCAATAAGGAAACAGTGGTTTTGAATGATACACTAGACTGGGTGGACATAACAGATATATTCAGAACATTTCATACTAAAATAGCAAAATACACATTCTTCTCAAGTGTACATGAACATTCTCCAGAACAAAACACATACTGGGTCACAAATCAGCCCTCAACAAGTACAAAAAGATCAATATCATACTGTGCATATTCTCAGACCACAATGATATGAAACTTGAAATCAACCATAAAAAAACATTTGGAAAGAACATGAATACTTGGAGGTTAAAAAACATCCTACTAAAGAATGAAAGGATAAACCAAGAAATTAAAGAGAAAATTAAAAAAATACATGGAAGCCAATGAAAATGAAAACACGACAGCCCAAAACCTCTGGGATACAGCAAAGGCAGACATAAGAGGGAAGTATATAGCAATCTAAGTCCTCCTAAAGAAGGAACAAATGTCTCAAATACACAACCTAACCTTATCCCTAAAGGAACTGGAAAAAGAACAGCAAATAAAGCCCAAAATCAGCAGAAGAAGGGAAATAATAAAGATGAGAGCAGAAATCAATGACATTGAAATAATAATAAAAAAACCAGACAAACAGTAGAATAGTTCAACAAAACCAGGAGCTGGTTCTTTGAAAGAATTAACAAAATTGATAATCCCCTAGCCAGATTCATCAGAAAGAAAAGGAAAAGACCCAAATAAATAAAGTCATGAATGAGAGGAGAAATCACAACCAACACCACAGAAATACAAATAATAATAAGACAATATCATAAGAAATTATATGCCAACAATTGGGCAATCTGGAAGAAATGGACAAATTCCTAGAATCATATAAACTACCAAAACTGAAACAGGAAGAAATAGAAAATTTGAATAGACCCATAACCATTAAGGAAATTGAATCAGTAATCAAAAATCTCCAACAAATAAGAGTCCAGGGCCAGATGGTTTTACAGGGGAATTCTACCAAACATTTAGAGAAGAGTTAACACCTACTCTCTTAAAACTGTTCCAAAAAATAGAAATGGAAGGAAAACTCTTTCTATGAAGCCAGCATTACCTTGATCCCCAAATCAGGCAAAATCCCTACTAAAAAGAACTACAGACCAATTTCCCTGATGAATATGGATGAAAAAAATTCTCAGTAAGATACTAGCAAACAAGATCCAACAGTACATTAAAAGAATTATTCACCACAATCAAGTGGGATTTATTCTTGGGTTTCAGGGATGGTTCACAGGTCAATATCCACAGGTCAATCAATGTGATACATCACATTAAAAAAAGAAAGGATAAGAACCACATGATCCTTCTAATAGATGCATAAAAAGCATTAAAAAACCCCACAACATCCATTCTTGATAAAAAAGTAGGGATAGAAGGAATATACCTTAAGATCACATAGGCCATATACCAAAGATCCACAGCTAATATCATCCTCAATGGGGAAAAACTGAAAACTTTCCCCCTACAGTCAGGAACTCCATAGAGATGTCCACTTTCACCATTGTTGTTCAACATAGTGCTGGAAGTCCTAGCCTCAGCAATCAGACAATAAAAAGAAATAAAAGTTATCTAAATTGGCAAGGAGGAAGTCAGACTTTCACTTTTCGCTGATGACATGATCCTCTACATAGAAAACCCAAAAGACTCCACCAAAAAACTGCTAGGACTGATACATGAATTCAGCAAAGTCACAGGATATAAAATCGATGTATAGAAATCAGTTGCATTTCTATACACCAATAATGAAGCAACAGAAAGAGAAATAAGGAATTGATCCCATTTACAAAAATTGATCCCATGTAATATGAAAGAAATTGAAGAATACAAAAAGAAATGGAAAAACATTTCATGCTCAGATTGGAAGAACAAATATTGTTACAATGTCGATAGTATGGGCCGCCTGGTTGGCTCAGTCGGTTGAGTGTCCGACTTTGGCTCAGGTCATGATCTCCTGGTTTGTGGGTTCGAGCCCCACGTCAGGCTCTGTGCAGAAAGCTCATAGCCTGGAGCCTGCTTCGGATTCTGTGTCTCCCTCTCTCTCTGCCCCCGCCCCCAACTCACACTCTGTCTCTCTCTCCTTCAAAAATAAATAAACATTAAAAAAATTTTAAAAAAATTAAAAAAAATTTTGATGGTACCCAAAGAAATCTACATTCAATGCAATCTCTATCAAAATATCACCAGCATTCTTCACAGAGCAAGAAGAAACCATTCTAAAAATTGTGCAGAACCAGAAAAGACCCCAAATAGCCAAGGTAATGTTGAAAAAGAAAACTAAAGCTGGAGGCATCACAATTCTGGACTTTAAGCTGTATTACAAAGCTGTAATCATCAAGACAGTATGGTATTATCACAAAAACAAACACATAGATCAGTGGAACAGAATAGAGAACTTAGAAATGGAGGCACAAATGTATGGCCAACTAATCTTTGACAAAGCAGGAAAGAGTATCCAATGGAAAAAAGAGTCTCTTTAACAAATAGTGTTGGAAAAACTGGAGAACAACATGTAGAAGAATGAACCTGCTCCACTTTCTTACACCATACACAAAAATAAACTCAAAATGGATCGAAGACCAACATATAAAACAGGAAACCATCAAAATCCTAGAGAAGAAAACAGGCAACAACCTTTTTGACCTCCATTGCAACAGCTTCTTACTAGACACATCTCCAGAGGCAAGGGAAACAAAAGCAAAAATGAACTATTAGGACCTCGTCAAGATGAAAAGCTTCTACACAGAGAAGGAAACAATCCACAAAACTAAAAGGCTACCAACGGAATGGGAGAAGATATTTGCTAATGACATACCGGGTAAAGGGTTAGTATCCAAAATCTATAAAGAACTTCGCAAACTCAAAACCTGAAAGACAAATATTCCAGTGAAGAAATGGGCAAAATACATGAATAGACACGTTTCCAAAGAAGACAACCAGATGGCCAAGAGACACATGAAAAGATGCCCAGCATCACTCATCATCAGGGAAATACAAATCAAAACCACAGTGAGGTACCACCTCACACTTGTCAGAATGGTTAAAATGAACAACTCAGGACACAACAGATGTTGACAAGGATGTGGAGAAAGGGGAACCCTTTGCACTGTTGATGGGAATGCAGACTGGTATAGCCACTTTGGAAAACAGTATGGAGGTTCCTGAAAAAATTAAAAATAGAACTACCCTACACCCAGCAATTGCACTAGTACATACTTATCCAAAGGGTACAAAAACGCTCCCTCGAAGGGACACATGCACCCCAATGTTTCTAGCAGCAGTATCAACAATAGCCAAATTATGGAAAGAGCCCAAATGTTCATCGACTGATGATGGTTAAAGAAGATGTGGTGTGTGTGTGTGTATGTGTATATATATACATATACATATGTATACATATATATGTATATACATATATATATATATGTATATACACATACACACACACACCTACATATAATGGAATATTATTCAGTGATCAAAAAAATGAACTCTTGCCATTTGTAACAACACGGATGGAAGTAGAATGTATTATGCTAAGTGAAGTAAGTCAGAGAGAGATAAATATATGATTTCACTCACATGTGGAATTTAAGAAGCAAAACAGATGAACATAGGGGAAGGGAAGGAAAAATAAGATAAAAAAAGAGAGGGAGGCAAACCATAAGAGACTCTTAAATACGGAGAACAAACTGAGGGTTGCTGGAGAGGTGTTAAGTGAGGGGGTGGGCTGAATGGATGATGGGCATTAAGGAGGGCACTTGCTGGGATGAGTACTGGGTGTTATATGTGAGTGATGAATCACTGGGTTCTACTCCTGAAATCATTATTACACTATATATTAACTAACTTGGATTTAAATAAAATAATTAAAAAAATAAAACAGTTTTAATTTATGTTTCTTATTACGGGCTTAGGTTTGAGATCTTTTTTCCCTGTTAGTTTTGGGTACTTAAAGTATTTTATGATCCCAAAACCCAGAACTGGAGGTATTTTGAGGTGAAACTAGGAAGAATCCATTTTCTGCTTCTTTTGCTGTGTTTTCATGAAATGAAAAATGAGAATATAAGGTCAAACTTGAGTGCTTTGTATTAACACTAAGGTTAGGTAAAATCTCATGTCTTCTAACGTACAGAAAAATAAAAGGGAAGATTTCTGTGGCGAAGGGGAAAAAAAAGCAACAGATGAAGGATGCTGTCCCTGACGGATGAATGACTGCACGCAGCCATTGAATCCCACTTCCCACAGACTGCCAAAATTGAGAAATAGAAATGCCACACAAGCTAATGAGCTTGCTTGGGCTGTGAAATTCCACACGGTTACCCCAATGCTAAGGGTAACAGCTAAAAGAAACCTGAAAACAATGAATGTGATTGATTACACTTGGGAAACATAACAAGGCTTGCTGAAACTCGTACAAAAATAACATAACATATAACAGCCCCAGAAATAATCACAGTGTTGAGCCCAGGTCACACTGTGTGAAACAAGTCAGGTATTTCTGATTAATATGGTCTCTGGGCTGCATTTGCTAGGAAGTCTTACTGTGTGTGTGTGTGTGTGTGTGTGTGTGTGTGTGTGTGGTGTGTGCATATGCACTGTGTGTACTTATTAGCCATTCGGTTGCTTTGGTTGGCAAGCAGAAAGCTAGAGCCTGTAATTGATTTATAAAGTATTTCTTTCTCTTAATTGACAAGGCATGGTACAAATCCCATTTTGGAATGTGGAGGCTTTTGCATAAACATCAAGCACAATGGATCTTTTGGTGAAGGTCAAATTTTGTTTCTTTTACATTTTATAGCCCCACCCCCATCTCCCAGGGTACTTTCCAAAGGTTGAATTTTTAACATACGGTTTTTTTTTTGTCTGTGTGTCCTCCCCACCCCACCCCCCAACCCCCCCCCCCCCCCCCACCCCACTACCAGAACTGCCTCCTTCTGAGCTAGGCTGTTTTGCTCCAAGAGATTTACGTGTAGATTTCTTTCAATGGGCAGATTTGTTCCAAACATCCCTAGTCATGTTGCTTTCATTGAGTAAAGGCAGAATAACCAAGTATCAGAAGGAAATCAGAGGTTTTCTGGGGATCTAGGTAGTGAAAACAAGCATTCTTTTTAGAGTACTACTGACAGGGTAAATGAACTTTAACAGTCTTCTGTTGTTAGGTTACACCACTTGAGGCCAACTCACAGTGATGATAGAGATATAAGGTACAGTGGAAACAAGCGCCGCTGTTTAGTTTTTTTTTTTTAACATTTATTCATTTTTGAGAGACAGAGAGAGACAGATCATGAGCAGTGGAGGGGCAGAGAGAGAAACACACACACAGAATCTGAAGCAGGCTCCAGGCTCTGAGCTGTCAGCACAGGGCCCTGCTCAAACCCACGAACCGTGGGATCATGACCTGAGCCAAAGTCAGACACTTTAACAGACTGAGCCACCCAGGCGTCCCCAAGCACTGCTGTTTAAAACGTAAGCCCACACCAACATAGTGCTCCTTTCACTCACATTCATTCACCAGAGCAAATCACACAGACAGTTCCAACACCCATGAGGCCGGGGAAATATTTCTTGCCTCTAGCAGCAGGAAGAGCACAGTCACATGACAAAAATGGATACAGTGAGGGGCAAATACTTGTGGCCAATCATTCAATCTACTATAAAGTCATTCCCTAAAGAGAATATGAAGTAATGATACCGAGTGGAGGAATTAATGCAATGCAAGTAAAAGTCTTCAATAGGATAGTGGCATCATTTGTAATTTGTCATGTGTATCGAGACTGTCTGTAAAGGACTCTTTACATACAAGATCGTGGGTATCAAAAGAAGTTCTGGGTCACTTTTCGAAAGCAGGGTTTCCAGTGCATGCACATATCTGTGGAGAGCTGCTTCTCGGATTGGACAGTGGGAAGTGGTCCCAGAGTTGCCCTTCCTGTCTTTGGAAAAGGAAAGAAAGAGGTTGTTCTTCTGACCATCACATCTGGTGTTGCAGAAGGCAGAGGCTCAGATCAAACGTGCATCCAGCTCTTAGAAATGTGCTCACGCCATCTGGATGCTCATTTGATACAGTTTTCACCCTTCAAGGTTGCTTTTGTGTTCATTTTAGCTCTTACTTGCAAAATGATGTTGGAATTATAAAGAGGGTATTATCCTTTATGGTTTTCTGGTTATCTATTACTGTGCAACAAATTACCCCAAAACTTGTTGCAAAAAACAGCTATTTATCATGCTCATGGATTCTGTGAGTCAGGAATTTAGGCAGGAACAGCAAGGATGGTTTGCCTGTGTTCTGTGGTGTCTGGGGCCTCAGGTAGAAGGCTTAAGAATGGGATGATTGATAGCTGGGGGCTCGAATCATCTGAAGGTTCTGTCACTCACATGCTTGATGGTTGATGCTGGCTGTTGGCTGAGACTTTAACCCTTGAGACTATTGTCTGGAACATCGACACACTCCCCCTCCATATAATCTGGGCATTAATCCCACACAGTGGCTGTGTTTCCAGCGTGAGCATCCTAAGATAGAAAGCCAGGTGGAAGCCACATTGCCTTTATTACCCAGCCTCTCAAGTTGACTAAACAGTGTCCCTTCCACAGTATTCTAACATACTGAGGCAGTTACAAAGATTTGCCAAGTTTCAAGGGGAAGGGAATAGATTTGAACTCTCAATGTCAAAATAATGGAAGAGCATTTGGAATCCAGAACATAGATGCAGCTGTTTTTGGAAAAGATAGTTTGCCACAGGCTTACTGTCTGGCTGCAACAATATACGTCTCTTCCATGTACTTACCCTTCCTTCAAAAACCCTGAAAAGTTCCATCTGATTATGGTATCAGACTCAGGCTGAGGTGAGGCCTAGGTCCATGGGTGGGGCGGGTGTGATGCAGGAGTAGCAGTCCTGCACCATGCTTACTTTTACATCCACACTCAGCCCCCCCCCCCCCCGAAGTTCATGTGTTCAGTGAGCCTTTGGGGAGATAGATCAAACCTGGTCCAAACCAATAGTGACAGTCTATCAGAATTCGACCCAGGTTCCAGGTGAGCTCAAGCTCCAGCCTCCTTCAGCAGGGAACTGGAGTGAAAGCATGGGGCAGGGAAGAAAACCAGCTGGGGGCAGGCCACATGCATTAGGGGATAATTAGGGAGGCTTAGGTCATCCTCAAGGATGTAGGGGGCTGCTGGGCCTGTCAGATGCAGGAGTGGTAGAGAATGTTCTCTGAACAGTCCAGACCTGGGCTGGGGATGCTCATGGCCAATGATTTAAGGGAAAGAGGGCAAGTCCTGAGCAAGTAGGGGCTGATGTTTGCTTATATGACTATCGGTGGTAATTCTGTTCTGCTTTGTGGGGCTTTTTTTTAAAGGTTTTTTTTTTTTTAATGTTTATTTATTTTTGAGACAGAAAGAGACAGAGCTTGAATGGGGGAGGGTCAGAGAGAGGGAGACACAGAATCAGAGCTCCAGGCTCTGAGCTGTCAGCACAGAGCCCGACGTGGGGCTTGAACTCACAGACCATGAGATCATGACCTGAGCCTAAGTTGGACACTTAACTGACTGAGCCACACAGGCACCCCTGCTTTGTGGGGCTTTAAGTGTGCCTGCTGGCTCTGTCATTACTCCAGCCTTGTAATAGAAGTTACCAGGTGAAGGTATACCTTTAAAAGGCATTTAAATATTTCTCTGACTCAGGCTTAACAATAAAGCTATTACTTCCCCCTTCAAATAGGGTATCTGCTGTCAATTTTTTCTTGACCCTAACAACCTCTCTAACTTATGGGTAATTAAATATTCCCCCAAATCAAAGCATCTCAGTGTTGGCAGGGACCTCAGTTATCACTGAGCTCAAAAAAAGGGGTTGATCATAAAAGCTGCAGTGTTCCCCAAGAAAGCATGAAGTTTTGTTTTGCATGTCTGTGTGCAGGTCTAACATTTAGGATGATTTCAAAAATATACATCAATCTTGGGAATGCAAGCTGGTGCAGGCACTCTGGAAAACAGTATGGAGGTTCCTCAAAAAACTAGAAATAGAACTACCCTACGACTCAGCAATTGCACTACTAGACATTTATCCACGGGATACAGGTGTGCTGTTTCGAAGGGACACGTGCACCCCCATGTTTATAGCAGTACTATCAACAATAGCCAAAGTATGGAAAGAGCCCAAATGTCCATCAATGGATAAAAGGATAAAGAATATATATATATATATATATATATATATATATATATATATATATATAATATATATAAAATGGAGTATGACTCGGCAATCAAAAAGAATGAAATCTTGCCATTTGCAACTACGGGGATGGAACTAGAGGGTATTATGCTAAGTGAAATTAGTCAGTCAGAGAAAGACAAAAATCATATGACTTCACTCATATGAGGACTTTAAGACACAAACCAGATGAACATAAGGGAAGGGAAGCACAAATAATATAAAAACAGGGAGGGGGACAAAACAGAAGAGACTCATAAATATGGAGAACAAACTGAGGGTTACTGGAGGGGTTGTGGGAGGGGGGATGGGCTAAATGGGTAAGGGCCATTAAGGCATCTACTCCTGAAATCAGTGTTGCACTATATGCTAACTAATTTGGATGTAAATTTTAAAAAATAAAAAAATACATCCTTCTTACTATATTTCTTATATCTGGAGGAAGGCCAGCAGCCTCTTTCTTCCCTTCCAGTATGCTCCATCTTCCTGGGAGTAGTTGGGAATCAAGAGAGGCAAAGCCACTGTGGCCTTGGTGAGGTCTTTGAGCAAAATCACACCATTAAGCAAAATCACATAGTTATAGTGGTTGTTTGTTTGTTTGTTTGTTTGGTCTAAGCTGCCTGATTCTGTTCTGTTCTGTGCTGACCTATTTCAGGGATCCTAAACACCAAGACCTTTATTTCATCAAAATTCAACCGTCTTGTCACAGAGAAAAGAGAATATTATTCTTTACTGTTCTTGGTAGTATTTACACTTGAAAGTGCACAAATTGGGGGTAATGCCTAAGTGTCTGGCGTATTTGTTAATAATGCAACTTTAGTAATAGTAGGAAAACAGTTTGTAGTGTCTTTCTGCTCCCCCTCAAATTGCAATCTATAGGCAACTGCTACTAGGTTATAGTGCTCTGCTCTGATTGTAGTGTTTACTTTTCCATGGCTGAAAAACAACCTCTCTCCCCAACTTTTTTTGGCTATTGGAAAGAGAAAAAAGATATTAAAGTTCTCTGGTACTCTTTTTCTCATTAGCTTTGATGAGGCTTTGAAAATATTTGTATTCAAAAAGATTACAGGTGTAACAGTATGACTCTCAGCCCACAAATGGAAGTAGACAAGAAATATCACATTTCTTCAATTCCTTCCTTTCAATTGACACAATTTGGACTATGAATACCCACTTTCCTGGCCGGCAGGAAATTTCGCCTCAGTCCTTCATGAGACTCCTCCTCTCCCTAGAGTCAAGCTGAAGCTTCAAGGTCTTAGTTGGTACCAAGCCACTGGGGGGCTTCATCCTCTTGTATGCTTTGTCCATGTGTTTGTGGTCCCCTGCGGTCTTGGAACTCTGCCGCCCTTCCAGTTTGGAGGAAGGAATTTTGACAGTGCTATGAACCTCAGAGCTTAGGAGATGGCCTTCCAGGAGCATCATGGGGCTCTGTCTCTGGGGCTTTGCTGTCTGCCTGCCACCCTTCAGGAAGAGCACCCTTCCCCACTGCTCAGGAGATCCTCCCTCACTCTTTGTGACTTCTCTTCGTTTCTCATTGCGTGTTGCAAAATCCCTTCTTTCCAAACCGTATTCTTCTGCCCGTTTGACTTTAGAAAAAGAAAGGGGACAGTGCCTGAGGAGATACAAATATTAATATTAAAAAAAACATCAGTCACTCCAAAGAAGAGTCTAAGAGTTGCTCCGTCAGGAGTGTCCTCTCTACCATTAGCTCACAGGCAATGACGAAGTTCTTGTCATCCGTGATAGCAGGAGCATCTTATCTCATTTCTACTGTAGCCATGTCTTCTTGAGGCCAAAGGAAATGTTTGCAAGTGAAGATGTGCATCTATGGAAAATTTCATGGTTGCCTCTATCATGGAGGAGAGGTGGATTGGAGGTGGGTGTGGGCATTTTCAATTGCCTGCACTAACCAGCAGTTGCTCAAGCTGGACAGTTCCCTGAAGGGATAGTTTTACTTTATTTTATTTAAGTTTTTACAACTGGTCAGATTCAAATTCGACTCTTTTTGGCTCACCTCCCTTTCCTGCACTCTGATTTAGAGAAGAAGATTGTAGTCTTATTTATTTTCCATTTTCTCTTACAAAGAGAGGACGTGTGGTAGAGTGTTCTGAGCCAATTTGCCCAGGTTTTAATCCTCCCTCTGCCACTTGCTAGCTCTGTGGTTTTGAACAATTTGCTCAGCTTCTGTGCTTCAGTTTACTTTCCTGTAAAATGAGAACAGTGATAACAGTCCCTGCCCCGTTGGGAAATGGAGATAGTGGAGTGAGTTCATGCACACATCATGCTTACAATGGTGCATGGCACATTTAGGAGGTGCTGTTATCGGTGAAATATCTCTATTGTTTGATTTGTATTTAAAAGCATATAAATATAATACAGTGTTGGAGAAAACATATAAATAATTGTCTCACTCTCCTGCTGAAAACAAACAAACTGCACTAACCTCAAGGGTCTCTCCCACACCCAGCATATAAAGTCTGCAGGCAGGATTTGGACACTCAGAGCACTCCAGGGCCCAACCTCAGCCCAGGCTTGGGCTCATTTCCACCCCCTCAACAACCCCCGGCTTCAACTCCATGCACACTCAGCTTGTTCACCCTTGTCATTCCCCTAATGTCAATCTTTTTGCCTTTCCAAATGCTGCCCCTCCATAGGAGTGTACTTGTCACCTTTGTCTGCCTATTAAAGTATTTTCGGTTTTTAGGGGCACCTGGGTGGCTCATTCGGTTAAGCATCCGACTCTTGGTTTCAGCATAGGTCATGATCTCACGTTTTGTGAGTTCGAGCCCACATCAGGCTCTGTGATGTCAGAGAGGAGCCTGCTTAGGATTCTTTCTTTCTCCCTCTCTCTTTCTCTGCCCTTTCCTCACTTGCTCTCTCTCTCAAAATAAATAAACTTGGGGCGCCTGGGTGGCGCAGTCGGTTAAGCGTCCGACTTCAGCGAGGTCACGATCTCGCGGTCCGTGAGTTCGAGCCCCGCGTCAGGCTCTGGGCTGATGGCTCGAGCCCGGAGCCTGTTTCCGATTCTGTGTCTCCCTCTCTCTCTGCCCCTCCCCCGTTCATGCTCTGTCTCTCTCTGTCCCAAAAAAAAAAAAAAAAAAAAAAAAAAAAAAAAAAAAATAAATAAATAAATAAATAAAATTAAAAAAAAAATAAACTTAAAAAAATACTTTCATTTTTAAGTGTGTGTGTGTATATATTTATATATATATATATATATACTTATATGTATACAGTATAGATATACTTTTACGTGTGTGTGTATAGTATATATATATATATATATATATATGTATATAAGTATATAAGTATATATATATGTATATATGTATATATAGTATAGTATACTATATATAGTAATTATTTTGTGAAGTCTTTTGTTTCCCCCAAATCAGAGGTGGTCACTATCATCTTTAGCCCTGATAATGCTTAAATAAACAAGCAAAAATTCAAAGTTGTGTTTTGATACTTACTTCCTGCACTTCTTTTATAATTAGTTGTATATTTGTCCTTCTCATTCAGTTGGAGGCCACAATATCACTTTTCTATTGCAGTTTCCCCAATATTTTAGTATGGGAATTTTCAAACATACAGAAACCTCGAAGGGATAGAATGCAATCCACAAACCCACCTTTTTCAACATGCAATAGCATGTGGTCACATTTACTTTATGTGATACATGTTTTATTTCCACTGAACCATTTAAATGTAAATGTCAGCCATCATGACCTTTTATCCCTAACTACTTCAGCACACAGCTCTCAAAAACACGGACAAACAAAATCATCATCATGCCAGGATAACACCTAAGAAAATCAATGGTGATTCTTTAATGACGCTTAATACACACTTTGTGTTTAGTTTCCCCAATTGAGAGAAGACCATGTCTTCATTCCTGTTTATACCATAATGGCGAATATCACTTTCTGTTGAACTGAAGAATCTGAGTACTGCTAATACCATTAGGCATCATTTTCTTGCAGAAAGTAGCCTTTTCTATTACACTTTGAGACTTGTTTCTCTAGACCTTAGCCTTAGCTTTGACCTTTCTTCTCTCTGTGTCTGTCTCTGTCTCTCCCCCTGTGGAAATGAGACTAAACGGTTTCATTTAGAGATGGGGATTTTAGGAAGCCTGAGTTGCATTTTCTTTCTACTGGCACAGCGATCCTATTCACTTTTCGGAAAGTTCTAGTGTTTTTTTGTAAAGTAATAGTCCTGCAGGCTGTGACAATACAATTAACTCTAATGTGGGGATTGGTTATTCAGTCAGTGGATTATACAGAGATTTTTCTTCTCCTGTTTTCTTCTGTCTGCCTCCAGGCCATTTCACTGCCTGGAGTATTTTCATGGCTATGAAAGTCAAAAGAAAGGAATTGGGTACGGCTTTCCTTAGTTTTTAGCACCTCTAGTCAAAGAGCTGGTAGTGATTGAGTATCAGGCTAAATTTAGGTTTGTGGATTATGATTGAATTTTCCTTTCTCAGAATCTCCTTGTTGCCAGTAGTGAGAATAATTAAGAGTTGCTTTTAATAAATAAAATGTATTAAGAAATTTAAAGAGTTTGTGTCAGTATAAGAAATGATTTTGATAAGGACTGTCAATCAGTAGCTGATATTGTCACTAAGGGAATGAAATAGAGTCTGTCATGACTCAGAGACACCCTTCCCAGTTGATGAATCAAGTTCTTTTCTTAGGATTATAATTCATTGGTCTGCCACTGTTTTGCTTTTTCATGTTCACGACTTTTTGACTTTGTATGAAGTGCTTTCAGCAAAATATCCAAAATATATTAGAATTATCGAAAACATACATTTTTATCTTCCTGAGTAGCTTACTGAAAATGGATGTTTTGTTGTGTTGTTCATTTGTAAAAGCAAAGCTTGCAATGAAACTTCTACATCATGGCATCATTGGCTCTAAAACTCTTACTTTCCTAAGACATCAACTCTGGAATAAAAAGGTTGAAGTGCTAGGGTGCCTGGGTGGCTCAGTCGGTTAAGCAACTGACTTCGGCTCAGGTCTTGATCTCACGGTTCGTGGGTTCGAGCCCCGCATCGGGCTCTGTGCTGACAGGTTGGAGCCTGGAGCCTGCTTCAGATTCTGTGTCTCCCTCTCTCTGCCCCTCCCCCACTTGTGCTCTGTCTCTGTCTCTCTCTCAAAAATAAATAAAATGGAAAAAAAATAAAAAAAAAAGTACTGAAGTGCTTTGAGATTAGTTGGACAGTTCATCCCAGAAGAAATTCAGTCACTATTGATGTTTATTCGGCTCAGAGAAGCAACAGGAAGGGCTAAAATGACAGAAAAGGGAAATGACAGTGGAAAGAAACATGAAAAATAAAGCCAGGATTTATTTCATCAAAGTGTACATGCCAAGTAAGCATGCATCAAAGAATATGTGCTTTATCACGTTAATCGGTTTTGCTTTCTTTAGCACTCTTTTTGAGACATGAAAGGTATCATTAGTTGGTTGGTAACGTGTCTATTTTCTGTCTTTTCTTCCTGAGAAGAAGCCCATGAAGACAGAGACTGTCTTGTTCATCAGTATGTCCTCAGTGCCCAGTAGGCAAGGGCCTAGCTCATAGTACCTGCTCACCTAGTGTCTGTTGAATAAATGGATTCTTGCATCTTGTGTAGCTAAATTGTTTTTTAATCTTAAAGCTCAATGATTACATGAGTCTCTGTTAGATTAGTTAAGATAATTCTTAAGTATAACCTGCTTTTGTTGTTACTGTTCAAAACATACTTTATTTTCCCTATTTCAGAGGTGACTGAGCAAGATGTTACTATGTGTTGCTATGTTCAAAGCTCCCAGAGTTAGTTGTAAAATAGAAAGCAGGCATCAAAGAACTCAGCCCAAGATTCCTTTTAAATGAAAACTGCTCACTGATATCTTGTCTTTGCAAACTTTGAAAGAAACAGTTGTGGCTCAAGAGAGAGAGAGAGCATTCCTGCCCAAATCTGTGTTTTGAGTTACTCTGAGTCATAATATTGTATGTTTCTGCCATGTAGGAAGAAGGGGTGAGAAGTAGAGCATCTCATGAACTGTGAGATACTGAGAAGTTCTCCAGTTTTCCCCTAACTGGACCATAATGGAGCTTAATCACTGTGCCTATGGAACTTAGTCTATCAGCATACCCCTTGTGCTGTGACCATGGTTTAAAACATGCTACCGAAAAAAACAGTAGCGATCTTTGGATTATTCAAGTTGTAGATTCTCCCTACCTATAGTTCTTATTATTAAAAAATAGCTGTGAAACTTGTGATGTGTCTGAGGTTGAAGGCAACATAATTCAAGGTTATTGAACACTATTGCACTTTCTCTCTTCTGTGAGCAGTCATACTATACTTTTTAATTCACAAGAAAAAGGAAGTCTAGATTGTTTCTCCCAAGCCCTGTGCTAAGGCCTCAAAAGAAGTGCATTAAGCTTTGAATGATAGTCCTAAAAATAAAATACTTCATATGAGTTTTGTTTTGAGTTTATTACAAGAATATGGTTGCCCCTTTAAAAAATTCCATTCTCACCTAGGTAAACATTCAGCTTCTTTGACAGTGGCTGCTGATTTCTGGGGTCTCCCTTATCTTTGTTCATTTTAGCAGCTTCCTTATTCTTTCAGCAGTGAACTACGTTGAGCTACCACTGTTGGGCTTGACCTTGCAAATGACAGAAATGAACTTAGTGGTTTTCCTAGCCACGTAATCTCACAGCTGAGGTCTCATTCTGAACCTAAAGGAACATCAAATTTCTCCACCTCCAATGATGTATGATCCTGTGGATGCCATTGGTCACAGAATCAATGAGGTCAACAGAAAAAGTATGGCTCCTTCAGTGTTTATTTTTTTACATTCAGCCCAAGTAGTGCTTTAGAAATAAAAAGTCCTCTCCTAGATCTCCAGAGCCAAGGAAGCCCCAACAGAGAAAACTGGCATCACAAGAAGGCATTCTCCTCCTGACCCCCAATTATATGATCCTTCTTCCTTCTCTTTCACTAAAACAGCCCATGCCTTTAGATCTGCATCTTTCAGGCTCTGAGATTGTGCACTAGAAAGAGAGCATACCATGCCAGATTCATAGCCTTTTCTTCTAAGAATCATCCAGGTTCCTGTGAAGGCCAGGAGGCAATATGTGGGCATTGTGGTTTACCTTCTTTACCCCGACCAAAGAAGATTTCTTTGCGCGTGTGTGCCTCGATGCA
Source organism: Neofelis nebulosa (assembly GCF_028018385.1). Classification (NCBI taxonomy): domain Eukaryota; kingdom Metazoa; phylum Chordata; class Mammalia; order Carnivora; family Felidae; genus Neofelis; species Neofelis nebulosa. The sequence continues at coordinate 16,359,051 of NC_080786.1, read as the reverse complement.
CACGCATTGCACAGGCTGCTTTCTGCCCAGTTCCATGGGGGCCAGGCTGATGATGTCTTGGTTTCATAAAGAAAAGGATGGCTCAGGTTTCTAATTCCACTCAGATCCTTGAGCAACGCATGGTTCAGACAGATAAGCTTTAAGGGTGAAACAGGTGCCTGTTCCCCCAAGGGTGTGAAATAGGGAGAAGGAGAATCAGAATGTCAGATTTCCTGCTTTCTTATGCATCCTTTTCATTTATTTATGCAGCAAGAACTTATCGAGCTCCTCCTCTGTGTCCAGCACTAGACTCTGTTCCTTGTCAGTTTAATTAAAGATGTTGAACCCTGAGAAACTCTTTTTGGCTCTCTTAACCCACCTCCCATCTCCTCCACAAAAGTGTTCCGACTTTGCTGTCAGAGGAACCTGGGTGTGAATCCTGTTTCTGCCATTTTGGAATATCAGAGATATGGATTGTATTTTCTGCTTATCCTCGTTCGTAATGGTAAATGATTTCCCTTGGGGGGAATGTCTTTCCCTCTTTGTGATCTGTCTTGATGGGAATGTAAATCTGGGTGTGCTGTCCTTTCCTAGCCACGCTAGGACCATGACTCCCCTGGCATCTGAGTCTTGAGTAAGGCCGACAAATACGGTAGAGCCCGTTGCTTCCCCTGGAAATACTGAATTTTGCTGTTTGAGTAATTCCTCGTGCTGGGAATTGTCTTGTTCTTTCTTGTCTTGTTTTCTGGTTCTCTGAATGCGGGGAGCTACCGCCTTCCTGTCAACAGAGTCCCCTTTCTGCTTGTTGGCCACAGTTGGTTTCTGTGACCTGAAATCCAAGAAATCCTGGCTGACACGACTTTGGGGCAGTTACCTTCATCTCTTTTAGTCTCACTTTCTGCATTTCGAAAATGGGAGAAATGATGCCTACCTGACAGGGCGGGTGTGGCTGAGATGGGATGGCACCGCAAAGAATGTGGTGCAGCGCGGCCCCCCCCCCCCAAACGTGGGAGGCACGCAGTAATTGCCGGTTACGGTCACGGTTCACGCTCTTACTCTCCCCGTGTAGAAGCCCTGCCTTGGGGTAAGTCCATTCCCAGTCTCTCCCAAGTGCACGTGCCTCCCTCAGAGGTGGCCTGGAGCCTGGATTCACGAGGAAAAGACAGGTTCAGAAATAGAAAAAGCAGCAGCCTATCAGAACATCAAAGCAGTGAGGGAACCGACAGGGAGGGGAGGCGAGAGGAGGCTGGAGCTCTCTAGGAGTGAGGGGTGAGCCGGGGGTGGAGGGGAGGAGGGAGCTGCCATTCCTACCTGCTTTCTGTTCTCATTGCCATACATGGAATTTTGAGCCTCCTGTGACTTCAGATACATTCCCTATGATTCTCTTAGTGGAGAGCTGGCTGCATTTCATTTCTGTCTGAATTATGTCTGTGGATGGGGATATTTTATACTTATCTAAAAAGCACATGACTCTTTCTTATTTTTGTTTTTTAATCAATGGAGGTAACATTCGGGCTTGCTTAAGTGGGAAGTGGCCCGTCATTCTCCTCTCGAGTGTTTTCATTTTCTCCCCTGTCTTTTTAGGCATAGCCAGTGCCCAAACTGCTTTTTACCTAGAGAAAACTTCTAAAGGGGCACAGCCTGGGAGCTTATCATATGCACATTTGAATTAGTCTACCTGGGTTCAAATACAGCTCTTCTACCAATTGGCTGTGTGACTTTAGGAAAGTACCGTAACCTCTCTCTGCCTTGCTTTTCCCATCCATAAAATAGGCTGTTAATAATGTTGCTATATTGTGGAGATGAAGAGAGTAAAAGCTTGGTATGAGACTTACGTAAAGTGCTCAGTGAATATATTTATTACGATTTTATTTGTTGCCACCAACAGAACTGAACATTGTTTAACTTAAGAAAAAAGGAGGAATGGATTGGAAAGCTGCTGGGGTGTTCTCAGAATTTAAGGCAGAGCCGGTTACTCTGAGTTAAGAAACAGGGAGGGAACCCAAGGCAGGGCTGGGCCCTCAGCAGCAAGAGTTGTTGGGCAATTTGTCTGGGGCCTTGGCACCTAAGTGATGCACGCTCCTCCAAGTCTGCTGGGCTTGCTGCCCCTCCTTTCACTTTACAACATCGTAAATATCAAGAAGTGGGCGAAACCGATGAAACCCCAGATATCACACGGGGAGGTGGTGGTGGGGGGGGCTGGTGGGGGGAACCACTTCAGGCCCAGAATGCTGGTTTAGGCTTTGAAAAGGCATGAACTTTGCATCTCTTTTCCTGCTTATCAAAAATGAAATCAGCGTTAATAAAGGGCAAAGCTCAGGTTGAGCCTGGGGAGACAGGAGCCCTGCAAAGCCCTGGCTCCTTTTAAATCCTCACTGAAGGCACAGTCCCCACAGAGAAAAATGATTTTATTAGCCCTGAGATTATGAAATCTGCAGATCGGCTTTGATCCTAAAGGCATCGACCAAACAGAAAGTTTTCCTATATTCTGCATGATACCGCTAAGCAATAGTGTCAAAATATCTTTGTTTTATTTTGCGTTGTTTTAAACATACTGTGGGGGTTGGAAATGTTGTTTTAAACGTACTGCGGGGGTTGGAAATGTGGACGAAGGGGACAGATTTGTGAAAAATGTTCTGAATTGCTGTGGACTTTATAAATAATCGAGTAGATCCTTTCAATGGGTAATTTGCAACTATAATTTAAAACTTTTTTGGGGAAACTTTTTGAAACAAAGGTGCACGGAGCAATACTTGATTAAATATCACAGTAGTTGTCTATTGAGCTAAACACAGTTTTCAAAAGTATAATCTAGAGAGTGATGATGATGATGAAGGTGATGATAGCTAGCACTCACTGATGTACTTCTCTGTGCTGTGCTAAGTGCATTACGTGTACTAATTCGCTGACTTCTCCCAACAACCCTGTGAAGGAGTTACGGGTATTATCTCCATTTTACAGGTCAGGGAACTGAAGCACTGAGACGTGGGTTAACTTTTCCAAAATCACACAGCAATGGATGTAGACTCGGGTCATTCAAGGTCACAGCCCAGGCCCTCGCCAGCACATTCCTCAGTAGTTTCTAGGCATGAGGTTCCAGACAGGAAGTAAAGGGACTCAGAAGTGAAATAAAATAAACATTCGTAGTGCACACATTGTGCAATATATACCGTATTGATTCTGTCTTGTTTGTTCCTTCCAGGAAGCCTTTGATGAAGGCGATTGTTTACTTCTTCCACAGAGGGTGTTAAAAGATAAACTGAGGCATATTAAAAATTTTAAGAGTTTATTAGAGCAAAATACTACTTGAATTGGGCAGCATCCAATCCAACAGATAGAAAGGAGCTCTGAGGAGCCAAATGAAAAACTTTTATAGGCAGAAAGGAGCAGGAACAAGGAAGTTATACTGGCAAAAAAAGGCAGGTCAGTTATTGCAAAGTTACTTCCCTTTAAGGAATGGCAGGGGCCTATCCAGCAGATGTCCCAGCTAGTGCTGATCAGGTGATTGACTGGCTTAAGACTCCATTTGTGGGAAAGCTGGAACTGCAGTAAGGTTAAATTCTGGTTTGGTGATGTGGCGCTTAGCATGAGTGACTCCATTTGGGGTCTACTGTCTTGTTTTCACCAAGGGGGTAAATAGGAACCGCTCAATGTTATGTAGTCAGTTGATGCATGAAGTGGGTGGGAGGCTGGTGTTCAAACCCAGGCATTTTAGACCTCACACCTTGTGCTTTCTTTTAAAAAGTGTTATCACCCAGGCTTCTAAATAAAACAGATCAAGCTGTTTCTTCAACTGCTTTAAAAGCCCTCTCTATTCTATTTGGAGGTATTTGTTATATTTACCATATCTACATAGTAAAAAAAGGAGACTCTGTGAAGCTGAGTCTCAGAGGTGTGATCCAGAGACCAAGTCGGGGGCAGAGGATCTGAAACACTGGTTTCTCATAATGGTTTCAGCCTGAATTTCTGAGAACCATTATTCATAGATTGTGCATGGAATTAAGTCTGTCCACGGGGATTTTAGCCCCAAACTCTGAACATGAAAGTGGAAGCATTTACCATTTCAGTGATAAAAGGAATGAAATTGTATCTTGGCAAAAATCTGTACTCTAAAAAATGAGTTAAAATTTTTTAAAAATGTTTTTTAATGTTTATTTATTTTTGTGAGAGAGAGAGAGAGAGAGAGAGAGAGAGCGTGAACAGGGGAGGGGCAGAGAGAGAGGAAGACAGAGAATTTGAAGCAAGTTCCAGGCTCCGAGCTGTCAGCACACAGCCTGACGTGGGGCTCGAACTCACGGACTGTGAGATCATGACCTGAGCCGAAGTCAAACACTTAATGGACTGAACCACCCAGGCACCCCAAAAAATTTCTAAGTAATATAAAATTGTCAATTGTCTTAAAAAAACGAACAAATAAAACACTAATGCTTACATATGCACGGATGGTTCAGGAACCAAGGATAAAGGGCCTGTAGGTTCATGGAGGATTTGGTCTTGAGCCACTAGCTCAATTCTCCTATCTGAAAAATGGGATCATAATACTAGCTCATTTTATATGACAAAGATGAATGAATGGGGTGTAGTATTTCTCTACTGCATGAATTAAGTATAAGGCATTTTGGAATAGACTATCTACTGCTAAAAATAGCCAAAAGAATCTTTAAAAATGGTCAAAATCAGCTATCGAAACAATTTCCTGGGGCCCAGAATTTGGCATTTTTATGACCAAGGACATCATAAAACACATGCTACCTCAGTATAAGGGGCTTGCATCCGATTGTTATGAAAAGGCCACTTTACGCTCAAAGGTCCTTTCTAAACACCAAATGACATTATAAACAGGTGAGATTGGGGTTGGTCTAGCTTCACGGTTTTCTTGAGTGTCTCCACTGCTGTGAGCAGGGCTTAGAAATGCTGGCTTGCACCATCAACTCCTGCAGACATCCTCTTTGATCACACTTGATGATGTTTTTGTGTGAACTAGGATCCAAGCTCAAATATAGGAGCATTAAATGTACAAGAGAGATCATGAGTCTCTAAGTAGAACTTCTCCAAGTTAAGTCAACAGATAGACATTGGGGGAAGTTTGGAAAGGGAAAGACTCAGGCAAAGTCAAAACAGAAGAAGACAAGACATAAGAAACAGATTGTAGTTTGTTCATTCCTTCTTTTTTAAAAAAACATTTAATGTTTATTTATTTTTGAGAGAGAGAGACAGAGCGTGAGTGGGGGAGGGGCAGAGAGAGAGAGGGAGACACAGAACCTGAAGCAGGCTCCAGGCTCCGAGCTGTCAGCACAGAGCCCGACGCGGGGCTTGAACTCATGGACCGTGAGATCAGGACCTGAGTCGAAGATGGACACTTAGCCGGCTGAGCCACCCAGGCAGCCCTGTTCATTCATTCTTTTATGTATTAATTCTCATCTTTTTCAGTATCATCCATTAAATATCCAGCTTATCATATGCTAAAAACGTCACATATGGGACCTTATTTACTCTCTGTAATTTATGAGGCAAGGAGGGCGAGTAGCACTACCTATTATTTAAGGAAACAGAGGCTCAGAGAGGTGAAGAAACTCAGCCAAGGTCACACAGCTAGTATATGATGGAGTCTGGATTTGCACACTGGGTGTGTGCTTGCATTTCAAAGCCACATCTATTCTGCCAGGCCAGGCTCCAACTGTCCATTGTCAGAACAATGGGGGAAGTTTCTTAAGGGCAGATTCTGGGATTCTACCTCTAGATATTTTGATTAGGTTGGTCTAGAGAGGGAACTAGAGATCTCCGTGATTTGGATGACGTCCATTCACAAATTACACTTTGATAAACACAGCCCTATTTGATGTTGTCACTCAATAAACATAGTTCTGTCTGGAACAACTTTGAGGTCACCGCATGGTCAGTTTTGGTATCTTCCCCTGAAAACTAAAACAATAAAATCTATCTCAGTCCTTGTTGGGAAGCTGAAAGACGATACTGTATGGCAAGCAGTGTGTTGACTTGCAGAAACTGCTTTGTAAGGCATATTTTTCTTTCCCAGGAAAGCAGAAAGAACCAAAACATTCAACATTGATCGCTTTAAAGAGTGGCCAGTGTATGAGGTGACTCACTTGCCTGGTCTAAATCAGGGCTGCGGGACAGAGCAGAGGCAGGAACAGAGTTTGCCTAAGCCAGGAGTTGTGGGGATGAAAGTACAATTAATCCTAGAAGCAGAATTACTTGAGAAGCAGAGGAATCTTTATTGCTAAAGTAGCCCATAGAAATCTCGCCAACGCCAACCCCGCTGCTGGCCACTGTGTGCTTGTGGTCCGGTTATTTCTCTCAGAGCATCGCTTCCTTCAGCTACAGAGCTGAGATAACAAAAGCTTCCGCGTAGTGTTGCTGTGCGGATGAAATGACTGAAGAATGCACCGAGGAGTCAGCATGAAAGTTATCTGGCACGTAATGTATGTGGCAATACTAGCTCCGGGGACTGCAGTCATATGATGATTAGGAGAATTATTATGATCTCTACACCGTTGAACCTGAAGAAGAATCCATTCCACAATTTTCTATAGGAAACCTCTGAGGCCGGAGGTGTATCAGAACTTTTGGATCTTAGGAAAGTAATACGGTACATATACTGCCTATTGTACAACACATCAGAGACTAGAAAGAACCCTGTTAATCACACACACACTCATCTTGCTGCAAGGAAATTGAGGAATATTCACACCGAGTGATAAAAGTAGCCTCATGCCCGTTCAGGTCAGGTCTTGCCGTCAAATGCCTTACAAAAAGCTTTTAGTTTTTTTCACAGCTTTTTGGATCTCAGAACTGCAGATATGGGATTGTGGACCCTTCTAACGTTTCCATTAACATTACTCTCCCAGGATGCTGCTTCCCACATCCATAAAGTGGGCACAGCATTAGCAGCAAGTGTAATGTGATGTCTAAATGAATTCAATACATCTTTATAAAACTGGAGTTGGATAGATTACCAGCCAGTGGGACTCACTGGAGGATGAGATTGCATTATTACTTCTTTCTCTTTTTTTGCAAGTTCTAAAAAGTGAAATAAGATCAGGGAAAGTTTAGAAATCCGAGGGACAAACGGTCTCCCTTATGCAAACGTCTTAGCACGCAACTACTGTCATTTCATGAACATTCGCTTATACGTGTTACATACATTTTTATCTAGATGTAAATATACTGGGCATACAATATGTGTTGCTTCACAAATATTTGTATCTTCCTACAATGTCTTCACCGTGGTCACTTTAAAGTTTTTGTACCATTACTCATTACCATATTCATGTAACAATCTCCTTATTGGTGGAAGTTTTCACTGTTACCAAAATGCTCTGATGAACCGCTTTTGCTCTTAGCTAAATTTGTTATCACCTAGAATTAGTCTTGGTACCGCGACCTAAAATTTTGATTAGAAAGATGTAAAGCTCTGGCACTGAAACCAGGGAGAAGATGCGGATGGACAGTCAAGAGCCACGTGTAATGCTGAAGGCCTTTAAATTCAAAGAGGAGAGTTTGGGGGATTCTGCCAATGTTAGGTGAGAGAAGGAGCGTATTCAGAGTTGGAGGTGTGAGGAGAAGTGAGACTAGAGAGGAGGTGAGCAGGGGCCACCCGGCAGTGTGTGACAGGCATTGCCAGCAGCATGGCCTCTGTGACTCTAGGAATGGGCTACGTGCCTTGGTTTACAGGCACAGAGGAAGAATTGGTATGCCCGGAAAGTTCCTTTCTTCCAGTACAGTTTTTATTTCTGTTAAGTGATTGCTCAAAGTGGGCCTTATTTTTACCTGACTTTAGTCCAAGTGGCCATCTGCTCTCACCTGGACTCCTACAAAAAAACCATCTGAAGGCTTCTCTACCACTCAGCCTCCAGCTTCTCTAATCTATTCCCACACAGCATCCAAAGGGTATTTATTCTGAAGCGCAAATTTACTCATTCATTCCCCCACCCCGTTTAAAACCCTTCAAGGTCTTCCTGGTGTCCCTAGGATAAAGACAGAAGTACTTAATGTGGGTTTAGACTCTTTTGATTGTAAGTAATAGGCGACCTAATTCAAGCTGACTTAAGTAAACAAGGAAATGTTATTGGGTAACCCTATCCAACAATCAGGGCTCAGGACGTTAAAAGATTTGATAAAGATCTGCTTTCTCTCTCCGCCACCTTTGCTTCCTCTGTGTGGATTCCTCTCAGGTGAGATCTCTTGGCTGCAACACTGCTGCCAGCGACTCTAACTTATGTGCTGTGGATAAAACCTTCCCCCCGCCCCCGGCAGTCTCAGCCACAGCCCTGGGATTCCCTCTGATTGGACTGGCTTGGGTCATGTGTCCTCTTCTGAACCAATTACCCAGATTAGGTGAATCAGATTATGTTGATTGGCCAAAAGCTGGATGACATACTTTACCTAGATTCTACCCCACCTAAACCATATGGACTCAGAGTGGGGAAAGTGCAGATCCCTGCAAGAAACCTGGAGATCTTGCTGGAAGAAGGATGCACATGTGCTGGTTTGGCTGAGATACAAATGTTTACTATTGTGTGGATATATGAACCGCTACATTGTTTCCTAACCTATTCTTCCTGCTTTGTCTAGCCCAGCATTCCCCCTTGCTTTGTGTAATCCGGCCACGTTAGTCTTGAATCGGATCGCATAACAGACCACCCCCGAACGTAGCGTCTTACAACAGCAGCTATTTAGCATTTCTCACCAGTCCATAGGGCAGCTGGGTGGTTCTGCTGCTCTCAGCTGGGCCGGGTTGATGCAGTCCTTGCTTAATCTGCATCGGTGGCTCAGGTCATCAGAGGGCTAGCTGGTTGAAGAGCCTCGGCTGGGATGACGCAGCTCTGCTCGGTGTGGCCTCTCACCCTCTAGCAGGTTAGCTCAGGTTGTTTTCCTGGCAGGTTGACAGTCTGAGAGAGCAAGCAGCAGTGTTCAAGGTGCTTTGAGGCCCAAACTTGGAACCGGCACTCCCACGGCAAGCAAGTCACACAGCCACGTTTAGGATTAGTGTGGGAGGGAACTATCGAAGGGCGTGGCCACCGGAAGGTGTGAAAATTTGAGCTCTGATTGCAATCAACCCTACCAGTCCTCTTTTAGTTCTTCTAATAAATAGGCTTTGCTTCTTCCCATAGCAGTTTTTGTACTTGCTTTTCTTTGGCATAGCACACTTTCCCTCACACTTTGATTTCCCGGTTAATTCCTACTTAGCCTTCACACCCCTGTAACTAGGTCACACCACTATGTTGCATGCATCAACATCACAGTGTCGCCGTCTCCCAAAGCATTTATCAAGGTTCGATTTTATATTTTACCTTTGTGAGTATTTGACTAATGACCATATGCCTACGGTAGACTATAAACTCTTTGAGCATAGGACTGGATTTTATTACTTTTTCTTTAATTTTTTTCTAGCAATTTTTTTTCTTATCATCTTGGACTTGGCAGCTCTGGTTGGCAAATATTAGGATATCAAAAATATTTGTCAACTAAATGTGTAATTGAATATTATGAGAAAGATTGTACATTATAGAGTACTCTGAAAAGATGGCTGCCTACCCTGCCACACTAGTCCTGGTGTAGCTCTGGGCCATCCATGTGTTCTTTGCCATACTGGGATAGTGGAAGAGATTAGGGGTGCAACTTCCTGGGTGGGAGAAGAGCTGAAAACTCATTCTTGTACTGAGCCAAATAGGAGATGAAATGACAAGTCCAACTTAACATCCTTAAACCATACATTGCTATGTTTAAAATTTTTATTATTTTTCAATGTTTACTTTTGAAAGAGAGAGAGGGTGAGTCAGGGAGGGGAAGAGAGAGAGGGAGAGACAGAATCCAGAGCAGGCTTCAGGCTCCCAAGCGGTCAGCACAGAGCCTGATGCGGGGCTCGAACCCACAAACTGTGAGATCGTGACCTGGGCCGAGGGTGGACGCTCAACCAGCTGAGCCACTCAGGCACCTCTAAACCATGTGTTCCTTGTGGTTGCTGCATTCGGGATGGAAATAATCTTGTTTACAAATTTCATAAGCAATATCACCGTTCCTGTATGGACGTTATTGATTGAGATAATGGATGCTCAGGCATATGTCAATTCATTCATTAATTTATTCAACAAATTTTTATTGAGGACCAATCATGAATCTACATGCAATGGAGTAAAATCTAGAAAAAAAAGGTTTTCTGAGGAAAACTCAACATATGAATGCACTTGAAATACCGTTAATGTCCGATTTTGTTTTTAAAGAACAAAGCGAATCTGTTGCTGAGATTTCTAAAATACACTTTCTTTAGATATAAGCTATTGAAGAGGAGGTTGAATTACAGTGTCAAAGTGAAAAATTAAACCTTCTGCTGAAATATGAAGAAGAATATTGGAACTGGGGGAGAGACAGAAATATGATTCAATGTAAATGATTCCGTCCGCTGCAGTAAAAAAATTTATATGTTTCTCCATTCTACAAGTACTTCTGTATTTCTGAAATGATGACCCTTTCATTTTGAGTAGGCTCCAGCCTTATGTGAAAGGCAGCCACAGAATTGTAAGAAGTTTGAAAATTTATTGAGGGACTGTAGGACGATCACTCTTTGGGTGAAGAGGAGAGGAGTCAGCGTCAGGTATTCAGTGGCTCTGTGGTCCTTGTGCTAGCTAGAAGAAGGAAACTGCTCACCAGAGTTACTCTAAGGTGGCAAAGAAAGTTGCAGTGAGGGCTCCAGTTCTTCCCCCTTCCCTCTGTCTATGCCCGTTGTCATGTTATTTTGTAGTTCCCTCTCGATATGAGCAGCATGCCCTGCCCTGCCCCTTGACACCGGGGTCAGCCGTGAAACTTGCTTTGGCCAAAGGGATATGAGCAACCAGCGGAGGCAGAAGAGGCTTGACTTGGCCTTGCACATTGGGGCATGCCTTCTCTCTTCACCTCTACCATCACCGTGAAAACAAGTCCAAGCTAGCTTCTTGGTCTCAGGGGAAGGATGAACGACATGTGGAACAGTGGCAGGCTGAATCAGTTGAGTCAACAGCCAGCCAAACCCAGAAATGTGAGTGACCTCACAGGGAGCAGATCTGCATTGATCAGTTGACCCCAGAGGCATCATGCATCTAGGGCATGAGGTTATGGTTGCTATGCAACAACAGCTGACTCATACAGAACATACTGATCTTCTAGGCCTTCACATGGCTGCTTGGCTAAATCTGGAAATGCAACATAGGGTTTGGTGGAATACTCAGGAACTTAAACCTCATTAAGTACTAAGATCAGTGTTCTCACTGAATTCAAGGGTTAAATGGTATAATTGGAAGAAGAGTGGTCTAAGTTCCAAAAAAACCTGACTTTAGGTTCTGATTTTGCAATACATTACTGTATGTTGCACTTTGGTTAGGTCCCTTGACTTCTCTAATGGCAGCTTCTCCCTTTCTAAAATGGGGATAATAACACTTCAGGCATTTTGTGATAATTAACTAGCATTACACAGGAAAGATGTATGTCTAGAGCAACATATATGTGTTGTGGGTTGAATCATATTCCCCAGAAAGATATACTGAAGTCCTGGGGCACCTGGGTGGCTCAGTCGGTTAAGCATCTGACTTCAGCTCAGGTCATGATCTCACAGTTCGTGGGTTTGAGCCCTGTGTCAAGCTCTGTGCTGACAGCCTGGAGCTTGTTTATGTTTCTGTGTCTCCCTCTCTCTGTCCTTCCCCTGCTCTCTCTCTCTCTCTCTCTCTCAAACATAAATAAAAACATTTAAAAAAAAAAAAAAGATGTTGAAGTTCTAACCCCAGGTACCTTTGAATGTTGACCTTCTTTGGAAATAGGGTTATTGTAGGTATAATCAAGTTAAGAGTAGGGAGGCCCTCATCCAATGACTGGTATCTTTGTAAGCAGAGAGGGGTTTGGAGACATACACAAGGAAAGTGGAGTGAGGTGTCTGTAGACCAACGGATTCTAAGGATTGCCACGGGGGGCTATTGGCAACTACCAGAAGCTAGGAAGAGGCAACGAAAGAGTCTTCCTTAGAGCCTTCAGAGGAAGCATGGGCCTGCTGATTTCCTTGATTTTAGACTCCCAGCTCCCAGGACTCTGAGTGAATCAATTTCTGTTCTGTTACACAACTCAGTTTGTTGTACTTTGTCATGGTAGCCTTAGGAAGCCAATACACTGTGGATACTAGGTCTTGTGCTAAATTATGCATTTCGAAAAGAAGGAAATCAACTTGTTTATGAGTATATGTGAGTCACCTTTGGGGACTTGAGAAATTGAGGAGTAGGATCTGGATCCTGGATTTCTGGATTCTCAGTTCCCACAGGTGAACTAACTACGTTTATGGAATCGGAGTATTAATATAATGTGAACTCAGTTGTGTCACTCATAAGAATAAAGCTCAGGGGATTTCCCATTTCTTAGTGGAGCACTAGTGGAGCACTAGTATGTAACAACATTTAATAATCACTAATATTTATCAAGTTCCAAGTACTGTTCTCAGTGGTGTTTTGTTTTGTTTTGTTTTGTATATCAGCTCATTTAAATCTTTCAATAACACTGTAAGGTACTGGATCACTCAGTGTTTAACTGGTTCTGACTGGGAAAACCTTATCTTGAATATTTCAAACAGAGGGCACCTAATACACAGGTGATGGAATTGATAGGAGGCCAACAAGGGAGGTTAAAACACCTTAGATTCACTGCGTCAGGAAGCTGCTATCACATCTGGGCCGGAAGGATGACAAAAGGAGGCAGTGATGGAGGAGGCCAGAGGTTGGGGGGGGGGGGTGGTCACTGGGTCAAGGTCAAGGTTGTAATCTTAGTAGGCTTATCATGAGAGAGCTGCAGCTGTGGAGGAAGCAAGGCCATTGCAGAAGGAAGGCCCTTTGTCTGAGGAGGGGTAGGGAGGACATGAAGTATTCTGGCTTTTTCTTTCCTCTCACCCTCCACTCATTAACGCCACCTGCTGGCTGATCCCACTAGAAGTCAGTTGACATGGGAGCCTGAAGGAACTACAGAGCAGAACAGGGTATAAACAGTTCCAGGATCAATTAGGTATTTTCGAGATAAGAAACAGGAGTGGAAGGGTGAAGTAACATGCCTGAGGTCACTCTGCTGGAGCTGAGATTGGAACTCAGGCCTGGCTCGAGTCTTTGCTCTAGATCACTGCCCACATTGGTCCTGTGCTAGATTCAGGAGGAGAGTAGAGGCAGGGACCCCAGTGTGGAGATTGTTACGATTGTCCTTGGCTCAGGAATTAAAGGCCTAGATCAGATTGCTATCTGTGAAAGCAAATAAAATAAATTTCCTTGAGAAATATTACAAAGGAAAAAATTAATTGTTTAGGAAACTGTGACAGGAAATAGCATTTGGTCATATACAAACGTTTGAAAAGAGAGAGACAATTTATTTTATGTGTCACAGTATTCAATTTCAAGTCAAAAAATAAGTGAGGCAGCAAGATGAGAGCAAAAAAATTCCCGTATTCATTCTAACAAATTTCACCTCCAGAAAATAATTTGAGATGTCTCTGAAAGTCTGCATTTTCCTTTTGTGAAACTTCCAAAGTTGCTTCTCTTTTATAGTTTCCTTTTATCATCTGCCTCGAGACACAAGCTGGTTATGTTATTCTCAATAAATAACAGTGTTCTAAGATATTTTTTTTCTTTGCAACTTGGAACCATGAGCCTAAGATGACAGTAGTAAAATTAGAAGTGTTGTTTTATGCACAATTTACTTTGCAGTCTAGGGGCAACAGAATAAAATAAGGAATAGTTATTTAATTGGACTGGGAAACACTGTTGCATTTTTCTCTCTTTTTTTAATGATTTGTTAGCTAAGTTTAATTAAGAAAATCAACAGATCTGCTAGAAACTGATAATTACTTGAATAATGGGTGATACAAATCCATTCTAAAAATATAAGTTGCAAACCAGGAAAAGCCAGCTAAAAGAAGCATAAATGTTCTTTCTAATGGACATGGCATATGGGAGGAAGATTGCATATACAGATTAAGTATTTCAGTTTATTTCGATATAACCAAAACAAATGCCAATCTGCATCATTTAGATAACCCTTAACTCCCTTTCACTGAAGTGACTGGATTTTCCCATTGACCTGAATTATCCAGATGATTGCATTAACTGTCTCCTTAACTTTGCCTGTGCAGATAAACACAGGGTGTGATGGTTTCCCTTTCATGCAGGTGAACAAAAGCAAAACTATCCAGTAAATGCCACTGAGTAGATCTGAGTTTTCCTTCAGCATTGGAGATTGTTTAATGACTACCTTCTCTGTGTCGGTAATGGAATATGAAAAGGATGTGGATGGGTCTTTGGTTTCAGGCAATGGAAAACTATGTAGGGTACGGAAGTCTGAATGCTTTTAATTACACAGCACCGTGATTCTCCCTGTCAGTTTAATTTATTCAAGCATAATTTGGACAAATATTGGGCAGGGCCACTGGAAACAAAGGATCCAGTTGGACTGATTAGCTGAGACTCCTTTCAACTCTGTGATTTTTGAATATATAGTCTCAAAACTTGGTCTTTATAAGCATGATTGAATCTTATGGGATTAAAAACAGCTTTATTTTCTAACAGAGTGATTGATAAAGTAAGCCTGTAGGAGCCAAACATATTCCATTTTGTTCCACTCTATTTCAGTTCTCATGATGTACATTTGGATGAAGATTCTGGTTAAGGGAATGTTTGGCACACACCTTGGAATTTACCTCAGAGTGCCGAGGTTAGGCTATAAACGCAAAAAGACTACTGAGACCAGTGGCCCTGAATCTGAAACACCTAGAGATGGTTCATGAGCATAATAATGGGGCTACCAAATGATGTTCCACATTTTTAAAAAGTTGAAGTAAATTTAGAAAAAGAAATTTGAAAATCAAAATATCCAATTGAAAGTTATATATGTCTGTGATTAATAGATATTGGGGGGAGCCTGGGTGGCTCAGTCAGTTAAGTGTCTGACTCTTGATATCAGCTCAGGTCATGATCTCATGGTTTATGAGTTTGAGCCCTGTGTCAGGCTCTACGATGTCAGTGTGGAGCCTGCTTGGGGCTCTCTCTCTCTTTCTGCCCCTCACCTGCTTGCTCTCTCTCTTTCTTTCTCTCTCTCAAAATAAATGAAATTTTAAAAAAAATTAATAAAAATGATAGATATCGGGAAGTCCAAACTTAAATGCAGTCTTGTTGGTGGAGAAACATTGTTTAAATATTGGGTTTATGAGAGACAGGTGAGAAATGTGTCTTTGGTATTTAAAGATCAGGATCACTGATCTTGTCCAACCCCTTGTTTATCTCATGGGATGACTGAGGTCAGAGTTGTAGAGTGGCTTATTTTAGGTCATAGAGATGTATAGAGGCCTTGTTTGTACTAGACATAAAATTTAGACATTTCTAGTGAAAAAAGAAAAAGCCAGAACTCACATGTTAAGAAGTTTCTGAGAGAGAAATACCAAATCTAGGAAGTTCTCTTATCCTCAGTGACAGTTGAATTTATACAGGACAATTTACATGCATTAAAATATTTTGTCACAAACATTTTCAAAATTATCTCTCCCATTCCTATCAAAATGTACCTTCAACAGACAGTTACAAAATATAGGTGCATTTTGCCCTTAGCAAACCTGTGTATATATTCTTTTGTGTATGGTTACCTTTTATAGATAAAGTTTTGAGTACGTGTGGGAATCAGAAGCTACAAATACAATATAAAGCCAATTAATCTGTTAGCGTGAATCTGTAAAGACTGAAAAGTATACAGAAAGTACACTGTTATTATTTTTTTTTATTTTTTTTTTTTAAATTATTATTTTTTTTCAACATTTTTTATTTATTTTTGGGACAGAGAGAGACAGAGCATGAACGGGGGAGGGGCAGAGAGAGAGGGAGACACAGAATCGGAAACAGGCTCCAGGCTCCGAGCCATCAGCCCAGAGCCTGACGCGGGGCTCGAACTCACGGACCGCGAGATCGTGACCTGGCTGAAGTCGGACGCTTAACCGACTGCGCCACCCAGGCGCCCCTATTTTTTTTTATTTTTAATGTTTATTTTTGAGAGAGAGATACAGAGCACAAGGGGTGGGGGTGGGGCAGAGAGAGAGGGTGACACAGAATCTGAAGCAGGCTCCAGGCTCTGAGCTGTCAGCATAGAGCCCAACAAGGGGCTTGAACTCACAGGCGGTGAGATCATGACTTGAGCCTAAGTCAGACGCTCAACTGACTGAGCCACCCAGGCGCCCCCAGAAAAATACACTTTAAAACTCCAAATTGAAGAAGTGGATAATTGAGGTAAAATAGCTACATAAAGTGGTTTATAGAAACCATACAAATAAACAGAACATTTAGATGTACTTAAGTATTTTCTTTTTAAACTTTTTTAAAAGTTTATTTATTTAGTTTTGATTGAGAGAGAGAGAGAGAGAGAGAGGGAGAGAGAGAGCACACAAGTGGGAGAGGAACAGAGAGAGAGAGGAAGAGAATCCCAAGCAGGATCCCCACTGCCACCACCCGGCCCCATGCAGGGCTTGAACTCATGAACTGTGAGATCGTGACCTGAGCCAAAATCAAAAGTCAGATGCTTAACTAACTGAGCCGCGCAGTCGCCCCTAGGTGTACTTAAATATTTTCGAGTTACTTTATCTCATCGAATCTAAGGCATTATATTAATCAGGGTCTATATAGGGAAAGATGAACCATACCAGGTATTTCTGATTGAAGCAATTTAATACAGGAACTGCTGGAAGGGTGAAAGTATAAAAAGGGGCTGCTGAGGTTCCCACGATATGGAAACTGCAGTAAGCAGCTGCCGTGGTAGAGAATAAAAAGAGATGGGTTCACCAAACCTGGGGGCTTGGCCCTTTGTGGCTGGTGCTTGCACCTCTGGGCACTACCGCATGGCTGATGTGAGCGTGGGTGGTCTTTTCTCTAGGCGCCTGCTCTATGGCTGGTTCTGGAACTGCCTAAAGAATCTTGAGGCTGAGGCTACCTACAGCTGTCCTCTGATAGTGGATTAATACTGACACAGAAAATAAGTCCTTTATCCCCCTTTCCCACCTTCCAGTTTCCCTGTTGGGTCTCCCAGTGGCAGAGCTCACCAGGAAGCCACAGGGCAGGGAGGTGTGGGGTCTGTGGTTCCTACCCTATCACAAGCATCAGAGAGTACATAAGGGTGGGTTGGTTGCTGGAAGGAATAAGTAAATAATCTGCACAGATGCCACTCATCCTAACATGTCTCATAATTTTATCTATCCCTAGGGAAGAAAAACTCACAAATCACTGCATAGAGCTTTACCATCTTAGAATTTTTCATCCCAGTGTTGTGGGAATTATGTGCCCCTCAAAACTCACGTGTTGAAGCCCTCACCCTCGGTACCTCAGAAGGTGACTACATTTGGAGATCGAGCCTTAAAAGAGGCGGTTAAAGCAAAAAGAATGAAATCTTGCTGTTTGCAACTAGGTGGATGGAACTGGAGGGTATTATGCTAAGCGAAATTAGTCAGAGAAAGACAAATATCATATGACTTCACTCATATGAGGACTTTAAGACACACACCAGATGAACATAAGGGAAGGGAAGCAAAAATAATATAAAAACAGGGAGGGGGACAAAACAGAAGAGACTCGTAAATACGGAGAACAAACAGAGGGTTGCTGGAGGGGTTGTGGCGGGGGGGATGGGCTCAACGGGTAAGGGGCATTAAGGAATCTACTCCTGAAATCGTTGCACTATATGCTAACTAACTTAGATGTAAATTAAAAAAAAAAATAAATAGAAAAAAAAGAGGTGATTAAGATAAAATGAGGCCCTTAGGATGGGTCTTACTCCAATCTGACTGGTGCCTTTATAAGAGGAGATTAGGACACACAGAAGAAAAACCCTGGGATGGTACTTTGTTATGGTAGCCTTAGCAAACTAACACAACCAGGAGGACATTTTAAAGGGCACTTAAACTCAGCACATGAAGGGCCAACAATTCACATATTAGCTGAAGTGCCAACGATGTGAACATCTATGACGAGAGTCACATGCATGCAGACAGTTTGAACTACATCATAACAGTAGCCAGTGGTCAGATACAGCTCAATTCCTGAGATCAAAAATGAGAAAAAGAGTGCATCTTAGACTTAGTGAAATGCAGTCATTCCTTAAGTTCTTTGACCTGTCGTGTACTCCTCGGGTCTAGTCTCTCTAGAATCTGGTTTTTGTCTTTTGTAAACAACCACGTAATATTCCATGAGTTCTGAACATGTGTGTTTGGGTGAATTTAAGAGCTATATTCTTTCTGTGGTCATTGACTCAGAAATCTAAGAGGAGATGGGTAATTTAGTAGTGACTTGGGCGTTAAAAGCAACCTGTGGAGGTGTAACTTTAATACACAAATCAAGAGTCCTCTTACCACAGAATAATTTCATTTGCCAGCAAGTGGAATCCTTACAGAGCTAAGCGAGGGAGACTAGGGCTGAGGGAAGGAAGGTTTCAAAGGCCCAATCCACAATTTGACCCAATGTCTCCCTGGACAGAAAGAAGGCTGGAGTGGGGAGATTGCTCTGTACCATACAGCAGAAATTTCTGTTATATTATTTTATCTAAAACTTCAAGCTTCAACATTTAAAATAACTGTTACAGGGGCACCTGCCTGGCTTAGTCAGTTAAGCATCCGACTTCAGCTCAGGTTATGATCTCAGTGTTTATGGCTTCAAGCCCTGCATTATGCTCTCTGCTATCACTGTGGTGCCTGCTTAGGATCCTCTGTCCCCCCTCTTCCTACCCCTCCCCTGCTCATGCTTTTTCTCTCTCAAAAATAAATAAAACATTTAAAAATAAAATAACAAAGTAACTGGCAAATATAAGATTCTGCCAGATCCATCATGTATATGAAAATACACGCTCTAAGTTTCTTTCATTAAACTGCCAACTCTTCTTCTTCTCCTTGTCCTTATTCATTTCCTCTAAAGCTCACAGAGAAAACATACCTTTTAAAAAAAAAAATCTATAAGCAAGTTAACAGAATATTATGGAGCCATCGCAGAGAACAATAATCCTTAGACAAGGGATTTTAGCTTTTACCAGTATGAGAACAATGAGTAATTTCCTTCTCTGCAGTCCCACTGGGGTGAAATGTTCCCCTTTTACAAGTGCTGTCCCCAAACTGTAATTAAGCAATTATCTTCTAGTTTCCAGCACTGAGTTTTTTCTTTGTCTTCTGGACTCAGTTTGAATGGAATTATTTTCAGATGCATTCAATTCTCTGTCTTGGTGCCTGATACTCTATCCCTCTTTGGCTTCTCCATGCATCTTGTCCATTAGGTACAGTGTCAGTTAGAAGCTTCTGTTGCAAGTAAAAGAATATGGGAGTCAAACTGTCTTCAACAGTAGAAGGGATTTATTGGGTCACACGACCAAAAAGTTTAGAGGTGAGGCAACTCTCAGACATGGTTTGTGGAGGGTTCTACTTTCTTATTTTGTGCTTCTCTACACTTTGCTTTCTTAGATTAGCTTTCTGATGCCTCATGGTCACAAGATGGAAGCCAGGAGACTGTAGTTTTCCATAATTACTGAGCAAATTTTCTGAGTACTATGCACACTGGACTGGCCTAGAGCAAATCTTTTGTTTAAGGTAAATACATACCTAGTTGGCTATAGCCAGTATAGGAAAACACCCTGAGAGTCTATCAAAGGATGGATGGGTAAAGAAAACGTGATATATATACACAATGGAATGTTCAGCCACGAGAAAGAAGGAAATCCTGCCATTTGTAACAACATGGATGGACCTTAAGGACACTATGCTGAGTGAAATAAGCCAGACAGACAAAGACAAATACCACGTGGTATCACTTATATGTGAAATCTAAAAAAGAAAAAAACAAAACAAAACAAAACAGTCAAGCTCAGAAACAGGGAGAAGGGAAGTGGTTGCCAGGGCTTGGGAAATAGGGAGAGATTAGTAAAAGAGTACAGACTTGCAGCTATAAGGTGAATAAGGCCTGAGAATCTAATGTAAAACCTTGTGACTGTCCTTAATAATACTATATTGTATAATTGAAATTTGTTAAGAGAGCAGAACTTAAATATTCTTACCAAGAGGGAAAAAAGAAGGGAAATATATGAGGTGATGGTTGTGTTAATTAACTAGGTGGGAGAAATTCTTCCCTAATGTATATGTATATCAAATCACTGCAATGTACGTGTTAAATATCTTACTGTTTTATTTGTCCGTTATACCTCAGTAAATCTGAAATTAAACAAAAAAAGGGAAAAAAAGAGAAAAAAATTTAGTTGGTTCATCTAGAAAATGACCTTTGACAAAGGAGTTGGGATTTCTATGATTGGTTGAACCCATCAGATCCTGCCCCGGAGCTGGGTTTCGTGAAAAATAGATATGTACTAGGGAGCTAAAAACAATACATGCTCTAGGCTCATGATTATCTTACTTTCCTCTTTGTATATTTTTTCTCACACTCTGCAGTTTTTGTTTTTTTTTTCTGATTTTTTTCCTTGCTGATCCTGAATACTGCCATTTTAGTCTGGGTATCAGCTAAATGCCTGGGTTTTTTATTTATTTATTTTTTTTAATTTTTTTAATTTTTTTTTTTTTTTAACGTTTATTTATTTTTGAGACAGAGACAGAGCAAGAACAGGGGAGGGTCAGAGAGAGGGAGACAGAATCTGAAACAGGCTCCAGGCTCTGAGCTGGCAGCACAGAGCCCGACGCAGGGCTCGAACTCATGGACTGTGAGATCATGACCTGAGCTGAAGTCGGCCACTCAACTGACTGAGCCACCCAGGCGCCCCTAAATGCCTGGTTTTAACTGAACATAGGTTTCTTTCTTTCTTTCTTTCTTTCTTTCTTTCTTTCTTTCTTTCTTTCTTTCTTTCTTTCTTTCTTTCTTTCTTTCTTCTTTCTTTCTTTTTCTCTCTCTTTCTTTCCCTCCCTTCCTTCCTTCCTTCCTTCCTTCCTTCCTTCCTTCCTTCCTTCCTTCCTTCCTTCCTTAATGTTTATTTATTTTTGAGAGAGAAAGAGAGAGAGCACAAGCAGAGGGGAAGGGGAGAGAGAGAGAGAGACACAGAATCTGAAGCAGGATCCAGGCTCTCAGCTGTCAGCACAAAGCCTGTCGAGGGGCTCGAACTCGTGAACCGTGAGATCATGACCTGAGCCGAAGTCGGACCTTAACTGAGCCACCCAGGTGCCCCTAGGTTCTGTTTCTTTCACCATGTGAGCACACAAACAATGAGACAAACAAAAGCAAGTTTTCATTACTTTCTCATTCATGTTCTTGCTCATGCTCCCTGGACACAGTGGTGAGCAGAAGGAGGTGTGTTCCTGAAGGACCTTATTTGGCCCCATTTGGTCAAGGGAGTGTCAGCAGGTGTGCCACCAGGCTGCAAGTGAAATAGATAAAATAGATTCTATTTATCCTTAGGGTGACTGGGGGAGAGAGCCAGGGGATTGACTATCTCATAGGATATTCAAATGAAGTCAAAATTGTTAAGAATGGTGAAGAACTAAGAGGCTACTCTGGAAAAACAAACATAATGCAACAATCCTGTCAAATTATCGTACTAAGTGCCATTATATTCTTAAATATTGAATTTAGCATTGGTCCCTAAATAAAAATGATAGCAGTCTAATCATGTTGTACCTTTTTCTTGTATCTTAATTCTGGCAGACTTTGACTAATGGGGGACCAGGCTGGTGACCATGCTTTTATGAGTATCATGTAAGCCACTGAGTGGAACCAAATAGTTATTTACAATATATTAATACATTTAATTTATGCATTATTTTATTATAAACACTACTAGCCATGTTGTTCTTTTCAGAATCAAGACTGAGTCCAAAGATTAACCCCTTGTTCATTTAGTGGTTTTTTTAATGTCAGAATAGTATAGGTACATAGATTCGAAATGAAATAATACTGCAAATCTAATAATGAAAAAGATTCCCTCAAATCCTGCCATTCTTACCTCTGAATATAGCCGCTATAAACTCTTGGATTTTCTTTGGATAGTACCTCCATATGTAATATAATTATATTGCTACCTTTTGATTTTCTGCTAAGAGAAAGTTTTGTTTTCTTACCCACATATCCTAAACCAGACTGACACATTCATGTCCTCTCTTTGTCCCTATCACACTCTTCCTTCCTCCTTGACTCTCCTAATACAACATAGTCTTGTCATAATGTATTAAATCAGTACTGTGCTTTCATTATTATATCTATACAAATATTACTCCCAGCTGAGCCAACTCAACTTGTGTAATATGATTGCTTTTTTCTTTTAGTTATTTTTCCCTTGGTGTTTTAATAATTTCTCCATCTTTTCTGTTGCTTAATCTTTTGCTGTCATTAGTTCTGTGCTTCCCTCTCTCCCCACCCCAGTCTCTGCCCTTGATGTAAAGCTCTTCTCCACATACCCTAGCATATCAGCTAACCTATTGACTCCATTTTCTCTGGAGAAGTCTGTGCTGAGCTCTGTGTCCTCTTTCTCCCTCTAGGACTTGTTCCTGAGGCTGCTGCATAGCTGTCATTCAGGGACTTTCTTTTTTCAATGCTGGCATTCCTGAAAGAGCAAAATAGTAACATTATCTTGGAAGGTACAAATGGATTCTATCAAAAGTCTGTCCCTGCCACTGTTGGTAGTCACTGGAAGGACTCAAGGCTAGAAAATGAATATTAGGGGCATGTTTTATCAGAGAGAATGAGTTGAAGCAAGCAAAAAAAAAAAAAAAGTTATGTTTTCCACATTATTGTAGCTTGATCATTGATATTTAGTGTTTCTGTTGGGTTTATCCAAGTATATTACTCCTTCATTTTTGCTTCCAATTTTTCTCCTATTTCTTTAGTGCTATGTATCCATCTTCCTTGCCACAAACTTTTATATCATTTCTGTGATCTATTTGACATCTGAACTTAAGACCTCAAGATTATCCTACAACTTCTGTACTCCTTCAAACTTGTAAACCTTCGGTTAAATTAGTAGTGCTGAAAATAAAAGAAAATCTTGATGAAACAAATGTTTATATGTGCATACAATTAATATAAGTATTTTAGGTACGCTATTGAGTTCAAAATCACGTATGCTTAATGAAGCATGTTATCAACATTCCAATCTTATAAAAAATATTAGCAAGATATATGCTCATAAATAAATGCATCCTTATAAAGTTAGTCCTCTGTCACCTATTAATGTCAACATTTATCAATTAACAGATTTGATTTTTACGATATCACTGGATGCTTACCTGTCCGTTGACTGAAGTGCTCATCTGAAGTTCACCTTTAGCTGAACCTGCTTGAGTATGTCTGAAACATACCTGAGCATACAGCTGTATAAATAGGGAAAGAGAGATGGCTTGATACATGGCATCTAATTTATGGAGCATTTACTATGTGCTAAGCACTGTTCTAACTGCTATATTTACATTAGCATCATGAGTTCTTACTACAATCTAATGAAATAGGTATTGCTCTGGCCTACATTTTAAAGACAGGTAAGCTGATGCATAAGTATTCAAAGCCACATAGCTAATAAAATGGTACAGCCATTATTCTAATCCCTACCTGCCTAACTCATGGCTGGATAACTCAGTATGCTACAAATGGAAAGTGTGTGTTACAACCTGATAGGAACCAAGCTGTCTACTGGGTCTCATATGTGGAGTGTTGATTTTCAAGCACCACATCATAATGTCTGAACGCTCGTTTATATGTCATTTGGGAACATGTACACACATGTCTGTTGGGTATACTTGACAGTGGAATTGTTAGGTCATATAGTCAGGGGACATTCGACTTTAGTAAATAGTGCTAAAACATTTTCCTAAAGTACTAACTTATACTCCTTCCAGCAGCAATATTTGAAATTTCCAGTCGGTCCCCATCCCAGGTCAACAATTGATATTGTTGGTCTTTCTCATTTTAGTCATTTTGTTGGATTGTCAATGGTGTCTCTGTGGAGTTTCAGTTTGTATTTCCCTGATGCCTAATGAAATTGAGCACCTTTTCATATATCTATTTGCCACTTGGATACCTACTTTTTTGAAGTGTCTGTTCTAATCATTTGTCTGCTTTTCTATTTGTCTGGATGATAATATATGATGGCCTAGGTAATTATTTGGGGCCATATTTTTAGGAGCATGGAACAATCCTACTACCGTAGGGCTGGCCATTTTGCTGTATTTAGTTGTTGCAGCTTATTGAATATAATTGTAGTTCCACAAAGTTGCCTGGGGGAATATGCCTCTCCATGATTCTCCAGAAATTAAAAGCTGTCATAAACAATATATATTTTTGGCAACTGGTGTTTAACACCTGACATGTTAGGGGGTTTGTTTGTTTGTTTTTTTCTATCCCAATTGCCATATGCTCCCAGGTGACAACTCTCAGAATGCCTACCTCTTAGACAAATGCTGACCTGTCACCGCTTGACATATGGTGAGCGGTAGGTGGACCCTTGCTTCCCTATAGGGCATCTGCTTCCCACTGATTTCCTGGAGAGGTCAACATGCTTTTGGTCATGTGCCCATCTAAGCCATACAACAGTGACACTTCCCTTCCCCTGGGGCAAGAAGCCCAGCCCATGTCAGCGACCACACCAGAGTTCTTTTACTTGGCACAGATTGGGAAATGATTTGCTAAAAGTAGAGGTTTGAGTATTGTTTTATCATTAAAAGGCAGGAGTAAAAATAATGGGGACAGTGGTGGTAAATATATATGAGTTGCTTGACCTATGTGAAACTCAATTTTTTTATTGGCAAAATGGGACTAATTATACAGAAGCCACTTTTCAATGTTTTTGTGAGGTTAGACATAATGTATACAACATAACCAATCTGGAGAAGTATTTCAACTGTAACCAAAAGGCATAAAAGTCCTTGTTTCAGATATCTATGGTGTATTACAAACCACATCAGAACTTGACGGCCATAATAGGTCTCAAAAGGCCAAAGTCCAGGCTATCTGGCATTAATCTGGAAGCTTGGGGGTAGGAATCCACTTCCAAGTCCGTGCAGGTTGTTGGTAGAGGCCGGTTTCTTGTTGGCTGTCAGTGGGGGCCATTCATTATTTCTAGGGGCAAGTGCCCCTGTCTTCAAACCAGTGAGAATGCATTGAGTCCTTCTCAGGCTTCAAATCTCTCTATCTTTTTCTGCCACTAGCCTGGGGACTTGGTGGACTTCCAGCTGCCAGTAACTGGATCTCTATGCCTGAGGATTGTTCTGGAACCTCAAAAAGCTGCTCAGCCTGTGTGTGAAGATCAAGAAGTGCTGTGGGCTGAACTCCCATCAGTCACTGGTTGAGCAGTCCTCAACCAGTCCTCAACCAGTGACTGATGATAGTGTATAAATATCCCACGTCCTTCAGTGTATTCATTTCTTAGGACTTCCCTATCAAAGTATGAAAACTGGCCCTAAAACAACAGAATTTTATTCTTTCACATTTCTGGAGGCTAGAAGTCCAAAATCAGGGCATTACCATGACCATGCTCTCTCTGAGACTCTGGGTAGAACCTTTCCTTGCCTTATCCTAGCTTCTGCTGTCACCATTAATCCTTGGTGTTCCTTGGCTTGTAGCTGTATGAGTCCATCTCTGTCTTCATCTTTACATGACATTCTTCCCTCTTAGCTTCACATCTCCTCCTCCTCCTCCCCCCCTCCTTCCTCCCTTTCTTTCTTTCTTTCTTTCTTTCTTTCTTTCTTTCTTTCTTTCTTTCTTTCTTTCTTTCTTTCTTTCTTTCTTTCTTTCTTTCTTTCTTTCTTTCTTCTTCTTCTTCTTCTTCTTCTTCTTCTTCTTCTTCTTCTTCTTCTTCTTCTTCTTCTTCTTCTCCTCCTCCTCCTCCTCCTCCTCCTCCTCCTTCTTCTTTTCCTTCTCCTTCTCCTTCTCCTTCTCCTTCTCCTTCTCCTTCTCCTTCTCCTTCTCCTTCTCCTTCTCCTTCTCCTTCTCCTTCTCCTTCTCCTCTCCTTCTCCTTCTCCTTCCCATCCTCCCCTTCCTCCTTCTTCTTTTCCTTCTCCTTCTTCTCCTTCTCCTCTCCTTCTCCTTCCCATCCTCCCCTTCCTTCTTCTTCTTCTTTTCCTTCTCCTTCTTCTCCTTCTTCTTCTCCTTCTCCTCTCCTTCTCCTTCCCCTCCTCCTCCTCCTCCTCCTCCTTCTGAGAGAAAGAGACAGCAAGTGGGGCAGAGAGAGAGAGAGAGAATCTTAAGCAAGCTCCATGCTCCTCATGGAGTCTGACACTGGGGCTCTATCCCACGACCCTGGGATCATGACCTGAGCTGAAATCCAGAGACAGATGCTCAGCTGACTTAGCTACCTAGGTGCCCCAATTCATATCATCTTCTTATAATGAAATCAGTCATGTTGGATTCAGGGCCTACTTTATTCAGGATGAACACATCTTTACTGAATTAATCACATCTACAATGACCCTATTTCTAAATAAGTTTACATTCTGAGGTACTGGGGGTTAGAACTTCAACATATCTGTTTGGGGTACATAATTCAACCCATAACACTTAATGTGAGAAAATTCTTTGGTGTGAATTTTACAACATTTCCCATAGTGTCTCCAGAGGATTAAGCTTAGGTTGTCCACCGTGGTAGCTGGCTCTGTAACACTTTTATTGGTTGCCTTCTCTCCCTCCATCACTTCCCTCCTTCCTATTGGTATTCCCCTCATTTCCTAAATAAGCTTTCCACACTCAAGTTCTTATCTTAGGGAACCCAAACAAAATCTGTTTCTGGGAAAACCCCGACAAAAATAATAAAAATAATAAAGATTTTTAAATGCTTACTTATTTATTTTGAGAGAGAGAGAGAGAGAGAGAATGAGAATGTGTGAGCAGGGGAGGGGCAGAGAGAGAGGAAGAGAAAGAGAATCCCAAGCAGGTTCTGCACTGTCAGCACAGAGCCTGATGTGGGGCTCGTTCTCACAAACTGTGAGATCATGACCTGGGTCAAAATCAAGACTCAGACACTTAAGCAACTGAGCCACCCAGGTGCCCCCCAAAATAATGAAGATTTTTGATGATGACCAGTTCAAAGCTCACCTTTTGGACTTTAGTTGACAGTGTAACAAAATTTGGGGTCAAGAGTAACACATAGAGGGCACTGGAGTTGAACAGAAGCAGAGTGATGCCACATCTATTTCCGTTCTGGACTGGATATAAAAGAGACAGACTGTGTTGGTGTCCAGGATGGTGTCTTGCTTTCTGTAAATCCTGTTGGTACCTGCTTCTTAAATTCTGATTACAAGCAGAAGGTTGTTGTATGTCTCCATCAAATACAATGACAAACAGCTTTGAACCCTTAATTGTGTTATCTGAGATTTATGCTGTTTAAAAAAACAGTCCTGGTAGAGTTTCAACTGTGGTCAATTTAAGGAGCATGTCTTTCTCTGGGGTAGTCTCAGGGTTTCTTACATCCTTAGCTTACCTAAGGATTCCCAAACATGTGCTTTCCAAAAAAATTCTCCTTGTCCCAATTCCTGCATTAATTTAACTTAGCCCTTATTAAATACAGTACAAGGAGTTGTCATTTCAAAGCAAGAAAGCAGAAGACAAATTCTTACTCCTTAACAAAAAGAAAAGCAACAAGAATAACCAACACAATATCAAAGACAATGGTGGTGTGAAATCAAAGGGTAGGAAAGGAATGGCTGGTAAAGGGCAAAGTCAGGTTATTTTCTGAACTCAGTCTCTGTCTCCTGTGCCTGTCAGAGAATTATCCAGTAGTGATCATGAATGCAGTGGTCATAAATCTCTTTCACGTATGAAGAATCATTTGTGACAACCTTGAAACTAAGATCTAGATGAACCAAGAAATATGTAATCAACCCTTTGACCCCTGTGCTATCGTCCTTCCTGACTCCTTTAGCAACTGAATCCCTTAGCACATTCTCCCCCATTTGCTCAGCCAGCTCTCTGGCCATGAGGGGAATCTTGTGCACGTAAGGTCATGCCTGTCTGGACATGCCCCCTGCCTTTATCTAGGTATGGCAGTGTTAGCATCAGACATGAGAGGCTCACGCATTTATTATATAAACTAGTGTATTCTGTGTTGCATTCCAGCAGTGGTTCACTTATATAAGTATCCTTGGCACGTAGCATAGAGTCTTACCCACAGGGAGTGCTCAATATATGTTTGTTAAAGAAGTTGATTGCTTAGAAATTTCCTAGGATGAGGTCTGTAACAGAACAGAAAACCCTGAGGACTAAGCTTAGAGTTGAATATACACATGAAAGATGAGGGTGATCACCCATGAAACCAAGCTACGTAATCAGATGCTAAAAATTCCAAGCATGCGTAATGAAGATATGCACAAGGCCCCTAAAGAATCATGGCTTTGTCTGGGTCCCTTTAACTAGGGATTGTTTAACTAGAATCCCTTTAACTAGTGGATTCTATTCACTTGGTGGGCAAATGGCATTTGACCCCCTGAGATATGTGTGTATATAACGATTGTTAGCATCACATTAAACAATTACACGACCAATACCGTATCAGGTACGGCATGATTGCCACATCCCTGACATGCTCTTCTTGTGGGATGCGTGGAGGTGTTACTCAGACAGCAACACTATATTGGCCAAAGTTAGGAGCGATCCTGGGCATGGGGGATACTGCTCTGTTGGACGTGGCCACAGACCAAGGAGGGAGACCCCAGTTTTTTCCTTAGTTAACAAATAAAAAAGGTGGCCAGGAGCTTACCGCGAGTGGTAGAGAGACAAATCCTCTGTAAAGATTACCTGAAAAAGAATGTGATGTGCTTGCAGACACAGAGGCCAAGGATTATTTTCAAATAGTAAGCAAAGACCCTAAAATAATACAATAGCCACCATGAACTCCTACTTTGTGCCAAACGTTACATGTGCCTCTTAAGTAAATCTCAGCACAATGCTATCAAATGGGTGTGCCCACAGATCAGAGATAAGAAAATAGATGTGAAATGAGCTCCAGGTCACAAAATTGCAAGAGGCAAAAACAAAGATTCCAAACTAGGTTTGTGTGTCTCTACAAGTCTGAAGTCTTTGCAGTTCACTGCCATGTAATGCCTTCATAGAGAAGAGAGCAGGACAAGGCTTTACTTGATATGTCAAAGAGCATTAGCAAACTTGCAAAATAGAAGAATCCAAACGAGGCTATTATCACAGTAGAAGTTCAGAGTTGTTAACAGGTCCCTAATAAAGGAGAAACGTGGGCTTGTCTTAGAATCCACTGAATGTCCGTCCTTATGCTTATAAATTAAAAAGTCTACTTTTATCCTCTTAGGAATGCATGCATTTAAAGAATCTCTTCCAAGTCTTATCACAGATACTGATCTTGGTCAACACTGGGGATCCAAGATTCTAGTCTTCAGAGTGGGCCCAACCCTTCGATGGGCAGCCATTGATCCGGACTGCTGTCAGCACAAGCCCTGTCCCTCCACAGACTTCAGATGCCCTCAGCAAACAAATTTGCTGTCCTCAAAGAACTTCCATTTAATGAATAACTGCCTTAAATTTATGAGAACAGCCCAGACGCCTCACATTTCCAGGTGAATTCCTGCAGCTTGTTGTCACATAATGAGATTAAAATTTGGGGAAATTTGGGGCACCTGGGTGGCTCAGTCGGTTAAGTGTCTGACTTTGGCTCAGGTCATGATCTCATGGTTCGTGAATTTGAGCCTAGCATCGGGCTCTATGCTGACAGCTCAGAGCCTGGAGCCTGCTTTGGATTTTGTGTTTCCCTCTCTCTCTGCCCCTCCCCTGCTCATGCTCTGTCTCTCTCTCTCTCAAAAATAAACATTAAAAAAAAATTAAAAAGCTAAAAGTTTATAAAGGACAGTTGCTGGATTTCTCATATTCCACATAACATGTTGTCTGAGATTGATGTGACTTTATAGTCTGTAGAGAAATGCTCAGTAAGATTTGTGAAAGGGATTAGCATTGAAACAAACAAAAACAGCACCTGTGGTCGTGTCAGGGAGACCACAATTTCTACGCGTTATCAGAGGTCATCATTCTGTTTCTGGATGTAAAATGCTCACCAGCTAGGGCAAGAGGAAATCTCCTCCAGTTGCTACCAGGGCAAGATATTACAAGTCTCCCTTCTCTGTCCTCAACCTGGTGTTGGCAGTTAGGCGATCCCACTCCGTGACCCATAATTCAGTATCTGTGAGCAGCACAAAATAGAAAGTGTCTGTCATCCAGCTGGAGGGAGCTGTTCCAAGTCTGAATTTACTGGAGGGGATCTTTAGAAAGGGCAAGAAGGAAAGCAAAGGTACACAAACAGGGCCAGGCAGGGGGAAAGATTAAATATTGCTATTTGAATGCATAAATCTCTTCATGTTTAATAAGTACTCACAGATCTAGGAAAGAAAGTTTCAGAGAAAATATAGTTATAAGTAGTACCCTAACTGAGCAGCTCATACCCTGAGGCCATCACTGGGGCTCTGTATTTACACTGGCACAGGAGGCCTTGCTTTGGTTTCTGATTTGGTATCTTAGTGTTTCCAGATTTAGGCCACTAACTTACACTGTTTTACCTGCCCAGTACCTACTATAACCCCTTAGGGTATCATCATGTTGAGTTTCTTTCGGTAACCATATGCCTCCCAAGGTAAATCCAGGTACTTGGGGTGGGACTGGCCTATTCCTTGCTCCCTGATCTAGGAGTGGCACAAGACTCAGACCCAACCACTTGGCATGTTCCACAACTCCTAAATTTCCTAACTCTGATTAGTTACAGATGGACACGTGACCTAATTGGTCCAAAAAGCATCAACTGGGAGCATCTTTTTTTTTTTTTTTCCTTTCTAGAACTATTGAGAAAGAGAAGCTCTCTTCCTATCAGGGTTGGTTTCTAAGCTGGTAAGATGTAGAACTGGAGGGGTGAGCACTTTGCCATCAGGAAAGAGGAGTCCAGCAATGGAGAGGAACGGAGTTCTTTTTTTTTTTTTTCTTTTTTTAAAAAAATGTTTATTTATTTTTGAGAGAGCATGAGAGGTGGAGGGGCAGAAAGAGAAGGAGTCACAGAATCCAAAGCAGGCTCCAGGCTCTGAGCTGTCAGCACAGAGCCTGATGCGGGGCTCGAACTCATGGACTGCAAGATCATGACCTGAACTGAAGTCGGACACTTAACCGACTGAGCCACCCAGGCGCCCCCCTTTTTTTAAATTTTTAAATTTTTTTTAGTGTTTATTTATTTTTGAGAGGGAGACAGAGACAGAGAGAGAGAGAGACAGAGTGTGAGAGGCGGAGGGGCAGAGAGAGAAGGGAGAGGAACAGAGTTCTGATGATAGTGTTTGAGCTCCTAGATCCCACTATACCTGAAGTTAGCTATCTCTGCACTTTTAGGTACTCTTCGAATAGGTTATCTTTTATTGCTTAAGCCACTTTGGGTTAGGCCACTTTCAACTAATAGGTAGGATACTAATATACTTCTCAAGTCTTTTCTGGAGACAAGAGTTTGTCCCCAAACTTTAACCACCTTGCGGAAGTTCATACTGTCAAACCTCTCTGAGGATCTCCCTAGATATTCTACCCTGTTCCTTTATATCCAGCGGTTCTCAACTGAGGGTGAGTTTGCCCCCTTAGGGACATTTGACAATATCTGGAGACATTTTTGATTTTCATTTCTGATTGGTGTAGGTGGGCACAGTCCAGGGGTTCTACGAAACATCCTACAACACACAGGAGAGCCCCCTACAACAAAGAGTTGTCCAGCCAAATGTTAAGAGTGACTATGATATGGTGATTTATAATAAGAAATATATACTTGGTCTTCCTCCCACTTCCCAGCACAGAGCTCTTAGAATTCCCTAAGTGCTAAGAGCAGGCAAGGTGTCTTTGTTATGTTAATGAGGCCACTTTTGGAAAGCCCCTACTTAGGTAACTTAAGAATGGGGGCTGGTTACTAGTGAAACCATCCATGTGTTTGGAAGGTTGGAATTTTCAGCCCCATCTCTGACCTCAAGGGAGAGGAGAGAGGCTGGAGACTGAGTTCACTCACCAATGGCCAATGATTTGATCAATGCCTGCCTACTTAAGGAGGGCTCCATAAAAACCCCAAAGATTGGGTTTGGAGAACTTCCTTGGCAAATGTGGAGATGTAGGGAGAGTTTCGCCTCAGAAAGCATGAAGCCCCATGTCCCGTCCTACATACCTTGTCCCATGAATTTCTTCATTTGCCTCTTTTTTGTTTTTTCCTTTTATAACAAACAAGTAATCTTGTAAGTAAACTATTTTCCTAAGTTCTGTGAGCCACTCTAGCAAAGCAATCAAACCTGAGGAGAGGGTCATGGTAACCTCTGATCTGTGGTCCTTTGCTCAGAAGCACAGGTGATAGCCTGAACTTGAAACTAGCGTCTCAAGTGGGGCGGGGCAATTCGGTAGGACCAAGACTTTAACCTGTGGGATTTGATGCTGTCTCTAGGACAGTGTCAGAATTGAGTTCAGTTGTGGGACATCCAGCTGGTATCAAAGAACTGCTTGGGGTAGGGGATAAAAACCCACGTCCGGCATCAGCAGTCTCAGAAGTAGTGTTATTGTATTCAGACACTCTTGTGTATAATGTAAGTGAAAACAGTGATGTGTTCCCTCCCCTGATAAACTCTGCTTTAGATATTATAATCTATTATAATATCTGCCATTCATTAATTCTTTGTTCAAAACCCATGCATTGCGGGCCCTGAGCTGAGCATCGCACAGATGTCAGGGACGCAGCACGCTCAGGGCCCAGTCCTTGGGGTCAGAGGGCTTACAGAAGTAGGGGACCCCACTGGCCTTGTCCTCTGGCTGTTTGCCTCAGTTAACCTCCCAGAATCTCAGATCCACCCCGGGACTCTGTATAGTCTCGCGGTGTTGGACACCCTGAACGTGGTCCTCTTGAATCAGATCATGACGAGTAACATTCATCATCCCAAACATATTTTTAGCACAGCAATGTATCACTTGTAATGACAGCAGAGAATATTCTCAGAGTTTATGTGATCTAAAAGAATTTGAACTCTTTCGGTCTTCCTTTTTTAGTGTTTTCTTGTTGTTGTTTTGGCTTTCAAGGGAAATCTTTCTCTGGAGAAGCAGCAGACCATAATTATGTCTTTTTGGCTCCGTGATGTGTTGAGTAATGGATGTTGGTTGAACAGAGACCATTTACAAATATAGAGGAAACGAATGCAAATTTGCGGTTCTGTCTAGAGCACTTGCAGTATATAATTTTGGAAAGCTGCTCGCTAATGTCTGGTAGATAATCCTCAAGGTGTCTCTTTAACCTTATTATGCTAGTAGTATATTTCAGAGCTCAGAAATTTGATCCAAATTCAGTGAGGGACGAATCACAGGCATGAATGTTCTTTTCCTAGGGGAACCAAGTGGACAAAATAGGTTGCTGTGGAATGCTTTCTGACTGCTATTTTGAAATCTGGTCATGTATTTTTAGCCTGCAAAACCTCTGTTCTGACACGTTTCCTCATGGGGACACGCGGCGGCTTCTAGAAGGGAAGCCCCAGCCCAGCACTGTGTTCTCGTCATGTAACAGCAGGCCGCGCAGGCAGGCCAGGAAAGCCCTTTTGAATTCTAGCAGTGATAATCCTGGAGTTTACATGGCCACACACTGCAGCCTTGCAAAGTTATTTTTTAACATAAAACAAAGGTGCCCTGGGGTCAGGCTAGCTGCTAAGAAAGTGCAAGCAGTAGAGGTTGAGGTAACCCGGGAGTAAAAGACGTGATCTAATAAAGGCGAGTCAGAGAATCGCCCCTGTAGAGCAACATGTTTATGTAATTCACAACCGGAGGTTCTGGAGGGACAACCCCTCTGGGTTTCCCAATTTGTCATCTTTAAGTGGCCCTACAGTACCTGATGAAGCCAGAGACATAGCTCAGCCTTCCGTGATTTCTGCAGAGTGGCAGGGAGGTAGGGACAAGGGTCTTCACAGGCTTTTGGCTGGATCATTTGTTATGAGTAGAATTAGGATGTCTTATTGCTTTGACCATTTATGTACTCCAAATGGTCCAAATTAAAAATACCTTCCTCTTTCCTCTCTTTCCTTTTATATTGTGCTAAGGTACAGCAGATGATTAAAATGGAGTCCAGTTTTCTCCTCTTGAGCTGGGGACACTGATGAAGATGTCTAAGTTATAAAAGACACACAAGTAAGGACTAAAATATATTTCACATTTCCTGTCTACCAAACATTAAGCTGTGTGGTACATTATCTAATCTTAGCAAAGAAGACGCATTATTAGTTTAGTTTTGTTGATGCAAATACCATAAGAGTTATTCAACACTGCATCTATCCTAGAATTGTGCCTCTGTTGCACAGGGTGTCCAATGAATATTTGTTGAATAATGTATAAAAGAAATGAAATAACTCTGGGCGAAAAGATGGAGTAAGTTTTCGTGTCACTTCTTGTGATGGTAGAATTCCTTGTTGCAGGAACCTTCGGACTAGATGATATATTGACAAAATAATTTGTTGGCTGTAAAGAACAGGCAGTCGCCAAGTCCGTTCTTTTTCAGAGAAGTCATAAAGAGACAAAATCCTGAATGGAAAGAGGGCATAGGGACATGAATCCCAAACTGATGCCTTCTTTCCCCTTGAGACAGGGGCCTTCTATAGCAGTGGAGGAGAGCCTGAGAAGCTGAGAAGAGCTTTCAGAAAACGTCCAGGGCTGAGGTACAAACAGCAGAGCTTGCTGTTCACGCAAAGGCCCTTGTAGACACCCAGAGGAGGGTGAGGCCCTGTGCACCTGATTCAAATCTCAGGTTCACCACTTTCTAGCTGGGCATGTTAGCCACACTTTTTTTTTTTTCTTTTTGGTGTCATTGATAAACTTCTACTGATGCATCATCATCAGTGTACCCCTTGAATTAACGCAAAGTGAACATATCCATTTAACCACTATCCAGATCAAGAAATAGAACCCCAGAAACCTTCCTCATTGCCCTCTTTTCCCAATAACCACAATCCTGACCTCTGATGCCATTGGACCTATTTCGCCTGTTTTGTTTGCTTGTTTTTAGCTTTATGTAAATATCTAGCTTAAAAAATATTTTTTTAATGTTTATTTTTGAAAGAGGGAGAAACAGAGTGCAAGTGGGGGAGGGGCCGAGAGAGAGGGAGACACAGAATCCGAAGCAGGCTCCCGGCTTTGAGCTGTAAGCACAGAGCCCGATGTGGGGCTTGAACTCACAAACTGTGAGATCATGACCTGAGCCAGTCGGATGCTTAGGATGCTTAACCGACTGAGCCACTCAGGCATCCCTCTGGCTTTTTTTTTTTTTTTTCATTAGCTTAATGTCTAAAAGACTCATCTATCTTGCTGCATGTGGCCATATTTCTTTCAGTTTCTGTTGCTGTGTATAATACTATTTTTAGCCAAACATAGGGTTGGTTTTGGTATGTTTTTCACACGCACTTGAATGTATTCTCTGCAGGCGTTGGGTGTGGGATTCTGCATATGGCACTCAGGTTACGTACCACCTCACAGTATTTATATAAACTTTGTTGTGTTGTCCAACTTTTCTCTATCTTGACTGATTTTCATTCTTTTCCCTATCAAGTACTGATAATCGTGTGCTAAAATCTCTCATTATGAGATAGAAGGGACATTAGAAATCACCTAGTTTAATTTTTTAATTTTACAGATTATAAACTGAGGCCAAGAGAAGGAAACAAATGGACTATATATACAGTGACAGAATAAATACCATGTGCCAGCAGTGACCTAGGACCTTTACACGCATGATCCCATTACGTCCTTGCAAGAAGCCTGTAAGGTAGGTAAATGCCATGACATTTTACAGTGAGGTTGTCACTTGCTGTCTCTCTGGAGGCTAAAATGTACCATGTTATACCCTAAGGCTCAGCACCTTGCCCACGGATTCAGAGAACCTTGGACTGACTGCCAGTTGTTCTGTGGGCACGAATTCAGGCTGCTGCTCAGTGTTTCAGGAGCTAGGGCATTAAGATTAAAAGGAATAAAGGCATGGCCATTTTTCCAAAGAAATTCACAAGTAAATGGTGAAACCGACATGTAAGTAAGTGCACAGTTATAACACAGACTCAAGGGAAAGCCTCTCATGTCCTATAAGTGAGTTTGGGTTTTATTTAGAAGGCATTGGGAAACCCATAAAGAATTTTCACCAGGGATGGAGGCTGAGCATTGATTCCAACAAAAGCCGGTAGCGGCCTGAACTGTGATTGTGGCAGTGGGGATTGCAATCAGAGTGTCGATTCAAAAGGGTAATAGAAAGTCGTCCTGTGAATAAGAGGAACAATACCTTTTTTGGCTTGAGAGCCTGTAGTTGCCAGTGTAGATGTGTACTCTGGAGAGGCATTTGTTAGTGCTGGAAAATCAGTGCAGATTAAAGCAATTCAAATAGTACCTTTGCAGAATCACAGTAACCCTAATTTCCCAGGGCCGTTCTCCTTGCTGGAGATGGGAAGGGGAGCTTCTCTGAGGTAGCACAACGGCCCAGGAGACCTTGGAAAAGCATCTGAGCGGAGAGTAAATTTGAGAATGAAGAATGGGGTTTGTAAATGGGGGGATCCTTCTCATCCCTGGTCACACCATTTCCCCCCAAAATTTCAGGTAGTTTGAGAAGCCTGCTTCATGATCTAGATGTGGCTACTGATTCCTGTCCAGTAAGTGCATGACCGTCCATGGTTCTCATCTTCTTTGTCAGTGCCTGGTCAACTTGGGGGCTGTCTGGACACTCCTGTGTTACTGCAAGAGGGCGTTTCTGAATAGACCTCAAGGACCGGGCAGTCACATGTGAGCTCTCTTTCATTTTACCTGCAGCAGGACTGGATGCCACAGCCTTTCTGGCTTCAGAGTGAATCTCCTTTGGGAGCAGTAGACCTTTGTCCATCTAGTAACTGGCGCACATTTTGGCTCACACCCCAGGATATTTCACCTAGCCTGGAAAATTCAGTTTTCCAGTTGTCCTTGAAGAGTTGTCTCTGTCTCTTGTTTTAAATTTTTCTTTTCTTTTAACCCATCCAAATAGGGATTGAAAACAAAGAATTCTGGTTTTTTTTTCTCTGTTAAACAGCATGAATAAAAATCGTGATTTTTTTTTTTTTTTGGATGATTTAAGATTATCACCATGATCATGAGTTCTTGGACTTGCCCTGATAGTTCAATGCTACTGCTGCCTGTAAAGTGTTTCCTATTACACAAAATGCCTCCAGTTTATTGCATTTTAATATGAGTAGCTTTGTCTCCTGGATTTACAATTAAGTCTTAATAATAGTAGTTCATCTGTGACTTCTAGACTGATGCCGTGTTGAATCCAACAGAGCCAAGTTTCTACCCCTTTCTAACTAGTGCATGGGGTGCCGCATCACTAGCTGTTGGCCATATCATTTTCCTAGATGATTATATTTGCTGAAACATTGAACCTATCTTAGTAAATTTGAGGATAAATAGTAACAGAGAGTAGCAGGTGACCTTTCAAAAGAAAAGGTACGTTTCTGGAGGCTTTCTTTGCCTGGGCTTAGAGTAAATTCTCTCTCCTTGGTTAATCATCCTCTCTAATTTATCTTTCAGATTTTCAGGATTGTCCCAAAATTATGCTTTACTCTTGGAATATTTGATATTCAGAACCCCCAAATTGTAAGCCTCTTGGTGTGAGCTATGTACCAAGAACCTTAAAAATCTATAAGGGATCTTTTCCTGCCTTCCTTACTCTGTCTAACCCCCGAATTTAGTGAAAGAAGTAACTTATTTTCAATGACTGAAAGAATTGTTTTCTCAGTGGAGGAGGTATTTTACCTTGCACACTCTGAATTAGATGATCCACAAAACCCACAACCTAATTGCCCTTTTAACAGGGGGGTATTCTGAGGTCCCAAGAAAGGAAAAGAATCCCAGGATGGCAAAGCTGAGATTGTGAGCAAAGCCACTGTGCCAGGGTGCCAAGGTCCAAGAAGCCACAGGCAGGATGTGTGTGGGCGAGGGGTTGGCAGAGACTTGCCAGACATGAAGGGTGCAGAGGCACGTGTGAAAGTCTGTAACCAGAAGAGACAAAGCAACAGAGGTAGGAAACAGATGAAATAGATGAGGCAAAGGGAAGGGTCCCAAATGGTCCCATTTTAGACGCCATACTGCTGCCCAGCATTCCCTTTGGTAATCAAGGACTTCTTCCCCCAGTCCCTCAGCAGTCTGTCCTCTTCGGTGACTAACAGGGGCAGGAGTGTGAAGGCTCTGTCCACTTGCCCCAAGTCAGAACAACTCTCAGGGGCTCTTCCAGTTCCTGAGTTCCCACCAGGTTGAATTGACTGAGCCCTTTGCTGGGACTGCATCACAGCCAATTGTCCAATCTTGTTCCTTCCTTCCCCTTCCACAGGTGCTGATTCCAAAAGCATTCTGTAATAAACACCCCACAGGCTAGTCTTTGTCTCAGAGACTGCTTTCCAGGGAACTTAATCAGAAGGAGTCATCTAAAGTCCCCTTTTGTGTTTGAAGTTTGTCTTCATAAACCGTTTGGGCTGAGATATGAGGATGATCGCAAGTTTAAAGCTTAAACAGCAAAGGAGAAGCTCAAGGTATGATGGTATTTCATGTCCTTGTATGGCCTACAGTGTTGAACAAATATAAAAAGATCATCTAGGGGCACCTGGGCGGCTCGGTCGGTTGAGTGTCTGACTTCCGCTCAGGTCATGATCTCGCAGTTTGTGGGTTTGAGCCCTGCGTCAGGCTCTGCGCTGACAGCTCAGATCCTGGAGCCTGCTTCGGATTCTGTGTCTCCTTCTCTTTCTGCCCCTCCGCCACTTGTGCTCTCTCTCTGTCTCTCAAAAATAAATAAATGTAAAAAAAAAAAAATTGAAAAAAAAAAAAGATCATCTACACAGGAAGACTCAAGTGTGTATGACCTTAAAGTCACCCAGACAAAGGCCCTGACATTTCCTAGTTTAGATCACACCTAACCTCAGAAGAGATAAGAAATGGACTTCTGTGAGGCGGCCAGTTGAATCTTCAAGCTAAGGACTTGAACAGAAATTGGTTCAGAGAGTGAACTGAGGACTATATAATGAGAATGAGGAATCTGTTAGAAGGAGGGAGGTACAAATAGACAAATGAGTGGTGTTAGGCTCCTTCTGGATGCTGGAGTCCACTAGGGCAGGAACTGTTTTCTCTTTTTTGATGTTTATTTACTTTTGGAAGACAGAGTGCATGCAGGGGAGGGACAGAGAGAGAGGGAGACACAGAATCTGAAGCAGCTCCAGGTTCCAGCTGTCAGCACAGAGCCCGACGTGGGGCTTGAACTCGCGAACCCAAGATCATGACCTTCGAACTCATGAACTGCGAGATCATGACCTGAGCCGAAGTTGGATGCTCAACTGACTGAGCCACCCAGGCGCCTCAGGCAGGAACTGTTATTTAAAGGAGTTAAAGCAGGAAAAATTCCATATGGCCCCTGAAACTTGGAAATGAAAGTCTCTAATCAGAAAGAGTGAGGTCATTAGCACCTAGGATGTCTATAGAACGAGGAACTTCACCTGTGGCTTCCTGCTGAAGAGCAGGCAGCTGGCATCCCAACGGGCCTGGGAAGAGCCTCGTCAGGCCAAGGCAGAGGCCGTGTCCTCCATTACCGCCTCTCCTCGACACATCTACAGAGCCCAGCTCTCCAACTTCAAAGTGCACAGGTGGAACTGACCATGCCGTTTTGGCCCATAACTCTTTATAGCATTTACAGCTGTGTTTTATGAAATGGCGTATAGTGAGATGGGCACAGTATATTTCTTTTCTTGGTTCCTTCACAGCAGACTACAGAGCTCTGGACATTAACTTGGTGCACTTGCAAATTACTTCTGGGTATTATGTAGTCAGGTCCTGCCCTTGTGCCCGTAAGACATTTTTTTTCCTCCTTAAATTCAGCTTATTTCCATGGATATGTACAGTTAGATTCAGGATTAATTTAGAATAGGTCAAATGTCTAAAAGTGTTAGTGTTGAAAGCTAGGATGATGATTTTACCCAGTGGACTCAAGCTTTTTGGTACATGACAGATACCAAATTTTAGGATGTTTTGCTAGCACAAAATTCAAAACGACACTAGCCAAGACAGGAATAATTGTAACACAGTCTACATCCACAGTACGGCAGAAGCTTACAGCATCTATAAAAACGTCCACACTATTCATTTTGCCCTCCTTTAGCATCAGGCTTTTGTTAAATGGAACCACTTGATTCCCTGATGTCAGACTCTTATATTTGGAGGGCCGAGCCTCCATGTTCCAGGAGACATACAGTCTTCCAGCCTGACATTCCCCTTGACCCCTGCCCATGGCTCCAACACCACAATTGTGTGTATACCCAGAAGAAGTAAAAGTAAGGTTTTATTTGTTGATCAAAAGAACAGTGTGCTGGTACAAACTCTAACCGAAGTGTTACATGGAGTATTTTTGTTGACCATATTTAATTCTGTGGGACAATCTGTAATTGAGTATGAATTCTTGATTGCATTATCTCTTCTCCTCCCACTGTCCCGCTTAGTATCTTGTTCATTTCCACAGATGAAAGAAAGGGAATAGGGGGAGAGAATCAATTCCTGGGCTGTTTTTTTAATAGATCACAGTCTAGTAATGTGTATGTATTTTCAGAAACCACTTAAAGACAGTAAGTGCCTTGCTTGATGCCTGATCAGCCCCTTGTTTTTTGTTTTTCCACTGAGTATTATATACTGGAGTGAGATTCATTTGAATACATGTAACACAGTCTTATTTTAAAAATAACTTCATGCATGGGTGCCTAGGTGGCTCAGGTGGTTGGGTATCCCACCTCGGCTCAGGTCATGATCTCACAGTCTGTGAGTTCAGGCCCTGTGTCGGGCTCTGTGCTGACAGCTCAGAGTCTAGAGCCTGCTTCAGATTCTATGTTTCCCTCTCTGTCTGCCCCTCCCCCACTCACGCTCTGTCTCTTTCCCTCTCTCAAAAATAAACATTAAAAAAATTAAAAAAAATAACCTCATGCTACTGGATTTTATGAAGCTGCCATGATTTATTTAATCAGACCCCAAATTATGAACATCTAGGTTGTTTTCACCCTTTGCCATGGCAGGCGATCCTGCAAGGGATGTTGGTATATTAATTTATAGCCTATAAGCTACCTATAAATATAAATATAACATCTGGATTTCCCCAAGTTCTGTAAAGTTCTCCTGGCTCTGAAACACACAGCTTCATAGGTAAGTGAAGAGAAGCTAGCACAGTGGACCTAGGAGGGGGTTAGGCCCCCATTCCCATGGCTGCCGTTGTAACCACGCTGCATGTTTATTTTTCATCAGTGCATCACTATTTGGCATTTCCCTTGACACATCATACTGCTTCACAGCTTCCTGCTTGCTGCCAGCGAGTGCTTTTCTGCACTGAGCACCTAACGTATTTCTACTCATCTTTTAAAACCTATTCACACATCATCAGCCCTATGCATGCACCTTCCCTCTGCATCCAGAATTAATCACCTTATTTGCATGCCCTCTACTGTGTGCACATTTCTGTTACTGCCCAAATAGCAGTTTATTATAATCATGTGTGTACATGTTTGACTTCCCTATTGGACTCTCAGTTCCTGGCACTTTGGGACTGGATCTTATTTGTTTTCCCATCTTTAATGCTAAGTAGACTATCTCTGACATACAGACCCTTGACTAATGTTTGCTAAATGGCATGGGAGAAAATTCTAAGTGAATTCGGCTGTATTTACAAGAGAAAAACATTTGAGGCTCAGAGTCAATGGTTAGTCTTCGATCTTTAGGAGACAGTGGGGACCTTCTGCGGTAGAAAAGGCCCTTTCGAGAGATGGTGATACCAGCTTTTCTTCCCATCTACTCTGTGTGAGTTTTGGCATTTTATTTTCTCTGCCATTCTTCAGCTTGTTAGTATTGCCGTGTTGGAGGTTTTGTTAAGCTAATCAGAAAGGTTCAAGTTACAAGGAGATAAAGTTGATTGAAGGGGCAGCATGGATAGCAAAGTAAAACATTTTGGGCAAGAAAGAAAGGACAACCAAAAAAAGCTTGAGACCTTGAAATATTTATGTGTAATAAAGTTCAAAAAGGAACATATGTCTATATGAGATTATCCAGGGGGAAATCCTTGCTTCAGGTATGCTGAATTACCATTAATCGTTTATTTCTGCTCTCAAAGCTTGTGTCAAAGACTCATTTTTAGTCTTTAGTGTAATTATTGTCTAAACTTCCAGCATTTTCAAATAATACTCTGAATGGCTGATTTTTTTAAAAATCATTAAAAATTATAGGAATAAATCCTTAATTTAAAAGGAAATTTACTTTAAAATGCCATGCTTAATTTTTTAAAACCAGTTTATACTATGCAAAAAATCAACTTCAAATTAACTAACATTCCACCAATTAAATAGAAATTTCTCCCAAATATAAGTATTTTAAAGTCAAATTTGTAGTTATTGCTTTAGGAACAAATAAGAATTTGTAACCATTATATTAATGAATGTCTCAATGTTTCATATTTATAATCAGATGGAAAGATCATTTCATTTAAGATGAGCCCTGTACTCTCTCTCCATATCCCTCTTACACTTATTCAAAGCCCTTTTTTTTTTTAATGTAATTTATTGTCAAGTTAGCTAACATACAGTGTATACAGTGTGTTCTTGGCTTCGGGAGTAGATTCCCATGATTTCATTGCTTACATACAACACCCAGCGTCATCCCAACAAGTGCCCTCCTCAATGCCCATCACCCATTTTCCCCTCCTCCCCTGCCCATGAATCCTCAGTTTGTTCTCTGTATTTAAAAGTCTCTTATGGTTTCCCTCTCTTTCTGTTTGAAACTACTTTTTCCCCTTCCCTTCCCCCGTGGTCTTCTATTAAGTTTCTCAAATTCCACATATGAGTGAAAACATGATATCTGTCTTTCTCTGACTGACTTTTACTTAGCATAATACCCTCCAGTTCCATCCACATTGTTGCAAATGGCAGCATTTCATTCTTTCTCATTGCCTAGTAGTATTCCATTGTATATATAAACCACATTTTCTTTATCCATTCATCAGTTGATGGACATTTGGGCTCTTTCCATAATTTGGCTATTGTTGATAGTATTGCTATAAACATTGGGTACATGTGCCCCTATGAATCAGCACTCCTGTATCCTTTGGATAAATTCCTAGTAGTGCTATTGCTGAGTTCTAGGATAGTTCTATTTTTAATTTTTTTGAGGAACCTCCACATGGTTTTCCAGACTGGCTGCATTAGTTTGCATTCCCAACAGCAGTGCAAGA
Source organism: Neofelis nebulosa (assembly GCF_028018385.1). NCBI lineage: Eukaryota > Metazoa > Chordata > Mammalia > Carnivora > Felidae > Neofelis > Neofelis nebulosa. Next base: position 16,315,838 of record NC_080786.1, on the reverse strand, counting down.
GGGTTCCCATTTCTCCACATCCTTGCCGACATCTGTTGTTTCCCGAGTTATTAATTTTAGCCACTCTGACCAGTATGAGGTAGTATCTCATTGTGGTTTTGATTTCTATTTCCCTGATGATGAGTGATGTTGAGCACCTTTTCATGTGTCTGTTGGTCATCTGGATGTCTTCTTTGGACAAGTATCTGTTCATGTCTTCTGCCCATTTCTTCACTGGATTGTCTGTTTTTTGGGTGTTGAGTTTGAGAAGTTCTTTATAGATTTTGGATACTAATCCTTTGTCTGATATGTCATTTGCAAATATCTTCTCCCATTCCATTGGTTTGAAACTAAAGGCATTTAGTTTTGTTGATTGTTTCCTTTGCAGTGCCGAAGCTTTTTATCTTGATGAGGTCCCAGTAGTTCATTTTTGCTTTCATTTCCCTTGCCTTCAGAGACATGCCGAGTAAGAAGCTGCCACAGCTGAGGTCAGAGAGGTTGTTGCCTGTTTTCTCCTCTAGGGTTTTGATGGTTACCTGTCTCACATTTAGGTCTTTTATCCATCTTGAGCTTATTTTTGTGTATGGTATAAGAAAGTAGTCCAATTTCATTCTTCTGCATGCTGCTGTCCAGTTCTCCCATTTGCTAAAGAGACTGTCTTTTTTTCATTGGATACTCTTTCCTAATGGTCCAATTCTGGGTTCTCAGTTTTATTCCATTGGTCTATGTATCTGTTTTTGTGCCAATACCATACTGTTTTGATGATTACAGCTTCAAAGCCCTCTTTTAAAGATACTTTATATGGTATTGTTTTTGAATTTTGCACATGATCAAAACTGAAAAAGTATAAAAAAGTAGACAGAGAAAATAAACCTCTGTCATTTCCGTATTTTTTAAGGAACTCACCTCTATTCCCAGAAAGCAAGCAAGCACAGAACATATCTTTAATGTTTTTACTATGTATTACTATATTTGTTCATACTCACAATGGTAACATACAGTTTACACGTCGTTCTGCTTTTACTTTTTAGCACTAAGAGTACAGATCATTTCCTAATAGGTCAAATAGAGCTGTTTATTTCTACAGCTGCATTAGATTCCACTCATTGGTTCTATTACAATTTATCTTAGTCTTCTATTGATGGACTTTTGGATTGTTTGCAATCTCTTGCTTGTACCAAATATAATGTACATCATCACTTGGCATCAGTGGGAGTAGGAACGTAATTACTGAGTCAAGGAACATGTAATTTTCAATTTTGATAGATAAAGCAAAATTGCTCTCCATAGAGGATATACCAAATTAATATTCCTCCCAGCCATAAATAAGACTGCCTGTTCTCCATATCATTATCAGTTGGGTGTGTTATAAACTTTTTAATCTTAGTAACCTGAGTTGTAAAAACTGTATCTCATTATGCTTTTGATATATAATTCTTTATAAAGAAATCAGGCATTTTCATCCAAACAGAGCCATTTGTGTTCCTTTTACATATTATTTATTAGCCATTAAAACAAATATAGCTTTATTGAGAGAGAATTTACATGCTATACAATTTTCCCCATTGTAAATGTGCAATTCAGTGTGTTGTGTGTGTGTGTGTGTGTGTGTGTGTGTGTGTGTGTGTTTGTGTGTGTAAATTTGCTATGATATGAACACAGTCTAGTTCTGGAACATTTTCAGTACTTCACGATGTCTTCTGACCATTTTCAGAAAATCTTCTATTCCGCACCTGACCTAAGAAAGCATGTTAATGATTTCTCTTCAAATTTACCTTTTCTGGATATTTCATATAAATGAAATCAAAGAATATGCATTCTTTTGGATCAGGCTTCTTTTAGTTATTATAATATTTAGGGATTCATCTAAGCTGTAGCAGGTATTGGTACTTTGTGCCTTTTTTATTGCTGAACAGTATTCCATTGTATGGATGTGCCACTTTTATTTACTCATCATTTGGTGAACACTTGGATAGTTTCCAGTTTTGGCTATCTTGAGTAATCCTGCTATAAACAAAACATTCATTTACAAATATTTGTGTGGACATATGTTTTCATTACTCTTGGATGGGTTCCAAAAAGTGAAATTGCTGGATCATATGGTAAGTTTATATTTAACTTCATAAGAAACTGCCAAAATGTTTTGTAAAGCGGCTGTATCATTTTACCTTCCCACTAGCAATAAATAAGGGTTCCAATTTCTCCACATCTTTGCCTACACTTTGGACTGTCTTTCTGATTAGAGCCATTCTAGTAGGTGTTCTATCTCATTGTGACTTTAATTGTGTTTGTAATAATTTGTATTTTAACTAATTTGTATTTCCCAAATGACCAATGAAACTAAACATATCTTCCTTCGTATGTGCATTGGCCACTTGTTTATCTTTTGTGTAATATCTATTTAAACATGTTGCTCATTATTTTCTAGGAAGTCCATTTCATCTCATTTGTTTTCTTTTTTGGCATAGCTGTTTATAATTTTCTTCATAAATCTTTTCAGTTTCTGTAGCATTGGTAGTGATGTTTCTTCCTTCATTCCTAAATTGGGTAACTTGTATTTTCACTTTTTTTTCCCTCAGTTCAATTAAAGATTTGTCAATCTTGTTGATCTTTTGAAAGATCAAGATTGCCTTTTTCCTCTTGGTTTTGTTTTCTATTTTATTGACTTCTGTTCTAACCTTTATTATTTTGTTTCTTCTGTTTACGTCAGGTTTAGTTTGCTCTTCTTTTACTAGGCTCTTAAAGTAGAAGCATAGAGGGGCGCCTGGGTGGCTCAGTCGGTTGGGCATCCGACTTTGGCTCAGGTCATGATCTCGTGGTCCGTGAGTTCGAGCCCCGTGTCAGGCTCTGGGCTGACAGCTCAGAGCCTGGAGCCTGTTTCGGATTCTGTGTCTCCCTCTCTCTCTGCCCCTCCCCTGCTCATGCTCTGTCTCTGTATCAAAAATAAATAAATGTTAAAAAAAAATTTTAAAAAAGTAGAAGCATAGGTTATTGATTGGAGAATTTTCTTCTTTTCTGATATATGCCTTTAAAGCTGTAAATCTCTCTGTAAGTACTGCTTTAGCTGTGTGCCAGAAATTTTGGTGTACTGTGTTTTTATTTTCATTCAATAGAAAATGTTTTGAATTTACCTTATGATTTCTTCTCTGACCTGAAGGTGGTAGCTGATGTCCTCTATCCACCCACTTTTTATTGGTTAGTCTAGTTAGGATCTGTCAATTTTATTGAACTTTTCAAAGAACTAACTTTTAGTTTTATTTTTTAACTTAATTTTGGTAAAATACAGAAACTTCACTGCAATGTGGCTCTATTCTTTCCCCTTCTTTCTGCTATTATTGTTACATTTATTACATCTATTGTTATCAATCTAACAATACAGTGTTACATTTATTGCTTCATATAACCTTATGTCTTTTAAAGAAGTTAAGGGAAGAAATGTGAAAAAATATGCATTTAAGACATTCCATATTTACCTACGTTTCTGGTTCTTCATTTCTTCTTGTGTATTGGAGTTACCATCTGTGTCATTTCAGGCCAAAGAATTGCCTTCTAACCTTTAAATGTTCTTTTTCTCTTTTCCCAAGAGCTCTAAACATGTAAGTTAGCTCATTAAGAACCTCTCACCAAGGATAAAGAGATTTTGCCAAGGGGCACCTGGGTGGCTGAGTCAGTTGAGTATTCAACTCTTCACTTTGGCTCAAGCCATGATCCCAGTGTTGTGGGATTGAGCCCTGCATCGGTCTCCATGCTGAGTGTGGAGCCTGCTTGGGATTCTCTCTCCCTCTCTCTCTCTCTCTTTCTCTCTCTCCCTCTTTTCCCTCCCCCACCCCCGCCACTGTCTTCCCCACTTGCACTCTCTCTCTCTGAAATAAAATTAAAAAGAGAGAGAGTCATACTTTGCCAAGAAGAGAAGACGGCTCTTAACCTGGAAATCAAGGCCTCTCCCTGCATTTAGGAGGAGTTTGATTATGATGAGATGAGAAAATTTACTTAAAGTATAAAGTAGGAACCTGATCAACAATCTATATCCTCGGTTTGGGAATGCTAAATTCAATGTGAATCTTTACACATGCAAAATGGGTATATTCTACCTTGCATAACTTGTTTGAAGAAAATAGATAATCCTCTGTGATTGATGACGATTCTGCCGTCTTAGATAAATATGAGCAGACAGATCATGGTTTACATGCCTGATGTGGACTGTAGGTCACAATTTCAAACCTATGACTAAATTTCCTAAGAATGTTGTCCAAGTATTTGATTCAGACGTCCAAGGAACCAAAACTATATACTTGGAAAAGCATACCTTAAAAATTATGTCTATGTGAAAGTTTGAATTAAATTATGTACTAGCCATGGGGAGACAAAATTCAACAAAGAAAAATGAAAACAATCTAATAATATGCTGCTTCATTTTTCCATTGTTTACAATAAATAAAGCTGAGAAGAAAAAGAGAGCACAATTGCCCTGACAAGACGCAAGATTGGTTTTCCTAATAGGCTTTACTCTTAAAAAAAAAAAAAAAAAAGCCTTCTATCCCAGATTAAGTTGTGACTCTACTATTATTGTGACATTATCCATGAATGCCTTGCTTGTACTCACATTATTTGAGTACTGGCTCTATTATTAATCATTTTGAATATTATCATTACTGTTACCAAGGCATCCAAAGGGTTTGTTTTTAAGTTTGAGAAGTTCTATTTTAAATCTTTGCTCTGCATTTTTCTTGGTGACACTTTCTTATTTCTCTGAAATTTATGTTCTTCTCTTTTATTTTCTGAGAAATGTCATGAAGTATTTTATTTCTGCTAACTTTTCCATGATGTTGGAAAGCTGCAAAGATTTGTGAAGCTGAAACAAATTCCTTCTTAATCATTTTAGACATTTCTATAATAACACGTATATGTAATTTCTCAGTTCTGTTGATTCATACTTTAGAAATATTCCTTTAAGGTTAGTGGATGTTAGTCTCATTTTGTGGTAGGAGAAAAGAGTACAGAGGAGTTTGACAGCTGTTTTAAGACCATGGGAAAATTTTGTGTGTATGTGGGGTGAACTTAATGAAGGTTTTGTATACATTCTGCTTTTGCGTGAGGAGGCAGGTCTTCCAAAAATGCTGGATCATGAGTTGACAATTTTTACTACTTGTGGAAGTTTCTTTAGGAACCACAGGGTTGGAGAGAGAGTTTTAGGTGGCAGAATACCTTCTCTTTTCCTAGGACTCTGTCAGATATTGCACTTAGAGTTCCCCAGAGTGGATAGAGTGCCCTGAGAACCAGTGAACATATAAAGTGATTCATCTCTGCCCATTTCTGCATTACATTCTGTCTTGTGGTAACATTATTACAGAAGTTAACAACCTACAGAAGAGCTAATTCTATTAGTGCATTGCTTGCAATAGGCTACTGACGAACCCTGATCCCATGTCCCCATCAAATTTGCATCATTAAACAAAAGATACATTTAGCAGGGGAGATGAAATTGGGTGGACGTGATATATTGCCTCATAGGACTTAATAGATATTAATTTGTAATCTGTTCGGTGTTTGCTAAGGCTGGTATAGCTAGAATGGCATTGATTGGATCCCTATCTGGAAAAATGCCAGACGATTGATGAGTTTCCCCCCAAATGAAAAACATGTATTCATTCAGCAGGTATTTATTGAGTTTCTCGTATGCGTATTGAGCACCACGTTAGATGCCACATCTAAAATAAAATGCTAAACAAAGACTACTGGTCTGGAGGCTAAGGGAAGATTTCACCATCACCAACGAGGGGTCTGTGGTAAAGGCAACTGATTCAGAAAGAGGGAGGAAGTATGTGCACACGCCTCATGGCAGAAGTGAGCATTTCTTGTCCCAGGAACCCAAAAGAAGGCTAAGACAGCAAAGCAGGAAACACAAGAAGCAGAAAGGTAAGATAGGAGACTAAAAAGGGAGTCAGAAGCCACATCAGGAAGGATATTAAAAGGTACAAAGCAGGTTGGTCTTTAGAAGGACTCCCAACATTAACATTCAGAAAAACAGAGTCAGTTCTGAATCACCAATTAGGTAGGCAAATTCTTAGCTTAAGAGTATTTCAATCCTTGAGACCCCCTGTCTTGGGAAAGTAATAAAATAAGTGATTTGTGTATTGTTTCATACGACTAAAGAAATATTCCTAATATCCACAGCAGGGAAAGAAAAAAGAACAGTTTGCCTTTTAGTGTGGTGCTTTATTATCCATTTCTGAATGCAAAGCTAATTATTTGTCAAATTAAAGCCTATTTTTACCAGTAATATTATTACCACTTGGAAATAATCAATCACCTTGGTTTGCAGGGCACTGGTGTAACACTGGAGAATACAATTTTTTGTATTCAAAACAACTGTAATAAGGGTAGTTTGGTAGGTTTAGAATTAGCTTTAAAAGTAAAAATATGAACAGAGCGAATAAAGAATTGTCTTTTGTTCTTTCCTGCTGTAGTTGTTAGCTAGCATTATATTAGAAATGTCTGAATGCACATATTCTTTTCTTTAATTTTTTTTAGCTGTTTAAAATGTTTATTTTTGAGAGAGAGAGACAGAGCATGAGAGGGGAGGGACAGAGACAGAGGGAGACACAGAATCCTTAGCAGACTCTAGGCTCTGAGCTGTCAGCACAGAGCTGGATGAGGGGTTCAAACTCACGAACCATGAAATCATGACCTGAGCCGAAGTTGGATGCTTAACCGACTGAGCCACTCAGGCACCCCTGACTGCATACATTCCAGAAAGTACAGTTTGAGGATGTCTTCTTGGCACCAGAGGAAAAAAAAGTGTATGAATGAATCACTTGTTTGTAGATGGGCAAAAGCTAAGACAACTACGATGGGTGTCTGTGCACTCATTAGTTGCATAGACAAGACAGCTAAGGTAAGGGTTATTTTTATTTTCTTTTAATTGTTTGACTTAGGTAAAGTAGCAAAGAAACTTAATTGTAGCTTAAAATATTACGTCATTACATAGCAATTTTCCCTGGTTGTCCTTGATACGTTTTTTATATCTTTAATGTTAAGGCAAAATGTATCCTTCCTCTCCCCTATTAGGGAGGTTAAGAAGAAGCCTCCTCTTCTCCATTCCCACCCTTAATGCCACACGTGGAAGAACGACTTCACAGATGAGAGTAGATGAAATGTGAAATCTCCTGTCCCTTTCAGGAAGCCCTTGCTGGTTGTGAGACCATGTGTTGAATCTAGGTGGGAGAATTAACCAAGTATTTGTTGCATGAACATTTCTCTTTGAAAGTCTGTGACTGGGCAGAATTTCCCTTGTGGTGGATTATGTCCTGCTGGATTTAGTTCTGACAATTTTAAGGCTTTGGTGTATTTCTGGGGTAGTATTTTCATGTGTCCCTTTTGTGCGTCATGTATATTCTCCAGGAGAGACTTGGGGCACTGGTCCAATGGTGACGTGTGACAACAGGCTATGATGTATCTGGCTGAACTCCCTGGAGGTCAGCCCTCATTCTTGCATTCACCACCCCCCGACCCCTCACTTCGCCCTTCCAATTTCAACACACACCTTTTCTTAGTATTTAGTAACTGAGGAACCTCATTTTCTGTGCAATCTTATGTACTGTGCTCATGCATTTGTCACACCCAATAAAATGCACTGTGTACTCACTTCGGATAAAAAGAAAATTTATTGAGCACATATCATGTGCTATTCACTCTGACAAGATTTTATGCACATTTTCAGTCAATGCTGTCAATAACCCCTCAAGGCAATATTATTATCCTGATTTTAGAAATAAGGAAACGGAGACAAGTCAGTTGAAATAGCTGGTCAGCGGAAGTAGGAGAACCCAGATTTGAGTTCAGGCAGGCAAGATTCAAGGCCGAGGCTCTTAACCATTGACAATGCTGCTATATCAAGTAAACTGTCTCTTCTATATCACTAATGAGTACTTTTCAAGCATCTTAGCATCTACTTCACAGAAAAATAGAAACATACAGCATCACATTTCTCAGAAACTCACATCTGGACCTCTTCCACTAGACCCAAGGAGAAAGAAGGGCCTCGATGATAAAGTGCAGCCCCTGTTCCTAATTTGTATTTTCGTGGAGTAAGAAAAGTGCAGAGCAGGAGAGAAGTGTTGTAGAAGGCTACATTTGAGATTTAACATCAAATGTCAGGGTTATTTGTCCTTCCTCCAATGCTGAGATACGGAACTTAAGCAAACTGAGAAGAAAAAGATGGTTCTGGGTTTCAGAGTGAATGGATTCAATGTGGAGTCATTATGATGACGAATCTTTGTGGGCTGGGGGGGTGGGAAATAGGAAGACTTGGATCTGGTCTCCATTTTGCTCTTCTGCAAGATGGCCCCGAGCAGTTTGAGACCTGCCTCTGTGGCACGCTGTTAGGTGAGGAAAAACAACAACAACAACTAAGCCGCAAGATGGTCCTCTCTGTACCAGCCCAGCTTGTGAGGCCCTTCTAAGCCTATCAGTCTATGAAATGTAACAGGACAGCCTTTTGTACCCATTTCTCCGCCAACAAATGGCTACAGGCCAGACCTGGTGAACAAAAGGTAAAGAGAACAGAAGTATTCCTGTTGTTCAGCACTACCTAATTCCCTTTCCATATGCATGTACAATGAAAATAAACTTAGTTAAAAAAAAATTACATCAGTCATTTTGGAAGAAGTTTGGGCACAGGAGAGAGTGACGGGGGCCATTTGTAGCTCATAAGGGAAAAAAACTCTGATAGTCACTGGTGTCTCTGCTGTCTGCTCTGAATATTCCTTCTGTTATCTCCCTAAAGCACTCATCTGTGATTTCAAATATCATTAAGATTTCCATGGTAAATTAGTTTCCAATTATTCCTGGTCTGAGGCCACAACATTTCTGCTCCAACAGGACTGCCAGCACACTTTGATGGGACAGAATGCAGACAAGCCATTGAAAGGAGTATGGTTATCTTTGCCTTTCTTCGAAGAAAAACACAAAGATGGTGGAAACTATATATGTTTATGTGACTGTTCGTGGCATGTGCCCCGGAGAGCACTGTTCGGTGTTGTTCTTGATCGCATTGAGCATTTCTGGGCTCGAGACCCCCGCTGGCGAAGTCATCTTTTGATCTGATTGGTATTCAGAGCTCATACTGTTTTATGAAGAATAAGGCCCAAGATATCTCGGCCACTGTCCTAGTGGGTTTTCTCCGGTTTCTTCAAAGTGACCAAACGCGGCTTCATGTCTCCAGCAAAAAGAATCATCAATGATTTTAAGCTTGTTTCATGGGTGACAGCAAGAAAACATCACAACACTTTCCTAGGACAGTTGTGTTGATCTGCATCATTTCACTCAGGTTTCCCACCATGTCGCAGAACATTCAGAGAGCCAAGCTACAGGAGACTGACTTCCATCAGCGCTCCTTGCTGTATTATTCAAATAAAAGAAAAATGAGTCTAGGGTTGCCCCATGTTGGGCTGGCCCAGATTTTGTGTTTCATCACAATTTGATGTGCTCCAGAGAATGAGTGAATATAAATACCTCGCTGATGGTGAGGCATCTTGTCGCAAGCAAGAAAAGTGAGAGACAGAAGGAAGATTGGAAGGAAGGAAGGATCAAAGTACTTTGTCAAAATATACAATAGAAAGAAACGAGCATGGAGCTCTTATTGTACGAGATTCATAAACCTGCCCTAACAAGTTTACTGTCAGTGCTTTTGAAGGGCTGGATTGGAAATTCTGCACAGAATCTTATACTATGATTCAATAATTACATTCAGTATTAAAACTGGAATTTGTCCTTTTACCACATACTGGAGAACTAGCACCATAATGTATACTTTTGGAATATGCACCTATACGTTCAGAATTTGTGATGAGTTAGACAGGGGCTTGTCTGAAATTTTCCTCCCTGTCAAGGGATAAACAGATTCCTTATTCTATATATAAGTTTTTGAATACTACTTTTTCCATCGGCTCACAATTCCTCACAATTTCCTGAGGAAATGGATGGCTGATTTGTAGCGAACAATCCATTTGTCAGCATCCTGGGTGATGAGGTTCTGAACAAATGTATAGAAAAGAAGGGGAAATCAAAAGACAGAAAGAGTAGAAATGAGTCAGCTGGTAGAAATCACTGGATGTAAGAAAGCAATGAATACCTCTGTCCTAGAAGGATTATTTGGGGTTGTCTTGTGCAGTGTTATAGGCTCTAGGGCAGGGAGGAAAAAAAACATACACAATTGAGCATTTATTACAGTCAGGCTGCTTTGTGTATATCTTCTCATTTAATTTAATCATCTGACCGTGAGAGGTAGCATTTTCTAAATCCCATTCTATAGGACAAGATGTAAACTGTGAGATTATGTGACTCTCCAAGAGTTGCACAATTAAGGGAAAGAAGTAGGATTTGAGCTCAGGCCTGCCTGACTTCAATTCTTTGTTTTTGCGGCAGAGGGTATTTTCCAAAGATGGTCACGACATCATCTCCTATCTTACTAGCTCTTCTACAATGTGACCTGGCCAATCAGCCTTCAAGAGGTGGTGTCTGTTTCTCCTCCCCTTGAATCTAGGCTGGCCTATGACTCTCTTGTAGCCAATAGAATATGGCAGAAGTGACAATGCATGATTTCCAAGGCTAGATCAGGAAAGACCTAAAGGCCATGCAGCTTCTGCCTGATTCTCTCGGGACACATGCTCTGGGGAAAGCCAGTTGCCATGGTAGAAGTCTGACTACCCTGAAACTTTCATGTTGGGAAACCCATACTAGAGGCTCCTGTCAATCGTCCTAGCTGAGTCCACCTTCTAACCATCCCTGCCAAGGCACACATTCAGTATGTGAAGCCATTGTGGATTCTCCAGACCATCATAGCCACCCCCTGAATACTGCTGAGTGGCCCCAGTTAATATCCCAAGGAACAGAAGAGCTATCCAAGCCCTGCCCACACTCCTGACCCACAGAATCATGAAAGAAACCAAATTTGGGGTACTTTGTTACCTGGAGCACCTTATAACCATATCGTTGTCCTTTGCCTTAAGGCAAGACCAACAGAGAAAATACTTGGAACTGAGTGATGGGGAGACTTTGACAGACAAATATGAGGCTAATTAGAAACTGGTTGGAAGGGATAAAAAGAGTTTTCAGGAGGCTAGGTAGTGAAGGACTTGGGCTGAGAATAAGCTGGTAGGAAAATCTAAACTAAAAGGAAACTATAGATTAAGATATTATACCTTTGCAATAGCTCCAAATCTTGTCTCCATTCCCTTCTCCCCTAGAGTAATCTTCTCTACTTCTAGAGTTACATACACATTTACCTAAAATCAGCTCCATTATTTTACCCTTTACCTTAAAATACTGCTCACTCTATCTACCTCAATAAAATACAGCCTGTATTTCTCACTTTGTCAGATCAGTCTATTCAGTCCAGTATAAAGGCTAAAAGTAAGGGGTTTGGAATCAGAAAGACTTTGTGTTCATTAATTTCTAATCAGAAAACCTTGTTGTGTGTCAGTGTTTTTGTGTGGTCTATTTCTGGATATACAGCATCGAATGTGACCAAGATAAAGTTTTCTGGAATAATGTGATTTTTCTTTGGCAGGTATCCTTATAGACAGATAACTCATGTTGATGCTTTGTACATTTTCTTGAATTTCTCAGTAAATTCCACTATTGGTTACCCTTTCCACAAATAATTCAAGGCCTATCTAAGATCCCAAATAGTTATTTATATCATTTGCTCAATGAGAAAAAGGTATCGGGGATCGGGGAAGGGGGTGTGTGTCTATATATTAAAGTTGCTAGAGGAAGTACCCTAGATGATTCTGGGTTATATTTCTCTCCCACGTCACAGAGAATTGCATTATCCAAAGCACCTGGGAAAGTCCTCAGGCCTGCAAATGCTGTGACATACTTAAGGGTAAGGAATTACCGCCTCCCCCTTTTCCAGTTATTATAGACTTAGCATTGGTAGAGATTTAAAAGGAGTTGTAGAGTTTGTGAGGGACTCCTTTAGCTTTCACCACAATAGAAAAGTCCTTTTGTGTCCCATTGTATTTGGTAAGTGACCTTGGAAAAGTGGTGGCCACTTCACTAACACTACTTTGTGACTAAACTCAGTGGCTATATCTTATAGGGAAGCATTAGTGGTAAGAAATTGTGGATTTACCAGATACTGGTGGGAAGGCACAGCTTTGGAGATTGGAGTACACGCTCAGGGGTAACACCATAGATTTCTGAAGGGACCCTGTCAGAGAATGTTAACCCAAGAAAGTTTGTCTGGGTTTTGTGGCTTGCTGTTCGCCTTACTTCATTTCCAACCCCTACCATCTACAATTTTAGATTAGCTTTTGGCATCTGATTTATTAATCTCTATTATTCTTGAACTTGGCATCTTCTTTTAATTGACTAAGAGATGACTTTGGTTCCTATTCTACTTTTCTCTCACCGTACGCCAGGTTCTGAGAGGCCAGCATATCATGTCATTTGAGATTTTTGTCTTTGGACTAGAGCCCTTGGGCTTGATCTAAGCCTTGGCTTTTGTTTTACTATCGTAAAATATCGTGAAATTATTCACCATCTCTGAGAATCCTCTTGTATTGCTCAAAAGTGGTTTTAATGAAGGTGCTTGCATAGGGGTTGTAATGGGAGTTAAAAAATATTGTATGTAATATGCTATAATCAGCCTTTATTGTCGTTCTTGTTTTAAGTATATCATGTTGGCCCGTTTTCTGTTTTCAGCTTTGCCATTCTAACTCTGCCTCACCAACTTCAAGGGCTCCCAGCTTGTTTCTTTGCTAAGTGCCCCCAAATAGGATAGGTTTAATAAGAATGCTTTTGTGCAAATGTGGTATTCAGTATTCACTAGACTTTTGAAAGGATCTACAGAAAAACTGTCTCCGAAAAGAAAATGGTGGCAGGAAATAAAAACCCTAGAAGAACTAAACTAGTTTAAAAACATGTTTGAAGTGGTTTCATCGTACATTGAAGATGGATTGCATAAATTGCTATTCTATACGCTTCCTACGGGCAAGGATCACGTCTGCCCTGTTCACTGCAGTATCCTTAGCACCTGAAACGGTCTGGCAAGTAGAATGTTTTCAGTAAATATTTACTGAGTGAAGGAACGCACTGCAAATATGTTAGACGGTTTGTCCCAATATCAGCAGTGCTGTTTAGGAAGACAGCTCTAGAAGATCCTATTCATTTTCCGTCCCCTCCGTCCCTCTCTCCCTTCATCTTTTTCTTTTTCTTCTTTCTGAGACGGCTGGAAACAATGTGGGCTGTTTAAAATTTTTCCTCCAGTTCCCTTTCTGTTGCGTTCACATTCATGACATCATCAAAACACGGTATCAGTCTTGGGATTCTTTTGAAAAAGAACACGAACCATTGGAATATTTCAGGGCAATATACATTTCAAACTGAAAAGTTGAGTCTTTGGGTTTGTGATGGAACAGCATTTTTCAAATAGCAATGGAGAAGCATTGTCAAAGTTGAGGTTTGCAAACATATTTCTCTGGGCATAAATAATGGTGTGGCTATACACTGGGAATGCTAGAAACAGATGGGGGACAATAAACATAGTCCATTAGAATTAGGACAACGGGCAAAGGACCCTGTAGAAAAATAATACATGAAGCATTTTTGCTGGCTATTTCTATACCAAAAATGAGAGACCCCTTCTGTCTTGCACAGGAGGTATTCTTATGAACCCTGTTGCAAATATGCCAGTACCTGAGGCATCTTGCCCTGGAGATTTTGAGTAGTATGTTCCTCCACTGTCACAGAAATACTCAAGGTCAAAGAGTATCTTATGAGAGAAGTGCTACAACTCCTTAATTATGATTTCTGAAAAAAGAATACAGTTCTCAAGGTGACCCTGCATTAGAGCTTCAATCTACATCCTAGAATCAGCATACAGATCATGGTGATTGGCTTCCCCAGCCTGAACACAACTGGATATGGTGGGATGTACATTTTCCATGACTTGGTGACTGTTGACTGGTGCTATTTACTTTTGTGTCACCATATTTATCCATCTGCCATAGATTATAGTGTCCACTGAAGTATCACTGATGGCTCCTTCTTTAATAGCACAGATTAGGTGGCAGTCATTCTGTTAAAGTCTTCTTCTTGGGCCATCACAACTGTCAATGCCATTAAAGGACTCTGCCAACAATTGGACATGTTGGGATACCACAGTATATTATCCAATAAATCCCAGACTTGGTGTGCAGAGAGGGCTAATGTAGCTTTGGGGTAGAAAGAACAGAGTTGTTGATTGCCTCTATATCATTTATGTCTGATTAGTACTAGTGAGAAGTACATGTTCAGAGGTCCCAAAAGTTTATCAAATGTTTCAGTCTAAACTGAAGGGAGTCTGCACCTTTTCTTTTTTGTTATTTCCCCATCTCCTTGGAGTAGTTGTCCAATGGTTCCAGAAGGTTGATTAGGTATATTTTGCCATAGAACTAGCTGATGCTGGGGCCAGAGGCACAAGGGAAACAGCAAACCTTAGGAAAGCTGAAGTCCAGAGGCTGAAAGGAAAACCAGAAAGTCTTACAGTTTGGCAGATCTGGACCCACCATGTAGCAGATCTGGGGCTGGACTGCTTCGGTTTGAAACCTGACTCTGTCCTTCGTCGTGTGGTTTTACTCATATTATTGATCAGTCTTTGCCTCAGTTACCACATTCATGGAGAAAATAGCAAACTAAGTGCTGTATATGTATTTAATATATGTGTTAATGGCTACTGTAATATTTACTATTATAAAACCAGGGGACTTGGGATTCAGCGCTAGCCCCTTTGCTACTCATTCAGGTTTGGTCCATCCACCAGACCTCCTTCCTGGGAGCTTGTTAGAAATGCAGAATGTCAGGCCCCACGCCTCCTCCTGATTCAAAATCTGCATTGTAACAAGGCCACAGTGAAGTCTGAAAAGCCCTGGGCTACATCAAAGGACTACAGGTAGAGGGAAGGGAATGGGTGTTGGGTGGAAGTTAAAGGATTTCAGTCCTTATCCTGAGAATGAGACTTAACACTGGTTTGCTTTCACAGGTTGGCAGGGACTGGCAGAAGGGGTGGTTTGCCCTGGTTTTCCCACAGGGAGAGGAACAGGGAGATGAGGGAGCTTAGAGCAGATACTGGGGCCTACAGCTGGGCTTTCTGTTCAAGACTCGCACTTCTGTTTGCTTAAGAATAAAATGTAATTGGAATCCTAGAGTAGGGGACCGACCTCAAAGCCTTCAGTACTCTCACAGCATCCATTTTGAGACTTGAGCTGATTGGGTGCCAGGAGGAAGGTCACTGGTGATTGTTTAGCAAGCATCCTGGAAGAAAAAAAGAGGTACTTTGTCTTAAATTCTCCACCTTTTTTCCTCTGAGCTTTACCAGACATCCATGACTAGAAGAGAGGTGGTGCAATATAGAGCACTGATCTTTACCACTGCAAAATATATCCCTGCCAGAGAGAAAAAATGCCGCTGCATTTAATGAAAGAACATAGCAAATCACCAAAATATTAATGTTGAGCTGTGGCCTCTACCTCTCACTTTTTGCTTAAGAATCTCACCAGAGAAGAAATGACAGCAGGAGAGGCAATCTACATCTTCCTCCCCCCCCACCCCCACCCCCCAGTCCTCTGAAGGAAGACATTGTTCAGCAAATGAAACAGGTAAACAAGATTTTAAGAAGAATATTTAAACTGCTTAATAGAACAAATTGTTTTTTAACACCCTTAAGCAGCTGTTGGAATCAGGCATTTACATACACATAATGAATATGCTAATTGCGAATCTCTCTCTCCTAGTCATTAAAAATAGGTCTCCCTTGGGACTTCTAAAAGACAGCTCATTGTTATTCTGGTTGTAGTTACCATATATACTCTGGTGCGCTCTTTTAAGCATCTTTACAGTATATATGCTTTTGCTAATTGAGGTACATCTTCCACATTAACGTGGTTGAGTTTGTGAAATTCTAGTACATGTAAACATGTAGAAACTTGCAAATACATTTTAAAAATCCATTGTTCTGCAAAATAATTTAAGCAGTGCATGAATTTTTCAGACTTCCCACGTTTACCTAGTTTATCCACATTTTAATGTATCCCGTGGAAGGAAATATTAAGAGCCCAGATAATTAGAATATTACTGATTTGGGTCACAATTTCAATTATTACTGATGATCCTCTACTTTCAGGGTATAATATTTTTAAGTGTAACCAATTTCTTTTGAATCCTCATCCTGCCGGGTTTATTAATCTGCATGGCTAATTTGCATTAATATGAATGGAAATATTGATTATGTCTGAATTATTCATCACTTATAGATGTTAATCTGAGTATAGTTGCTTCCTTGAAAACATCAAGCGTGGTATTTATTTTGTTTATTTTCTACATGAGGCAGTTTATACACTTAGATATAACAATTAAAAGTAAATCCAAGAAGGTGCTGCCTGGATGGATGGTTAAGACTCCGACTTCGGCTCAAGTCATGATCTCACTGTTCCTCAAATCAAGCCCCACATCAGGCTCTCTTCTGTCAGTGCAGAGCCTGCTTCCAGTCTTCTGCTCTCTCTCTGCCCCTCACCCAGTCACGTCTGCTCTCTCTCTCTCTCAAAAATAAATAAACATAAAAAAAAAAAAGTAGATCCAAGAAGGCTCAAGGAAGCAGGAGTAGACGATATTAGGCACATGGTAAGAGAGTTATCTCAATGAGGCAGAGTTTGACTGTAAATAAAAAGTGGCTAAAGAAATTAAAGAAGTCATCTTGGATTACATGGTCACGTTTTCATCAGTTGTGAATCCCTGATTTAGAACTTTGAGTAAAACACCTTGCAAGTGATCATAATTTGTATGTTAAGAAACTTGATATGGCCTGATTATGAAAATTCAACGAGGAACACTACCAAGTGACCATGGTGACAGGATTCTGAGCTGTGACTGCAACATAGATGCTTGAATAATTAAGGTGAAATCAGTTCTTGGAAATAATTCAAGGCAATGATTAAGATATTGTCCAGTTATGTACAAAATTGCATCGTGTACTTATGATTCCAAAATGCATCTTTATATAATGATTAATAAATAATAAACTGATATAAAAATATGAGGGAATGAAAAACATTAAAAAAAAACTAAAATTGTTTCCTACTACATTAATATTAAAATTTTTCTCTAAAATCGTCTCAACATTCACTCAGGCTCCTTGCAGTTCTGTTAATGAGCTCTACTACCTACCCTACCTGCCTTTTTTGGGTCAGGATTAGAGAAGTTTCCAGTGTTTCATTTCTCCCTTAAACCAGTTAAGTTTTTCTCATGAGTAGCGTGAGCTAGACATGCTTTCTTTGCATCTTTGTACTGTGGACATAACTTTGGCGAACTAACTTTCGTTGTGACTTTCTTCACAGGTCTAAATTCCCATTTTTGTTTTATTTTACACAATTGTCCTTATTTAGAAAACAAATGAGCTTTCAGAGTTGTCTTAAGTTTCAAGCAGTTAGAGATCTTTTGGTAACAAGCCATGCTCTCCTAATTCATCCTTAAAAGCCCCTTTCCTTCCCTGCCTGTTCTGTTTATTTTCCTTGTCCTCTTTCTGTTCACCTATTTACATAGGTATTTTACAATCACATGTAGGTTTATTAAAATTGAATTTGAAAAACTAGCATTTCATAACCTGGGCCAATGTTGCATAATAGTCACTTATAACATAAAGATAGGTTTATCAGACATCAGTATAAAGGAAGGATGTTGGGTGACATAGGGAATGATGCCTTGACTTATAAATTGTTCAAACACCTGGTTGTTCTAGTGATCTTACGAAAACATAGGTGACATCATTAAATGTTACCTCAGTAAGAATATTTTAGGGATGGCCGATGGTCTAATTTAATAAGGGGAGGAGACTCGAAAAATCTATGGGAACCTATAAGAACAAAGTATGCATCTTAAACAAGCATTTATCAATGATTATAACTAAATTTTCTGTTAAGTATCTATGAAGTCCAAACCAGAGTATTTAATAGATCTAAGATTTCTTCTGAAATTATTAATAAAGAAGAATGATATGTTGCCACTAACATAGTTCTAGGATATTCACCCCTGTACGTATATGCAGTGTGAATATAAATGTACATAAGCCCCAATGTGGCATTTAAATGTATACTCCTGTCAGAATTAATACGATAAACAATGTCTTTTCCTGCAACTAAAAATGAGAGCAAAATGAAAAGAGGAAAAAGAAAATTCTCCTTAGCACGCTGAGATTAATAACGGGGTATTAAGAAGAACAGGGAGACATTATGAAGAAAGCCGCGTGAAGTCGAACAAACCCAGACTTTGGTTAAGGATGGCACGTCCTTTGTAATCTTCTGTCCTCCATCTGTACCAGCGAAATACACTTTTACTACTGCTTCCACCCCAGTGTTGTTCAAGTCAGCTAGAAAACTCTATGACTCCTTTTGACACAATAGATTTTCCCCCTCTTCCTTCCCTACGGAGGTGATCAACATGGCAAACAATTATGAATCTTAAGGTGAAAACAGAACATCCATGCAGAGCCGAGCATTTTTTTACCCTAGGAGATTATTGATTTGTGCAGTGACTTTTGTCCTTGGTAAATCTCAGTTTTCAGTGGTGTGCAATTTTGTAAGTATAAGCCCAACTCCCGGGGGCCTTTCTTCAATTAATACATACTTTATCGGGGAGTTTGTCTTTCTCTATAGGACTTCACTCTAGACATTTGAGATTCCAAAAATAGACAAAATGAGATTTCAGAAAAGTAAATATACTAAAATGATGGACTAATGTCAAAGTCAAACTTGCTGCAGATTAGCCTCACAATTAAGTTTTATTAAAATTAGAAATCAGATTTTATTATGGATGCTCACATAATATTCCAGAAGAGTTTCTTAATCTTGTTACTATGGGTATTTTAGGTTGGGTAATTTTTTTTTTCCTGTGGGGAACTATCCTGTGCATCATAGGAATTCTAGCAGCATCCTAGGCTATCTTCACCAGAGGTCAATAGCACCCTAGCTGCCAGTTGTGACAACCAAAAATCTGTAGAGTGCCAGATGTCCCCTGAGAGACAAACTCATACCCTGGTTGAGAACCACTGCTGTGAGATAGTCTATGACTTCTCTTGCAAGTCACACAGAAAATTAAGGGTTTTTATAGCTAAAACCCTTTACCTATCTGATCGAGGATCCCTCATCGGGCAGAGTTTTTTTAACTAATGACTTAATTTTAACAGAGCTTCAGTTTCCTCATTTGTAAGACACCTGAGTAATCCTCAGTTCGTCTGGTCTAATACGACTGCCTTTATATTTTCTGCTGTGAAGGTCTGGTAGGATGATGTGACGGTACCTTCAGGACAACTGCAGGGTGTCCCTCAGCAGCAGGGCTGTGAGCTTTTACAATCATCATTACCTCCTGACATCCTCCTGCCTCCAGCAGCTCAAATCTGGTTCTCTCTTCTTCTGCATCTATTTTCTTTTCTTTTTAAATTGAAATACAGTTGACATAGAGTATCTTACTAGTTTAAGGTATACCCCATACTGACTGGATCTCTTACACATTTCAAATGATCTTTGTAAGTGTAGTCACCATACAAACTTATTACAGTATTATTGACTATATTCCCCATGCTATACATTATAGCTCCTTAACTTGTTTATTTTGTAAATGGAAGTTTGTGGCTCTTAATCCCTTCCACCTATTTTGCCTGGACCCCACCACCTCCCCACTCTGCTAACCAACAGTTTTCTGTATCTGTGAGGTTGTTTTCTTCTGTTGTCCATTTTTTTAGATTCCACATACAAGGGAAATCATACAGTGTTTGTCTTTCACTTGATTTCACTTAGCATAGTAACCTCTAGTCCATCCAAGTGTTGCAAATGGCAAGATTTCACTTTTTTTTAAAGCTGAGTAATATTCCAGTGTGTACGCACACACACACACACACGCACACACACGCACGCACACACACACACACACACACACTATCCAATCATCTATTGATGGACACGTAGGTTACTTCCATATTCTGGCTTTTGTAAATAATCGCAAAATAAACATAGGGGTGCATGTATTTCTTCAAATTGGTATTTTTGTTTTCTTTGTATAGATGCCCAGAAATGGAATTGCTGGATTGTATTATAGTTCTATTTTTAACTTTTTGAGGAACCTCCATACTGTTTCCCATAGAGGCTTTACCAATTTACATTCCCACCAGCAGTGTATAAGGGTCCCTTTTCTCCACGTCCTTGCCAACACTTGTGATTTCTTGTCTTTTTGATTTTAGCCCTTCTGACAAGTATGAGGTGATATCTCATTGTAGTTTTAATTTGCAATTCCCTGATGATTGGTGATGTTGAACATCTTTTAATGTGCCTGTTGGCCATCTGTATGTCTTCTTTAGAAAAATAATTCAAGTCCTCTGCCCATTTTTTAATCAGGTTGCTTGATGTTAAGTGATATATTTTGGATACTGACTCTTTATTGGATGTATGAGGTGCAAATATTTTCTCCCATTCACTAGTTTGCCTTTTCGTTTTGTTGATCCCCCATGTTCATCATTTTTTTTCTTCCCTGTGTAAAAGCTGTAGGTTGATGTAATACCATTTTTTTTTAGCTTTTGTTGCTCTTGCCTGAGGAGACTGATCCCAAAAATATTGCTAAGATTGATGTCCAAGTACTTATTGCCTATGTTTTCTTGTAGAAGTTTTATGCTTTCAGGTCCTACATTCAAATTTGTAATCCATTTTGAATGTGTTTTGTATATGGTGTAAGAGAGTGGTCCAGTTTCATTATTTGGCATGTAGCTGTTCAGATTTCCCTACACTATTTACTGAAGAGACTGTCTTTTCCCCATTGTATACTCTTGCCTCCTTTGTCATAGATTAATTGACCATATACGTATGGGTTTATTTCTGAGCTCTTTATTCTATTCCAGTGATCTATGTATCTGTTTTTGTGCCAATATCATACCGTTTTGATTATTATATGTTTGTAGTATAGTTTGAAACCCAAGAGCATGATACCTCTAGCTCTGTTCTTTTTCAAGATTGCTTTAGCTATTAGGGGCCTTTTGTGGTTCCATACAAATTTTAGGATTCTTTTTTTTAGTCCTGTGAAAAAATGCCATTGGTATTTTGATGGGGATTGCATTGAATCTGTAGATTGCTTTGGGTAGTATGGACATTTTAACAATATTAATTTTTCCAATTCATGTACATGGAATATTTTTTCCATTTATACGCATACCTCACTTTATTGTATGTCACCATATTGTACTTCACATGTAATTGTGTGGTTTTTTTTTTAAGGTGAAGGCTTGTGGCAAATCCTACATCGAGTGAGTCTGTCAGCACCACTTTTTCCAATAGCATGTCTCTGTGTCACATTTTTGTAATTCCTGCAACATTTCAAACTTTTCTTCTTCTTATATTTGTCATGGTGGTTTGTGATCAGTAATTACCACTTGCTGAAAGCTCTTATGATGGTTAGCATTTTTTAGTGATAAAGTATTTTTTAAAGTATGTACATTGCTTTCTTTAGGCATAATACTATTGCACACTTAAGAGGCTACATTAAAGTGTAAACATAACTTTTATATACATTGGGAAACCAAAAATTCATTTGACTAGCTTAATTATGGTGTTTGCTTTATTGTGGTGTGTGGAAACAAATTTGTAATATCTCCGAGGTATGCTTGTATTTGTGTCACCTTCAATTTCTTTCATAATGTTCTTATAGTTTTCAGAGTACAGTTCTTTCATATCCTTGGATCTTTCATATCCTTTATTCCTAGGTATTTTATTCATTTTTATGCAGTTGTAAATGGGATTGTTGCCTTAATTTCTCATCCTGATAGCTCATTGTTTGTATATAGACACACAACTGATTTCTGTCTATTAATTTTATATCCTGTGACTTTCCTGAGTTCATTGATTAGTTCTAATAGTTCCTCTGTGGAGTCTTTAGGGTTTTCTATATATATAGTATCATGTCATCTTCAAAGAATGACAGTTTTACTTCTTCCTTACAAATATGGATGCCTGTTTCTTTTTCTTGCCTAATTTCTGTGGCTAGGACTTCCAGTACTATGTTGCATAAAAGTGGTGAGAATTGGCATCCTTGTCTTTGTTCCTGATCTTAGGGGATAAGCTTTTAGCTTTTGACCATTGAGTACTATGTTAGCTGTGGGATTATCATCTATAGCCTTTATTATGTTGAAGTATGTTCCTTCCATACCCACTTTGTTGAGAGTTTTTATCATAAATGAATGTTGAATTTTGTCAAATGCTTTTTCTGCATCTGTTGAGATGATAATATGATTTTTATTCTCCTTTTTGTTAATGTGTTAACTGATTAATCTGTGGATGCTGAAACATCTTTTTATCCCTGGAATAAATCACAAATCAGTAAATTTGACTTACTAATCTTTGGTTGAAGACTTTTGCATCTATGCTCATCCAGGATACTGGCCTATAATGTGTGTGTGTGTGTGTGTGTGTGTGTGTGTGTGTGTGGTGTCTTTGTCTGGTATTGGTATCAGCATAATCCTGTTTCATAAAACGAGTTTGGAAGCTTTCCTTCCTATTCAGTTTTTTTGAACTAGTTGGAGAAGGATAGGTACTAACTCTTGTAATGTTTGGTAGAGTTCATCTCTTAAAGCTTGAGTTTTGATTTTTGGGAGTTTTTAAATTACTAATTCAATTTCATTACTTGTGATCAGTCTATTTAGATTTTCTATTTTTTTGTGATTCAGTTTTAGAATGTGTGTTTCTAGAATCTATCCATTTCTTCTAGATTTTTCAGTTAGTGTATAACTGTAGTAATCTCTTATGATCCTTGCATTTCTGTGGTGTCAGTTGTACCATTTCCTTTTCTTTTCTCAAATTTTTTGATTTGGGCCCTCTCTCTTTTTTTCTTGATTAGTCTTTCTAGAAGTTTATCAATTTTGTTTATCTTTTCACAGAACGAGCTTTTAGTTTCATTGATCTTTTCTATTGTGTTTTGAGTCTCCATTTCATTTACTTCTGCTCTGCTCTATATTTTTTCCTTCCTTCTACCGACATTAGGCTTTGTTCTTTTTCTAGTTTATTGAGGTATAGTGTTAGGTTGTTTATTTGGGTTTTTTCTTGTTTCCTGAGATAGGCCTGTATGGCTATGAACTTCCCTGTTAGAACTGCTTTTGCTGTGTACCAGAGATTTTGTGTTTCCGTTTTCATTTTCTCAAGGTATTTTATTAAATTTTCTCTTTGATTTTTTTGTTAAACTGTTAATTGTTTGGGAACATATTACTTAGTCCTCATGTGTTTGTGGCTTTTTTCCAGTTTTCTTCTTGTAATTGATTTCTAGTTTCATGCCAGGGTGGTCAGAAAAGATGCTTAATTTAATTTCAGTCTTCTTGAATTTATTGGATTGTCAATTTCTCCCTTTATGTCTGTAACATTTGCTTTATGTATTTAGGTTCTCCCATGCTGGGTGCATTATTATTTAGGAATGTTGTATAATCTTCTTGGACTAACTTCTTTATAATTATATAATGTCTTTCTTTGTCTTTTGTCACAGCCTTTGTTTTAAAGTCTATTTTGTTTGGTATGAGTGTTGCTATACCAGCTTTCTTTTCATTTCCCTTTATATGGAGTATCTTTTCCCATCTTTTGACTTTCACTTGCCGTGTGTTTTAAGATCTGGAGTGAGTTTCTTGTAGGCAGCATATAGATTTTTTTTTTTTTTAACCATTGACCTTTGCTGAAAATTTTGAGATTTTGGTCTTCCAGCTTCATGAAAATTATACTTTTTAAGATCCTTGGACTTCATAAAAGACTGATGACTTCAAATCTAGAGGCTTTTCATCAACTTGCATACTTCTTTCTACAGTATTGGTTCCATTGTCTACTCTTGTTTCTTTAAATTCTTGTGCTCTCAGCACCCTTCCACCATCCCTTTTTTAAAGATTTTTTTCTCCATACATTCAGCTTTCTTTTCTTTTATCCAACTTTGATCTCTTCCCAAGATCTCAGTCTTTAGTTCTCTATATGTTTTCTTTTTGATTTTTAAACCTTTCCCTTGAAGAAGAATAATTTTTATAGCACAGTCTCTGACATCAGTGCACATATCTCTCAGAATTGGACTTGAGCTGCCAAGGTCCAGCACCATTTTTTTTCCCCCTGATGATTACCTCCCACATCCATGGGGAAAAATAGCCTGATTATTCTTTGTAAAAATAATTTTAACTCCTGTTTGTTATTGTAGGTATGTATCATTTTATGAGTCTGTATAATTTTCCATAATTTCATTAATCATTGTCCAAAGAATACTGAAATTCACAGGCAGGTAGGTAAATGTTTGCTCACCTCTTTACTCTTTTTCCATAGGATATACCCCTTGAAATAAGAGCACCTGATTCAAAGAACCTGTGTATATTCCATGACCAATCAACATTGCTCAACATTGATCTCCTTGGCTTCGTGCATCAATTGAGTAAGTACCCAAGACATTCTTACTATGTCCCGAGCCCTGTACTCCTTTTTCTCCAGCCTCTTCTGAATCCATTCCATTTGTCATTCTACTAGGTTAATTTTGCTTAAACCTTGTTTGCATCTGTCATTTGCCTGCTTGGAAGCCTCTTACACATACTTGGGCCTTATGGCCCAAGCTGAACTCTCTCGACTGGCAGTCAAGCCCTGCCCCCTTCCACCTGGGTGTGTGTACATGCATGTGCATGCATGCACAGCCCTAGCTTTTTTTTTTCAATAGGACTTCCACTAGGCTCCAGCATCACCCTTCTGCATCATTTTAGCTTGATGTCTTATCCTCCTGACACCACATACTTATTCCTGTTTCTGTATTTTTGCATTCCTACCCAGCACTCTTCCAAAGAGCCAGAAAGTCATTCCAAGTGTTCTCTTCATCCAAAAGTACAGTGTATCCCAGTGGTATCTTTTCTGCTCAAACCCTAATTAGTCCTGTCTTTGCCAGATTAATTGGTGGAGCCAATTATTTTCATTGCAATCATTGCAATCATTTTCATCTCTCATTCTCCTGAACAGAGTGCCGTGTACTCTGTTTTATGACTCACAAATGATTTGGACATTTTTTGAGCACCTACTATGTTTTAGTCACTGTTCTCAGTTCTGGGAATACAATGATAATTAGCTATGGTCTGTGTCATCACCACATGGACAATCCAAGAGTTTACTGTTTATGCGTTCCAGAACTACCCATTAAAGCATACCCTGAATACCTGTATTTTCCCCATAGACTCAATTATGGACTGCTGTCATTCTACCCCATCTCCAAACTGCTTTGTGATAAACTTATTTCACAAATAGACAAGCTGAGAGCTCTCCCAGCCCTACAGTTCTTTGAATACTTTCACTTATTACACTGGAAAGGCCACATAAGACAGAATTAAATTTCATACGTAGTGGACTGAGCTGTGCTCATTCATTAAATTTCCAGGTCCTTGTCTATTTGTGAAATAAATTTATAAGTATATGAAAATCTCCTTCATTCTTTTTTCAAATACATGAGCTATAGAAAGTTAGCACCCCATGAGATTTCACATGAAGTTGTATCCTAATCAAACTTTAGCACCAAGCGTGTGTGTATATGTATGTGTGTGTGTATGATATTTAAGTGAAAGTCTTTTGAAGATGAGTTCTACAAGTTTCAGCCTTCTTACACAGACTCTAGTGACGAGAAATATGAGCACACTTTTTTCCATGCTATGAGATCTCTGAGGTTGTTTGTGCCTGCACTAAACAACCCTAAGCTGATAGGATTTAGAATTAATGTGTCTTCCTTCATGGATTTTTGTTGTTGTCGTTGTTTTTCTCATACTTCTTGTTAATGTCAGCTTGTCTATCATTAGCAGCCAGTCTTTTCCACTGCCTCTTAATTGCCATTTCTAATCTAGTATGAATTGAGAAGCCAGATAAGCAAGCTCTTAAAAATTGGCTCCAAATTGCACAATTTTGCCTGAAGGCTTTGGTGCCCCCTGAATAAATTGAACAGAATTTAATGTTTTGATTTTATGGCAGCTCTTTTGGATGCTCAGAATTGGGTTTTTTTTTTGTTTTTTTTCAGTTTCTTTTTTTCTGGCTCTTGTCTGTCTTTTGGACAGTTGAGGTTGCTAGATGGGTGCTGGAGGACTGAGTCAGCTTTCACTGTGTTGCTTTTTGTTGGGAAATACATATTGAGGGACATTGCAGCTCCTATTATCCTTCTGCTTTGCTTTGGTTGGGATTAATTTGACTTGCGGAGCCAGATATATTTCAGTCATTGAATTTTTTTTGGTTTACTGAAGTAGTCAAGCTAATTCCCGAATAGCTCCCAAATTTACTCATGGGATGCTTCTTAGATAATCTGTGTTTATAATTTATTGCTTCTCTCATGATAACTAAAAAATTCCAACCATTAGAAATCTATCTTTCCTCACTGGTCCAAAGACTCTCAAGCCCAAAACCATGATGGCATCTTGTCGTTCTGTTATTAATACCAGCTGTATTAAGTAAATGTCTTTCAGAAAGTGAATAAAGGCTTTTTTGATGACTTAATAAGATGAATGGTGAATTTACCTGTTAGTATTTTTTAATAGTCGTGATGTCGGTGAAGCCTCATAGATGTCTTACTGGCAGGTCTTCTAATAACAAGGATTTGCTTGTATTCTTTTAGTTCAGTTTTGGAGAACTTAATTCAATGTAGAGTGTGTATCAGAAAAAGAACATGTAATAATTCCTGTGTTTTAATGGGATTCCATCATATTCCTGTAAATAACAGCCAGCCATGGTCTAAAAGAAAAGAATTTTTTATCAGCGTTCTCAAGTTCCAGCTAAGACACGCTGGTGCCAACGTGAAATTATCAGCATTGACAGTGTCATTCTTTCTTTTTCCTTCCAAACCTGAGTCAAAAACCACAGGATGCACACAGAGTCCATGCCCCCAGTTGCTTTGCCTTTGCTTCTTTTTTTCCATTTCCAAATTATTTGTTGTTCTACTCTGCTGTCTAGCCCTTACTGATTCTATTTTGAGATAAGATATTGGTATAAAAAGGTGGGAATCCACTTTTCTCCAGTAAACCTTCACAGTTCCCACCAGAAAGAAAGGAGACAGTGGAATCCCGTGTGGCTGTTTAGAAAGGACAAACAGGGTGGAAACTGTTGTACCTATAGCAAGAGTCCATTATACATGATTTAAGTAAATGATGATGGTTGCAAAATAGTATTATGATCCCATTTGGTACAACAATAATACAAAGGAATAGTAATGCAACAATGCATAGGAGTGTTTCTGGGAGAAAACATCCTGCTGTCAAAAGTGCTATTGTGTGTATATACCCCATCTTCTTTATCTATTCATCTGGTGTATGGACTTTTGGGCTGGCTCCATTGTTTGGCTGTTGAGCACTGAGTGTTGTATGTGAATGATAAATCACTGAATTCTACGCCTGAAACCAATATTGCACTGTATGTTAACTAATTAAAATTTAAATGAAAAAAAAGTGCTATAATTAAGGAAGGGGGACCAACAGGGAAGGATTTGAGAAATACGTAATTTGGCATTGTATGTCTTTATAAAACAATCATGCATTACATTTGTAATAAAATACTGCCATTTGGGGGATTATTTTATAGAAAAGATTGGAGAGGCTGAGTGGTGGATTTCTCTGGGTGCATAAAGGAAGATGACATAGAAAGGACATGTTCTCCGGGCATAGATACATACTCTGCCCATGCTGGGAACACCCTATTCTATAGGCTTAGCCCTGAGACTGTCTAGCTGCCGGTAGTTAAATGATAGGATTGAAGGATAGACTTTCTGTCACTCTCCAAATCACTGAAAATAATTGGACTGACCCTCTGATTGGCCCAGAAGAAATTCTCACAGAGGTGCATTGGCCCAATTCTCTATAGTCATTTTCTGACAGTGGACAGGTTGCTAGTATTTAATTGGATTGGAGAGATGAAAGGAGTGGAGTTACATAGTTAGAACCATGTCTGCATTGAGATGAGCTCCCTCCAGGAATATGTGGACCTGGGGTTAGCCTCGGACTGACCACTAGGAAACAATCCAGAGTCATTTTCAAACATTGCTTTTAAATATCATGGTCTGCAAACATGTGATAACCAGACATTGCAATTACCATTTGAGCTATTTTCACAGTTTTGAGTATAAAAAACATCTCTAACTAGTTTATTTAAGAAAAGGAAGAAGAGTCTGTCTGACCCTGTCTGTCAGTGTGGAGCATGAGGACAGCAAAATCTCCTTATTACAAATGGAAAACATGAAAGGGTTTTATTGGCTTCAGAGTTAAAGTAAAAAGGTCAGCTGAAAAACATGCCCTTTAAGTTTTCTTAGTGTAAAACAATGGTTTGTAGGTACTTAGGAATTTTCATATACTAGTGGTAGGAGAGGTGTAGCCATCTTGGAGCTCAATTGGGCAGCACTGATTAACAATGAAAATTAGCATACCTTTTATTCCAGTTATTTATGGCTACATTTTAAAAACCTCAGAATTTAGTGGTTAAAAATTGCCATTATTTCTTTTTTTTAAGTTTTTTTTTAATGTTTTTATTTATTTTTGAGAGAGACAACATGAGCAGGGGTGGGGCAGAGAGAGAGGGAGACATAGAATCTGAAGCAGGCTCCAGGCTCTGAGCTGTCAGCACACAGCCCGATGCAGGGCTTGAACCCACGAACTGCAAGATTATGACCTGAGCTGAAGTCGGAGACATAACCAACTGAGCCACCCAGGCGCCCCCAAAATTGCCATTATTTCTTATGGCTCAATGGATGGAGTGGGCTCAGCTGGGTCATTTTCATTGAGGTCTTTCACGTGGTTATGGTCAGATGACAGCTAGGGTTATAGTTACACAAAAACTCACCTGGGCTGGACATTCAAGTTGGGTCTTTCACTCATAGCATGTATGGTGTCTCAGGTTAAATATCTGGAATGGTTGTG
Source organism: Neofelis nebulosa (assembly GCF_028018385.1). NCBI lineage: Eukaryota > Metazoa > Chordata > Mammalia > Carnivora > Felidae > Neofelis > Neofelis nebulosa. Next base: position 16,286,917 of record NC_080786.1, on the reverse strand, counting down.
AGTTGACTGATCCCTCTCCCTCCCTCCCTCCCTCTCTCTCTCTCTCTCTCTCTCTCTCTCTCTCTGTCTACATAGGACATTTCCAAATGATTAACTTGAGCTTCCTCACAGCATGGTACTTTCAGGGTAGTCATACTTTCTGACATAGTGACTGGCTTCCCTCAGGAAGAAACTGCAAGGCTTCTTATGACCTGGCCTCAGAAGTTCAAGAACTTCTACTTGAACTTTCTTCTTTCTACTACTTTCAAGTAAATAAGTAAGATCTGCTCATTTTCAAGGAGATGGGAAATTAGACTCCACCCTTTGTGAGGAGCTACGTAAGTTTATTTGGAGGTGCAAGGAATTGGTGTAGCCGTCTTCAGAGAATATTTACCCCTCCTATCTGTGGATGGGCAATCTTACGCCTTTCTAATTGCCTTATAAAAATGAATGCACTTATACTCAAGAAGACATGTATAAAAATAGTCATTGTAGTTTGTTTGTATACCCTCCCCCAAATTAATTTAAATACTCATCAATGGTTGTATGCGTAAATTAACTGTGGTAAATTTGTTAATACTAAAAGGAATGTACTAAATCTATGTAAAGTAGCATCAATATGTAGCCAGTATACATTATTGAAAGAAAAAAAGTTGCAAAATTATATATATAGTACAACTGTATGTAATACTACATAATTTCCGTACTTACAGATGTATATTCAAAACCATGGTCAAATGGTCTGGAAAGAGGTATGCCACAGACTGGGATATTTGGTGATAGGAGAAGGATTGGAGCTTTTTCATGACATATGTCATGTCCCAATTTTTTTAGAAAAGAAAATTTGTTTTTACTTGACTAAGTACAAATTAATTAAGAATATGCAAAATATAATTGAACAATTTAAGTGCTAAAGCTCACTGATATTCAGTGGCATATGCTGGGGAAAACTAAATTAACAACTTTCTCTGTAAGAAGTTACTAAAAAACGTCGATAGGTAGATAAATAAGCAGAGGCAGAAATGAATAATGCCCTCTTCACATACATAGAAGTGGATTTTCTATAACGTGATGGCATTGCTCTGCGAACAGCCAGGTCAATATCTAGTGGAGGATAAGTTAAGATGGAGTGGTTTAAAATGTCTCCACAGCTTAAATCAAGGAATATCTTTTTCAAAGTTACTGCAGCTGCCGCAGAAAGAGAGGGAGAGAAATTGGCGTCTAATTGTCCTTCAAATTTTCTATCTCTGATTGTGTTTTGCTCAGCATCTTTCACTCAAATCCAGATTTCTATTAATGTTTAAAAATCTGGAGACCTGATATTCAAGCAAATATGAGTGAAAGGTGAGAGGGTTTTGATTTTGTTTTCCTTTTCTCTCACTGCCCTTAGACCTTGCCAGGATTTGTACAATGAAATATATTTCCCAAGGTTCTGCAGCTCTGAGCCAATCCTTTTCTTTTCACGGTAACCCTGCTTTGGACCTGGGCTATGCCTCTTCAGGTCTGTTATCCACTCTTCTCCCTCTTTCTCTGTCCCACAGGCTGATAGGTATAGATTTCATCACAGGGTCCCCAGGTCCTCTGGATTCCGATTGGATCTAGTCAATGGGGAGGCTTAGCCCAAGATTAGAGAAGAGAAAGAGAAGTCCAGTATCAAATCCTTCCACGAAAAATTTCTTTGAGCTGGCTGTGTCCATCCACTGAAGGTCACTCCAAGGGTGGCTTTCTCTACCGTATTGAAGAGTATTGAACTCTTCCCCCATTTCCATCTGTCTTTGGATGGTAACGATTTGGCTGTTACTGATTCCAATTGCTGCAGTATTCCTTGGTATTACCCTACTCTTACACCTTTGTCATAGCCTCTTATGAATCCCCCACAAAGTATCACATCTTATGTCTAGTTCTGAGTGTGCCATTTATTTTCTGTTGGGATGACTAATCTCTAAGGTATGTGTGTGGTAGAGAATACCATTCCCCTCTCAAAAATCTTCGTTTTTTGTTATCTGTCAAGATAAAGACATTCAACATGTACAGCAATTATATATATAATGTACATAATATATACCAATTATATATGTATGTATATTTCTGTTGGAGGTCTTTGATGTACTGTTGTGGGTGTTGTAGTGAAGAGGAAGTGAAGTAACATTGTAGATAACATTGACAACCTATTTAGAGTGTTCTAGAACAAGAGATGCCAATATATTTAAAGAAGAATATGAGGGGCGCCTGGGTGGCTCAGTCGGTTGAGTGTCCGACTTCGGCTCAGGTAATGATCTCGCAGTCCGTGAGTTCAGGCCCCGCGTCGGGCTCTGTGCTGACAGCTCAGAGCCTGGAGCCTGCTTCGAATTCTGGGTCTTCCTCTCTCTCTGCCCCTCCCCCACTCATGCTCTGTCTCTCTTTCTCTGTCAAAAATAAATAAACATTAAAAATTTTTTAAAAAAATAAAGTAAAGAAGAATATGAGAACTTAAGACAGTCTCCCCCAAAGCAGACATCAACCCACCCTGTTTGTATTGCTAATCTACTGTTTACTGTGGGCTGTAAGTTGCTGAGATATAGGGTAGGTAGACAGGGTACAGCTTACTTGGGAGTATAAAGTAGAATTTGTTGACTGAGTTGATTCAGTCAGAGTTCAGTTCTCTGAGTGAGACTTGACACAAGCATAACCTACCTGTTTTCTACCAGGTCCTATAAAGTCAATGAAATATTGAAAGATTTTGCAAGCCATACCAATCTTTATTTGCACTATGTTTCCATGGGGTTTTGGAGAGATAGTAAGGAAGTGAGTGGGGCAGTGAGTACCTGGTAACTTTAGCTTATTTTCCAAATAGACAAGAAAGTGTTAGCTTATGGAATTCCTATTTTCTGAATAACAGTAGGGAAAGTATGGTGTAATTTCTATCAAGGACCTACTTCCTTGTTGTAACAGAAATTGTTCAGAGAGCATTAGTACTGGCTGAAGTGATTAATAATAATAATGAATAGCTAGCATTTGTTAAGCATCCTATTATTTAGGATTTTTTCCCCCTTCAAGTGACAGAATAGTCAATTAAAGTGGCTTGACAATGGGACATTTATTTTCTCACAGGCTAAAATGTCTACAGAGAGGTGATTTCAGGGTTGTTAATATAGCAACTCAAATATGTCAAGTTCCTTGAGTTGGCTTCTCTGTAATTCTCTTAAATTTCCCCTTATGGTAATAAGATGGAGGTCACACCTCATAGAACAATGTCCATGGAAGGGAAAGGGGACAGTCATTTTCCTCCTGACTGTTTTTATCAAAGAGGATAATCCAAAACCCCCCCAAGAGAATCCCCTTCAGTTGTATGAAGTAGGACCAAGTGTTAGGCCTGCCCCTAAACCTGTCATTGTCAAAACAGTTCCCTATCTGAGTTTGAGGGATGGGTTCACCTTCTCAAAACATACTGCTGCCCCCTACCAAAGTAACATCTAGCATTTATTAGCAAGAGGCATGGTTTAGGAGGAGGTAATCTGCATTCTGCCACAAGCTCCTCGAAAGGGCCTGGCATGCTGATAAGCATTTTGCAGTGTCTCTAATCCTGTCCACAATTCAAAAAGATTTATGTCATTAGCCACATATGAGGAAACTGAGGCACAGAGGGACTGACTGTATAACTCATCCAGGATCACATAGTTTTTAACAGAGGGGAGAATCATTCATTCATCAGATATTTGTTAAACACCTGCTGTGTGCAATGAGACTATGAAAAGAAGTAAAAGACAATCCCTGTTCTCAGGGTCCTCATGGTATAGTGGGGAGTTTCAATACGCAAAGTAATAATGACACTGCAAGTGGGAAGGGCAACTCACACAGATGTGTATCAAGTCCACCAACAACACAAAAGAGAGGGTCATTAACCCTGCATGAATGGGTCTGGGGAGGTTCCCCAGGAAGCCTGACTCTAGAAGGGTAGATCAACTAAAGCTCACACAGAAAGATGGACTAGGGCAGAGAGGTCACTTAAGGCCAAGGAATAGCATTGGAAAGGTGTTGCTCACCACGGGAAAGAATGTTCCTTTTCTATTTGTCAAGCTTTCCAATGTTAATTGGAAATTGTGTCTCTCAGGGAATTAGAGCAGATATAAGATGCAATGATCCTAAACCAATTTAGAAATGTACTCCCGCACCTTCAGTGAAATGACTGCTTATAAATTGCATTAAAGGTAACCTTTCTCATGTTCACATCTAAAAAGAAGTTCAAAGAAAAGGAAATTTTCTTTCCTAGATAGACTCTTTAGACAGCTCCAATCTGTTTTCAGAGAACAAAATAATTAATCGTAAACTCCAAATGGCACAAAATTTTATCGTTTCTTGTGGAGTAGATTTCCCTGAAGAGGAAATTTCTGATTTTTTTTCCAGTTGATTTGAGAGGGATTGGGTAGAAATGTGGTTAGGGAATAGGAAGAAAGGTAAGGCAGAGGTAAGAATTAATTTAAGGAAAAACAAGAAGACATTTTTAAGATAGCTTCAAGAACATTAAATAAACCTTTAGCAGGGCTTAAAAGTTAATTATATTTCTTTCATATGAAGTAATACCCCTCAGTGATGAAAAATTAGTAAAACAGTAAAATCACTACAAGGAACAATAGCATTTCCCCTGTTACCTTTATGTTCTGCAGAACTTTCTGTGTGATAGCCTTTGTGTTTTCTATGACTTCTGAATGACTGCCATATCACTTTGTCTCTTTGCCAGTCCTTCTTACCATTTTCTTGTCCCAACCCATCCTGTGGATGGGCCAAATGCATCTAGTATATATTGGTCAGTCATTCATAACTTTGAGAGTTTGATCTTTAAACACAAACAACTGAAAGAGTCCAACCAGCACATTTAAGAGAAAGGAACAAAGTGGTGGGTAGGTTGAAAAGAAATCAGGGACTGGATCTCTGGCTGTCATTTCATGCTATAATAAGCAAAGTGTAATCCAGCTGGTGATTCACTGATACATCAGCTTTTTGCTTATTTTGAATTGTTATTCTTTGTTTTTAGGGACAACAGATTTGGAGTTAACTAGTAAGAATTGACCCCCTCCATCTTTCTTGATTCTGTCATTACTGGAGCCATCACCAAATGAATACCCAACTGATTTCCTATAGCAAATCATCCCCAGCACTGCCATAGATCTAGGTGACACTGACATGCTCTAAATCCAACTGAATATGACCAGTCATGAAGGACAGCTTGGAGATGACATAAGGAGCTGTAGTTTTTAGTACATCTCAACTTCATGATGATGCATATTATTCAAACTACATAAGGGAACATTCATAATTTAATAGCAATATACTTAAGGATCTTGAGAAAATAAATTATATTTCCTTTATTGGAAATGACAATTATGTATAGTCCTTTTTTTAAAAAAATAATTTTTTAATCAGAGAGCTCTTCACTTAGAAATACGGGAACTACGAGATATGGGCATGTATATACTAGCCAATTCTGTCTATTATCTGGATTGAATAAGGGTGATAGGTCCTACTTTAAAACTTAAGTTAAGAGCCATGACCTTCAGTGATGAATGTTAGAATCTTTCCTCAATAAATGATCCATGATTTTAGAATGAACAGTCCCATCTCAGGGTTCTCTGGCAGAATTGGCCTTGGCCAGATGTATTCAAAGAACTAGCGGTGGAGGTGGTTGTGGCATCCTGTTACTTATACCATACATCCCTGCAGAATTAATTCACCCTAAATTAACTGGAGTTTGGGGTTAATGATGTGGTGATGATGAATATTCATTGGGAAGACTGTTTGTTCTATAACTCCTGTCCTGATACCTCTGTTTACCTTTGCTATAGTTCGTGAGCAATCAGGTAGTTTTCAGACAAGACAGCATCCTTGCCTGCATTTAGGCATCATGAGAGATCAGATATGTAGAAAACAAAACAAAAACAAAACAAACAAACAAAAAACCCAACTTTAATCATGGTCTTATGGAACTCTGATCCCATGGTGCAAAAAAGACTTAAGGTAAGAAGCATTTAGAGACCAAAATAGTACATAATAAAGTACCAAACGTAGACTGTATGGAACTTTTAGAATTCAGAGAAAGAAGAAATTCACGTAGGCTGAAGCTGCTTCTTAAAGAGGGATGTTGAATTACACTTTTAAAGACAATGAGAAATTGGAGTAGAGAGTGGAGACTTGGAGAAGTATATAGTGTTCAGAAATGCTGTGAAAAGTCAGGTCTGCTGGACACTGAGCAAAGCCTCTGAATCCCAGTGGCAAATTCTTTGAGCCCCCACAACAATACCTCAGGGCATCCCATTTCATAGGCTGAATCACTCTGCTGGTATTACACATCTCTGGAATTGTGGCTTGAGTTCTCTTCCTCCTGTTACAGAAGATAAAAGTCCCTGATCTTCTCAAAGGGCAACTCTTCCAGAGTACTTTGGGTTTCATTTCATGTTCTTGAAGAGTCTCTTTCTCAGCTATACTCTCCTGTCCCCTTCATGACCAGTGTTTCCAGCTGTAATGAATTCTTCCTATTGGTATACAAACATGCTCTCCCATCTCAGACTAATTTCAATGATAAAGACACCTGTAGACTACATCTTCCTCTATCCACCTCTCCCTTTTTGTGCTCTTTCATAGAAAAACTTACTGAGTCGGTATTGCCATCATTTTCCTTTCCTCCCACGCCAGCCTCTTTACCTGACTTCAGTGGACTTCTTTCTTATCGGTCCTCTGAAGCTGCTTTTGTGAAGGTCGTGATTACTTTTGTATTGCCAAATTCAGTGGGCATTTGCTCTCTGGGCCCAACCTTCCAGTGGATTTGGACACGGTTGTCTCTGCCTTCCCGACACACTTTGTTCTCTTGGTTTATATGACACTGACACTGGTTATTTCTCTACTCCTGTGGCCTCCATACTGAATCTCCTTTTCTGTCTCGATTTTTCTTTCATTCTTTTCTTTTGGAATGGCCCACAGTACTTGTAGGTTCTCTAGTCTTCTTGGTCTCTATTCTTAGGTGGCCTCATCAAGTCTTATTTCTTTAAATCTGTATATTCTATACATCTAGCCAGATTCATTTTTCAACTACCTATTGCATACCTTTATTTTCTAATAAGCCCTTAAAATTTAACATGACTAAATCAGAACATTTGATGGAATTTCTTTTCTCCTCTCATCCATCTGATCCTCTGTCTCAGTGTAGAGAATCACAATCTGCTTATATTCTACAGTCTGAACCCAAAGAGTCATTCCTTATTACTTCCATTCTCTCATACCCATAACCGATTCTTTTTTTAAAAATTTTTTTTTGATGTTTGTTTATGTTTTGAGAAAGAGAGAAAGAGAGAGGGACAGGGTGCGAACAGGGGAGGGGCAGAGAGAGAAGGAGACACAGAATCCGAAGCAGGCTCCAGGCTCTGAGCTGTCAACACAGAGCCCGATGAGGGGCTCGAACTCATGGAACATGAGATCATGACCTGAGACGAAGTCAGATGCCCAACCAACTGAGACACCCAGGTGCCCCATCCAATTCTTGTTTTTTTTTAAATTGATTTATTTTGAGAGAGAGAGAGAGTGTGAGCAGGGGAGGGGAAGAGAGAGAGGGAGAGAGAGAATCCCAAGTAGGCTCTGCACTGTCAGTGCAGAGTTCGACACAGGGCTCAAACTCACAAATGGTGAGATCACGACCTGAGCCCAAATTAAAAGTGGAATGCTTAACCACTGAGCCACCCAGGTACCCCACACTCATAACCAATTCTAAACAGTTCCCTTTTCCTCTGCCTCCAAAGTGTATCTAAAATCCATTCACTTAGTCCTATTTCCACAGTTACCACTCTATTACAGGCTACCATTAGCTCTTTCTTCACCTGCTGCAGTGGCTTCCTGCCTGGCTTTCATAGGACTGTTCTTTCTCTGTAATCAATTCTCAATGCAACAGTAATCTTTTAAAATGGAAAATAGATCAGGTCACTATTTCTTTTATTTATTAATTAATTTTTTTAAATGTTTATTTTGGAGAGAGAGACAGAGTGAGAATGGGGGAGGAGCAGAAAGAGAGGGAGACACAGAATCCAAGGCAGGCTCCAGGCTCTGAGCTGTCAGCACAGAGCCCAATGCGGGGCTCAAAGTCAGGAAATGGTGAGATCATGACCTGAGCTGAAGTTGGATGCCCAACCGACTGAGCCACCCAGGCGCCTCCACTATCTCTTTTAAAATGCTCCAGGTAGGTAGCCAATTGTACTCAAAATAAAGGCTGAGCTCCTGACCATGTCCTGAATGTCCCAGACCACTATCTCCTCATTGCTGGCCTCTTGCTTACCGTGCTACAGCCACAGAGGCCTTCGTTCTGTACCTTAAACATTCCAAGCTCTGCCTTGGAATTGGCTGCTGAATATTCTAGACACATGGCTGGCTGGCTCCTTCTTGTCATGTAGACATCAGCTCATAAGTTACCACGTTGCTGAGACCTTCCCAGATGACTGATTTTTAATTAGTTCTCTGCTTTTTTCAACTTCCCAATTAACTAGTTACTGTCTCTCATACCACTTAAAAATTTCTTCAGACAATAAGTTAAACGAGAAAGAGGAAGAAGATTGACAATGGTATAAACAGAAAAGAGTAAATAAATCTACCACTTGCTTTGGTTTAGTTAATTTATATTATTTGTCACTAAATCGTGTAAGAATTTTGAAGTGCAATCAGAGTGGTGACCTCTCAGCTTGGAAGTTACCTTTTGGGGAAAAAATACTTTGCCCCAATGTCCCATTCTCTGGTTTCATCAATAAAATTAGTCTGAAGCCATTTGCTTAATCTGCTTCCCTAGTTGGAAACAAAACATTGAGGTCTCTTAGTGCCTTTTCAGAGGGTCAGAAAATATCCACAACAATTTGCTGGATTATCTATAATTATGGAATGAGCCTCTTGTAACATTGGGGTTTCCCAAATGTTGCATATTAGGTAAGATGGAAAAATAATGGCAGCAACATCACAAAGTGTTCTTCCTCACTTGCTGTAATAAGTGGATTCACAGTTCTTATAGTTTTTCATGGTCCATTTGGTGAGCTCATAAAGCCTCAATAGCATGAAATGTCTGTGGCAGGGTCTCTAGATACAGTTTTGCTTAGTGATCAAAGAAGTTCTTGCATGGTTTGTGAACTGATGGAGCCGAGTTCGTTTAAAATTTATACATTCTATACATCGGGCCTAACTTCCCTCTTGAGTCCCTAGAGCCAAACGTCATTCTTGATTGTCAGAAATTAAGTTTGGTTTACAAATTCCTTGATGTATGTGCAGGTATCTGATAGGACTATGTGGAGCATGGTCTGGGTTGGTGCAGCTAGTCACGTAGAAAAGATAGCTTAACAGATGCTCGCTCTCTCTCCACTTTCTGAATCCTCCATGAGGGCTGCTTTTTGTTTTTTACTTGATGAGGTTTAGTGTGGAAGAGACACAAGTGAACAGATTGCTCAAACACTGAAACCACACTGTGGTACACCCAAACACACTGGCCATTGTTGCAGGATTGCTAAGAAAATGTCTACCAAATAAGCAGGAGTTGTAAATACAAAGGCAAGAAGAAGAAAAAAATCTCAGATGTAAGTTTCTCTCTCTCTTTTTTTTCCAGCATGATTTCCAGCACCTTCTCTTTTCTTCCCCAAGCAATAAAGATGAAATATACATTTTTTTCCTCCATCTATGATAGCTAGGAAGTGAGAAGCATAAAGCCAGCATTCTCAAGACTATATTTCTAATTCCAATTTCAGAATCTGTTTTATTCTTTCATTTTAATTTTTCAATCGTACTAAATCATGAGATGCTAAGGTGTGCTTTGACAACAAAGCTTGGAGGGACCATGAGTGTGAGGGGTTTGAGATACAAAGTCCTGCATGATTATTTTAGCTGTTTTTCCTCTTGGTCAATAAATATCCAAATCTAAGGGTCCAAGACAGAGGGGATACATTTCTAAAATAGGAAGAGACTTTATGTAGTTTATCAACTACTTGCCATGAATGTAATATGTTTCTTGTAACACAGTGAATCCCAGGACTCAGCTAACAGGTTCTTTTTCTGGTGGCAGAGGATTTTGAAAATCAATTAACATTACATAATTTTAGTTTGTTTTTTTTTAATAGATATAGGAGATAAGCCTGCTATGAAATCAGTTAATGTCAGGAGCAATCCCTCAAGACTGATGATTTGGTTACTGCTAGAACCTCAAATAGGAGGCAACTACTAACTCTTCTAAAAACAATACCTTGTCTTAGATATCATCACAGTAGACACTTTAGCAGAAGTGAATGCTGCTGCTGCAGCATGAGAGAGGAGGGGGTGCCTGAGTGGCTCAGTCAGTTGAACGTCCGACTCTAGATTTTGGCTCAGGTCATGATCTCATGGTTCGTGAGATGTGTGCTGTCAGAGAAGAGTCTGCTTGGGATTCTCTCCCTCCCTCTCCCTTTGCTCCTCTCCCCCTACTTCATGCATGTGTGTGCATGCATGTGCTATAAATAAATTAATTAAGAGAGAAGGTGTATGAGGAAAATAGGCTTACTATATTACTGGTCTTGTAGGGAGTTAACTTCATCTCAACACTTGGAAGAAGATATGAACATTTTCACAGACATTGTACAAAACAAGACTGTACGTTAAAAGACATAAGGTCACCAGGACATTATTAGAAAATATATCAGAGTCAGATTCATTTTCAATGAATAACTAAATTTAAAAGGTGAAAGATGAGAAAAAATGTAAATCTCTTCCAATAAGTAAATGGTCAAATGAATTATGGAATTTCCATTCATAAGTTTCTAGAATCACTAAATTCTGTTAAAGAGTATAGAAACAGGGCAAACGTACTGTGAGTATAAAAAGCAAAGCAGTACAGAAAACCATTCTATACATAGAAAAAATAAACTGGGAGAGAAGATGTTCATGTGTTTAATAAATGCTTGCATAGCACTTATGCATTAATTAGGGTAGAGTAGGAAGTGGTAAGAAATAACCCCTAAGTGAAAGATGGCTTCACCATCACAGCCCAGAGCAGATATCTGTGATTAGAGGAAGGCATAAGCTCCATATAGTGATCCCAGTTCCTTTTATCTCATGGCTCTGCCACCCATTAGGATCTTGATTCCTCCCTCCCAGATGCTGATGAGGAAGAGAGTATGAAGAAGGCAGCTTGCTTCTGAACATTCTTAGCCTGCTGCATGTCATTGGTGAGAACTAATCAGATGACCCTACCTAAGGTGCAAGAGCCTCTGGGAAATGTAGTCCTTTGCGGGGCAGCCACTTAACTTCTCTTATTCCCTAATGCCAAATAGATTTTTGCTAGAAGGTTAGTGATTTCTGTTAGTAAGATGAATGGAACTAAATTAGAACCTAGACTTCTGACTCTGAAATCTAGGCCTTTAACTACCATGTTGTTTGGAGGCTAAACACCTAGGAGTTTCCCTACAGATTACAAATGGTTAATGGATTTCAGCCAAGCACCACTAAGCCATTAACCTTAATACCTTATGAGGTTGTGTTGTCTGTTAGAAACTCTGGGTTGGTGCCAATGCCTTCTGAAGTTCCACTTCCCCCAGCTCCTGAGCCATCTGCGTGCCAGCGAGAGCCCAGAAATCTGCCTGGAGCCCCTCAGTGGGTAGAGTTAGGGAAGAAGCAACTGCCTTCCAAGTGAAATTGCCATAGCTCTGAGGGTCCCAGGTCTCATGTGAAGGAGAAAGAAGCCATTCTTGAGGGTTGGAATTGATTGAGATGATGATTGAATTCGAGTTCCAAGGCCTTGCCCTGTCTCATCAATTATACTACCACTTTTCCTGAGGGCCACCAGACAGATGTTCCTTCACTTCAGTAGGGAGATACCCAGAGTGTATTTGGTACTTGATTCCCAAGCCTAAGGGGGTTTCTCCTTCTTAGATTGAATATTGGGATTAGATCTTTTGACTGGTTTATTGCCCAGAGCATCGTCTAGAATGTTGCTATTGGAGTCCTGAGGCTTTTCTTTTTTAATTCTTTTTTAAGTTCATGAATTTAATTTGAGAGACACAGAGACAGTGCAAGTGGGGGAGGGGCAGCGAGAGATGGAGAGAGAATCCTAAGCATGCTTCCTACTGCCAGTGCAGAGCCCAATGTGGGGCCGAACCCACGAAACCACAAGATCATGACCTGAGCCAAAACCAAGAGTTGGACACTTAACCGACTCATCCATCCGGGTGCCCCAACGCCCTGAGTTTTAAAAGAACAATCCTATAATTAGGGAAGAGGGTGTTCTGGCAGATGTCAGCCATGTCTTCTGGAAGAACCGAGAACAATGCTGCTACTACTGCTGAGGGTCCATAGCTACTTTGTCATGGTTTCTATGCTAACGATTTTGTACACATTGTTTGTTCTTTGGAAGAAATCTACAGAGCAGATGTTATATTCATCACCATACTCATTATCATCTTCTAGATTTTAAAACTGAAATTTGAAGAGAGGATGTAATTTGCTCAAGGTCTAACTTCAAAGCTCATGCCCTTTTGCTAGATCATTTGTCATTTTAATTTGCCCAGAATCCATCCCATTTCTCTTAATATTCCAGTTCCTTTTGGAGTTTACCTGTCTTACATCTTCTTGGAGTGAGGTTGCTCTTTCCCAATATGAAAATCAAGGGAGCCAATCTTCCCATTCCTTCCTGCTGTCTTCATACCCCAGTGGGAGAATGTGATCTAAGCATGGCCAACTAGATAGTAAATCTTGGGTAAAGGAAACAAGCATGAGGAGGGAGCCATCTGAGACTATAAAGTCTGTTATGGCACTCTTACAGCTTTCTAAATCATGGCTCTCTCTTACCTCCTAGATTTCTGCTGGTTTCTAAGTCTGTTCTCTCAGACTTTAATCAGTCCTGTGATCCCTCAGGTATCTGTCTAATATGTCTTCTCTTGGCTAAGTGACCCAGAGTTGGATTCTGTTCCTTTTAACTAAGGGCACTGTGTTATATATCAAGATGCTATTTGTTACAAGTAACCAGAGTTCCCTACTTAAACTGGCTTTGACAATAAGGCGGTGTATTATTTCCCATAAAAAAGGCAGAGAAGGTGTCAGGAATTTCTCCAATCCTGATAGAATGGGCCAATCCTCTATTGCCCAAATACTGATTATAAAATTCTTCTCCTTGGCTTTTGTACTTTCTTGTCTTAAAACTCATGGGAATGATGAGTCATAGTTGGAGTCAATGTCGATAATTAGAAGTCATAATGCGGGATGTATATCACCTTAATGAGAAGCTGACTTATATTGTTTTTCCTAGTAACAGTATGCCCTGTAAAACCTGAATTACACATTCTTACAGTCTTACTTCACAGGGGGAAATAGCGTTAGGGTTTAGTTGGGGATGTTTAAAAGAAGTTTTATACTATTGCTTTTGTAAAGCATTGAATCATGAAAATTCAGCAGAAGAGCTTTCAAAATTTCAGTATACTCAAAATGCAATATGTTCAAAATTTCAATATATTCAAAACACAGAAAAAGAAAAGAAATAGTCTTATAGATTCAGTAACATACAACACTAACTTTTTAATTAACCAAATATGTGTAAATGGCCTTTATTTCCCAGATTCTCCCAGCAAGAGGTACTCGATGACTGCCTGATCTTTCTGCCTCCAGGCACTAAATGTGGCTGATTACATTCCCTCCTGGGGAGACTTTCAGTAAGGGGAGGAGTTTCTCTTGTATTAAGGGCTTCTGGGAAAGAAATACTTTCTAAAATCATATAAGTGAAAGTGACTACATTTTTCTTTCTTCTTCTTCTTCTTTTTTCTAAAGAGAAATATAAACCAATCTTTACTTTCTAGACTAAGAGCCTGAAATATAAATACAAAGGCAAGAAATATGATGTTGCCATTTGAAAGTTTTATTAGTTACAGAAAGAAGTTGTAGAGAAATAAGGAGGGAAAGTAACATCAAGAGGAAATGACAACAGAGAAAAGTACAAGAGGAGCCTTTCCGCTAATCTTTTTCCCCACGGAAACACACACCAAGAATGCCAAAGAAGGCAGGTTGCAGAGTGGATGTGCACATACCAAGGGAACAAACTCAGCAACCCATATTATAGACAAGAGACAGTTTTTGGAGTAACATTATCATCTTGGTAATTTTCGGGCTGCTAATATTTACTTGGGAAACTGTGTTGTGTTTTTGCGACCTTGCATATGCTCGGGAATGGAGATGCTCAATTTCATGCTATCCTCTTTGCAGATGTTTGGGTGAAATCTGGAGGAACTCATTCTAAAAATAGTGCCCTTCATCAGCTTGGTATGAAAATTCATCAATGAAGAGGAAGTGAATAATGCCTCCGGTTTATAATTGAGAAGTTGACAGGAGTATTTATCAATAATTGAGACTAAAATAGGTCCCAACGTCCAGAAAACAGAATTAAAATTTTGTTCTTTGAAGACCAGAAGTTCTAGCTAAAACCACAAAGAAATAAGTTATAGGCATCTGACAGTGATCTGGGCCAAAGGGGCAGGGAAGCACAGTACAATCTAAGATTGGGACCAAATAATCACTTACATTTGATTTACGAGATAAAACAATTCAACCTTCTTCAATGTGTTTTGCTTAAGATATGAATAAGACCTGTTAGAGACGTGGCATGGTGCTGAAAGTTATTCTGTCAGTCCCAGGAAACCAATGCTACTTTAAAAAAATGCTGCCAAAGAAACAAAAGTGGGTAATTTACACAACAATAATGGAAAACTGTGGACTCGTCCCATATTGGTCTTTCCTTTTCTTATTTCCCTATTATTTATACCAACAAAGAGATGATTTTCAGATATGTGACAGAGGATGAATACTTTTACTTTTTGGTGTAAAGGAAGCAAAATTGCACTGTTTCTTAAGCAGCAGAATCCCTAATTTTATAATAAATACACAGCGCTCTTTGCAACAGAAAATGTCCATCTGCTACCACTGGGTTTGCCTTGCACAAAGCTGGCTTTGAAAGAACAACATTATATCGTTAATTTAGACCTGCTGTGGATGTGAATGCTTATAAGCAATTGGTTCTAGTCTAATCGACACAATGGAAAAATAATTAATGAAAAATGCTCAAAGGAGTGACCAGGGCACTTTCGGCCACAGCACTCACAGGACAAATTGTAATGGGAGATGTTTTAGTGGAAACTTCTAGTTGGCCCTGACATTTTCTCCAGTTATTAGCATCACTTTTCCCTCTGTTCAGCGGTGCTTTCACTTTTATTCCACATTGACCTCTCCTCACCACTTAACCTGATAAAAGTAAAAGAATTTAGAAATTCTAACTTCACAGTGACATACCCAAATGAGCAGAATCATTTTAAGAATACATTGTCCAGAAGGCACACATGATGATTGTTCATTATCAACGGAATGAATAAGGTTTAACATCATTTGTGGTGTCACTGTTTCCTGGAATGCATCAGAGAGTCTGAAAAGGAAAGGCTTAATAAATTAGATTTATAGGTACCCCCCACTCTCTGAAAGTTCATAGTACTGTCACTTCGCTTGAAAACCTATGTTAGTATCTTTTTCCAAGGGGGTATACTCTTTGCTTTAAGCCATTTCTGTTTATGGAAAAGCTCATAGGAACACTCTGTTTTTAAATGGGGTGGGGGGGATCTGTATGGCGGTAGTAAGCTCTCACATAGGAGGGCGCATTGGGAGAGTGAAAGGCAAGTGGGCACTAGTCTATCTGATGTTATTCCAGAAGAGATTTGAAAAAGATAACTCACCCAGATCTCTTTCTATTGGCCAGGAATTTCTTCAGCTGTTCATCCTTTTGGACTTTGAAGCTTCTTATCATTTTTTTCAGATAAATCTCATTACAGCAGAAATTCTTTATTGATCATCTTTCTACTAATCACATTTTACACGTGTAGTATTTGTAACTTATTTCTACCACAACACTGTAATTTGGGATTATTGTTATCAGTTCAGCTTTGAGAAGACTGAAGCTCAGAGCTGCCTCCAGTCGAAAGCCTGACAGAACCCAGAGCTTCTGTCTCTGTGAGACTCTGTGGTGTCTCTCACTCCACAATTTCTGATCAAAGTCTCCATGAAGGAGACTTGGGATGCGCTTCTAGGACTAGTGAGAGCTAAAAGCAGAGAGAGAAGAGAGGGGAACTGAAAGAGTAAGGGAAACAGAGGTGGGAAGCTGAGGAAAGTTAACACTTGACTTCCCATATGAGCCCTCAGCCGTCGCTTTGTACTTGGTGTGGTTATTGTCCATTCAGAAAAAACTCTGAGTTTTTTTTTCCTTTTGTTTACACTTATTGATAATTATAAGTTGAAATCTTAGTTCTTTATTCCCTGGTATGTGAACTTGAGCAAGTCACATAATCTCTTCAACCTCAGTTTCCTCACCAATAAATCAAAATAATGCTAAAAGCTAGGTCCCAGAGTCCATTTAATGAGATAAGGTATGTAAGGCAACTCAGTAACAACAGTGCCCGGAACATGGTAACTGCTCAATAAATGTTAGTTATCATTAATATGTAGTAGATGTTTGTCGGTTTTTAACTGCCTAATGTCTGAATCCCCTTTATATATTTGGCAGTTCATCACTATGCTGTTCATTAGTGCTGTCCATCTAGTGTTTCTGGTTCTTTTTCTGAGCACATAGTAGAATCATACTTCCCTACACCCTGCTTGCTTGGCCACTAAAGGTGAAGCAGGAGTGACGCGTGTCACTTCCAGTTAGAAACTTTAAGTACTGGTATATGTTTCACCACACTGTCCCTTTGCCATGATGACGTGAAGCTTTCCACATAGAGTCTGCCCTGTTAGCCTATGTCCTTGAGTGAGAATGAGAAAGTGACACAGAACAGAGGTCTCAGGTAACTAATTACAAATACATAGCATGACTGGGGACGGCTGGGGCTGGGGCGGGGGGAAGAAAAGAAAAAGAAACAAAAATATTTTATGTTTCAGCCACTAAGATTTTTGGGGTGGTTCATTTAAGCAGCATGACTTGGCCTCTTCTGACTCTTGGCCCTCGAGTCTGGCAGAGTCTGGGTCTTGGCAGGGCCCCGGGAATTCCCATAAGAAGTACAAAAGGATAGATAGTTTGTCACCTCTCTGGTAGGCACTTGATCCACAGTTGACCAATCAGCACATCCATCTATGTATATAAATTTGCTAGAAATGCAAAGAAGTAGGAACAGTGGATAAATGATTCCCATTTCTTCTGGTGGCAATAGCAAGGTAGGAAATGTACGTTTCTGGGAAAATCAGGGATAACAGGTACAGTACTAACATCTGGGGTCTGGGGTCCATTTCTGGTGGAAAATTTTGTAAGCTATTGTGCCTGGTTTTCAGGGACATCGGAAGCAAAGTCCCCACTGGACTAGTCTGGTGGTAGAACTCTGGCCCTGCTTTGGGTGTGCTCTAGTATCCCTTGTTCCTGACCAATTTCCAACCTTCCTAGCGACTCAACTCTGCAAGCAGCTGATATAATTTCAATTCATTCATTTTCTGATTAAATCAGCCAGAATGCAATACTTGCAAATAAGATTCCTGAGTGACACAATATATAAATTAATTTTAGAATTTTCTTTGTTAATGTGCAGAGTTATTTTAGTACGTTTCTGGCAGTTTGAATTAGTTGCTCTGAATGCCATGGCTTGTCCATGCCAATAGTATACTTATTTTAGAAATACCCACACTTTATTTCAGCAATTTCTTTTCAATGTATTAAGTTCATGGTTTTTTGTAAAAAAGATAATGAATTGGAGTCCAAATTTCACTTACAGTTTAAATTACACTAAAATCTGATAGTCAAAACCATTTCTTTTACTCTTTCCCTCTGAAAAATATAAACGAGTGATGTTTGTCTATGGATTTAAGCATTGCATGACTGAAAAAGACTAATGAATCTCTGGCTCTTTTAAGTAAAGATCACCTCATTCTCTTTGTTTTGAACTTGGTTTTATCCAGACATGAAGATGACCTACAACACCTCAGAAGTTTCTTTCCAGCTCCATGATTCCTAAGACCATGATTTAGTTACAAGAGTCAGAATTCCCACTGAGGGAGATTCATTTGGTTAGTTGGGTAAGATGATCTCTCTTCTAAAGGGTTATTAATCTTGACATGACTTGATGGCTAAATTGAATTGAGACCCCTGCATTAAGGGATTGGGAAGAGAGAGACTCATTATAAGTGGCCAGCAGAGATGTCATTTTATATATTTGGGGTTTACTTTTGGAACTTGTTAGGGAGAAGTAGGAATGGCAAATTTATTCCTAGTGGGTACACCAACACTGTAATTTCCTTGCTGAAGTTCAAATGCAAGAGTAACTCTGATTGCCTCTCGGCCACTCCTTTGAGTCTGCGATCACTGAGTCGAAAAAGGAAAGTTAAAAACAGCAAAGTTTGGCAATACAAGCAGCCAGAAGGCTAGCCACCATGATTCAAAATAGAGAAGGGATTAATGAGTATTTCCCCTTGTTCTGAAGTATTTGTTTCTAGAAAAGTGGAGAAGAAAGCAGTGAAGGGGGAAAGGAGGTTGCCCCAGAGTCAGGTCCTTTCTATCGAAGGCATAAATAAGAAAAAGCAACTCTTGTGAAATTATGAGACATAGAGCAATAATGTAAGCAGGCTAGATACCGAAGTGTGAGTTAAGGTAACTGTTCTACATTAAAGCAAAGGCTTTTAATTTCTAGAATAGCCAGTCGATGTGCTTTATAGTATTCTAACTCGTGGGGAGTGAAGCTAAAGGAAGAAAAAAACCCCACAGTAACCAATACATGGAACGCAAATATAGAAACTTGAGGTTGGTAGAAGCCTCAGATGTTGAAGAATACAAGTCCAGAAGCCAACTTCTAAATTCTGATTACTTGTCTAACTTTACTACTGAATTTGTTCTGCACGTAAAAAGGAGCTGAGTTGCAAGTCCGCAGATCTCCCTGAAGATTCTGGGGGTATGAGAACGGTCACACGTATTTTTTCTTAGGAAAGCAATCTCCCCTTAATTTATAGATAGACTAAACCTTGGAGATGTCAACTGACTTTCCCAAGGTCACATAGCTCTCTCAGAATAGAATCTGGGGTAGTACTCAGGCTCTGGTTGATGAAACTAAGAACCTCATGTCTAGACATCGAGGGCTTATCGTTCACCTCGATCCCTTGTTGGATACATCGGATGCTCTTCAGATAACTGTCTGTTGAGATGTAGTGTCAGGATCACTGTTCTGCCTGAAGGAATGTGCAACAGTATTTCGGGGTTACTTTAAAAAAGAGATAAAACTTGGGGCATCCGGGTGGCTCCGCCGGTTACATGTCCAACTTCAGCTCAGGTCATGATCTCACGGCTTGTGAGTTCCAGCCCCGCATCGGGCTCCGTGCTGACAGCTCAGCAGCCCGGAGCCTGTTTCGGATTCTGTCTCTGTCTCTCTCTGCCCCTCCCCTGCTCACGCTCTGTGCCTGTCTCAAAAATAAATAAACATTAGTTGTTTTTTTTTTTTTTTAAGATAAACCTCGAACAAATTTTCTAAAACTCATTGTTTTTTATCCTAAATTAACAGTTTATAAAGGAAATTTGAGAGGTGCAGCACACCGGAGGATTAAGAGCCTGGCTCTGGACCCGGCTTTCCCTGGATGTAGGTTCCAACTCTTACACTTATTCTCTCTGTCATCTTGGGAATGTTAATGTCCCTAAACCTCAGTTTCCTTATGATAAGAAGAAGATACTAATGGTATGTGCCTCACATGGTTGTTGTGAGGATTTATTCATGCCAGCAGAGAATGTGCAAATTATGAAATAAGAGCTTAATAAACAGCACGAGAAAGGAGAGTCACGCAGGAGAAAAGAAAGAGGAGGATAGACATAGGGAAAGGAGAGAGAAGATTTCTCCGAACGTTTACTAACCTTTATTTTTTTTATTAAAAAAATTTTTTTTTTCAACGTTTATTTATTTCTGGGACAGAGAGAGACAGAGCATGAACGGGGGAGGGACAGAGAGAGAGGGAGACACAGAATCGGAAACAGGCTCCAGGCTCTGAGCCATCGGCCCAGAGCCTGACGCGGGGCTCGAACTCACGGACCGTGAGATCGTGACCTGGCTGAAGTCGGACGCTTAACCGACTGCGCCACCCAGGCGCCCCTAACCTTTATTTTTAATATCCATTGGGCTCGATGTCTTTTCCTTCCTCCATTGCTGAAATGCTTTTTTCCCAAATATGCTTACCCTGGTGACTCTTTTTGTGGGCATCAATTGTACCTCCAGTTCAAAAGCAGAGACTTTGGGAGATTTTTCGTTTTTGTTTTTGTTTTCATTTTTTTTTTTTTTTTTTTTAATTTTTTTTTTTCAACATTTTTTTATTTATTTTTGGGACAGAGAGAGACAGAGCATGAACGGGGAGGGGCAGAGAGAGAGGGAGACACAGAATCGGAAACAGGCTCCAGGCTCCGAGCCATCAGCCCAGAGCCTGACGCGGGGCTCGAACTCACGGACCGCGAGATCGTGACCTGGCTGAAGTCGGACGCTTAACCGACTGCGCCACCCAGGCGCCCCTGTTTTCATTTTTTTTTAATCTGTAGAAGTTTGCCTTTGGGAAAGTCAGCAGGAAAATGTACCCAGAGATTAGGAAGTGGTGATTAGACCCACGGCAACCCAGCACAGCAAAGAAAGAAGAAAGTCACCTCCAACTGTGGGGAGAGATTTACAGTTATAGAGCTGGATTTGGCCTTGGAGGTCATCCTGTTGACTCATTCATTTTAAAGAAGGGGAAGGGAAGTCCAGAGAGGTTGCTCACGTCCCTGAGGTCTCAGAGCACTTCCACTTAGAGCACATCACTCTTGACTCTTCACTTTTCTATTTATCTTCCTTATTTCAGTTTCTTACATCCTTTTGAATGTTTCCCATGCTAGACTGGTACAGGCATACTGGGGCTTCTACTTAAATTGGTTCCTACCTTTGGATCTCTTGTGATTTTTGTAGGACTCTGTCAGGGCAACTGTAGTCCAGATATTCTGGACAAGTGAATCTCTTGCTGGTGGCTTCTGCCTCATTCCTGACCCTGAAGTTGGCATAGATTCTCCACCAGGGAGTGGAGTCTGGCCTGTGTCTGTGACTATGAATCTCCTCCTGTTATGCCGTCTATTACCTTGATCCCATCTCCCGACGACTTCTGAGAGGCAAGCTGGCAGACAAGAACAGCAGCTGGAGCTATTTGAAGAAGCTTCTCTGCCGAACAGGAAGCATTCTATCATCAGAAGACATTTCCAGCTAGCATGACAGCGTGTTTATAGGAGGGGCAAACCCCAGCTAACAGATGCACCCATGAGGGCAAAGACTGGGACTGCCACATCTCTTATGCACGCACTGGGCAGTGATGTGTCTGAAGGTGAGAATTTAGACTTTTCTTTTTAAGGCCTTAAAGCTACAGTGAAAAAAGACCTTGAAAATAAGCTTTGCCAAATGGGTATTGGCTTTGAAAATCGACACCATTTATCCCCAGAGCTCCTAGCGTTTAGGGCATGGCAACAGTTGCTCTTTGGTGGTGGCGGGGTTTCTATTGAGAGCTACACCTTAGACTGGTGACTCTCAAATTTTGACGTCATCAGAATCAGCCGAGGGCTTGTAAAACACAGATTGCTCGGCCCATTTCTAAGAGGTAGCGGGAATTTGCATTTCTAACAAGCTCGCAGGTGATGCTGATGCTGCTTGAATCACCTGAATCATCAAAATAGAAAGCTTCTATACCTGAAGAACCATTACTGTAGGAGAAACAGCCTGTGTTTCCTAAACTTTCAGCCTGATTTCCTGCCCCAGCCACACTTCCCTTTCATCTTCAGCTGCTCAGACCTTCTCTCCGCTACATATCTGCTTGCAAATCTTTTTTGCACACTCAGATACAAATGGTCATTGCAACTCAAAGTTTTACCTCTCTCCAGACACTTACTCAGTAATGTGGCATTTTGACTAGCCAATCTACACCTTAGACACTGCAGGTACACACTACATCTCTAGCACCCTCCCCAGTATCTCTTTTCATACGTTGATGTGCACGGGGACTTCTGATTTGTGTAACTGAAGAAGGTGGATGGGGTGAAATTTATTGCAGGTAGACTTCTCAAGTGACAGGGGGTATTTTGTGAGGAGCAGCATTTTCTCTCTTCTCCAGCTGGTTCCTTGGATTGAGGTTTAAGAAGAGGCTGACTGTTTGGGTCTTTTTTGGCCAAAGAAATCTTAAAAAGAAAAAGCTGGAGGCATCACAATTCTGGACTCCAATTTATATTACAAAACTGTCATGATCAAAACAGTATGGTACTGGTACGAAAATAGACACACAGACCAATGGAACGGAATAGAAAACCCAGAAATGAACCCACAACTATATGGTCAATTAATCTTCGCCAAAGCAGCAAAGAATATCCAATGGGAAAAAGTCTGTTCAACAAATGGTGTTGGGAATACTGGACAGCAACATGTAAAAGAATGAAACTGACCACCTTCTTACACCAAACACAAAGATAAATTCAAAATGGATAAAAGACCTAAATGTGAAACCTGAAACCATAAAAATCCTGGAGGAGAACACAGGGAGTACCTCTTTGACACTGGTCACTGTGTCTTCTTTCTAGATATGTCTCCTGCAGCAAGGGAAACAAAAGCAAAACAAACCATTGGGACATCATCAAAATAGAAAGCTTCTACACAGTAAAGGAAACAATCAACAAAGCTGAAAGGCAATCTACAAAATAGGAGAAGATATTTGCAAATGACGTATCTGATAAAGGGTTAGTATCCAAAATATATAAAGAACTTACAAAACTCAACACCCAAAAATGAACAATCCAATTAAAAAAATGGGTAGAAGACATAAAAAGACATTTTTCCAAAAAAAAAGACATACTGATGGCCAACAGACACATGGAAAGATGCTCAACATCACTGATTATTAGGGAAATGCAAATCAAAATTACAATGATCTGTCATCTCACACCTGTCAGAATGGCTAAAATCAGCAGCACAAGGAATGACAGGTATTGGCAAGGATACAGAGGAAGGAGAACCCTCTTGCACTGTTGGTGGGAATGCAAACTGGTGCAGCCACTGTGGAAAAGAGTATGGCGACTCCTCAAAAAGTTAAAAATAGAGCTGCCCTACGATCCGACAATTGCACTACTAGATATTTACCCAAAGGATGTAAAAATACTAATTCAAAAGAATACATGCACCCCTTTGTTTATAGCAGCCAGTATAACAGCCAGATTATGGAAACAGCCCAAGTGTCCATGGACGGATGAATGGATAACGATGTAGTATATATATTCAATGGGATATTATGCAGCCATAAAAAGAATGAAATCTTGCCATTTGCAATGACATAGATGGAGCTAGAGTGTAATGCTAAGTGAAATAAGTCATCCAGGGATAGACAAATACTATATGATTTCACTCATATGTGGAATTTAAGAAACTAAGCATAAGTCATCCAGGGATAGACAAATACTATATGATTTCACTCATATGTGGAATTTAAGAAACTAAGCAAATGAGGAAAGGGGAAAAAAAGAGAGGCAAACCAAGAAACAGACTCTTAACTATAGAGAACAAACTGATGGTTACCAGAGGGGAGGTGGGTGGAAGGATGGGTGATGCAGATTAAGGAGTGCATTGCTGTGATGAGCACTGGGTGTTGTATTTTCAAAAGTGTTGAATCACTATGTTTGACACCCGAAACTAATATAACACTGTATGTTAATTAACTGGAATTTAAATGAAAACTTACAAGAAAGAAGAAAAAGACTGAAAGAATCGTTCACCAAAAATTTTGTGGCATTCTAGGCACAAACAGACTTGCTCTGGGGCCTGGGCAAGTGGGCTGGGTCTTTCATAGATGATGCCTGTCAGGCATTGGTTAAGGGCTTTTTGTATTTTGAAGTGCTTCAGGCTCCCGCTTCCAGTAGCCTTAGGGCAGTCCTAAAAATACTTGCTGGCCATGGGTATGTAAAACACACCAAAGGGAGGAGGGGCATGCACAAACAAGGTCAAAAGATATCCTGGGGAATCTGGGTAGAACCCTGACATTGTCTAATACGATGGGGAGACCTTAAGCAAGCCCTGTAGGCAAGGGGGTGCCCGAGAATCCTTGAAGCCATATGTTTATTTGATTTCGATGACCACTCATCCCACTTGCTGTGCAAACGGTATTCATGGATCTGTGAGGTGGAAGGGGGTTATCTGGCCTAGACTGTCCTCCTAAGAGGCTCTTGTTCTGTGGCCCTTAGTGGTATGGGATGCCTGGCTTACTTGCTAAGCCTGAGAATCTTAGTGAAGACTGCCAACACAAGGCTCCTTCAGGCTGAGGTTAGCAGCTAAGCATTTAAATCATCTGGCTATGTTGTCTGATTCTTTCTTGGGCAGGGTGCCCAAGGGTGGTGTATTTTCTGGGAAAGCCTGCCAGCTTCTTTCCATGCTTACTTTCTTTTATCCAGGGGAGCCACGTGCCCCCCTAAAGCTGCGGGCTGGGAATCAGATGCATCCACAGTCATGAATTTTGCAGCATCATTTGCATGTTTAACCTTCCTCTATTTCTCTTATTCTCAGACAGATGCAGGGAAAGCCATTTCTGTAGGAGTTTCCATGCTACTGAACAAGTCCGGGATTTTGAGGAAACAGATAATCATTAGGATTGTTGGAATCCTACCCCCTCCCCAGGCCTTTCTTTAAGAAGAGTATTTTGAGCAACTTGTGTTACAAAGACATTTTATCAGTATATATCTTGGATTCTTATTTTACCCATGACCTAAAGATCATATTATGGTTTATCTTCATATCCATACAGAAGTACTAAAGTTGTACATTTCTAGTCAGTGGAAACAATACTGATTATGAAATCAGAAGATCTGGCCTTCAGTTGTGGCCTCCTGCTGACAAACTAGGTGAGCTCCCCTGTGACATGGGCTAAGATTGGTTTTACTTACTCAGTATGGTCATTGTGAGGGTCAAATGCAGATAAACCTATTTGTGAGACTGTGAAGAGCGATACAGAATAAAGAATTTATAGAATAGAAAATACCATATAACAATTATATTGGGCCATTGTGATCATTATCAGCACATCCAATTAAAGGGATCACCCTCTGCTCTCTAGACGACTTTTGTATCTAGATAGACCTGGGATCAGATCCAGGCAGTTCCTCTTACAGGCTATTTAATTATATGAAAGGTATTGGAGCCATCTGAATCTTAGTTTTCAGTATTTGCCTTTTAGGACATGGTGAAGATTATAGCTAACATATACATGAAAGAGTTCCTGCCACCCGATCAATGATATTTTATTATCAAAAAAATTTTTTTTGGCTATGGCCAACTGTAAAGGAAATCTTTCGTACTAAATAGGACAAACTCTTATCTGGCAGTGACTGCTATTACTAAGATATAAGATTCAATTATGGAACCTCTATCATTGGCTCAAGTACAGTGATTCTGTAAAGAGATACTGAGTTTCTCTGAGGAAAAAGAACACCTCAGAGGCAAACCATCACTGACTCTCAAACATTGATGTCTCTTTTTTTGTTAACAGGGTCCTATTTTTATGTTGCCTGTTTTTTGCCCACCTAGGCCGAATCTTTATCTCCCTACAGAACTTTCTGTTCCTACCCTAGTGACATTAATAACACAACTTTTGTAGCCATATCTGCAATACACAGGACACGATGTCATCTCTCCTGAGAACCCTTTCTCTTGGTGACAACCTTGCATTGGGCTCCTTCCTCCATAACTCACTTTGCAATTATTGCTTGTAACTCAAGAAGTTACTGTCTGTAACTCAAGCAGCACCTTATTGTTCTTTTCTCGAATTGCCTAGAAGACACATGCAGCACTGTAAGTATATACACACATCCTGAGTTTTCTTTCTTTCTTTTATGTTTGTGTATTAACCTCTCCAGATACATTATGAGTGCTTTCTGGATGGGCCATGACTTTTCTACCTCATAGTGTTAATGTAGAGTTAGTACACAGTAGGCATTTGATACAAATTTATTGTCTGATGGAAAGAGAGCAATGGTTTCTATGGTGAATCTCCTCCCATTTCGTGCTATAGGCTGCTGTTAAATTTCTCAGGAGGTTGGTCAGTTGCTTTGCTCTACTGACAACTTTTGAAGGGTCTTTACAGATATTTGATGAATACCAGTATCTCAGGAGAACAGGGGGCATGAGATGGGCATCCGTGTATTAAAATACTTGCTTTGAAAGATATCAGACACAAAGCAGCACATACAATATTACCTCATTTAATAACGGCCCCAAATAAGCAAAACCACGCCTTTGCCCCTATCCTGGGAGGTATAGTGACTGGCAGAATATGGAAGGAAGTTTGTGGGATCCTGTGATGTTTTGGCTCCAGGTGAGGTCCTAGATGGTTAGAGAGGTGTGTTCAACCTTGTGACAATTCATGCAGCTGAGTACTTACAATTTTGTGCACTTTTGTCCATTAATAAAAGGAAAAAAAGGATCTCGTTTGTGTTTTCTCATTTATTTGTGCAGAACAAGAGTAAAAGCTATGTCAGTTCGGGTTCAAATAGAGACGACAGTATCATGACCTCTGCTAAATGTGGTCTGCTCCATGTACCTTGAGAAAGAGAACTTCTGCTTGTGTGAGATGTTTCTGGGACTTGGAGACAAGGTTGATGGAGACATGAACATTAGCTGGTGGGCATCAGCTTGTCTCGACTAGACAGCACAGACCCTGAAGCAGAAGTGACAGGGGACTTTTCTCAATCATCTGTTATGAAAACAGCCATCAGTGGGTCGGACAGCTAGGTTCCAGCTTCAGATCTGCAAGGGCTAGGCTGTCTCATTGGGCTCACAGACGGTCAGCTTTTATGGAGAACGTTGGCAAGGCATTTGTCCTTTCATTCACGCATTCGAACGTCATGGTTTATTAGAGGAGAAAAAATTTCTTGTGGCCTAATTTTTCTTTGAGGGAAGAAATCTTCATTTATACAGAAACTAAAGCTTAATAGTCTTAACAGCATATTTTTGCTAAACACATATTTTTCTGTGTGAATAACAAGTTATTTTAAATGTTGCTTCTCTTTTGGGAAGGGTTTGCATACAAGCTCTGATAACACTATTTTATATTGCTTATCTGCCAATTGTTTCCTTGGGGAGAGAAGTACTGAATGCCATGATAAAACACATTTTGTATCTACATGACCAGGCCCCAGTTATCAGGGTTTTCCCAGTTTCACCCTAGGGTACCTGGGACAGTGTTTTTCAAACATGCATCGGAATCACCTGTGTTACTTAATTTAAAAAGTGCGAATTTCTGGGGCACCTGGGTGGCTCAGTTGGTTAAGCGTCCAGCTTCGGCCTAGGTCATGATCCCACAGTTCATGAGTTCGAGCCCCACATCGGGTTCTCTGCTATCAGCACAGAGCCCGCTTCAGATCCTCTCGCCCCTCCCCTCTCTGCCCCTTCCCCGCTCACGTGCTTTTTCTCTCTCTCTCAAAAATAGTAAAGAAAAGGGGCGCCTGGGTGGCGCAGTCGGTTAAGCGTCCGACTTCAGCCAGGTCACGATCTCGCGGTCTGTGAGTTCGAGCCCCGCGTCAGGCTCTGGGCTGATGGCTCGGAGCCTGGAGCCTGTTTCCAATTCTGTGTGTCTCCCTCTCTCTCTGCCCCTTCCCCGTTCATGCTCTGTCTCTCTCTGTCCCAAAAATAAATAAAAAACATTGAAAAAAAAAAATTAAAAAAAAAAAATAGTAAAGAAAAAAAAAATCACTCAAAAAAAAAAGTGTGAATTTCTGGGCTCCAGCCTGCATGTAATGAACCTCTGGTAGACAGGCCCCAGAATGCTACCTTTGAAATAAGCTCTCCTATTGACCCTTAAACACACTGAAGTTTGAAAAACACTTGCCCAGTAGCTACTGGCAGGTGTCAAACATATTCTAGGAGGTGGGAGGGGGGTGTTGACCCAGGAAGTTTCCCAAGAATCTCTGGGAAAGAATTTGTGTTAGGATCTCAAATTCGAATTTGTGTTAGCCTTTACATTTAGGTGGGAAAGATAGGCAAAATGTCCATAGCTTGTCTTTCTCGGCAGCGTAAGACAAGAAGTTCTTTGTGCGTATACGGAGAGCCTGGCAACCTTAACTTTCCCAGCATTTGCACCTCTGTCCTTCTGTATTGGCAATAATTCTGACTTTTGCATTCCTATTGAATCACAAAATTGTCCTTTTCTGTGCATTTCTTTTTGCCACAGCAGGCTATTTCTAAAAGAACAGTGTTGCCTTTCCTTTTTTTGTGGACTGTTTTCTTTCTTTCCAAAAGACATTTGAAAATATCCTCCCCTCTGGGTTTTGCTCAGTTGACTTTATTACAAGGACACATCACTAAAAGTACATCTAGTGTGCACTAGTAAAAAGGAGAAAAATAAACTTTGTTGGAAAGTAGCTAGAAATAAGCTATGAGGGAAAAAGATTACTTGTGGTATAAGTAAGCATTTCTTAGAAAGGGCTTGGAAATAGCTCAAGGCAAACTGGTTGGTTCCTTCCATTCCCAGAATCAGTGTGGGTTTTGGAATTAGAAGCACCAAGCATCAGATTATTATCTTATGATTTCACTATTTTAAATATGAACCTTGCGATCTGAGAAGCTCTGGGGGCCGAAGGTTTCCAATTCTTGTTTGGTGGATTAAAAAATGGCAGATTTGCAAATGAAATGGAGGGAGATGTCAGATCTGATAAACAATTTCTAAGGACAATAGACTTGGGAGTTTGTGTCCTCCCTGGAAGGTTTCTGGTCTGGCCACATACAATCCAACTGCATGGGATATTTGTAGCAAATGTAAATATGAACCAGCCTAAATTCAGACTGGTGCAGCCACTCTGGAAAGCAGTGTGGAGGTTCCTCGAGAAATTAAAAGTAGAATTACCCTACGGCCCAGCAATTGCACTACTAGGAATTTATCCAAAGGCTGTAAGAGTGCTGATTTGAAGGGGCACATTCACCCCAATGGTTATGGCAGTGCTCTCAACAATAGCCAAATTATGGAAAGAGCCCAAATGCCCATCAACTGATGAATGGATAAAGAAGATGTGGCATATATACACAATGGAATACTACTTGGCTATGAAAAAGAATCAAATCTTGTCATTTGCAACAACATGGATGGAACTAGAGTGTATTATGCTAAGCAAAATAAGTCAGAGAAAGACAGATATCACATGATTTCACTCATGTGGAGTTGTAGAAACATAACAGATGATCATAGAGGAAGGGAAGCAAAAATAAGATAAAAACAGGGAGGCAAACCATAAGAGACTCTTAAATACAGAGAACGAACTGAGGGTTGGTGGAGGTAGGGAAATGGGTGATGGGCATTAAGGAGGGCACTTTCTGGGTGTTAATATGTGATGAATCACTGGATTCTACTCCTGAAACCACGACTACACTGTAGGTTAACTAACTTGAGAATAAATTAAACAAAAAGTATGAACCAGCCTAGAGATGCCAAGGGGTATGTGTAAGGAAGGTTAATAATAATATAAAAATTTTTGATATGTGATTTTCAAAAGTTCCAAAAATTAGGAAGTCAACTGGGGGCAACATCTGAAGATACTTTCAATTTGTCCTAACTGGGGGGTGGGAGGTGCATGCTACTGGCATCTAGTGGACAGAGGACAGGGATGCTGTTAAACATCCAACATGTATGGGACAGTCCCTCTATGCTCTAACAGAAAATGATCTGTCCTCAGATGCCAAATGGTCAAGGTTGAATATGAAAGCAGGGCATAGTACAGGGAAGATTATGTTGGGAGGGACATTCCCAGACTTGCAGTGGCTCAGAAAGCTGTTTTAGTGATCTTTGTAACAAGTACCTACATTGGAGGACGTATCAAGCCTGCAGTCTGAAAAATAAAGATTTGTGTGTTAACATGATGAAAAGAAGAGAAAAATCATAATTTCTATTTTTTTTCCATTGTCTTGAAAATGGGAAACATTTTCTGACTTGAAGGGAAGAAAATTCAAAAGAAAATAAGGGGGTATTGTGGCCTAAGCAATATGACAAGTGAGTAAAAGAAGATTCAGCAGACTTAAGAGAATTCAAGTACCTGAGAATAAAAGGAACCATGCCTCTAAAATGCTAACAGACCTTAGAAATGTGATTGCTGAGTCTCAGCATCATTGTCAGTTACCTCTGAGGGCTCATAAATAAGTTCTGGAAAAATGGAGACAGTCAAATCATTCCATTATTCTCACAAAGGCTAGCTTCTGGTTGACATAAACTGTCAATCTTGACATTTACAACCATGCAACATTCTGAAATAGACCATTAAATTGTTTATGTATCTTTAGAAAAGGCAAGGATACAGAGCCACCTGTGTGTATTCATTAAGAGGAAGATATCTCAAGCTGACTTTAGTTCCTTTATAAATCGCTTTATGACGATGATAGATCCAAGGAGCTCTCCAGTTATCATTTTTCTTGAGGTCAGCAAAGCATTTTGTAGCATCACTTGTAGCTGGTTGTGTGAATCTATGTCCACCCAGTTGGAGGTGTCTCGTGGACTTCCACAGGCTTTGGTCCTGCCTTTTTTTTTTTTTTTTTAAGCCAAAGGCTGAATGAGATGATGCAAAACAATGCAAAGCAAGGAGGAATAACACATATGTTGATTATAATAAAAATTTTACTCATCACCTCAAAAAATTGATTACAAAATCTCTAAAAGAAACTTCAAGAGTGGGAAATAAATAGTCTTTCATTTTCCTCAAAAAGTTAAACATGGCCGTAAAAATAAGGAAGATTTGGTTTGCTAGCAGTTTGTGAAGAGCATCGGTGTTTGAAATGGACCACAACCTGAACAATATTAGATAGCTGTCAAAAGATACAGACTAATAAAAATTAGACTGCTTGGTGGGAGATCATGAAAGTGATTGTGCTGATCAGGCCACACACAGCATCTATTGTGTTCTAGTAAAATCTTTTAAGGAGGAATATTTTGATTGACCTAGTGTTTAAGATGAGGAAGAAGATGATGTTAAGTTGATTTAGAAACCATGTCCTAGGAGAAATATTTGCAGAAGGTGGAGAAGATAAAGAATGTAAAGATAAAGAATGAAGGCTTGATGAATGGCCTCCTTAAGATTTTAGAAAAGTTTGGGGCGCCTGGGTGGCTCAGTCGGTTGAGCGACCCACTTTGGCTCAGGTCACGATCCCACGGTTTGTGAGTTCGAGCCCCACGTCGGGCTCTGTGCTGACAGCTCAGAGCCTGGTACCTGCTTCTGATTCTGTGTCTCCCTCTCTCTCTGCCCCTCCCCCACTCATGCTCTGTCTCTCTCTGTCTCAGAAATAAATAAACATTAAAAAAATTAAAAAAAAAAGATTTTAGAAAAGTTATTGCATAGGAA
The DNA here is from genome assembly GCF_028018385.1 of Neofelis nebulosa. Lineage (NCBI taxonomy): Eukaryota > Metazoa > Chordata > Mammalia > Carnivora > Felidae > Neofelis > Neofelis nebulosa. Next base: position 16,255,587 of record NC_080786.1, on the reverse strand, counting down.
AAGTCGTTTCCTACTAAGAAGTAAGATGGGGGTGTAGAGATTGTAAGATTTTTGGACCTCATAGAAAACAGTGTCCAACAACCAAAATGACACCATAGAAGATACTATCTACTTGAGAGCACTGCTGTGCCCTGAAGAGGTTGGGACATGGATTTTGAAGAAGGGATTCCTTCATTTGATGAAAAGTGGATTACATCAGAAGGTCCCACACATGGTTGCTTACCAGAATCACCTGGGACATATTTTTTAAACATAGTACTGTCAGGAATCCATCCCAGAGATTCTAATGAAATAGATGTGAGGAGGGCCTAAAAATCGAGATTTTATTTATTTAATTATATATTTTAATGTTTATTTATTTTTGAGAGAGAGAGGGAGTGCAGGGAAGGGACAGAAAGAGAGGGTGACACAGAATCTGAAGCAGGCTCCAGGCTCTGAGCTGTCAGCACAGAGCCGGACGTGGGGCTTGAACCCACAAACTGTGAGATCATGACCTGAGCTGAGGTTGGACGCTTAACTGACTGAGCCACCCAGGCGCCCCATAAAAATCTAGATTTTGAAACAGAAAGTTCTGTAGGTAATTCAGATGTGCGGTCAAATTTGAGAACCACAAGGCCTCTTCAGTTTTGTGATCCCCAATGAAGATAAGACCATGTGGGGAAAGTCAAGATCCCAACGGCCCCTCTGTGAACTTGCACTTGCTTCCTGTCTATCCTAATAGATTTTGCAGAGGGTTCATCAGGCACCTTGGTGAAATGTTTACACAGATTATCTCAGTTAATCTTCATAACAAGCAAATAGGGAAGGTCTTATCTCTAGAATCATGTTATGCTTGTGGAAGCTGAGGTTCAGAGCTGTTCGATAATGATGTGGTAGCAGAATTGGGATTCAAGCCCAGATTATGTAATAGCAAAATTGGTCCTCTCCACTGATTTGGTCTTCTGCCTTCCACTGTGCTACTCTGAAAACAAGAGTGTTAAGATATGTATCCTGTATATGTATATGTATGTTTCCCATATGTAGGAAAATGATAAATGTGAGAGATACTCTTGTTTTTCCTTCCTCATCACCCCCTTTTTCAGACTTACGCCAGTTCTACAGGTTTCCTCATTCTTCCTTTGACACGTTAGTGAAGCACATGTTTCTTTCATTCTTAAGCTAGAATTCTTTAGCTCTTGAAACATGTTTAGAAAATAGCTCCCAGGTGATTGTGGTAAGCAACCATGTGTGGGACCTTCTGATGTAATCAATCCACTTTTCCTCAGAAACTTCCTGGATCTTTGATTTTGTTTTCAAATCAACACTAGCAATGTCTTTGTGGACTGTTGAGAGCTTTATTTGTGTAGAATTTCCCTAAATGGATTGGCAGGAAAAAAGTTGTTTCAAGAACTAATCCCAACACACATGAACACCACGCCTTTGTCCTCACAAGCTTCCTACTGTAGGTGACAATTCATGATAGGTTGCATGTCACATGAATGCAGTTGGGAATATATAGGAAGAACCCTACCCTCCCACCAGCCAACCACCAACATAAGGTGAACATTCTTTGTAAAAATTCCTCCTACAAATTAAGGACAGTGTGTGTGGCTGCATGTCCTTTCTCTGAACTTGAGGATAATACATGATCCACATCATCAAACAATTGCTTAGTCATGTTTTTTTGACCATGTTTTTTCAGTGTATCTATCTACCTCCCTTCCTATCTATCCTTTTATCTATGTATTATCAATCTCTATGGACTTGAATTGAGATTCTAATTTCCCCAAACACAACTGTTAGAAGCGTGGATATTCTGAAAGTGTGTACAAACAATATACCTTTGAATAAGCCTTCATGAGCACAGAGGGAACATTCCCCCATTATTAGTCAGCTCTCAACTCCTCTCATCCCCATCTCTGCTGACCAAGTTTTATAATATAGCCGATGACCTTTCAAACACAAATCACACAAATCAAATGGCCCCTTCATTCGAAGCACAGGTTGAATTTTTTTTTTAAGCCTTTAAAGAAATACAGTAGATTTAAATAAAATCTCCAGGCAGGCTGTTCAGTCATGTCTGACCTTTTGTAAATATGATGAATCGAGTTCTAGTGTAAACACTGTGCCCTGGTAGAGTTCTGCAGTGTGGAATGGCAGGTCTCAGGCAGAGGCAGATTGGTTTTGCTGAGCTCTTTCAGAAGGAAGAGAAAGGTGTGGGCCAACTGTCAATCCAGTGAAGCCTTGCCAGGGCTTTTTAATAAACCATTACTAGGCTATAGAATCCTTTCCAGGCTTTCAACTCTGCTCACATTTAACTGATCACACCCCGTCTTCACAGCTGCTTCTCACATAACATCCTTAAGCACTTGCTGGAGACAGAGTGGGGTTGAATTTCATCCAAGCATTGGATTTCCATTAAATTAAACAAAGAGCAAAAGGCAGGAGGAGAAAGGTATATTTAATGGAGATTGGGCATGCTGTCTGATTTATAGGTTCTCTGAGAAATCCTGCTCCTTTCTAGTCAGTTAACAAACGTCTGTTGAGCTGTGACTTGGGGAAGAGCAGAGCACAGCCCAGAGGCTTGGGGGCCAGTCCTAATACTTCTGGGAAGCGGGGGTGGGGGGAGGGGGGCGGCCCTGTCCCTTCTCTTTGCGTTGTTGTTGTTGTTGTTTTTAATCTTTATAATCAAGATGCTAAATATGAAATTTTCTGGCTGTTTTGGGCTCCATGATTCTAGTGCAGAGGTTGATAGATGTTTCCCTGGAAAGGATGAGATAGGAAACATATTTGGCTTTGTGGGCCAAGAGACAAAAATCAAGATCTTGTGCAGGTATTTATGTGACAAGAGATAAAAGAAATGTCCATAAATTTTTATTGGGACATTTCACAATGCATTAATAATAATTGGGTATAACTTCTTTGAATTGCAGATCTTTTAATGAGAATGGAATTCTTTCATCATTTTATTTTGTTTTGTTGAAGTTGGATCACATCTTGCTTAATTGGGATTCAAAGTTAATGTCCCCTATCATTAGACTGATTGCAAATGCTTATCTGTAGAAATCCTTCTTAGCTCCATGAAAACACCCATATTTGGCCCATGGGATATAGTGTGCCAACCTCTGCCTGGCGGTGCAAAAACCCTTAAAGGAAGTGACATGGGAACTGAGTTGGAAGAAGGCATAAGACCACCGAAAAGGGAAGAATATGTCAGGCAGATGGGAAAGCAGGAACAAAAGCATGGCAACAATTCATGGTAAATAACACAGGTCATAGGGCAATAGGAACCCAGGAAGGTGAGGGGATTGGTTCTAGATGAATAGATTCTCAGGCAAGTGTCACGCAAGAAACAAAATTCATTCTTCTAAAGCCAACTAATTAAAAATCATTTTGCCTAATCTGATTGAACTTTTGTACCCTTGTCACATTTTTTCTGTGGTTATTTTTGTGATTATTTGACTATTAGTCATTACCCATTGCAAGTTTACTTTTTTAGCGGATTTCTGTAGCTTCCAAAATTCTACATATCTGGTATCAAAATTTAGTCATTGAGCTCTGATGGCAGATATTAACAAGTAACTCCAGGGGCTCGGAGCACTTCTGAATCCTGATGTGATGAAGTAACGTGTCCTTTGATTAGTTTAAATGTCAGCAAATCAGCTATTGATACACACGCAGGACGATTTTGATGTTGCTTCTTCAGTGAAGTATTGTTATATGCTTTATTGATTTTCATATTGTACAATAGGTTTTCATTTTTAAGTAAGTATTTATATTTTAAATATTTAAGTAAATTTTTATGTCAAATCTTCCCCTAAGTGGCCTGAAAATATGTACCCATTTCTATTGTATAGTTTATGCAAGCTTCACCAGTAGAACTGAAGCAATAATGCCCTACACTGGATGGAACAAATGATTGGTAGTCCAGAAAAACATGTATCTCATCCTCTCTGTGATATTTGTCGTAGCCTGAGTTCTAGAAGGGCAGAGCCTGAGGCAAGGGTTAAAGTGCTTTGTTAGGGAGTGATAGTCTAGGGTGGGAGAGTGAGGGAAAGAGAAGGGCAAAAAAAGACATGAAACAATGTGAAGTGTTACATTACCTTGCTGGCTTTGGCTTTATAGTGAGCTAGGAAGAGATACTTTAGGAAGCTTGGCTAGTGCATCTACTGAGCCTAAATGATAGGCCTAAATGGCAGATAGTTTGGAGAAAGTCTGGCTCAGGGGAGTCAGTGAGAGGGATAAAGGAGGGGAAGTTTGTCAACCCTGCTCCTTCCCATCTCTTGCTTCTCGTTGGTTAAAATTCATCTCACGGCAAGTTAACTTCCCCACACTTCTGAATTGCATCACGTCGCCCTTCGTGTGTCTTCTTGGAGTGCCAGGTCTTCTCACCTCCTGTGTGGGGTTTCACATAAGTCCAGAAATGGTGGAGATCCAGAAACTCCAGTATGTTGATACTTGGGCCAAGTGTATGACAATCACCCAGGGGGAGGGTTTACATTCCCAGGAGGAGTGACTGGTCAGCTCCTAGTGGTGGTAGCATAGTCTGACAGGTAGGCAGTCAGTGGAGTTTGTATCTGATACAAGGTCTTTAGTCAAATGCCAAGTTAACTTTACATAAGAGTTGCTGCTAAAAAGAGAGAGATCTATAGGCTAGAGGTGAGACTGAACCAAAACTAAAAGGTTTGGTGAAATTCACATTTCTGTAGAAGTAGCAAATGACCATTCCTCACAAAGCAATTAATAACAACAAGGTACAAAGATCAAAGTCTGAGAGTCAAATGCTTGGGACCGTTAGTGAGCTGGTCTGACTGGAGTTTTCTCAGTGTTGTTTATTTAACTCTGTTGGTTGCTTACCCGCTTTTCCTTTTGCTTTTGTCTGTATTGTTTATGAAACAACCATGATTTAGCTCAAGTCTCATGGCTCCTCCACATTCCCTCATATTTCAGGGAATGCTGTCACAACCCCTACTCTGGAGACTGGATCTTGATTAGACCCAACCAATCAGGGAGAGTGTATGTTTCTTGCTGGTAACTGGTTGAGAGATGGGCATGTGACCCATCTAGGCTCAAGGAGAAGAGCTGAGAGCTCTGGGAGTTTCCTTGTTCCTTAGAAGGAAATATGGGTAAATATTGTGTGAGATCTGAGTGTGATGCTTGGATCAGCTGTAACCATCCTGGGGCCATGAGGGAAACAAGACTGAGGGTGAAGGAAAGGCCCTCAGCAGAGATGCAACTGGGAGAGAAGTAAAGGACTTTGGTTTTGGATGAGATTTGTTCCATTATGTCAACCAAAACAGAGCCTCCCCTACCCCTGCACTTCCTGTTATGGAAGAGAATACTTTTTTCTTATTATTTCAGAGTATTGGAGTCAGGTCTAGGTTTTTGGCAACCAAAAGCCTTCTGAAAAAGAACTAAATACCCAGCCCATGGTAAAACATCTTGAGGGGCAACTGAACTGTCCTTTGTTCAAAAGACTGTGATGGAATAAATACAAGTAGGTCTTTATTTCTCACAGGTTAGGAGGCATAGAGGGACTCCTATATGTCAGTTGGATGCAGCAGAAGCAGAGTCACATAAAAGGACTTTTTTTTTTTTTTTAATCTCCAGGCTCTATCCTTTTGCCAGTTTTTCTTTTCCTACTATAGGCAGAGATAATGATAAATACCTTAGCGGTCAATTGTAAAGATGCAATGAGGTGTTATATATAAAGCCCTTAGGATAGTGCATTCGATGAATGTCTTCTTTTCCTTACAGCATGCTTGTTGACATTCCTTACATGAACAAAAAAAGTACTTTTTCTACCATGGCAGAGATTTTGGCTTTTTCTAAATGACTATGTGTGGGGGTCTTATAAAAAAGATGCTAACTTTACCTGGTTCGGGCCACACCCAACAAGCAGTAGAGCACTTCCCAATCATGAGATTCTGTTATTTTGTGATCACTCTGACTCTGATAAAGGCAAATGTTTGACCATTTGATATCTTTTCATATTTATGTTATAGAGCTTTAGCCATAGATAAGGATTACTATCCAGTGTATGAATGATACATTTTGGGGATATGTCTACTCATATGATCTGGCTCATTTCTAAAAGAAGAGAACTTTATGTATGCTAATATCCTAGAGTTAACAATTAGTTATATTCTTCCATCAAAATTCAATTTTAAAACTTGTTTGCACTAGGCTATGTTGACAGGGCATAAACAATTTATGTGAAACATGCTTGGTACTTGTTTCATTGAGCAGTTTGAAGTTTTGAATTTCTTTGGCTTAATCAACCTGGCTGGACATATTCCATATTGGATACGACTTTACAGTGATGCTCCATAAACTGACTCCTCAACCTACACTCTGTCCAGCTTTTTCTTTTAGTATAGTCCCTGAGAATCACCCATTACTGTTCTCTCTCATATTCTCTACTCCAACGGGAGAGCCACATTTGGCTAGCTTATTCACTCATGTCTCCACAGACCCTGCCTCCAAGTAGGCTAGAACAGTGTGGTCAGTCAGCTGGAGAGTATAGCAGGCCTCAGAAAATGGTGGTTGTAGATGATAATGAGCCACTAGTAATGTGTATTTGAACATGTCTTTTTGTACAAAAGTAATATGTTGTCATTACAGGTCTTTTAGAAAAGGGGGGGAACATAACAAAACACCCATTTGGAGATAGCTATTTTAAACATTTGGTTGTCTGTCAAAACCTTTTCTTTCTTTCTTTCTTTCTTTCTTTCTTTCTTTCTTTCTTTCTTTCTTTCTTTCTTTCTTTCTTTCTTTCTTTCTTTCTTTCTCTTTCTCCCTTCCTCCCTTCCTTTCTTCCTCCCTTCCTCCCTTCCTTTCTTCCTCCCTTTCTCCCTCCCTCCCTTTCTATACACAAAAATATACACGCAAAGAGTTTTTGTAAGAATGAGGAACTTGGATCAAAATATTTATGCTATCTCATATTCTTCTTTTTCCCTTTTCATCTGTAGATTTCTTTCTAGATATGTTTATTTTCAAAGGTTGCATGCACGCTATCATCATTATGCATTATAACTTATTTAATCTATTTCTAATGTCTCTATTGATGGAGATTCATATTATTTTCCCTCTATCATCACTGTGCTTTATAACTTATTTAATCTATTTCTTATTCCTCTGTTGATAGGGATTCATACTATTTTATACTTTTTTTCATTACAAACTATTGAAATGAAAATACTGGTATGCATATTGCACATTGTCTTTATGATTATCTCCCTGGTAAGCCTAGGAGAATCTACTGAAAACTATTAGAAAAAATAAAAGCACTGAGCAAGGTGGCCAGTTACAAAATGAATATATCAAAATCAATAGCTTTGTTAATATACCAACAGGAACTGGTTAGAAATTTTAATCGAAAAGGAGATACCATTCACAATAGTAACAAAAGCGTAAACTACATGGGAATAAATAATAAGTGTCCAAGACCTATGTGAACAGAATAACATTCTTTATCTAGAAAATATATGGAGAGAAAGAAATATCTGTTCATGTAATTGGGGAAATCAGTATTGTTAAGGATGTAAATTCTCCTCAATTAAATCTATTCTGCCAACCCAATCCTCGTGGAAATCTCAACGGTATTTTTATGTAGGTAGATGCAGGAGAGGACTGAACACAGTGTTTCTGCAATCCACCTGCAGAGACTGGATTATGAGAGGGAGCTGAGCACACACACCTGTCTCCCATTCCCACTTCAAATTCCTAGAAATGACACAAAGCCTAGTATTTAAAAACAAACCCATAACAATGCTGGTGACCAGAAGGAATCCTCTGGATGGACATATATTACAAGAAATACCTGAAATAGTTCAGATTGGATTGAAATGGGAAACCCCCGAGATACAACATCAACAGAGTGTAGGATCAGTTTCAAGAGGGGTTCAGAGTCAGGAGAGGCAGGTAGAGGAGGAAGAAGAGGCCAGGGAATAACCCTCAGAATGACTATTTGAGGTGCCATGGAAGAAGCCAGGAGGCTCAGTTTTATTCCCTTCCCCAAATTGGGCCAAATGGTAGACAGTAGAAATATAGTCTTGTCCCTATCCCTGGCAGAAGTGATCAGTAAGGTCACTTGAGCCTGGAGAAAGGGCAGTGCCTGAGGTAGCTGCTGACATCTCATGGAGGAGAGGACCCCAAAGCTAGTAAGAAACTGCAAGCCTGTGCTGCCTGGCAGAATATTCTTCTCTCTTCACAGTGAACAATGACCAGTGCAGTATTCTCAGGTGGGCTAACAGAGAATCTCAAAGACAAGGATGTGTATGCTACCAAGAGTCACTAAATTGTTCGGTAAATCTAACATCATGAAAGAAAGCCTCCACAATCAACAAATGGAAGAATGAACACAAATGACCAGAATTAATAGCAAACAGAGAAAGAAAACGTATGTTTTAGACTTTTCTCATGAGTCAGTTTAACCTACCTTGTTCTTTTAAATACGTGTATTGTATTCTAAAATGTGTCGCACATTATCTAACCATTACCTTGTTGAAGGCATTGGAATACTGCATCCAATTTTCCATTATTATCAGTAATATACAAAAATGATCCTTTTATAAGCCTCTTTGAACGTATGTGTGAGTATGAGAAATATCTTCAGAGAAATGTGATAAGAAACTAAATCTTATCTAAACCACTAAATCACTAAAGCATCAACTAGTTCAATATATTTATTAAAGAGGAGACATATCCGCTATTCTATGATAAAAGATATTTTGTGATGATATTCTTTAAATTGTGATTATTTATTACATACCAATCCTATACAGCAGTGACCTAATTAAATAGCTTTGGGAAGCATTCACAAATATTTTTTTTTTCCCCCTGGCAGGAATTAATGCCATTCCAAACTAGACATTCTTATTTTATTTTCAAGTTTTATTTTGATACAGGCAAGATTCTTGTTATACATGCCTCAACATTTTTAAAACTATGAGTATTATATCCATGTTCCATGGAATAATTCAACGTGGAGCAGAATTTGGGGCCTTCATTCACTTGGTCACCTGTAACGTAGAATTGATTCAAACCTGTTTTTGGAGGAAAAGCTTGACTGGCCCTGCCTTTGGGATGATGGGAAAAAAGGAAACTTTGTCAGTTACACAATTCTTCCTGAGCAGTTGATTTGCTTCCTCTCTTACAAGCACTGTGAATTGTGGAGCTGACCTGCTTTTCCTTTTCCCATTGGCTGCCAGCCACACTGTGGGTCACAAGCTCACACCATGATGTGCATTTTAAACTCCATTTCTATTGTTTGTCTCTTATGTATTTTTCTTTTTAATTCTTCTTTCACCCCACTTTTAGTTTTGCTATTTCTTGCATTTAAATTTCTTCCTATACACCCTTTTAAATTACTTCTGAAACAAAGTGTGATAAGGATGAATAAATAGTATAAGCCTTGACCAAATACAAAATAATAAACATACAAGCTATACTTCTTAATGAGTATTGACACCTTCAAAATATTTATCTCGAGAGACCATAAGCTAGTTGCCTTTGATGTTATCACTGATGAAAACATCTTTGAAATTTCTCTTTTAGAATTTCATCCTAAGATATTGGCACAGTGTATAAACATTTCCCATGGTCATAAGACTTTGTGGGTCATTGTTGTTTTTGGAAAAAGCCCAGAGTGTTTCATGGTGAAACCTGCTAACCTGGATGGCTCATTAAACTGGGTAATCAAGTTGGCTCTTTTTATGTGTTTTTTTGTCTCGTTTTGTTTTCAAATATAAGATACACTATAAAGTCATGAGCCTTTTAAAAAGAATGTAGTCAATAAACCGGCTTTAAGAGTGTATCCCATAGAATAGCTTTACATGAGTTTGCATTGTTAGGAGGAGGGAATGACCTTTTAGGAAGTGCATTAATTTGGGTGTATTTGTTCTTATGTGTTTTTCAAAAACCTCTCACCACCCCCGAACCCCAACCCCAACCCAACCCCACAACCTGAAGTAAAAAGAGAAGGTTCAGGAAAATGTTAGTCATGGTGATGAATGCTTCACAAGGAAAGTACATGCAGGTGGACTCCCTTCATATTCTATATGAATACGGAAAGCTTCTTGGGACCCCGTGCATTTTCCCACCATTCTCTAATTCATGTAGATGTCACAGGAGACATGTAAGTGTTGTCATATATGCTGGGGGCACAGAGCTCCATGCTTTCTTTTGATTGCTACCGAGAAATATCATGTAGTTATTTATAGATGGGAATGCTGAAACCATTTGGCCCCTAATGAAGGACTGTTTGTGAAGTTCGGCTCATGTTCTGGTCCTTCAACTGCTGCCCATGGCAGGAGGCCTCTTCTGCCATATGCTACATGTTTACTGTCACTACTGTAGTGTCCGTGATATTATAGCATGTTGCAGCTGGGAGGAGCCTTAGACATTAACCAGTGTGTTGGGCTACAGGTTGATATAAAGCTGTTGGGCACACTGAGGTGTATCACTGGAAGGTCTTATGCTTTGCATTAACTGTGAAACACACTTTAAATAAATAACCTTGGAGAAGATGGTGTAAGAGAAGGGGATCCCAGTTTCATCATAGACAAGTTTGGGGGTCCAGTGGAAGAGGGGATAGGGACTGAAAGGACCAGGAACCATGGCAAAGTGACAAGGTGATGATGTGTGCAATATGGCTCAAGAAGATTTCCATGTCTAATTTGAAGGATATGATAGAACTAATTAAATATGGAGGATTAAAAGGGCGTCATGCAACACCAAATCTTATAAGAAATGGGGGTAAAACATCATAGCAGGGGATGATGATCTGGGGAGTGGGGCTTTGCTGGAATAAAACCTCTTGTATGCATACAGCGTGCTGAGTGGCACGCAGAGTTTTTCCTGACCAGATTCAATTGGAGTTGCCGAAAGAAATGCTCAGCGTCTCTTTGGATTAGACCAAGTTGGATTAAGAGATGTCCTTTGGCACCAATATCACAGTCTCATCCCTAGATTGTCAAATATACAGGGAGAAGTGGTCCAGTGGGCAACATCATCCGCAATTTTAGACTTGATGCCACTGAAACCAAAGAGATGAATGCCAAAAATGAATCCAGTTGGGGCAGAGCTCGAGTCACCAGCTGGTCTCTCTCTACTCCCATTTCTGCTTGAGGGCTTCCTGTCCAAAGTAGGGAAGTCCCCTTTTGTAACTATACTGAGGTTCAAAACGTTCTGCCCATGGGCTCATTGATGTTGACAAGCTCTCCTGTTCTCTGCTTTGTTTAGATTTCCTTGTAGCACTTTGAGACACTTAGGATCTGCAACTATTGTTTCTCATTTCTGTAAAAGAATTCTGCCTGTCATAATGCTCATACTCTAGATATTATATTTCAGAGCAATTATCTAGTCCACCCCTTTGCCCTCCTGCTTCGTAAACATCATCTGAAATGTGCCGTAATTGAATAGGAATGAATGCTGATTAACCCTCACCTACCCTTTGTAGTGTCTAGATTTTGAGTTAATTGATTGTCTGTACTTATTAGCAATTTACTTGTGGAAAAAATGATTCTGTGGCTTTTTCTGTGCTCCTAAGAGAAGGATATGGGAGAGGGTGAGGAGGGAGTTGTAGCTGCTGGGGAGACAGCAACTGGAGAAAAGGGAAAAGAAGAACCACTTTACTTTCTACCTTTCTTTCCTGGCTCTTCAGTTTTGAGTCCTGCAAAACCATTTGTAGGATGTGTTTGTGAATAAGAACATCAACTTTTTAATATTGAAGGTACACGTTTTGAAATCCCAGCTAGCTGGCCTTGGACCCGTCACTTAACCTTTCTAAGACTTTTTCCTTCTTCTATAAAATAGAGACAGAAACAGTGTCTATATTATACGGCCATTGTGAGTATTAAATGAGGTGAATTAAACATGCTGAGATCAGTGCCTGGCATTTCGTAGTTTCTCAGTAAGCATCAACTATTATTTTCTTGTGCCCTAAGTAAGTGTATTTGCTGTACATTTTAAAAATGTGTTTGGAATATGGAAGTTGGGGACAAAGAGAGAGAGAGAGAACATATATAGCTACTCCCTTAGAACTAGTGGAATATAGAAAATCACACTGAATGCTATGGAGGATGTGGCATTTGACTACAAAAGATCCATCAGGCTTCATTTGAGTCAGGTAAAGAAGCTCATATGTTTTGCTTTCCTGCTATAATCTGCATGGGATTGACACAAATTGGGGCACAGCTGTATCACTGACTCCTGGTGACAATGTCTGTACCGTGCCCTCGTCTTCTTAAGGACTTTTCCTCTCCTTCGAATTCTAGTCATGTGCTCTGAATTGGAGTTGCCATGTTTTTAAATGACACATTTTCCGGCCACCAGGATTGTGCATGGGTGGATGCTTGAATAAAACCAGGCTAGTTGTAATTCTCCCTAAAGCAGTGGTTCTCAACGGGAGGAGATTTTGCCACCTCATCCATGGCGTTTAACAGTGTATGGAGACATTTGTGACTGTCATGATTTGGGAATGCCACTGGCATCCATGGAGTAGAGGTTGGTGGTGATTCTAAATATACCACAATGCTGAGCATAGATCATCACAACAAAGAATTAAATTATCCAAACTAAAGTGTCGATAATATTGCTGTTGAGAAACCCTCCCCTAAAGAATTCTGCACCAGCAGCTGGTAGATGGGGTTCTCATATCCCAAGACTGTAATATTAGAGTGGGGACCATGCCCTTCATCATCTGGAGAAGTCAGATGATTTTTACGCCGAAAAGAAGAAAAGGAGTCTTGACTTTGTTCAAGTCTTTGATTCCAGTCTCCCTAAAAGCCAGTTCCAATTCTTTCTTCCTAGGCTTTGTTTATGGGGATAAATAAATTCTCCTAATTTGTTTAAACTAGTTCAAGTTGGGTTTCTGTCACTTGTAACCTAATAGCTTTCATACATTGCATATGTGTGCTGAGTACAACCCTCCATCCAATTTAGTGAGGATAGTGCCATCAAATTTGAGTCTCTTCTCCTGTGGTGGGTTGTTTCTGCACTGCCATCTATTAGCTCTTACCCTTGGATTATTCAGTCTCTCCAAGCTTTAGCTCTCTTCTTCAAAGCGGGTACAGTAATACCCTGGATGACGGATACTGAGATATTTTATCTAATGTGCAGAGGATGATTTTGCATAGAATACTGTAAGTGCCCGCTAAATGTAAATTCTCTGCCTTTGCATCATTTACATGCCATGGGATAATTCATTTAAACATTTTTTAAATGTTTATTTAGTTTTGAGAGCGAGAGGGACAGAGGCAGAGACAGAGACAACAAGCAGGAGAAAGGCAGAGAGAGACGGAGACAGGGAATCTGAAGCAGGCTCCAGGCTCTGAGCTGTCAGCACAGGGTCTGATGCGGAGCTCGAACTCACCCACCATGAGATCATGACCTGAGCCGAAGTCAGATGCTTAACCGACTGAGCCACCCAGGCGCCCCAGCGATAACTCCTTTTAAAGGAAATACTTTGGATTATTTCATGGATACTTGTTGTGGGATATTGGAATTTGGGATTTTGGATAAAAGTCTTGAGATTTAGAAAGAAGTCTGGCTTAAACTATCAGAAATTGAGATAGACGAGACAGAAAATGCTGAAAATGTAAAACATTTGAAATGATAAAAATACAAAAACCTACAAAAATGGTGTCTGCTTGCAGCCAAACAGATACACAGTTTTTCTTCTAAAGAAGCAAGAGAGAGTTGACCATGTATGTTGTAGTAACTCCTTCCATTTTTCCCTGAGACACATAAATTTTAGCGTATATAAGGTAGGCAACTTGATTCATTTTTTTGGTTTTTGAGGTTATTTTGGAAACACTATTCCTAGAAGGTTCATATTTAACAGATTACTCATCTTTTTAATGGCACAGTGTCTCTTCCCCAGTGCTTCTTTAGGAATTCTAGGAGAAAGCAAGATCACGTAAGCCCAAATGGCTTCCTAGAAGAGATTCATGTTTTGTAACACTGGCATAAAAAATGGATTTCGATATTTTGGAAAAGGTGAATTTAGGTATTCTTCCTGGAGATCTGTTCACTTTGGAAATCTTAAAATTATAGCCCTAAAATGTAAATTTGTAGCAAGAAGTAGCTTGATATAGTACAGTAATTTCAGGATTTTTTTCTTCTTAATGCCAAAAAAGACTTGTATTTTGAAAGATGTTTTACTAAACTACATTCTTTAAATAGTAATTTATTAGCTCCAACTGTGTTATTACTGGTTTTCCATTTAAACATGAATCCAGATTTAGACCAATCATCCAAGTTTATCGTAATATTATGAAAATGCATAAATCATTACTTCCGTTATAATGCCGCTACATAATGAAGTTAAGTAAGAATACAGCAGAAAACACAATTCCTTGTTATGGGTAACTTTATTTTAGCTGCCTCTCTGCATTTTAGTCTGAGTGTATAGGTTCTACTTAGATGGGGGTGTCTTCCGGACTTGGGTCAGAGTCAGGTCCATCAATCATGTCCCAGAAAATCCTACGATGAGGTAGGTTGTTACATCACAATAATTTCTGGAATCTTTTAAAGAATATTTTCAGTTTCTGGGCAGCATGAGAGCATCCATGTTACTATTCTGAGTTTATATAATTCTAGGTAAAGCAAAGAAAGTCGATTTTTAAATTTTTCTTCCATAGCTTATGAGCAAATTCCCAAGTTCCAGATCTCTAAAAATAGCAACTAACTTATCAGCTTGCACTTTTCCTCATTCACTAACCTGGAACCCTAAGCTGACAATCATTGGCTTAGCATAAAAAGAAAAAAAGAAACCAGTTGAAAATTGCAATCTCACTCCAGTCCAGTTATTAATAAACCAGTTTAAAGCACCACTTTCTGTCTCTGATCAACTTTAGTTCCATTAGTGTAAACATGAGGACTTGAACTGGATAACATCCCTGGGTCACTCCCAGCAATGGTTAAAGTCTCCTTCCTGTAAGAACCTTTGCCACTTGCTCAGCATTATGCTAGTTGCTTGACATGCATTATGTAACTCCGTTTAGCTGTCTCAGCAACACTAAGGGATAGGTATTATTAATTTCTCCATCTTGTAGGTAAGGAGACTAAGGCTAACGTAGGTTAATCAAAGTACTTTGCAAGAATCCTCACAGCTAGTGAAGTAGTGGGAGCTAAGACTTGTTCCTATAGTAGCATCCAGACTTGAATCTAGATTCTGTTTTACTATGTAACTTGTACTTGTCCATGATGGGAAGACTAATAAATGATCACTGTGTCTTTTTACGTAGACTTCTAGTGGAGTTTCCATTGATCACAGGACAAGAGGTACTACCTCCAGAATCCCCTGCTAGGTGCTGATTAGCCCCAGGAGGACAATCCTGCTACTGATCTGTCTGTGGGCCTTGTAGTTTCCACATTGACTGATGTGGCTTTTATATTTCATATGACCTCAGCATATCCCTGTCATTCCTGCTTTCTTTAACGCCATTCTGTTTTCCTTACCAAAGTTTTGGGGGATAGGAATTTGTTCTTTGAATAATCAATCCTGTCACAAACCCTTTGCATCCTGAACACTGATACTACTCAGAGTATTAGAAATGGGTGGCATTTTAGAAATGTGGGCAGCATAAGTACGATTTTATATTTTGCCCAGGGTAAATTCAGTGGTCCTGATAAAATCTGAAGGTTTACTTATAGTATTTCTTTACAGATTGGAGAAAAGGATGTTTTGCTTATGTGTGTTTGGTAAAGCTTTCTATTTATAGACAACAAGTTTGTGTTCAAATCTACACCTTTCAAATTAGGGCCTGGTTGGAGTTTCATTGGCATTACAGACATCTAAGATAATATGCCCGGATGAGCAAGCTGTTGTTTAATATTTAATGAGAAATTTATAGCATTAATCCTCATCTCCAGCTAAACAAATGAACTTGATTCAGATGAGGTGTTCGCTTTGTACTCATTACCTTCAGCTGCAGTGCCCTGATGCTTTTCTCTTCCTAACAAACCTTTTTTGGGTTTTGTTGACTTTACTTTAGGAAGTACATTTTCTTAACTTTTAATATTCCTCAGTCTGTTTACATTTGTAGTAGATTCAGTTATTGTTCCCATTTTCCCCCTTTCCCAGTAACTTTACAATTCCTTCTCCTTGACTTTGGACTCGATCTTATGATTTGCCTTGGCCAGTGGGAAGTTGCCACATGCAACATGAGAAAGGGCTTTAAATATCCCTATGCACTTGGGTGATGTTTTTTGCGCCCCTGCTGTCTCCACGAGAAGAACATTCTCTGGTGAGCCTGTGATCAGAGGAGGGTAGAAACAAGTGGAGCAGCCCTGCAGATCTGCAGCCTGAAGCAGAGGCATCCCAGCCAACCCAGAGATAGTTGAGAAAAAGTAATTATTTTAAGAAATTGAATCTTTGAGTAATTTGTTACACAGCAACTGTTGACTGACAGAATGGTTTTCTAATCTGTTTCCATGGTATACTCAGGAGGGCATTGGGTAAATAAAGCAGAGTTTTGAACTTTTATCATTATTCTGCCACTATCTTGGTGGTTTTATACATGTTACTCATCCTTTTGAATTTTAGCCTACTCTCCTCCTCAGTGAAACAATTGCCTTGAGGCAGGGGCAGAAAACAGAGCTCTTAGTCCGTTCAGAATACCTGTGGGAATATTACTAAAGTAGTATTGGAGTGAAATTTTTAAAATAATGAAGTGGCACGCATAAATCAATGGGACCTACCCTTCTGATAGGAAGGAATTTGCATATCCTTTCAGCAGGAAAGCAGAAGTGTTTAGAAGATTTACTGATGGAAAAGGAGGGATTTGATATGTAGCTACCATTATATCTATCGTCAATCTGGCAAGGCAGAATCATTGAATGATGTCATGGTGGAAATCACCAGAGACATTGATGATGTTTCTCTGCATGCCTTATCCCTTTATTGTTTATGATTTATTGACTTTTAGAAGAATCTAAATAAAAAGGTTTATCAATTTCCCAGTCGTGAATCAAAGCCCTCATCACTTTCCTTTATCAGCTCAATTTAGCCGGTTCCACATTTCTGTTGTCAAAATCTGAATACTAAAATGCATTCAGTTTAAACTAATCCACAAATTAGATTTATGATTCACTAACTTAAAATTCCAGAGGTGGAGCAGCCTTTGGGCATAGTTAAACCGTGATCTTGAATCTGTTTTTCAGCAATTCTCTTTGCTTTACCCTCCCTGTGTATTGGGCTCATCCCCGGGCTGACTTCCTTATGGTCATAAGATGGCCACCAGCAAGAACTCAGAGTATGTGCATCTATGTTTATATCAGGGATGCAAAGCACAAGACTTCCCACAATCATGTGAACAAAAGTCTTCATCCTCTCTCTTAGCTTCTCCTAATTCAATCACTTTGGCAAGAAGTATGGGATTCTCTTAATTGGCTTAGCCCCATTGGGATACATTCTGGAGCTTGGGGTGGGTCAGAGTCGCATTGCTGCTACACAATGGGGATGGCCGAGAGCGAATGCTGGAGAAGTAAATACACTGTCCTCTAGACAGTAAAATATGTGTATTTAATTTATTTCAGTGTGTGAAATAGCTAAAATGTGCTGTGAACGTTCTTGGAAGTGGTTAACTGACCAAAGCCTTCACACATTAGCATTTTGGAATATAAGTGCTGCTAGAATCCAAATTTGCAGGATTTCCTAGGACTTTATAAAGTTGCATCTTGTCAGTGATATGACACATTGGACTTGGAAATGCAGGAGGTCATGAAAAATTGCTAACTTGTTCAACAAAGTGCGGGATGGAGACTGTCCTCATTTTTCTTTGGCAAATTGTTCTCAGGGCAAATAAATTGTAGAGTTTTGAAGAGTCGAGTAGCAGTTTGTTGAAAAGGCAGTCATTGTTTCCAAAGAGATTTATTTATTTAACAAACACTTACATAGCATTTACTATTTGCCATAAGCACTTTCCAAATATTAACTCACAGGTTTCTGTTTCTGTAGCTGCTTTAGGCTAAATTATTAAGCCTCTAAATTTAAAAGCAAAGCATGCCATGCTTACAGAATAAATGCAATGTCCCTGGAACTTTAGAAGTGAGAAGTTTGACTCTCAGGTTTCACTTAATTGTTTTGACAAAGGAGGCAAATTTTTAGCCATGTCTGAGCCCACTTGACACTGTGGAAGTCCATTCTTTGTCATGACATCACTGAGATGGATGAAGAGTCAACATTAGTGAGGTGACCATTGAATTAGGAGTGAGATGTGCTCAAGGAATAAGTTTCAAGTGTTTTAGGAATCATTTATTCTGTTAAATAGTGACATTCTTTATAAATACATGCCTTTATTCATATATATAATTCTTTTTTTTTTAATTTTTTTTTTTAATGTTTATTTATTTTTGAGACAGAGAGACAGAGCATGAACAGGGAAGGGGCAGAGAGAGAGGGAGACACAGAATCTGAAATGGGCTCCAGGCTCTGAGCTGTCAGCACAGAGTCCGACGCGGGGCTCGAACTCACGAACCGTGAGATCATAACCTGAGCCGAAGTCAGACGCTTAACCGACTGAGCCACCCAGGCGCCCCTGTAATTCTTTATAATAAATTATGTTGATCTGATCTTGCACTTTTTCATTTTAATTTTTTTTAATATTTTGGACCTGAAACATTGGATGAATTAAAATCCTTAATTGATTACTCACTATCAACATTGAAATAGATGTATGGCACTATTTATTTATGTATTTGTTCAGTAACATAATAGGAATCTACAAGACTGACACTGAACCCAAAAACGAATTCCTTAACAAATTACATCCAGCTATGTTTTCCTTTTCCATAAAACTTGAATTACATAAACGCTTGAATAAACGAACAAACAAACAAATAAGTAAATATAAAAGGCAACCCGAAGGGGAGACGTGTGTTTCCAAAAGAAAGAGTTTGCCTGATTCACGGGCTGTGTCAGGCTACTGGCCCCCGTTGGGTTTTATGATAACAATCAGCATCACTGTTACTACCATCATCATAGCAACTCATTTTTATGGGCACCAACTAAATCCCAAGGTCTGTGTTAAGATGACTTACTTGCATTTTTAACTTGATTCTTGCATCTTATCGGGAAAGGATTACATTCATTCTGGTTTTACAGATAGAAAAGGTATGACTCAGCAACAGTGTGTTTAACTTTCCCTAAGCCGTGCGACTAGCAAATGGAGGATCCAGGATTCAGCCTAGGTGGTCTGAACAAGGCCTGGTTCTCAGAGGACAGCAACATGCAGCAGGCTACAGAGCTCCCTTCAAGGCACTGCTCACCCACAAATGAGGGTGTTTTGCTAGAGAAACTGTCCAACTGAAGGCCCATCTGTCATTTGGCTTGGGAAAGGCAGTGTAGCAGAGAAGGCACTAGACTGAGAGTCCCAAGTCCTGGATTCTGGTCCCAAGTCACTAATCAGCCTTAGGAATTTGGGCAAGTAATTTAACCCTTTGAAACACTGTTCCCTTATCCCCAAAATAAAGTTGAAGCCATCTGTCCTGCCCACTTTTAGTGGGTAGATATCAGGATCAATTGATGTCATGTGTGTGAAACTATGTTCTAAAATGTCAAGTTCTCTACAAATATTAGGGGAGATGGACTTAGGGAATAAATTCTTTATGTTGGGATAATGGAGCTCTTTATTTAGGACAATCAAGATCTTTCGTGACCTTCCCGGTATATCTTTTTTTCCCATCTATTCTAGCTTTCACTCTCTTATCTTATGATTTTTGCCTTTTATTTCTACCAGCACGTAGTTGAGGGAAGGGAGAGTTCTGAGAGTTTTCACAAAGGAAGGGAAGAACTCAGGCCTTCACTCAGATCATTGATTTAGATTAAAATGTGGGCTGAGTGGGTAGTCATTCCCCGGTCCGCGTCTGAAGATGCTATTTTAGCAAAAAGTAAAGACACCTGAAATTCAGAGTGCTTTTTTAGACCCTCAGATGCCTATGGAGGTTTCCAGCTGTCTTCAAATCATATCACGCGGTGGTTGGAATTTCAAGTGCTTTTCCGGAACCTCCTACCTTGAAAACTCTGGGCAGCCTCCTCTTGGCACCACATCAGTGTAATTTGTATGTGCTGATCTCCTGGCGCCTGGGGAGTGAATGATGAAATATTCATGCTGGTGACCATTCATTTTCCCTCACTAAAAGCCTCTGCTATCATCCTCTTGAAAGGGAGTTGGAGAATCTGCCTGCTGCTAACTATGCTTGTGCTTTTGTGAAAAAACCCAAAGAGAGTTTCACAAAATCAGGTTTCCAGTTTGAATCAGATTCTTGGAGCTAGATGGAGCCTTTCCTGTAACTCTTGTTGTTGTTTCCTCACCCTTCCCCTCCTGCTGAAGGCTTGGTTGGCTTTCTGTTTCTGGAGCTTCCCTATGGCTGGAGATGCGTCCTTGTCTCACAGGTTAGTAAGTCTGCCACTTCAAGTGCAAGGCAGATAGTTTATACCTCACTTTCTAACATCCTAAGTTACAACATCATAACTTTGACATCATTTTGGATGTCTTTGGGGTATAAAAGTTTAGAACTTCTGGATCATCCCAAGAGTGGCTCTCTCATTGAAAACTGCAATACCAAAGTCACAAAAATCAACAAGTCAGTGTTAAGTAGATTTGTCATTCAAATGGAAAACAACCCGTCTGTCTTCAGTGATGTGAATGCCTTTGCAGTCTGAGGGAAACTGGCTAATCTGTCTTCTGCTATTCGCAAATCCGTTGTTGCTGAAGGCCACTGCTCTTGAAATTTCACCTGCCCCCTCAGAAAAGCATTCAAGCAAAGCTAGCTAGGACCCAGCGGCTGTGTGCTTGTCATGAGTGACAGATACCAGTTTGGGTTTCTGAAACAAAGACTTAAATGTGGTAGTTTATTTGGGAGGTGACTCCAGGTAACAGAGTTGAGGAGAGGTAGAGAGAGGAGGGAGAAAGAAAAGCCAACAACAACAACAATAATGAATAAAGGTTGTGTTACTGGTATGGTCATCACTGTGGCAATTAGGTTTGATTCCATGGCAGACCTTCTGAGGAACCCACCTCCAAAGGACAAGATGCTGGGTGAAGCATCCACTGAATCTTCTCTCCCGTTGCTTAATAATGGCCCCAGATGCTGTAAACTGTACTACCCTTTGTCTGCTCCTGCCAATGGGATGACACAGTTTCTGAACGTTGGAAGCCCTGAGACAGAAAGGTAAAGAAAAGCTGTCAAACGTAGTTGGTGTGGGTCTGGGTCATGTGCAGAGAACGAGAAATAAGAAGGGGGCTAAGTGGGTGGATGGTGGTCCCCAAAACACCTGCCACTGTCTCAAAAGCTCTTCAGATAAGGGATATTCTGATTTCCCAAAGAGGAAAGAACAGTGAGGGTAGAGGAGGAAGAAATGGGCACTGAAAGGAGAAGTAGATACTTTCGAGGAAAGTAGAGGAAGGGGAACCGTAGTGAAGTGGCTTTTGCTGGAGAGGCAAGGCTCAAGCACAGGCATGTGAAATGTCACACATACCCACCTGCTCACCACTCCCCACCGTGCACGGCTCCCTGCCTTCCCCTGTGCCTTTGCCGTGCTGTTCTCTTAGCTTAGAAACTCCTCCAGCCAACTATTTCTCTACATAAATCCCATTTGACCTTCAAAGCATAATGCCACTAGGCCCTTGCTTGATGCGTCTTCAAATGGCACACCCTGTAACTAGAGTAAATTCCTCCATTCCATGTCCTGGCATAGTGTATAATATTCTGTATTTTCTTTTTTTTTTTTAATTTTGTTTTTAATGTTTACTCATTTTTGACAGAGAGAGACAGAGACAGAGACAGAGACAGAGACAGAGCATGATCAGGGGAGGGGCAGAGAGAGAGGGAGACATAGAATCCGAAGCAGGCTCCAGGCTCCGAGCTGGCAGCACAGAGCCTGACGTGTGGGGCTCGAACTCACAAATCGAGAGATCATGACCTGAGTTGAAGTCAGACGCCCAACCGACTGAGCCACCCAGGCGCCCCTAATATTCTATATTTTCATTCATTTATTTATTCATCGATTTGGCAACTATTTATTGCCTACCTATTTCATGCCGGGTGCGCAAACTGTCTTGTATTCAGATGAGCTGTACCTTATCCGAGACCTTTTAAACCAAGAGTTATGTTTTAGTCTTCTATGATACTGGATCTCAAACTGTGGTTCCTAGACCAGCAACATTAGTGTTTCCTGGAAACTTGTTAAAAATGCCATTTCTGGGTCTCATTACAAACCTACTGACTCAGAAACTCTGGGAATAGAACCCCACACTTTGTGTTTTAATGAAACTTCCAGGTGATCTCCAAGGCCCAGAGTATTTTGGCCATCAGAATATTCCCAGTATCTGGTCATAGTAAGACATCAATACAATTTTGTGGAACTGGATTAGATTTAAATACTTGTCAGGTGAGTCCTGGCCTGAACACTTAGGCTCTTAAGGGTAATAAATTTTTTTACAGTTCAAAGGCTTATGAAAAAGGACCCTTCCATGTGCCAAAAGGATGACACATTCACCCATGAGGTATTGGCAGCTGGGGCTCTTCTCGGTCAATATGCTACAGAGCATGTCAACAGTGCAGCGCTGCTGGTCAAAGCAACATTAGCCTTCTCCTCTCCCTTCTCCCCACCCGGAGGTCTCTAGCACCACATGCCTGTCTAACTTGAATGACAAGGTGTATATGGGTCAGTGCTTTTGTTGAACTCTTTGGGCCCTGCCAATCATTAAGAGGGAATATCCAGTTAATACAGGGAAAAGTGTGCCCTCTGGATGAAGGGAAGCCCTAGGGTGACTCTTAAATATCTAGCCTAAGTCATTCTCTGGTTGGGGGTGAAGCTCTTTGGACGACTGCATCAAAACTGGTGGCTGATGATGCCATTGCTTGTCAAAGTGTCTAATGAATCCCAGGTTTATACATGGGCTCCTTGAAAATAAGGTCTGGCCCTTTGGTCTGTGTCTCCTCTTGCCCCTCTGCCTTCATTATGCCTTTGTACCAGGAACCGCGAAACCATGTACCCTTTTGCACCCTCACACCACGCATGGGTCATTTTGCAAAGTATTTCACAGATACTTTAAAATAAGAAATAACTGGAGAAATTCCAAGTAACCTTTGTAGTTTGAGGGAGCAAAGGTCAGGGAAGAAGGGGAACTTTCTCCTGAGTCACAGGGAGGCACTTTTGCTGTAGCAGAATCTGCCTTGGGTTCAGCATTTGCGGCTGCTCTGGAGGCATGATGATGCATTTTGGAAACTATACATGAGCACAGCGGGAGGAATCCCCTGTGGCTAATAATGTTGCTCTTGGTCACGATTCTTGGCGTCCGCCCTCAGAATGGAATCATAGCTATCCGTAATCATTTGCAGAGGCCATTTCCATCCTCTGCTTTCTAAGGGGGTTTTCCATCAAGTGGCGGAAACAATTTACCAATAAACACAGGCATTTAAATCTTCCCTTCTCAAAGAAATGCCGGGGGAGGGCCAAGGGGGGGGGGGATGAAAAGACAGAATCACTAAGAGGCAAAGCTTGTTTTGCTCTGCCGTCCCACATAAACAGACAGACAGAGACACTTAGGCATCCTCCTCAGATATTAATCTTGGATTCCCTTATGCTGTCAGTTCAACCCCTTTGTGTTTTATGTCTTCAGATTTGTGGTTTTCATGATGAGATAAATGATCTTTTCTAACAAAAGTACCCAAATGTAGTATTCTTTCAAGTCCCTTTGACAAGACTGGAGTTCTGCTGAGTCAATGGTTTTCAAACTCTAGTGTGAAAAAAAAAAAAAAAAAAAAAAGAGCTTAGGAAATGAAAGCTTATTAAAAGTGTGAGCGACCGGGCTCTACTTCAGCCTCCTGAAACTGACTTTTGATAGGAAGCGGTGGTAGCACTCGGGGAGGTGAGAAGCTTGATGGCCTGGCAGCTTCAACTTTAATCCAGGTGATCCCACTGTAGTCTTTGTATCACACTGTGGGAAACGCTATATTGAATGATCATCACTTTCATAGTGGTCTTCTGTACCCAAGAGGAAGACTCTGCTGAGCATATTCACGCGTTGCGCCGGGAGAGAAGTATGTTATGAGTTTGTCCAATTGAGGCTAAATATTTAGTAACTATTTGGTAAGGGGGACAGAGTAGTGTACTTCTTAGACAATGGCCTAGTTGCCAGTCTTGCTCTGACACTTACTGGTTGTGTGTCCTTGGACAAATTGCTTGATCTTTTTTGAGATTCAATTTCTGCGTCTGTAAAATGGTGATGAAATAATACATGTAAAATGATTGGCATATTCCCTACTTGGAAGCTATGATTAGTGTGCACTAGAAAAGAGTGATAGAGTGTTCAGAGTCATCTGGTGTGTGGTGGGTAAAAAATTACTTCTCGTAGTTCATCATCCATAGAAGTCTCAGGGTTAATGGAAGACAACTGAAAGATTGAAGAAAACCGCAAAGCTTCAAATGGAGACCGAGCTGAGTTCCTATGGGGGAATTCTAACAAAGATGAAGTAGGACTTCATTCATTCCTTTATTTGACCCATTAAAACCTGGCAGGGGAAGGCTGGGTGCTGGTTATTCTTTGAATTTTAAACCCAACCATATGTTGAGAGGAAAAAATGGAACATCCATTCCAGCTCAGAGACCATGGTTAATCATTTAAATGATTTCCTTGCTACCGTGTTAAAGTCCCTGGTCATCTGTCTTTGTGTAGTATCAGTCTGGCAAAACCCCATCCCAAGAAGAACCTTCCAATGCACTGTCTTTAAGCTTGGCAATCAAGTGCTGCTGGGGGAAGCCTGGGCAGATTAGTGTCACCGACCATTCCTGATCATCAGTATCAGATGTGCTTTCGACACTGGCTAACATTTTTCTAACCAGCTCAGTCCACATGTTTCAACACTTCCAACCTATCCTTAAATCTCCACCTCTGCTATCTCTACCCACCATGCTCAATGACTGGGTTAATTTCCTACAGCCATAGAGATCCGAAGCCGTTCTATGGCCATCCTTATCTTCTGGCCATCACATCTGCAAAACAAACTGCTTACAGTTGTACTCATTTTGTCCTAATTCTCACCTACTACATTAGAGAAAGGGCCTTAATCCTATGTGAGTCCAATCTCTCCGCCGGTGCCGTGCAGTGCTTCCTCTTCCCCTTCTCAGGAAGCACATACCATCCATGATTCCTTTTCTCGTTTGTGCATTCAGTCATTCTTCTTCCTACTAGATGCCACCATAAATATCACCTCTCTTCTCTAACTCTGTCCTCCCTTCAAAGCCACATTTCTCCAAAGTCATCTCTATTTTCTTACTTCTCACTCATTTCTCAACATCCAACCTGACTTTCAGCCCACAGCTTTGCAGAACATGTTTTGGACCTGGTGGCTGCTTTTGGCTTTGTAGGCTGCCTTTTTAAAACCATTTTGTCCCGCATTTTTCTAGACACTAGCTCACCTGATTTTCTGCCTAGCTGTCTGGTCACTCCTTCCTTTAGCTCATTTTCCTCATGTGGGCCTCTGAATATTGGGTTTCCTCAAAGGACCAAAATCTTTAACATGACCTACAAAAACTTGCATGCTTTCTGTCAACTCTGTATGGTCATCACTTCTTTCCATCTTATAGTCTCCTGCCTGGATAATCCTACTCATCATATGGATCTCTGCACAAGTTACTTTTTTCAGGAAAGTGCTTCCTAGTTCTCTGAGCCCAATCATACTTCTTTATTATATACTCTAATAGAATCGTACTCCATTTATCTCATTTCATTTGTCTTAGGTTATTTATCCATTCATGTGATTGTTTGATTAATATCAGTCTTTCCTTACTAAACAGTAATCTCTATGAGAATAGAGACCGCGTCTACTTTTTGTTCACCATTATTTCACCAGTGCCAAGCACATGATGGGTCCACAATAATCATTTATTGAATGAATGTATGAACATTTGCCTCTAAGCCCACTTGTGCGTTAGGGCAGTGACCCTACCTAATTTTCATTCTAGTCTCCTTATTGCTGATAATTCCATGGTTATTCTGTGGCTATGAATATAGTGGGCAGACATAATCTGATGCACAGTCGTAGCTTTGGTGCATGGGAATTTAGAGGCATTTATTAAGAAAACTGCTTGGCAAAGTGAGTAGCACTATTTGGAGAGGGGAAAGAAAGAAAGAGAGAGAGAGAGAAAGAAAGGAAGAAAGAAAGAAAATAGTCACTCCTTGAAAATCCGGTGTCCAGTCCCTGGTACTTTGGAGGAGTTTTCAGAGAGAAGTATGCTTAATAAAACTGGTAGAGACCCAAATTAAATGTAAAATTTTATATTCTACAGGAGATAAAATTACCTGTGTTTTAAATCTCCTCTTTGCTTTTGTTTTGAGGGAAACCAGTATTCTAACTAGAGTAGATCTGAATGGTTTTTTTTGAACCATGGCAGGGGAAGTGAAAGTTAGTTCCCATTTACTGAGCACCTACTGTTTTTAGGACACTGTGCTAGCTATGTTCTTGTGATGAAAAACGGCCCTTGGTTTTGCTTTAGAGAACAATTTTGGCAGGCCCAACGTTTCCTTTGCCTTCTCAGTGGGGTAAGTGGGCTCAAGGGAAATAACTGCCTGGGGAAAGTGTGATGTGACACTTGACAAATGCAGCAGTTTTGCCTGGCAGTGGATGGATTACAGTTGCCAACCAGTCCTCTGCTTCAAAACCAGTTTCATGCCCAAGTCTCAAGAGTTTCCAGGTTGAAGGGGAAGGTTTTTACTGCCAGCTCCGCTTTGATTTTTGACATCTGAGTTTGGTGAACTGGAGAGTGGTTTCCCGTGGAAAAGGAGGGATGCAGGGGGAGCACCATTAGAGGACCAGTTGGGTTCCTGCCTCTCCAGACACAAGTCAGTGCCCAGTGACTTCTGCTAATGGCTGCTTCGATATCTCTCTGCCAGCCACCTTCTGTCACTTGCTACATGATAGGTGTGGTCTCGGGAACAGTGTTAAGAAAGAATCTTCCGAAAGAGCTTCACAAAAGCACGGGTACCTATTAAGCATTTCAATTTTCAGGGGATATTTGAAGGAGACCACCAATGTGGCATGAAAAATCATAGGTGTCTCCTATTGGTTGGGAGGTACCAAGTGGATTGAAGAAAATACACAAGGTGCAATGTAACCCTTGGGCCTTTTTTTTTTTCTTTTAGTCTGATCCTTTCAGTTTCTTTATGTTGAACCATGAATAATTCCCAGGGCATTTTGCACTGATCATAGTTTATGCTTTCAGCCAATGTTTTTAGTATGAATTATGCTTTCTCTCACAGACTCAGAAAACCTCTTAAAGGTGCTAAAGGACCCTAAATTTCATTTAATTCATTTTTATGCCTTTTGAAAGGAAATACTGACATCTTGAAAGAGTAGGGAGTCTGATGTTTAAAATCTATATGCCGAGCAGTGTGCTAAGTACTTTACATATGTTATCTGATTTACAGGTGTTTGTTTATAACGTGATTGTGCAAATTAAAAAACACATTTTGTAAAATTATGCTTTAGAAATAATAGCATAATGGGAAAATAGACTTTGGGAAGACCACTCAGAACCCATTCAACTTTGTAATGCAAGCACTAATAATCTAATAAAAATAAAATACAAGCTTAGTTAAAATATGTAGCCTTCATTTTTTTTTTTTAAAGGTAGAGGTAAGTTGATGGAAAAGGGTATAAAGAAGAGCTGCAGCTGTTGAGTTAAGGTCCAAGATTAGAGAAAATTGTCCAATAAACACCTTTGGAGCAGAGAACTTGGATAAACTAAGCCAGGAGGCAGAATATGGGGGTAAATGAGCATGATGTACACTACGGTATTCCTGTGAGGCTTGCTGTTAGTTGTGTGGGTGGATTTGGCATATAGCTATGGTTACTGGGTGCAAAACAGCACGTGATCAGAAAAAAATTCCATAAAACCACCTGACTTCTGAATTATCCTGGCATAATTCCTCTATTTAATAATCATATATCAGATCATTCCCATTATAAAAATAAGCATTGAGGCAGAATAGACTATAATTTTCAGAATAAATATTTATGGTAGGTGGTACACACACACACACACACACACACACACACACACACTCTTTATATACGAGACTGACATTCAAAGGGCTTATATAACTTCCTCAAGGCCATCCAGTTAGTAAAGATGGACCTAGATTTAGACCTGGGTTTATGCATTTCTTCTTCTCAGAGATTTGGGACATTTAAATGTTGAAATTCTGGGGTGCCTGGGTGGTTCAGTCAGTGAAGCATCCGACTTTGGCTCAAGTCATGATCTCGCAGTTCATGGGTCCAAGCCCCATTCGGGCTCTGTGCTGACAGCTCAGAACCTGGACCTACTTCGGATTCTGTGTCTCCCTCTCTCTCTGCCCCTCCCCTGCTCACGCTCTGTCTCTCTCTGTCTCTCTCACATACAGTGACTGCCTAATATATACCAGCTCTGCGATGCACACACATTCACGTGCACAAATTTCTTCAGTTCCTTTGAGGTGAATAATTATTCTCTGTACACAAAGAGCTCATGTAACTACCCAACCACATTCATAGCAAACAGCTGATTTGAAGTATGACAGGTTGTTGAGCTCATTCTTTGGCCATCATATCATTTGGGTCTCCCTGGCAGTATAATAAAAGAGGAGGGGGGTACTTATTCAGTTATAATTAAAAAATTAACAATTAAAATTAAAATTTAAATTTAAAAATTTTTTAAAAATTATGAAAAAAACCCTTACTTTAATGTCAAAGTTCGACGTTGATAGCTGATTCTACACACTCCTCCTTCAAAGTGACCAGTGACCACAGAGATAGCAGAATATGGATAACATCCTGTTTCTCCCCCCTGCCCCGCCCCGCTTTTTGTGAAGAATTGACACATCACTGTATAAGCTTAAAGCATGACGGTTCCATGTACATACATTGTGAAATGATTACAATATGTTCAGTTAACATCCATCTCCCCTTATAGATACAGTAAAAACAAAAGAGAGGAAAAAAGGGAAAAAAAATTTTCCGCGTGATGAGAGCTCTTAGGATTTTCCCGCTTAACAACTTCCCTGTATGTCATTATAGAGGTGTTAGCTATGTCGTCGTGTGTCCATTTCATCCCTACTACTTTATCTTATAACTGGAAGTTTGTACCTTTTGACCACCTTCCTCCGATTCCCCCTTCCTCACCTCCACTTCCAGTAACCCCAAGTCTGATCTTTTTTTCCTATGCATTTAGAACACCCTGCCTCTTGAACCAAATGATATGTTCTGGACTCATTACTTGCTAACTGTGCAGTCTTAGGGAGCTAAGAAACGACACTGACACGATAAGCCTGAAAGTCGTTGTAGATTGTGCAGCCTGGTTCAGATCTAAAACGCTTACTATCATGATTACTCACTAGACTGCCACCATTTTTTCTTGGTTATATTAGTTTTTCTTGGTTATATTAGTTAAGACGGTACCGATTGGCCTTTTATAGGATAAGTACTGAAATGTAAATTCTTTTAGCTTAAGGGGATTTTTAAGTGTTGTCACAGAAAATCAGCGCTGGAAGGGACCAGAGGAATTATAGAGTTCAGAGGTTTAGTTTTGTAGATGCTAAAACTAAAGCCCAGCAACATGAAGTGTCTTTGCAAAGACCACCCAGCTTTAAGGACTGCTGGAACCAGAGTTCATTCCCTGATATAAATTATCTTTGATTTCTACTTGAGAGGGTATTCCATGCTTTGACTTGTCAAAGTTATTCTCCAGCAAACAAACTAACAAAAATCAAAGAGAACACAATAGACATGTCTCTATTCTTGGACCTCACCTTTTGGAATTGGAAATTTAGGCATAAAATAGGTCTAGACCCAGACTAATTGCCTTTGTTTTAACTTGACATTGTGTTTAGAGATTTGAGACTTGTTACAGTATCTCGTGAAGCTGGAATCAGACAGATTGAATAATTTGCTTTCTACAAAATGATTGGTTTCTAGTTTCCAGTAGAAATAGGTTCATTCTTTTATTTGAGAGCTTTTGGAAACCAAGTATTTGAAACTCTATATTATGTGATATTATACCTTTGTATAAAAATAAGATAAGGAAAATTACCTAAATGCCAACCAGGAGAAAAGATAGGATGTTAGTTTAACAGTAGCTTATTTAAGTAACCATGTGTCTGTACTTCTAGTTGGAGCTGAGATAAAGATGAAGAAACCTCTTTCTGAGCCCTAATTACTTACTTTTGTCTCAGCTCATCTTTCTTATCATTTATGAGAATCAAGGTGACACCAATGTTTCCTATAATACTGAATTGTGTCAAAGAAGGGCCTCTTTCCCCAGAAAGCTTTAATTAGGAAAACTCTTTGGGGAAGCAAAAAGTAGTTCTGCATAAACTAGTTTAAAGTACTCAAACTGAGGGGCGCCTGGGTGACTCAGTAGGTCAAGTGTCAAACTCTTCATTTCTGCTCGAGTCATGATCTCATGGTTCGTGAGATCAAGCGCTGTGTAGGGCTCTGCTCTGACAGCAGGGAGCCTGCTTGGGATTCTCTCTACATCTCTCTCTGCCCCTCTCCCGCTTGCTCATGTGCACAAGCAAGCTCTCTCTCTCTCTCACAAAATAAATAAATAAGCTTTTAATACAATAAAATAAAATACTCAAGCTGAGAATAAAATGACTAGTATAACACTAGTACCTGTGTACTAATGAACATTTTCTTCAGGCTTTGATAATGTCTTTAAGTCATTTCTTCCAGTCATACGCAGAGCAAAACAATGCAGATCCGAGTGAGAAAAAGAAGTTTATTGAAAGTTTATGACTTAAGTGTAAATGCCTTTCTAATACTCAACAGAGAGACAAGAGTTGATGCTAATGGCTCTTTGAAAAGAATTGGGGTGTTTTTTTTTAAAGAAAAAACTGAAAGAACCATCAGTAGATAGATTTTGGCTTCTTCCATGGGCAAGCAAGTGTTCCTTGAATTTCTCAAGTCTACTCTTTCCTGTGCTTCTGGAAGGACAAACTCTTGAATACAAAAGTCTAACAAAGGGCTTGTGGATCTTCATTGCCCTTAGTAAATTGTTTTAGAATATTTTTGTCTTGTTCATCTCCATACTCTTTCTTACAATCCTCTCATTAGGATGTGTGGTTTCATTATTTGTTATATTAATTTTGGTTAATTTGGGATCTTTAAAGTAGTATGTTTGAAAACACTTAGGAGTCTGGATTGCTGAGCAATTATGCTCTAGAATATTACGGTTTACATTTTTATTTATTTTTGAGACAGAGAAAGACAGAGCATGAACAGAGGAAGGTCAGAGAGAGGGAGACACAGAATCTGAAACAGGCTCCAGGCTCTGAGCTGTCAGCACAGAGCCCAACGCGGGGCTCGAACTCAGCGACTGTGAGATCACAACCTGAGCCAAAGTCGGACGCTTAACCGACTGAGCCACCCAGGCACCCCATGCTCTAGAATATTAAAGTTAAGAACCATAGCACCCATCTTGAAAACAAAACAAAACAAAACAAAATCAAAGCCTTGAGACTTTGTGCCACTCATTGACATGGTGTTTTTCAAGCATTAGGAAGTCAAGCAAATTTCCTAATAAAGTTATTTGTCTCCCATAACAGAGGAAAGTACCAAAAGAAAAAAAAATAAAATGGATTGCATTTTTAGTGGGTTTTAAATTTTGTTTGTTTCTGTTTATTTTATTGGGCTTTTTGAGGGAAGGGATTTTTTTTTTTCTTGAAATTCCCAGGGTTCAACTCTTGTAGGAGACTCAGGCACTTTGTAAATTAGTGTTGGTGCATGATTAATTAGGGAAGGGATGTTGCTAATGGACACTTTTTGGGGAATCTGAGTCCCAGGTCTTCCCCAGATAAAATAACCAGTTACAACAATAGAAAAAGGGCAAAGGATTTGAACAGGCAGTTAACAACAGATGATATTCCAATGGCCAAGGAACATATGAAAAGGTGCTCAATTTCATTAGGACCTGGAGACATGAAAATTAAAACCACAATGTGAAGCCACAATACACCCACAATAATATTTTAAAGATGAAAACAATTCAAAGTCTTGGTGAGGATGTAGAATAAGTGAAATGCTCATGAACTGTTAGTGGGAGTATATCATGGGCATAACTAATTTGGAAACTATTTGGGATGTTTGGTATACAAAACCTGGTTTTGAGCAACCATGTAACCTGATGAGTCTCTGCTTCTTATATTAAATGGGGATAATAATAGGCACATCAGAGAGTTGCAGTAAGAACTAAACAAGGTTATGTGTAAAACCGGAAAGAAAACAGGTCATGTGGACCCAGGTATATATATCATAGGAGATGGGTGTAGTAACCGGAACTATAAATAGAATCATACTTAACAAAATTTTATCCCATGGTAACTTAGGCCAATGTTATATTTTCTGGGAAATGTTAAAATTTCCGAGAAAAGTTAGTCTTGCATATTACTCAAAGTGTTTTATTAGTCTTTTTGGGAAGGAAATAACCAATAACTGATTGCAAAGCACTCTGCAGATGCCAGCATTTTTATAGTGAAACATTTTTCGAGAATTTTAATTTTTATTAAAGATTCTAAAGCATCTTTCCAGTTAGAAAACCCGTCCCATAAAAGGATGATAATTCTATGGACTGTATTCTTTACATTGAATTTAAGCGTCAGTTCCAGAGAAAAATACTATTTTCTACAGATGTTTCAGTGAAAAATACAAAGTAACACATTAGGTTTATATAAATATTTCTCCTTAAGGTTATTGTCTTTCATTTACTATTATATATACTAACAAAAATAAAATAATATACAAATACACACATGTAAAATTCCTCTGTGCCATTATATGCTGATCCAGCTTTCTCTCCAAAGATAACAACTTTAAAAGATTTTGTGCATGTGCTTTGTCTATGTGTTTGCCTAACATATATGTATGATGTACATAATTCCACCTATATAAATGTGAAGTTTTTTGTATATGTTTTTTCTTTAAAAAAAGAAATTATTTCAGGCTACCTGAATGGCTCAGTCAGTTAAGTGTCTGATTCTTGATTGTGGCTCAGGTCCTGATCATGGGATTGAGTCCTCCTCCGGGCTCTGCGCTGACAGCGTGGAGCCTGCTTGGGATTCTCTCTTTTCCTGTCTCTGCCCCTCCCCTGTTCCCTCTCGAAAGAAAGAAAGAAGGAAAGAAAGAAAGAAGAAAGAAAAGAAAGAAAGAAAGAAAGAAAGAAAGAAAGAAAGAAAGAAAGAAAGAAAAGAAAGAAAGGAGTTATATCATATCTTATAGATTATTCTTCAACTACATTTAATTTGATGATATGTCTTAGAAATCTTCCTATGTGAATCTATATACTTATTCTATTAACAGATATTTCAGTATTTCAGAGTATAGAAATACCAGTTTGTTTTAAACATGCTTCTTTCGGATGTCATTTGGATGTCAAATATCTTCTTATTTTTAACAATGCTGTAGTAGCCTCATGCAACAAGCCTTAAGTAACTCTCCTTGGGCATGAACGCAAGGGTTTCCCTGGGTAGATATTGAGGCATGCAATGGCTTGGTCATAGGAGGTACCCATTGCTCATCTAGTAGCTAATGCCAGAATGCTCTTCAAAATGAATGAATGAATGCTCTCCAGCTTCATCAGCAATGTAAATGAAAGTTGCATTTTCCTTTAGTTTTACTAAGAGTTAATAACATTCTTTAAAATTTTTTCAGTCCAATGGGAAGAAGTAACATTTTCATGTTGCTAAAATACGCAAGTCTCTGAATACTACTGAGGCGGAACATTTTGGCATATATCGTTCTTCTGACTTCCTGACTACCATTACCTGCGTTATTGCTCCTGACTTTTCTGTGCCTTTTTGTGGGCTCTTGATGGTAGCCTAAGGCTACTGGAGTTTCTGAGTTAGCAATTCCAAGCCTAAGTCTTCACACCACCAGAATAAGCTTCCCTTTCTTCTTGTCCTAGATTTCCTTTCATGAAGCAAGGAAGCAGGCTTTTTGGTCTCAAACTTCGGTATGCACAAGAATCACCTGGGGATCTTGTTAAAATGCAAATCCTGATTCAGCAAATATTGAGTGGAGTCTGCATTTCTTTTTTTCTTAATGTTTATTTACTTTTGAAGGAGAGACAGAGTGTGAGTGCGGGAGGGGTAGAGAGAGAGGGAAACACTGGATCTGAAGCAGGCTCCAGGCTCTGAGCTGTCAGCACAGAGCCCGACGTGGCGATTGAACTCGCGAGCTGTGAGATGGTGACTAGAGCCAAAGTCGGTCGCTTAAGTGGGAGTCTGCATTTCTAATCAGCTTACTGGTGGTCCTAAAGCTGCTGGTCCCCTTAATAGGGAATTTCGTGACTGGTACATAGAGAGCATTTAATTTACTTACATTGAATGACCAAGTTATCTGGAGATGTTGCAGATCAGGTGGTACCTAGGTCATTCCCCCAATGCAGGCTCAGTATACTTTCTTTTATTTACAAACTCAAGACGACCCCTCTATACCTCACTCTGCATTAGATAGTTACTAATTATTTATCTCAGCTATGATATTATTATAATCATGGTAAGAGGAGTAGGAAATGAATCATTTAATCTTTGTGAATATCTTTGGCTCACGTGGCCCAGTTATAACATTGACAGTTTCTGTGGTCAAAGTGCTGAAAGCCCCCCTTTTCCTTATTTTTCTGAATAAAGAATTCCCATTGAAGTATGTAAATTCCTATAGTACTTCATTACACAGGATTGCCTCCTTATTCTTGACAAAGCCTCTTGCCAAAGTTAGAAGTAATCCATCTTTTATCTGTCTATCTATCTATCCACCCATCCATAGTTCTCTATTCTTTATTATATTCCTTATTCTATCGTTTTAATGCTTTGGATAGATTTTATTCTTTTCCTTCAGATCCTTTTGATTTCATTTTATCTTCACATTTAATATATTTTAATATTCCAAGGTGGTAAGTAGTCAGTTTTTCAGGTGTTGGAGATGGGATCACCACCCTGTCAGCTGATAGTAGAGACAGCATGTAGAAGCGGATGGGTTTGGAGCCAGTGACCAGGTTCTCATCACATTGTTAGGCAATGTAATCATCTCTCTCTTTCTCTCTCTCTCTCTCTCTCTCTCACTATATAATTTATGAATTTTTTTAAATGTTTATTTAGTTTTGAGAGGGAGAGGGCGCGAGCAGGGGAGGGGCAGAGAGGGGGGTGCAGAGGCTCCGACATGGGCTCTGCACTGACAGTAATGAGCCCATTGTGAAGCTTGAACTCACCGATCCTGAGACCGTGACCTGAGCCGAAGTCGGACACTCAACTGACCGAGCCACCCAGGTGCCCCGATGACTATTTTTAATAATAAAATCTTTATCTACTGCCTCCTTGATTACTAACACTGGCCCTAAATCAACTTGTTGAAAAGCATAATTTAAATAAGTTAGTGCCCTTATTTTGAGCGTACAGTTTGATGAGTTTTTACATATATTTATACCCACATAAGCAAATATTTTTTTCATTCCAAATATTTCCTCATGTCTCTGAGGTTAATTCCTCACTCTTGACTTCAGGTAACCACTGAAGAGTTTTCCGTTTCTGTCATTGCCTGTTCTAGTATCTCATTTAAAGGGAATCATATGGTAGGTTGTGTTTTTGCCTTGTTTCTTTATCTAAGAATAATGTGTTTTTGATATTCATCCATGTTAGTAGATCATTCTCTTCTTTTTTTTTTAAGTTTATTTTTATTTATTTTGAGAGAGAGAGAGAGAGCAAGCGTGGGTGAGGCAGAGAGAGGGGAGACAGAATCCCAAACAGGCTCTGCACTGTCAGCACAGAGCCCACTGTGGGGCTTGAACTCACAAACCACGAGATCATGACCTAAGCTGAAATCAAGAGTCTGTCGCTTACCAACTGAGCCACTCAGGTACCCCCATTCTCTTCTTTATCATAAAGTGATATTCCATTGTATGGATATACCATAATTATTTATCCATTTATCTCCTGTTCCACAAATAAATCTGACAGTCTTTTTGTGAATCTATTACTCTTGAGTAACTCCTGGGAGTAGAATTGCTGGGATAATAGGAAATATATCTTACCACTGACTTCAATAAATTCCCATACCTATCATAATCTGACCTCTCCAATATGGCATAGGATTGCATGTTGTCTTATATTTTCTAATTTCATATTTATTTTAACTCCTGACTCCCCACTAGGTTGAAAACTCTCATATGGTAGGAGTCAGAAGTTATCATTCATTTCTTTTTTAACTTAAGAAAAGAAAAATTAACACTGGGCTGTGGGCATATCGTAACTGCTTGTGGATTATTATTATGTATTTTATTAGTAATATGTCACTAAACACAATGACTCTATGTTATAGTCCTCTTTGAGATGAATTTGTAAAGTTAAGCTTCATTGCGTGTGTTTCAGGTGAACATAAATAGTAATTGTCTCCCACTCTTCCTTCTGGGTGGATGTGTGGCCTACTGGGACCACCTGGATTATCCTGAGACTCTTGCTGTAACCATCAACAGTAGGTTCTAATATTCCACAGGGGTTGCTGAGTTAAAAGAAAGCAAGAGCAGGTCTGCTATTTCTGTCTTTGCCACTTAGAGAGAGATTCACCCTGAAAATAAAGCCATCACAAACAATACTGTATTGTGTACCTGACTATAGTAAATCTTAAAAGTTCTTATTCACACATAAAATGGATAATTTTGTGAGATGACAGATGTGTTAGCTAATCTTATTGTGGTGATTACTTTGCAATATATACATACATCTAATCATCACATTGTACACTTAAAACTTATACAATATTATGTATCAATTACATGTTAACAAAAATGTTGGGGACGGGGGAAGTAAAGCCATCACGGGAAGGAGACAAATTTGTGATCACATATTGAAGCACAAATCAAAACGCTTGATTAGCATCCAGCAGCACCTACCTCTATGCTTTTCATGGTGGATGGCAGTTTGAAATGAATTTTATAACTTATTATTGCAAGAATCCCGTTTAATACATTGTACCTTCATACTACCAGATCCAACCTAGCCATCCAAAATATTAACCGTGAGACATATCGCAAGAGACCTTCCTTTGAACATATGGCCTTGGCCATCAAGGATAATATATTGCCAGTTTTCTTTAGACTCAATTAGAAGTTGAAAAATATACAAATGATAAAGGCACTAGATTTTCATCTTTGTGTACCTAAAATCATCCCTAAAACTGGATTTGAAGTGGCCATTCAATGTTAGAAACTATCAGAAAGTAAGTATTCTCATAAATACTCGAATGTAAGACCAGTGGGGAAGAAGTGTTTAAGTACTGTTGCCACAGTGACACATAATTATGGTTATCTTCCGTGAGAGCACCTTTAGTGTTGAACAGTGTTATTACTCTAGTATGCTTTTTGCTTTGAATCTGCCAAATAATTGCCTCAATTATCTGCTTCACTTTGGCCATGGAATCTTGGCCAGGACAATTATTCCTGTTTCCTGCTGGATCACAGTTTCGTGATCTCATAGACAGAACTTCATCTCAATGTCGAAGTGTTGGTAAGACTCACATAATTACTTTTCATCATTACTGTGGCTGAGACATAATTCCTCTGTCAGTCTATGCTGAGCGGTCCTATTGAAAATGAATGGTTTTGAAGTAGCATAGCTGTATTATATTGGTAGAGAGAGACATTCTCATTCAGGGCAGGTGTAATTACATGTTGCCATAGTGACAGTGAATGGACAGAGGAGATTTATCCAGGTGCTTATTGCTTTCCAGGAAAATTCCCATTGGACCTGGCGGTTATCAATGTCAGGCATCTTCCCCAGGCCAAAGGAAAACCTGTAAGATTATCATTATCGTGTTCTGATTGAAGAAGAGCTCAGTCCATTTTATTTGCTGTAGTACTCTCAGGAACATATTAGCAAATCTGAGTAAAGGCAGCAAAATTAGAATGAGGTTATCCAGTGGAAGATCACATTTTACGTCCTAATTCCTAGTATCTGGGAAGATGGAAATCTTAGGGCATCCAAATGCCCTTATTTGATTTTCAGATTTAAAAGTATGGAAACATGTACTTTTCCGTATATCTCATTTAAGTTTCAACACAGCCCTGTGGGTACTGCTCACATGTGCAACAAAGTGCCTGCATCTCAGAACCATTATGTTGAGTGAAGGGTGCCAGAATCAAAGGCCACAAATGGAATAATTCCATCTATATAAAGCTCAACATTAGGCAACAATAATATATGGTGATGACAGTAACATGTATATACCCTTCCACATTTTATCTTAACTTGCAGAAAAGAGAACTATGGGAGACTCGCTATCCTGGAGTCAGTTTCCCACTCTGCCACTTGCTAGCTATAAGAACTTAGGCAAATTTTAGTTCTTTTGACTCTAAAATAGTCTCTTTCCAGCTCTAATTTCCTGAATATTATCTATAAAACTCCTCACCATCTATCCTTTCTAGAAGGTAGAATTGACTGAAAGGGGGCTAAGGGAAATGTGTGGGTGGTGGACATGTTCTATATTTTAACTGATGTGATTACACAGGTATATACGTGTTTGTTAAAACTCATCATGTTGTCCACTTAAAATATGTACGTTTTACTGACTGTAAATGTGCAAAAAAGTCAAAAAGAAAAACTTTATGAGTTATTCTTATGAGCCATATTTTACTCAGGGGACAACTGGGACTCAAAAAATGAAGTTACAGTTTGCCCAAGGCATTGTGGGAGTTGGGAAATCTATATTATCCAATGAGAATTTCAATCTTTTGAAAAGTGGGAAGATTTTCATCATGGCATTAATTGTAAGCCTTATGCCTTTGTACTTAGTACATTAGAAGAAAGCACAACAAAAATGAAAAAAAAATGTTTCCCACATTCTGCTCTATTTATGTGCACATTTGCATTTTACAGAGGTAACTGGTAATGCATTATTGCTTTTTCACTGAGAAAAGCAGAGAGAAAAGCTGCCCAGCAGGGGAAGTCATAATGATGTCACTCCATCAGCAGTGTTCTGAGGCATCTGCTATGTAGAGAATCCTGATAGGTGTTTTTCTGCAGAGAGGCGAAAATTTGACATAACAGCTTTCACGGTCTGTGAAGCGGTTCCTGGATAAGCACTCCCTACACAAGTCCCTGAGCATCTTTTTTAAAACACACACACACACACACACACACACACACACACACACACACACACACACATCCTGATTCAGTGGGTCTGAAGTGAAAGCCCACCAGTTTGCAATTTTAATAAATTCCTAAGTGATGATGGTACTTCTGGTCTTTGGACCACACTTTGCGTGGCAAAGAAGAGGTTATCAAAGCTGAAGTGGGATGTGCTTTTCACCTAAGTTCTCAAACTCCAGTAGCGACCTGAAACCAGAACCCACAATGATGAGTGTCTTTATTCCCCTCACCCCACTCATATGAGAAACAAAATGAGAGGTGTGTAAATATAAATATAAACATTTGGGCCCAAGGAGAAAATTGGTTGTAGAATTGGTTGTTTAGAATTATTGAGTATAGGCAGTTTGTCCCATTTTTATTACTGTGTTTCTACATATAAAGCTTTAGGTCAACGTCTTCCTAAATTCCAATCTAGAAGTTCCTCTTCTAAACAAGGATACATTTGTAATCTTGGAAGTTGTAGAGTGAAATAGTGACCCACAGAAGTGTTTGATCACAACAACACACATGCACATGAAAGTTAGTTGTTAATTTTGTACCTGTTCTCCAAGATGGCCTTCAATAATCCTTGCCTCCTGGTATTCCCACTATTGTGTAATCCCCTTCCACATTAAGTGACACTGACCTGTAGAACCATGGGATGATGATGTGTCACTTCCAAAGACAGATCATAAAAGACATTCTATCTTTGGCCTTGTTTGTCCTTGGATTGTTCACCCCGGTAGAAGCCAGCACCATGCTGTGAGGATCTTCAAGCAGCAAGTGAGCTCCCCAAGTGAGGGAATAACTGAGTCCTTCTCTCAACAGCCTTGTGAGGGAAGGGTTTATCTTGGAAGTGGATGTTTCAACTCCAGGATTTTGAAGCACTAGATGACTAAAACAGTGCTTGAAAAGAGGGCAAAACTCTATATTAGGTAGATATGAGACTATTGACTTAGAAAGGTAGATTCTGTAATAGCCACCCTCCCCCCAAATGTTATCTAAATATAATCACATCCTGTTTGAACTAACTGACCCTAGTTCTTCATGATTACCAGATCCTAATCCCAAATAAATAGGTTTTACAATGGAGGCAACAAGACAAAAATATAAAATAACAAATGAGAGCATTTATATTACATGAATGAATAAAACCAGTAAGTTATGCGATCTATTATTAGGTTATAGTCTGTGCTCAGGCATGTCTTGATGAAGCCTTAGGTTGGGACACTGGCAGAGGCGATAAGGAAAGATAGAGATGGATTATTCTGAATAATTGATAGGAAGTCATGATGAATTGATTTGGTATATAAAGGAGAAGGAAGGATAAAAGACACCCTTAAAAATATGTGTCTATTAGATTGAAGAATAATGACATCCACCATTAAATGAAATAGATTAGTTTGGAAGATAAGCTAGGGTTTTAGAGATGGGGAAGAGGACAGAGGCTCTATCTTGAGATATATTGAGTTTTGCTTAACAAGAAAACCTGGGAGAAAATGCTTTATTTTTTATTGTTACTGTCCCCTTGTACCACATATTGGTGATTTTTCCCCCTCATTCCCAAACTCTATCCCTGAACAATAGAGATAGCCAATGTAGATATTTTACTTATGAAAAATCTGAGCAAGCAAGAGTTTTAGCAATATGTCTAATAGTATAGAGTCAGGAATAGTCTAAAATCCAGCTTTTTCCCAAACCAAGCTATGGTTCTTTCCTGCTGGAGCATACTGTGTGAACACTGCACAGATTTCTTCTTTATGTTGGCTGTTGGTCCAGGCCCTTGGTGTCTAGAATTAGTCATTGTTTTGAAATGGGAAGGTGTCTGGATAGATACTTCTGATAGGGTTCTAATAGAGTATCTGTCCTTTGGTGGGTACCTGGTAGAGTGTAGCTTTTGACTTTAACAATTAGAAATTCAAAGCTATAAATTCCTTGTAAAAGCTTTGGGAAATCTATCAATACAGCCAAAGCCATAGGAGATTGATTTGTGAAACTGAATGTCAAATGTTAATTGACAAATGGGCATACATCATTTTAATAACTGGAGCACTCAGGTTTTCTTTACTGTGTTCCACTTCTGGAAGTGACTTTTGCAATGAAAAAGTTACGTGATGAATATCAAGTTGGAAGAGACTCTATCTAGCTCTAGAGGACATATCATATACATAGTGATAGCATTTGCAGAATCTTTCTGTTCTGCTACAGAACATCCATTTTTAGCAACTGAAATATTTAAGTCTTTAATATGCATTGTTTTCTCTTGCACAGGCTACTCCAAACAGTGAGTTATGCAGCAAATACTTATCAGGGACCCACCATGTGCCAGGCACTCTTTTAGGGGTTGAAGATACAGTGGTGAATGAGAGGCAAGTTTTTACCATCAAGGAACTTACATTTTAGTGGGACACTGAATCTTGTTAGTTTCTAGATCTTCTTTTTTAGTTATCAGCCTCTTCTGTTTCACGTTACTTCCCTTAATGATTTCCATAATCATGGTTTGTCTTTAATTAGCTGCATTTTTTGAGTGTGTTCCTGATGAAATTTTAGGAAGATAAATTAATGTAATAGCAGGTAAGTTGCTTTGTTGAAGATGATTTTTTTGGTTTTTGTTCCTCTACTTCTCTGTTTTTATCTTCTATTAATGATAGTTTTTTTCTTTTTTTCTTTTTAGTATACAGCTTGTTGTTCAGTTTTAATAAGAAAGGGACCTAAATGGAAATATGTATATGTGTGTGTGTGTGTGTGTGTGTGTGTGTGTATATATATATATATGTATATATATATATGGCTAAACAAATAGCTGAATTATAATTACTCTATGGCATTAGGAATAGACATATAGTAGATG
The DNA here is from genome assembly GCF_028018385.1 of Neofelis nebulosa. Taxonomy (NCBI): domain Eukaryota; kingdom Metazoa; phylum Chordata; class Mammalia; order Carnivora; family Felidae; genus Neofelis; species Neofelis nebulosa. Next base: position 16,213,593 of record NC_080786.1, on the reverse strand, counting down.
CTTAACAAATCAGAAGAATTTTAATTTGACAGTAAACTTCAAACTATTTACTTTAAAGGTATTTGAGGCTAACGGACTAATCATATGTTGCCTGAGGGAAGAGATATTTCCTTCAGCTGACTTATTGATTTGTTGCCTTTTAACAGAAAACTATGCTGATCTAATTACAAAGAAGGGTTAAAGAGTTAATAACTTCAAACCTGAGGTTGTCCATAATGAAGCACAATGATTAATGGTCTAATAGAAGCAACCACCCGTGAATCTTTAGCCAGAGACTTGAAATACCATGTCGATAATGCGGGAGCTTGAAATACTGTGACCGATTTTTCTTTCTATATGAAAGTGATGTTAAAATTTCTAAATGTTATTGTAATTGGACCCATGGTGTAGCCATCACTTGTAACCGATTCTCTAAATGCTGTTTACTAGTAGTCTTCTGGATTATTAACTTTTTAAAAAATAAAATTCCTGTTACCTTAATGTACTCATCAGTGAGGTACCAGGCCACAACCTTCTCCAAAAACCAACTTGTCCAGGTCAATGTGAGGGTTGTGAAAAGGAACACAATCAATGGATCGACATCAGGAATCCTGGGAAGTCAAGGTAGATCACCAGGTTATCCATTTAAATCTCTCTCTCCAACCCTGCCAATGCAGGGATTATAACAGGAACGTGGGGGCTTACAATTGGGACCATATAAGTTAGTGTTGAGACCTTTGAGAGGGAAGGCGATATAGCATGGGTACCATTTTGAGACATGAAACCAGAGCAGGTGAGTGAAGCTTATTCATGTTACCATTATTTACAGTATTTTCTGATCTAGCGTTAGCCTCAAATGGCTGCCACACTCAGAATCAAACTTCTTTGCCCTGGGAAGAAAGAACTATGATTGTAGGTTGAGCTGGGGGAACTCTTGGGTGGTATTGGAGCCCAGGGTTACAAGAGCTTATCAATAGCACCAGAGATTCAGTTAATAGTATGGTGGCTGGGATGGCACCATCAGCTGTTGATGACTGTGGGTGTTGGTTGTAGCAGAGGCCCAGCGACTTGAGAAAGCTGTAAAGGGCAGCTCGATTATCCCCTGGAAATTGAGAGTAGGATTAAGTAGAGTCTGAGACCTCTAAACATTTTGTTTGGAGGAAGAGAGTGGTATTCCTACTATCTTGTTTCTGCTAAGAAAAAAATAAAAATCACCTACAATTCCACCGCCTCTTTCCTAGAGAGAGAATGATAGCTACCCGCCCCTCCCCCCCATTTATATCTTGCTCACTTGCTTATTTACTTTTCCTCTTCTACCCACTCTGTTAGATATTTTAAAATTAAAGTTACCCCATGAACTTCTTTCTAGATCATTAATCATTCTTCCATAATATAGTTTTTGGTGCCTGCTTAACATTTAGTTGTAAGATTTCACTATAATTAGTAATTAAGGTCACTGCCAAAAATATTTTCATTGTAATCTAAATCCTGGTTTTACTTTCTGTGGAAACTGTGCCCCAAATACCCTCAACTCCTGAGTTCAGTTGCCTTTTCTTTCTTGTTTCCCACTGTTTGCGGAATAGGCCGGGTGTGACCTTGAGGTCTTCTTTCCTTTTCTTTGAGCTTCTTCCAGGCTTAGCTTCCACTTAGTTTAGAGAGCTGGCCTCAGTGCTTTAACCAGAGGACTGATACTAGAGGTAATTTCTGTATTTATGGGAATTGGAGGGGGAATAGGGATAGGGTGATGGGAATAGCCTGTTTCTCTTCAATTTCTTGCTCTTCTAAGAGTGATTTGTGGACCAGCCACATTGATGTCCTGTGGAAGCTGGTTAGAAATATGGAATCTCAAGACCTGCTAAATCAGAATCTGCATTTAGGATGATACTCTAGTGATTCATATGCAGGAGAAAGTCTGAGAAGCACTGCTTTAGTTGATGGCCAATAATTATCCTTTGATTACTTCTACACCGGTGGTTCTCAAAGTTCTCTTCACATTTGAATCAGCAAGGGAGCTTCCAAAAATACTAATGTTGCATTCCATCCCTAGAGATTTAATTTGTCTGGTGTGGCTTGGGCACTGGCAGCTTTGAAACATGTTCAGATTTAAATGTTCAGTCAAGTTTAGGAACTACTGCCCTATACCTTGGTTACCGGTACTGTCTTGTTTGAAAAGTTTTCTAGGGGCGCCTGGGTGGCGCAGTCGGTTAAGCGTCCGACTTCAGCCAGGTCACGATCTCGCGGTCCGTGAGTTCGAGCCCCGCGTCAGGCTCTGGGCTGATGGCTCGGAGCCTGGAGCCTGTTTCCAATTCTGTGTCTCCCTCTCTCTCTGCCCCTCCCCCGTTCATGCTCTGTCTCTGTCTGTCCCAAAAATAAATAAAAAACATTAAAAAAAAAAAAAAAAAAAAAAAAAGAAAAGTTTTCTAGGGTCCCATTCTAACCTATTTTGGGTTGTAGTTTTCTCTACCTATCAATTATATTCCATATACTTCTCATTTTGCAGAAATTCCTATATAATTCTGTCCCACTAATGATAGGAGTTCCCTTTATTGTCGAATGCTGTTATATATTTAAATTTTTTGCTTTAACTCTTTCCAAAGGAAAATATAATCCAGGTCCTGTGGCTTTCATTGGTTATAGATTGGTTTATCTTTGACTCCATTTTTCTCTTTCACTATCCTTTCTTCTTCTTGGCATGACCAGATTCTTAAAAATCCAACATGGCTACACCCTTTTCAACCCCTTGTTCTCAGTTCTTGGTCTATCTTGTTTGATTCCTCATTTATGTATTGGCATTCCTGAGGACTCCAGTTACAGCAGCGTTTCCCAACAGTGGCACTATTGACATTTGGGGCCAGAGAATTTTTTTTGATGTAGATGACTGTTAGATGTTCTGCAGAATCCCTGGTCTTTACCTACTAGATGCCAGTAGCGCTCCTCAACCTCCCTGCTAACCCCACCTAGATTGTGACAGACGTATTTCAAGGATTGCCAAATATTCCATTGCAGCCATTGCAGGCAGAATGGAAGAATTCCATCTAGGTTGATGACCACTGAGCTCTATAGGATTGTCAAATGTTCGCAATGGCCAATAAATGCTGCAGCAAGTACATTTTAAAAATATTATTTCATAAGTGAGAAGGTCTTTACTGTCTTCAAGGATACTTTTTTGTGTTTCTTTTCATCAATTGCATTTCATATGCTGATGTCCTGGGATTGTCCTGAGTTCATAAAATTTTATTCTTCACTATTAAGATGGTTTAGCTCATCCAAATGAATTGTGATTTAATTGTTATAAGTTAGTGAGACTTTTCATTTGAAGAAATTCACACAGAAAGAGAGAGAGAGAGAGAGAGAGAGAAATCATAGTCCAGAGGTCTCAATCTTAGAAAAAGAAAAGATGATTACTTCACTAATGGTCACTGTTTGGACTGAATTGTGGCTAAAATTACCTTATCTTGGAAAACAAGAACTTATCCAACATGCTGAAGCTTACTTCTATCCCTGAGATTCAATATGTGAAGATTTTATCTTCATTATAGTCCCTTTGAGATGAAAGAAGTATACACTGAGTCTTCATGAGTAGACTATATTCCTTGTATTTCATACAAAGGAACCTCTCTTGCCAATACTTTCCTAAATACTCACAGCTCTAATGAACCAAAGACCTGCCCCCCCCCCCCGCCATGAACACATTATGGAAATACAATAGAAGGATAAACAGAAGCTCATCCTGAGCTTCCTACTTCCTGTCCTACTGATAAAATTAGCTGAAGGTAAAATAGATCATAGGTCTACCACCCATAGGGCACATGCAATAGTATTCATGGAACTGATAATCCAGTGTTTCCAAAGGGAAATTTCATCTTAGGTACACAATCGTATTTCATTTATGCTATATTTGACGTGATTCGTTCACACTATTAGAGATTTTAGTCAATGCAAATAGTCCTCCATTCAGTTGACGGTTGCAGATTGGCAGCGAGTACTTGAGGCAGAGATTTGCAACTGGAAACTGAATTGTGCACAGGTGAAGGAGGCTTTTGCTAGATTAAAGAAGTGTTTTCTGTTATGCTTTGCATTTCTAAAGCCAACATTTGAGCACTACCTTTTAGTCTCTTGAGCCTGTGGGGAGAGAATCCTTCATTTCCACACCTGCCGCCTGCCTCACTTCCCCAGGACTGGCCCTTTACATGCCTCACATGGTTTCTCTGCATTCTGCTGGCCTCTAGCAGGGTGCTGCTGAGTGCATTGCCAGACGTGTAGCTGAGTGATTTGTCCTCCGCATGACAGAGACACTAGAAACTTTCGTTGAGCAAATACAAATAGGGCAAATTGAAAAGGGAGAGTTTTTGTCAGAATTTATTTTATTTTAGGAAGTATTTTTTGTTGCTTTGGGGTTTGAAGGCCATAGATTCATTCTTTCTTTCTTTCTTTCTTTCTTTCTTTCTTTCTTTCTTTCTTTCTTTCTTTCTTTCTTTCCAGTTCACCTGCTTTAGCTCTTCTCTCCCATTCACTAAACTGTCATGAACAGTTTTGGAAACTCTAGCAGTAAATGGACTTGCCCTTGTCATTTGGCTTGAAGTTCTGCACATGACAAATGTGTCTTCTCCTGTCCATTGCATTCTTTTAACAATCTGAAAACTTCACTTTGTCCACCTTTGCTTTGGCCTGAAATAGCCAGACAATTGTGTCAATGGTTTAATTGGATGCTGAGGCCTCCAGAAAATGCCTCCACCCTTCATTTCCTTTTTTGTTTTTCGGGTTCCATTACTTTTCATGTTCCATTACGCATGCTTTCATGCGTTGGCATGGGCTTTTGGAATAAGTAGATGCCTATTAGCTGCCCTTAGAGATAGGATACATTTATAATGTTAATAGTCCAGTACTTTCTATGTGCTGGAACAAATGGTTTTCTACATATTACATTTTTTAAAATGTTTATTTATTTTGTGAGAGAGACAGACCATGAGCATGGGAGGGGCAGAGGGAGAGGGAGGAAGAATCTCAAGCAGGTTCTGTACCTTCAGCTTGGAGCCCAATGCAGGGCTCAAACTCACGAAACAGGAGATCATGACCTGGGCCAAAATCAAGTGTCAGATGCTTAGCTGACTGATCTGCCCTGGCACCCCTCTACATATTACATTTTTATCTTCTCAATAACCCTATATTCTATGGTCATGTTAGAGCCAACCACTGTCTACCACCTTTTCAAATCCACTTCTAGAAACCATGACAAGTGATGTGGATCTTTAGGCATTCTTAAAAGGGATAGGAATGAGCTTTAAGATGGTATCACCAGCCAACATTGTGCAAATACTCCCTAGATGTCTCTTCCTTTCTGTAAATTTCCTCTTCAAGGCAGATACTGATACCTACCCTGCCTTCACCCACATGCTACTTTACTCTCCTAGAGCCCCTCAGGACTCTGCCCTTCTCTACCTTCTTATCGCCATTTTCCTTCCTTCTCCTGCCTGCCACCCTGTAGGAAAAATAGTTTGCCTTAGGTTAGCATCCTCACTAGAATTCTGGTGAAAAAATTCTGCCCTTTGTTTCATGTCTATGAGGAAATGGAGGCAAAGAAACTAACTTGCCCAAGATTACTCAGCTTACAATAGCAGATTTGGATATGAACCATGACTGTGTTCTTTCCTTCTGATCAGTTTTCTTTGCAATTCTATCATCTATAGAAGATCCTGTTCGTGTCAAGGCTTAATGTTGGATTTTATAAGTTTCTAATCAACATTATTTGAGCAGAGTGATTACTGAAACCAGAGCTGACAAGTCCACGTGTGCCCAGAGGAGTTTAAAATGGTTGGAAAAACTTGTTAACTGGGTTGTTTATTTAAAAAGGAAACAAAAATCCCTCAGGTTATAAAGTTGGAGGCAACATAATTAAACAGACATCCCAAGGTGCATTCTTTAAAAAGACTTTCTAGACTAACAGATTTCTTCTTCATCCACCCACGTTACCCACACAACCATTACTACTCTGACTGATCTTCCTGTAGGGAAATCAATATAATTGCTCAACATCTCAACATCTACAGATGTCACCAGCCCCAGGCCTTAGCTTTTGTTTTGCCCCTACTGAGTGAGAGATGAGGTTTTATAATTGTTGTGTTGTTGTTTTTCATATAATGGAAACTCTACTTGGCAGACTCCTGCAGTCCCACTGCACAGGCATCCACATGGTCTGATGGGGATTTGGTGTCTTTACTCGTTTCTTTAGTTTGGTCCTTCCAAAAACACAGCCCAGCCTCCACATCCCTTCTAGTCAATGGTTCTCCATCCTGGCTGTATGCTGTACCCCGCCCCCCACCCCCCACTCCCCACCCCCCACCCCGGGGACTTTTGTAAAGTGCTGATGCCTAACCCCCTACTGCTGATCAATTAAATCAGATTCCCAGGGGGTGGAGAGAAATCTATTGTGCTACCCCTGGGCTACATGACCGTTATTGTTAAACTAAACTACTAAGTTTCCATTGGGATATGATTACAGGAGGTAGTTCAAAAGACTGTTATAGAGGTTGTACTTTGCAGTTTCAGTAAGAAATCTAGCAATTGGTTATGTTCTGGCTTAAAAAAAGAGGGTATATCAGTCAGATTTGCCATGAAGATATTGAGTGACAAATTACTCCCGAACGCAGTGGCTTTCATCAAGGAACATTTCTTTCTTTCTCATGGGTCTGTAGATAAGCATGGTTTGGCTGGTCCAAGCTGGACTCTGTTGGGTAGTTTTGTATCAGGATTTAGGTAAGCTATATTTTACTCTAGGTGAGGGTATGGTTCAAATCTTTCATCATCACATCATCACTGACACATCATCACATCATGTACTTCTCATGGCAGATCACTGACACTAATTTCAATTGCACTAAAACACTTCTGCTTCTGTCCTGTCCACTCATGGGTCTTTGGACAAAGTAATTCCTATAGCACAGCCCAACACTGGTGGGATGGGAACAAAAATTCTCTGCCCACGTGCAGGGAAAGAGGATAAATATTTACTGACATTCACACATTCACAAGAAGGCAATATGAATTTGTTGACAAGTTCTTAGAATACAAGTGACTAAAGAAGGTTTGGATATTCAACTTTTCTGTTGATATAAAATTATTCTAATATTTTAAAAAGTTCTTTTAAAAGGTAACAAAAGACTGAGCTAGCAGAGGGTGGGGTGGGAACATAGTTCTAGTCACTGGAAGTGTTGAAGCAGAGTGTAGATCATCCTTTGGCGGGAAATGTGTGCAGAGGACTCTATCTAGCATTAGCTGATTATTGAGTGTATTGGTTATATTTGTAGTTGGTTTACCACAATGAGGGGCAGAAAGAATAGGAAATGAAGAGTCAAAGTTCTAATTGTCACGATAGGCCATATCCAACAAGAGGAAATTTCAAAGGGATAAATAAAATGCTATACATTTGGGTTTACAATTTCATGGTTTCTATATTTTAAGTAAAAATCTGTACATAAGAAACTCTTAAATACAGAGAACGAACTGAGGATTGATGGGAGGCAGGGGAGAGGGGAAAATGGGTGATGGACATTGAGGAGGTCACTTGTTGGGATGAGCACTGGGTGTTGTATGTACATGATGCATCATGGGAATCTAGTCCCAAGAGCACAGTGTATGAGCTGTATGTTAGCTAACTTGACAACGAATTATGTTTTGAAAAAAAGAAACTGGCAAACACTTTGTATTTTATTGACTCTTTGATTCTGGGTTAAATATATCATGAGTTAGAATTCATAAACTGGATTGGGCATCACCTGTCAGGATTAGTCTAGAAGGCATAGTGTGGCCAAAGCCTCCAGTTGGCCATAGAGTACCTGCTGGCTGGTGTTACCACTACTATCAATGATAACAACTGAGGCAGCAGCTAATGTTTGTAGGGTGTTGCCTAAGTGCCAAGTATAGCTAAGTGATTTACATGGATAATTTCATCTTCAAAAGATTTTGTGAGGTAGGTACTAATGGCAATTCCATTTTCCAGATGGAAAACTGGGGCCTAGTGAAATAAAGTAATCTGCCCAAGGTCCTGCAGTTTATGAGGTGTTGTTGAGAGTTCAAGTCAGGGTGTTCGATTCTACAAAGTATGGTGTAATCATAGTACTTTATTGACGGCCCATTCAGACTGATTTGCCATTATGAGTACTAGCACTTTCCCCAGGAGCCTACTCCATCGTTTGACAACCACTGCCATGGACACTTTGCTGCTATGACACAGTTCTGGAATTATTGTGAGATACTGCTGTGTCTCCTTTGGACAGGTCTTCTCTCTGAGAGTGCTTCACAAGTTTTTGGAAGTCACGTGTTTCGAAAAGCACCGTAAATCAGGATTCCTTCCCCCAAATCCAAGGGACCACTCTCATCACAGCCACAGTTGACTGGAGACACATTCTCTGTTGTTGGAGCTGGTGCCCACTTTGCTATTGATTATTTCTGACTTGCCGGAGGTAGCTGGCAGCCAAATGGAAGGCTGGGATTTCCCAATCAATAGTCATTAGAACTGCATTTATTTTACATAGAATGGCCTTTGGGGCTGGGGTACACCCTTAACGATAAAAAGAAAACTACAAGAGCTTATTTTGGGAACGTAAACAGCTCTCTTCAGGGAGCAGCTAGAATCAGACAAAGAAGTGCATTCACAAGTATCCTTTACTCTCAGACGTCATTGCTGCCTCACATGCAAGTACCTCTCAGGAAATTTAAGTTCTAGAACTTCTCCTAAGTGGGATGTAGACTTGGACAGGCTGAGAAGGCTGTGTGTGTCATGTGTGGGTTTGCTTTTCGGACTGAAGGAAGGGACTCAAGTCACCCCTTTGATTCACCAAACTTGAATGTGAAAAGAGAGCAGGGAGAAATGCAAGACCTGCCTTGGTAATAAATCTGGAAAAAAAAAAAAAAAAAAAAAAAGCACAGACTATCCCTTCAGTGATGGTGAATGGATAGGGAGGCACAAAGGTAGAAGAAGCTAGCAAAAAAAAAAAAAAAAAAAAATGTCAGAATGGGAATGAGAATCCACACATGGTGGTTAGAAATTTGTTGTGATAAGCAGGATGTCCCTAGTGGTTAGAAATTTGTTATGATAAGCAGGATGTCCCTAAGCAAGTACAGTACTGCAGGGTATCCTGAAACAGTAAGAAGAGAAGAGCAGAACACATTTTATGGAACCGAATGACTGTGATTCACGAGGTAGTGCTAGTGTATTCTCACAGGTTTACTTTTTTTCCTTTTTCTAATATCAGTAATCACTCAGTCTTCCAGAGTTACCTTTCAGGCTGAAGTAGGGAACAAACTATTCTAAGTTTGTTTGGTTAATACGTGTCCTGAGATAAAATAGATAAAATGCCTTGAAAGAAAAAGAAAAGGCTGTGTTTTTCTCCTCTTTTAGGTCTTGCTGAATTAGCCTTGTACTTCTTATCCCCTTGGCCAACTTAATGGCTTCACATCCTGGGTTTTTGAAACCATTTCTTATTCAGTCTAATTTACCTTTAACCCCTTTTTTTTTTTATTTATTTTTTTTATTTTTTGGACAGAGAGAGACAGAGCATGAACGGGGGAGGGGCAGAGAGAGAGGGAGACACAGAGTCGGAAACAGGCTCCAGGCTCCGAGCCGCCAGCCCAGAGCCTGACGCGGGGCTCGAACTCATGGGCCGTGAGATCGTGACCTGGCTGAAGTCGGACGCTTAACCGACTGCGCCACCCAGGCGCCCCAACCTTTAACCCCTTTTAGTGCTCAGATGTCTTTGTGTGGTGGGACCTTGGGATAGGTCTCTACCTTAAAATTTTCCAATTATTCCCTCCTTATTCTCAAGAATGTGTCCAGAACCAGCCACACCAACCTAGCTTGAAATAGGCTCAGGAAATCCAGCCATTTCTCCCCATTATGGTCCTGTAAACATTGCTATCATCGAGCATGGACCATGCCTCCAGATGGGATTGGTTTCTGAGTTAGTCAGACCAGTTCTAGAAAGAACAGAAGGAGGAAACTCGGAAAGTAAACACAGACCTTGGGAGTAAGGGTGCCACTCAAACTAGCAGCCCAAGACCTGAGCCTGCCAGTTATAAACTGTGACCTTTTCAGTTCTTTCAACTCTTGAAACATCAGCTGCCGATGGAGAGAAATTCTGTCTGTACACAGGCCATCGATTAGAGTAGGCGAAATATGATGACATAGCTAAAACGCTTTGACCCCTTGAGAAGCAGATAATATTAGATGAGGTAGCTTTATTAGTGGGTATTTTTGTACAAAGCTGCTTCTTTATATCACATTTTTACATTCCATATTGCCATGGCATTAAAAAAAACCAAGCCGTACCTATAAGAAGATAAGAAGGTGGAGAGGTAGCCAGATACATAGGTACATACACAAATGGGTGAAGCCAGATTCCTTAAGTGGTGGTTTGCAGGATAAGTTGATGCTTTTATCTCAAAATAAGGGAAATTTCACTTTAGAAAAATGGTAGTGATTATGTCAGTGTCCATAGTGATTATGTCAGAATGGACTAAAACTAGGGATTTGTTCTATAAGAAGTTACACAATAAGTTAGGAATTGGTAGGTGATAGATGACCCTGACATTTAAGGCAAACATGCATACATAAAGGAAAAAAAAAACCCTCTATTTAATACAAGCAGTAGGAAGAGAGAGATACTGGGGACATGGTGGCAACCATAAATCTGGGAGTAAAACTCAACAAGTAGATAGTAGCTCCTTGAGGCAGAGCCCATATCTCATAGTTCTTTGCCTTTCACAATTTCTTGGCTTACAGTGGTTGCTTGATAAATGTTCGTTGTTTGAAAAAAAGACGGAGAAGGGAAACATTACGTACATTAATCAAGATAGAAACTAGATGGTGTAACTATAAGTAATAGTCAAAGATACAAACAGAAAAAAAAAGAGCCAAGTTTTGATAGGAAACTGGATAAAACAAGAGAGGAAAAATGGTTGAAAAAAAATAACTCAGTCATGTTTGAGAAAGAGGAAAAGGGATGGTGGAACAAGGTCTGAGTAATAGGATTATAGGTGGGCAAGGCAATTATTTGGAGCAAACGTGATACTGTCTTGGAAGAAAATCTTGTGTTGGCCAATGGATAAAAAGGCCTTTTTCGGCGTAGGCTTAGGTAAAACGTGTGCATTTGTAAATACATATGTCACAAAGAGAAGCTGTATGAGTGAAATTCAGGAAGAAAAGCTGGTTGCTCCAACCAGTAACTCCAGGCTAAGGAAGATATTTCTGAAAACTAGGTGAGCCTAGCCTAAAAGTGAAAGTGGCTGTTTCAGTAACTAGAGATTCACCATCACTGGAGTTATTCACATAGAGGCTGGGGAGCCATTATAGATGGTGGTTATTGGGGAAATTCAGGCAGCACATGGGCACTGGGACATTTAGCCTTTGATTTCCTTCTTGTCCCTGAGATTCTGTGGTTCACCACTCAATAGTGAGGACCTGTGACTGCATAGATGCTTCTAGGTCCTGACCACCTACTCAGCAACAAGTGTCCTGGCTTCTGCCTCCAGTGAAGCAAGAATAGCAACACTACAACCGGTTTAGCAGCTGACTCTCCAGGAGAAAAAAAGTCCTTCCATTTGTAGCATTGGCTGATTCCTATGGTATACATACTGTCACCGTGCTGAATTCGAGTTTTTGGTGTGACATCATTGAACCTGGAGTTGTAAAGGTATACTCCCAACTGACTCTCCTGAAACTGTGTGGGCACTTCTCTGGTACCTTGCTCCAGGATCAGTCATATTGTCCAAGAAAGTGTGATCAGTTTGCAAGGTGTTGATACCTTCCAGGTAGCCCAGGAAGGCCAACCAGGGAAGGACAAGGCTCCATTTGCTGGCACGGACAATCATGCGTCCGCTCCCTGCCCTCTTGCCACCATCAGGACTGTCAGAGCAAAACGAGGCGTGCCACTTGTTCTCATGGGCGTACTCACTGTTGGGATTTATCTGTGGTCCCTTTCGCTTGCTCTGCTTTTAAAAGAATATGAGTAAATATGTGTATGATATCCTTGGTGCAGTTTCCCTCTCCTCCTCCCCCTAATTGATCCCTGCTTTCCTTGGTTCTTAAGACTGGCCAGACATACTGTAAGGTAATATTGAGTTTATTGTCTTTGCCCTTCTTTTAGCCTCTTCATGACTTCCACATGGCTCCTGAGCTGCCTCCTCTCTCTCTTGCACAGTTGCAGGACCTCGTGCTTATTGAACATTCACCATGAGCCAAACTCAGCTCTGAGCGCTTTTCCTGTTAACACCTCAAATGCTCCCAACAATGGATGGGCTAGATTACTAGTTCTATCCATGTTTTGGAGAGAGGAAGCCAAGACACTGAGAGCATAAGTACCTTTCTGTAGGTCACACAGGCAGTGTGTGTCAGAGCTGGGATTTGAATTGAGATAGTGGGGAGTTTTCTTGATCTCTCTGGAAAGCCAGTGTGGAAATCAAGAAGATTGTAGGGAATACATTGCCCCGATTGATAAAGCAGAGAAAGCGATTTGCAAGAAAGATGGATCAGGTTCAGAGAGAACGGTGGCTCTGCTGTGAGCAAGCCTGTGGGTCAAGTGTCTCATAGAAGAAGAATAGTTTTTACTCACTTCATTTTATCACTTCAAGTCTCACCTGAGTATGAGATGAAACCTGCATGATTCATTTTTTTTAAATAGGAAAATAGACTGGTATCGAGACTCAGAATTTTAATGGTTAGATCTTTCTAAATTCAATACACATGTAACTGACTTTTTTTTTTTTTATCATTAAGGCATAGATGTCGTTAGGAATGCCTTTAATCATTGTGGTGGTAGAAAACATCTATTTTTGAAAACTCCACCAGTATCAGGGTTTTCATGCTAAATTCACTGGACAGTTCAGCCAGAGGAAGACTCAGGAGTGAGCCCATTACTGATGGCTGCTAACTAAAACCCTACCTTCTTAATACGGTAATATAAAGAAGAGTAAAACCTCACTTATGTAGAAGTCAGATCCCCAGCAGTGCGATTTATTTGAAACTTTGCTGAGAATAAAGAGGTGAAATCAGTGTATTCGTTAGGATTACCTGCATATGAAAGAAAACAAAAATAATCATGACTCAAACACAAGGTTTCGTTTTTATTTCGTATAAAATACGTCTGAAGGTGCACAGTTTCAGGTTGTTGGTGGAGGCCCATGGGCATCAGCATCTCAGGCTCCACCCAGCCTTCTGCCCCACCATCTTTAGACACGGTCATTTCAAGGTACAACATAGCTGTTGGCGCTCCAGCCGTCATAGACAAATGCTGGGAAACCTAAGTAGCGGGGAAAGGGCCAAAGGGCACATACTATCCACTTATCCTCTTTCTGAGAACCATTCAAGAAAGACTCATTCAGCACTTCCTCTTCTGTCTCACTGGTCAGAATATAGTCACATGACCTTTCCTAACTACAAGGCAGGCCAGGAAATGGGGTGTTTTAGCCGGGTTCCCTTAAATGAGACCAGGATGCTATTTCTCTGGAAGACAAGGAGAATGGGTAGTAGGTAGGGAGTGGATAGTCTCTGCCACAGGAAGAATGACTTGGCTGCCCTAATTAATGTGACAAGCCTATACACTCTCCTGAGTAAAGAGCTCTGAGGCTAAGGTGCACAAATGACTTGCTGCTTCTTTTACTGAGTTGTAACCACACCTTGGCATATACGCGTGTTTAAGGTATACTAATTTACCAGAGGCTAGGGTGAAACTAATGTGGGTTCTTTTGCTTTTAAATGAGAGAAAATAGACTCATGAGATGCAAGAAAAAACAAAAGCAAGCTTTACTGCTACCTTTCAACCTTCCCAAGGCCCAGGGAAGAAGAAAAGTGAGGGGAGCTTAGGCCAAAGGGACACATGGAGCCTGACGGATTCCATTATGGAGAAAGGCAGTGCGTCTCATTCCCATGGCTTGCCAGTTCCCCAGAAAACTGGGTCTCACCTCAATCTGTCAGGCAGGAAGAGGAGTACCACCTAGGAGTGGCCTTGGGGACAATGGCAAGGGAAGGACAAGCTGGGTACCATTGTGCTTGGCTGCCTTGGAGGAAAGGGACTGGTGTGACCCTGGATCTTAGCCAGTGCTGCTTGACAGGAAACCTACCGAACTTCCTAAGCTAAAAAGCTGACATACTCTTAAACTTTAGCCACACTCTTGTATCTAAATTCAAATGGCTCTATTGTATGAAGCCGCACCAGTAGTTTCATATGGAGGGACTATGAGCTTTAATCAGCCTGAGACATGCTCTGGTCACCAAAGGAGAATGTTTCATGAAAAATAGGCGTTTGGCAAGGGCAGAGAAACCAAAGAGGTTGTTCCAGACACTTGTACCATTACACAAAGTTGTCTTCTTGCAGTAGTAGGTTAAGAGAAAGTTAAGAGAAGGAATGCTAGTGTTAAGTACATCCAAAGGGCTAATGAGAACGCTGATAACTTGATACCAAAAGATGAGTGACAAAGAAACAAAAACCTATAAAAATGGCAAATGTCTATGTTTGAAAAATTTGATAATCAACTATTGGGAAAACTAGGCAAATTACACAAAAATGAACTTAAGTTTGGGATTATTTACTATTGGGACAAATTGTCAGACTTTGAATTATCATAAAAATGACTCAAATCGATATCCAGGAAAACTACTTCTATCGATCAGTAAAAGATTAAATTACATTCAATACATGCTATTAAAGAAGGCAGAGAAGTATTTTAAATAGAAAAATTTGTATCCAAAGTCGCTAGAATATCTTTTAAATTATTGTTTAAAGGAATGAGAAAATCACCCATGACTCATTCCCTGAGAGCTCTGATAAAATTCTACTGCAGCATTACAGTTATTTCTGAGGGGCTCAAAGAAATTTACAATCATGTTAGGTCGCATTACACATTTTGCAAACTTTTGATGGATTATGCTATTAGCATTATACTTTTTTGGTTGATGGAAACTATTGACCAATTTTGTTACACAATTTCATTAAAACACAGAACACCACGATGGTAGAAGCAGAAATCACATCCTCTGCATGGCAACTGGGTACGACCTGAATTTTATGACTAACTTGCTTCCAAATAGATAGATCTATACATAAACCTTTAAAGAGAGAAATTTGAATGTCTGAAACCAATGTCCTTATTTCTCCTGCATAGTTTATCTTTCCTACCCAAGATAGGGACCTGAGAATTACCTACAACTCATTGCTCGTCTTATACCCACATGACCAGTCACCTAGTATCATAAATATGTCACCTGAACAGCTTCTGAGCCCTCTCCTGGTGTGTTTCTTCAGCCCTTCTTGTTTTCTTGCCTGCCTATGGCTCGAACCCCAACTCATCTTCAGGCCTTCCTCTCCTCCCATCCCATTTCCTTCTTCATCTTAGTTCTAACATTATTTTCTTTTAAGACTCAAATCTAATCACTTTACTTTCCCACTTAAAAATTTCCCAGGCTCCTTATTATTTAAAATGAAAAGACCAAATCTCTTAATATGATCCAGAAAGCCCTGCACGACATCACTGTCGGCCTGCCTCTCTGAGTTTGTCTCCTGCTACCTTTGCACATGCACCCCCTCCACACCATCCTCCTTCACCCCTGCCTGACTGTGTACTTGCTGCTCTGCCTGGCTGGGATGCCTGCCCCACGTTACTCTTTTCTACGTGATATATTCCCATGAATCTTTTACTCTGTTCAACTTTGAGCCTCTTCAAGCATATCTTTATTTGTATAGATTTCCCCAAACCTACAGGTAAAATTAGTTATCCTAAATATCTTACTTTCCTAACTTTGTCTATGTATCCATCCATCCATCCATCCATCTACCTAACTTCTATTTTACTTCATAATATATACTACCTTTTAGATTCTATTTATAGATCTTTCTCTCCTTGGACATAGACTTTTCTTCATCTCAATATCTTCAGCACACTGGTATAGGAACTTGTACTTGGTAGATTTGTTAGTAAAATACTATTTGAATGAATTGATTGTTTTTTTCGGTGCTTTTGAATAGGGAAAGAAAATGGTTTCTCTTTCTGAATGCTCATTCCTGTTTTGGGGGGGAGGGCTCAATTTTATTGTAAATCCTGTGTTACATTTTTAAATTTATTTCTTTTGAGACAGAGAGAGAGTGTGTGTGAGAGCAGGGTAGGGGCAGAGAGAGAGGGAGAGAAAGAGATCACAATGTGGACTTGATCTCACAATCAGACCATGACCTGAGCTGAAATCAAGGGTTGGATACTCAACCAGCTGAGCCACCCAGGCGCCCCTAAATCCCATGTTTCAGTTAGAGTAAAAGGCATCTGTGTTTCTTCATTCTCAACTTCTGATCATCACCAAGCTGATGGAAGTAAGCTGATACTATTCTATTATTAGCCATGCTCTATAATTGGTCAGGAATTTTACATTTTATTAACACAAGTTGCTGCTCCTTTCCCAGCAGCACGAATTATTAAGTGTTGAGCATTCCTTACCCATATGTCCAGGAGAATTATATTTGGCATGCTTAGCAAAGTCAGCCTATGATCTTGAAGTAGGTTAGAATAGAGTTTGAATGAGTGAGGCGTATTAAAATATATAACATATTGAGTTCATTTCCTAAAAGGAATCCTGAGACCCGAAAATCTCATCAAGTTGTTCTAAATATAGTGCCTAAATTATGTTACCTCTAGGTTTTTAAGCAGCAGGGCAAAATTAGGAACTGCAAATGTTGGACAGTAAAAAAAGTTTCTTTTTAGGTACTCATCTTGAACAAGCTAATTAGATTTACTCCAGGAAATTTCTGGCATGGTTAGTGGCATATGAAAGAGAACAAAGAGAAATAGGGCACATTTGCTAGATTTGGAATGATAACAAATGAGTTTGTTAGATTAGGAAATTTCCATGGTATTGCTTTTTAAATTTTTCTTTGGATTTTTAAATGTCCAGGGAATATAGTTACATAGTTTGCATGCAGAAACTTTTGTTGTCTTTTTAAAAAATCCTCTCTAATACTGTCACTCAAGTACAATTTTATATCTTTTCTTCTCAGACCTTGTTATGTTTATTCCTAGGATGATTGGGTAGTTGGTTGGATGGACGAACAGGTGGATGGGCATTTTAGATCTTCAGTGGTGCTCTAAATGGGATCTTTTCTTTTGTATTTTCAAATTTATTGTGAAAGTGTAGCATATTCGCAAAGTTAATTCACAGTAAGTCCACTTGTACACAACGTAGTTTTTTAAAAAATTATTTATTCAGCTAATTTGATCATCCTCAAAAGCCTAGACTTCTTTGCTTGTCATAGGAAAATAACTTTTAACCCTTTAAATTTACACATTTGGTATATTCTGCTAGAAATAGTAGTCCTTTTCAATAATGCTCTTAATTTCCAGATCTCTGTTCTGGTCTCTTGCTAAAGTGACATCTGGGCCTGTTGCCATGGGGGAAACAAAGGTTATGACTCTGTGAAGAGAATGGTCAGAATCCTTAGATGTGTTCACTTAGGGCTTAATGGTTCTCAAAGGTGATGTCTCTGTTATATCTGCCTATTGTTCATCTGGCAGGCATTCCTTACTTAAATCAGCCACTGGAACTTACCATCTGTCTCTCTCAGCTTGGTGAAGAAAATTGATAGCTCTCTCCTAGTAACCAAGCTGACGTTTGTCTTGCACTGGCTTCTAAGTCTGTGCAGTATTCACCCTCACTTTTTAGGCCACCTCATTCCTCACCATTGTTATTCCAAAGCAAGGATAATGGCTTTCAACTTGGCTGCCTCTAATCTTCCTCAAGGGCCTGAAGGAAGTTCTGGATCCTCCTGACATAATCTAGGATTCAGGAAAGCTAAACATCACGGATTTTGCCTGTCAAATTTAGTTTGATGGTTATGAAGATGAGACACACTGTTATTGAAATAGGTTTCCTGATTTCAGTCAGAATAACAGGATTTTGAGGATGGAGAGAGTCAAATTGCCTGCAAAATGCCAGACAAGAATAGTTACAGAAAGTAGCAAAGCTGGACCAATCGTCAGAGTGAATTGACCCTCAGAGAATTTTCAAAGTGAGTAGTAGATCATGGAGTTCTCAAGACCAAAACAGGAGATGAGTCCATTATACTCTTTCTTGGTCTGAATAGTGGGAGGCAGCGGGGGTCGGGGGGTGGGGGGGTGGGTAGGGTGCGGAATCTGAACAGATAAGATGATTTGTATTGTCATACTCAGATCTCCTTAATTGTCAACTGGGTCCCCTTGAAAAGGGCCATGTTATAGCATTTTAGGTTTGGAATACGATTCTCCAAATGTCCCCAATGGACATTGGGAATTTTCCCCCCAAATCTCTCTCATGAGAGGCTCATCAGATTAATAAACCAATCCTGAAGATATTGTCCAAGTTTCTGAATGTATATTTGACAGAATTGCCACATTGGCTTCCTGATTTATGAAGTATGGGTTTTTAATGGAATGAAGGAACAAGTGAAAGCCCTTGGACTATAAAAATCATAACCCAAAGTGGATGCTATATCCAGGGGAGAGTCATAAAAATTAATATAATTTTTAAAGAATATTTAGAGATTAAAAGGTATAAGAGAAACTTTCCTTTCTATCCTCATTTAGAGTCCATGCTTGGCCTCGGTTGAAAGTAGGTAGATTTTTTTTTTTACATTTATTTATTTATTTAAAAAAAATTTTTTTAACGTTTATTTATATTTGAGACAGACAGAGACAGAGCATGAACAGGGGAGGGACAGAGAGAGAAGGAGACACAGAATCTGAAACGGGCTCCAGGCTCTGAGCTGTCAGCACAGAGCCCGACGCAGGGCTCGAACTCACGGACCGTGAGATCATGACCTGAGCCGAAGTCGGACGCTTAACCTTACTGAGCCACCCAGGCGCCCCACATTTATTTATTTTTGAGAGGGAGAGGGACAGAGTGTGAGTGGGGAATGGGCAGAGAGAGAAGGAGACACAGAATCTGAAGCAGGCTCCAGGTCCGAGCTGTCAGCACAGAGCCCGATGCGAGGCTCAAACTCACAAACCGTGAGATTGTGACCTGAGCTGAAGTCAGACAGTCAACTGACGGAGCCCCCCAGGCACCCCAAAAGTAGATAGATTTTAAGAAAGACAGAATATTGAAAAGTTAATAGTGATTTTAATAGTAATAGTTGTTCCAGATGTTGTTCTTTTTTTTTTTTTATCCTGGAGGAAATTAACTCATATCTTGGCATCTGTACTTTAGTGTGGATGTTCTACTCATTTGTATTCCAGTTAACGAATCCTTTCTTCTGCTGTATCAAACCTGCTGTAGAAACAAACAAATAAAAACAAAACAAAAACAAACAAATAAAAAACCCAAAAAAAGTAACCTATTGAGTTCTTATTTTTAGTTGCTGTATTTTTAATTTCTAGAATTCCTGTTTAATTCTTTTAAAATTTTTTTTAACATTTATTTATTTTTGAGACAGAGAGAGACTGAGCATGAACGGGGGAAGGGCAGAGAGAGAGGGAGACACAGAACCTGAAGCAGGCTCCAGGCTCTGAGCCATCAGCCGAGAGCCCGATGTGGGGCTCGAACTCACGGACCGCGAGATTGTGACCTGAGTTGAAGTCGGACGCTTAACCGACTGAGCCACCCAGGCGCCCCCGTTTAATTCTTTTAAAAATACATTTCAGTTGGCTCATGAAATCCTCCAGAATGTATTAATGAGAGATATTTTATTTAGAAAAAAAGTTAATGTTTTTTTGTTTATTTATTTATTTATTTTAAATATAACTTATTGTCAAATTGGCTAACATACAGTATGTAAAGTGTGCTCTTGGTTTTTGGGGTAGATTCCCGTAGTCCATCGCTTACATGCAGCACCCAGTGCTCTTCCCAACAAGTGCCCTCCTCAATGCCCATCGCTCATTTTCCTGTCTCCCCCACCCACCCCCATCAGTTTTTTCTCTGTATTTAAGAGTCTCTTATGGTTTGCCTCCCCCCCACACTCTGTTTGTAAATATTTTTTCCCCTTCCCTTCCCCCATGGTCTTCTATTAAGTTTCTCAAGGCTCACATATGAGTGAAAACATGATGTCTTTCTCTGACTGACTTATTTCACTCAGCATAATACCTTCCAGTTCCATCCAGTTGCTGCAAATGGCATGATTTCATTCTTTCTCATTGCCAAGTAGTATTCCCATTGTATATATAAACCACATCTTCTTTATCCATTCATCAGTTGATGGACATTTAGGTAATCAGAGATATTTTAAACTACATGCCTAATTACTAATAACTGGATCAACTGTGGGTATATTCTATTGTCTGTATTTTTTTCTCTTGGTCTTACTTCTTTTTTAAAAAAAATTTTAATGTTTATTTGTGTTTGAGAAAGAGAGACAGAGTGTGAGTGGGGGAGGGGCAGAAAGAGGGGGAGACACAGAATTTGAAGCAGGCTCCAGGCTCTGAGCTGTTAGCACAGAGCCTGAGTTGGGGCTCGAACTTAGGAACTGTGAGATCATGACCTGAGCCAAAGTTAGATGCTTAACTGACTGAGCCACAAGGTGCCCGTCTCTTGGTCTTATTTCCTGATATGCCTCATAATTTTTTATTCAAATCTGTATTTTATGTATGAAAAAATGTGGATACTCTGGGTGATGTTGAAGCAAATCAATTTAATCCAACCAAGGACTGAACTGACTAAGGTCTTAGGAAAGTTCAGTTTTTCTGATACCCTCTTAATTTTAGGGTGTAGCCTTCTAAGATTTTCAACTGACAGCCTATATTGACTCTTTCAGAGGCAAGTCCCAAATTCTAACTTTAATCTGGTCAGCATCATAAGATTGCCAGAAATAGCTCTCTGCATGTCTTGGGTTTTCTACATGGAATTTTAATCTCCTAGCTTGAACAGCTTGAGAATTCAGTAAATGTCTTTGGGGGAATCCAATAAGTTTTACTTCTCTGCATTACCTTTCTCTGGGATCTTGGCCTTTCTGATGTTGACTGCCTTTTCAGCTCTGAATTCTAATTTTCCCCCCCAGTCCTGTGAGATTGCCAAAGCCTTGCTGGCTTTTCTGCGTTTCTGCAGCATTTATTTGTTTATATTTCTGATCTTTTGATTCTGTGCCATCCATCAGCATGTGTCTGAAGGTTAAAACAACAGTTCACCTCTTGGAGTTTCCCTCTCTCTGGCCTCACCTTTAAGGCCAGGTTGCTTGTGAAGTTCTGTAGTAACTTCATAAAGATGTACCTTGTGGTGTAGTTTGATGTCTCTAATCCTTGACGGTATCATTTTGTTTTCACATGCTACTTTGTCAAAGGTACTTGGAGAAGTTCTGATATAGTCTAAAGTGGGGTTATCAGCTTTTAAAAAACACCCTTGATGATTTTCTTTTTTTTTTTTTTTTTTTTTTTTTTAATTTTTTTTTAATGTTTTTTATTTATTTTTGAGACAGAGACAGAGCATGAACGGGGGAGGGGCAGAGAGAGAGGGAGACACAGAATCGGAAGCAGGCTCCAGGCTCTGAGCCATCAGCCCAGAGCCCGACGCGGGGCTCGAACTCACGGACCGCGAGATCGTGACCTGAGCCGAAGTCGGACGCTTAACCGACTGAGCCACCCAGGCGCCCCACCCTTGATGATTTTCAAGTGAAGTCCAAGTTGAAATATACTTTTCTTGCTGTTTTCCCATATTACATGGGGCCAATTTTAATTATTTACGTTTTTGTTGAAAAATTAATTTTCATAGACTTTCAAATTAATAGAAATAGTCAAATATCCTTATCCCTTATAATTATTTTACTTTCCATTTTATCTGCAGTTATTTTCCATTCTTCTATTTTTAATATTTATATTTGGATCTTCTTTTATGGCTTAATAGTTATTTAGTAATTTATTTCCCAAATACCAGCCTTTTGACTCATTTATTATCTCTGCTTTTTTCTAATTTGTATTTTCTAACTTTTAGCTCTGTTAAATCAATTTTTCTGCTTTAGTTTTATCTACTTTTTTCCATAGTTACTTTAAATGACTAATAATTAATTAATTTATTTCTTATTAATTAATATGAGTACTTTGGGTTTTGGGGTTTCCTCTGAACATGAATAACAGCTATGTTCCGTAAGTACTGGTATGTAGTAGTTTCAATTTTCACTATTGTCCCCCGAATTTGAAATTGTGGTTATTTGGTCCTTAGTAATCTGTCTAGTGAATTTACAGTAAGGATAATATTGAGTGATTTATGAATAATGTCTTGTTTTAATGGAGCTTTGAACAGGGAATAGTTTCTATAATTTTGTGAAACAAAAATTAGTCCAATTGTTTAGAAAGGATCCAGAATGACACTGTCTAAGAAGATTCTGGGTTTTTATTTTAGGTGTCCTTAGAAAATTTGGTTCAGGCCAACATTTAAAAAATAAATTGTGGCAGTTCTGATTTTATTCTTTCTTTTGTCATACCTATGCTGGGAACTAGCCGTGGCTGTCTGGGCATTGGCCCCTTGTGTCTAGTCAAGTGGGCTTCAGTGTTTTCTGGAAATCTCAATAGCCTTAGTCTTCAAAAATTAGTGATAAATATGGATTTGAAATTAAGTCATGCTTGTTTCTCACTGTTGTTTAGTACTTGTCCCTCAGTGACTTATAGATCCCTGGAGTAAATGTTAATTAACATATTTTTGCAGAAAGGAACATAGATTTCTTTGAAAAGAGGAAGTGGAGATCAGAGTGACTTTGAGCCCCTGAGATGTCGCTTGATTTCCCAGTAAGTGATTTGCCACTATACTTCCTCACTTTCCTTCTTCCTACCAGAATTTCTCATGTGTTTTTAGTGTATTCCCCAAGTTGACTCTGGTTGATAACATGTTAAATAACATTATTTTTTTCTATATTGTCTGCTATGGAAGGCATGGCATTGGAATAAAAAGCAGTTGTCTGAAAGTAAAACAAAGAAAAAATAGCCTTTCAAATGCCTTCTTTTTATCCAGAGGGAAAATGAAAATATTTGCTGCCTTAATGTAATCTGAGTATAATTGACATTGGAGTGAAGGGCATTTGGGGCGAGTCAGAGGTGATTTCATTTTAGACACTTTTCCACTGGGTCAATAATTGATCAGTCACTTTATGAAGCATGTTTGGTCAGAGCAATGGCCAAGCTATCACAAGGAATGAGCCAGAGAACAGAGCCCTTAGAAAACAAATCTCTCTTTTTCAAAGCTATTTGCACATTTAGATAGCCTATCAGTCATTACACTAATTCCTGAGGAAATCAAATAAGACAACCACTCAATTTCCTCCTTAATTTACTCATCAAGACACTCAGGAAGAGGCTAAAGGGGATCATTGGGTCTGCAGGGAACAGGAGATCACAAAATAAAAGAAGTAAAATGATTCTACTCATCAGGAAGGCGTCATTGGCTGTTTCAAGATTTTATAACAAAAATGAGTTCTGTTGTGAGTTTAGAATAGATGTACGATCCTGTGGACACAGAAGGAACTTCTGGAGGCCCTAGAACAATCAGTCACCAGTTGGACTGCTTTGCTTCCTTTTAATTTGTTGGGCCATCCTTATGAAATTATATACTATGTGTTAAAAAGTTAAGAAGCATACATGATTATGACAAAAACAGAGGTGGTTGAAATAGCTCATTGGTAAACAGTGGAGACTGCCTTTCTACTTCTACTGAATATGAAAAAAATGAAAGAGACTTTAGGAAAAGCCTCCAAATTCTGGTAAAGACTCATCATTTATGCCTGGGTTTTTCCATTTTCTTTTCTGTCCTTGCCACTCTGGAATTTGACAGATTCCAGTACCAGAGAGGTAAGGACAGAGGTAAAATGTTTCAAGGTGAAAGTACATAGTTGAAGCATTCTAATCCAGACTCTTGGAAGGGAACTCTTTTAGTTTGCATGTGATGCAATTTGCTTACTTCCTGTCTCTCTCTTTTTCTCCCCCTGCTCCATTGCCTCTTGGTTACTGTTTACTCTTTTCTACCTATGAAAATCCTTGAAGTAGATGATAAACTTCTAGAAGGCATGGACTGATGGACTATTCTTCCTCATTCTCCTCTCCTCCTTCCGTGCCACATCATATACCTAGTGCGAAGCGTCAGCATTATATTTTCAGATAATGATCAGACAGCCTATAGCTTTTACATCCAAATGCGCCTTGACTTTCAGTGTGATTTTAGGCAGTGCTACATGTATTACAGTAATCATGTCCATGCTGAAATCATTTTGAATCCTCCACCTGGTCAACTGTCTTATGCTCCTATAGCAGAGTTTCGTACAATCCTTTTAAGTAGCAAAAATCTTCATTGACTCATGTTTATAGTGAAACAACTATGGACTCGTACTAATGTGGAATACAGACGTCATCTCCCTTTGCCAGCAACCACCCTAGAGAACCTAGGTCATAACTTTGCAGTACACTTAGCACTTGTTAGTATACTGAAGGGGCACTGTTCTCTTCCACACGTGTGTCCTTATAGCTTCTTTAACACAAAGTTCTCTTATCCTATCTATTAAACCAATGCATTATGTAACACGTATCAAGCATATAATATATACATGCTAAGAAATCCCAGGAACCTCAGTATTTTGACAGCAATTGTCTTCCCTCACTTTAACTTATTCTTGGCTCCTTACCTTAGGAGGTGTGCAGTTTCTTCCTGATTTTACTAAACTTTGCCCATTTTTTTTTCTCTAAGACTTTTGTGAGTCATTTTCTCCGTGGGGGACTTTGCCTACTTCCTTTCTGGAGCTGGCCCTGGCCAATGGCACATGTTTGTTTTTAGAAAGAAATAAAAACAAAAACAATAACACAACAACAAAAAACCCCACTCAGATTCATCTCGGCCACACCATCACTGTGTTGACTTTCTGTAATATTCACCATAGCCTCAATGTCTCTTTCCCGATCTGTCTGTCTGTCTCTTTCCCTCTCTTTATTTCTCTCATCGAAATTTCTGAGAAGAGAAAAATCCTTTCTGGTTGTAGAAGGGCCAGTTAGGGATTCAAACATGGCTCTATTTTGGAGTGGGACCCAATGAATCCCTCCTTTGTTCTTCTGGGTTACACACGATAATTAATGAGACAGGCTGTCTCCCAGAAAAGGGTATTTTTCTAAAATGGATTTCATTTTGGAAAACAATTAAATGTCATTAAAGACCAAATCTAAAGAATAATTCAGGTGACCAGGTTGAGTAATTCCATCATTTAATTGGTTTGTTTTGTGTCTAAAATGCATTTATTAGTGTATATATATATATATATATATATATATATATATACATACACACACACACACATATACACACACATACACACACACGTATTTTTGTTTGTTTTTTGTTTGTTTACTTGCCTGTGATCCCACCTCCCCTGGGACAACTAGATCTTGAAGCACCCCTTAGGTAAAGATGACATGGAGAAATACAAACAGAAACAGTCAAGTTTTGGCTTTTGAGTTCCAAAATAAATATATATTTATTTATCCAGACTAGGTATAGAGTAGTAGACAAATTAAACCTGACCTCTTTAGTTACGGAGTTTATAACAGAATATACACTGAATATACAACTAAAAGATTATGTTACTACCCTCAATGGATTCTGCTTTCCATATGAGGAACATCATGTTTTTCATGTCTTTGCCAAATAATTATTTACCAAACTAGCAGTTCTGATGCCTTCCAGTTCACTTTGATTTATCCACTTCCACTCATTTTGAAAGATAACCCAAATAAAACAGGATTCTATTTATGTAGAACTGTTGCTGTGGGGTTAGTTTCAGCTTTGCAAGGTAATTCTTGGGTGGTTTTGCCTTTGTTGTTTTATTGTCATTAATCGGGCTAACTGATGGGAAGGCAGGAAGAAGGGCAGGAATGATTAAATCCCTGCTTTTGGACATTTGCAAATTGGAGTGATTTACCTGGGCACATAATTTCTCGTTCACTCACAATTTTTAGGAAGAGGTGAGGGAGGGGGAAGAGAGAATAGATAAGGGACGATGGGGATTACATTGACCGGTTATTTTGATACTTTGTTGTTTGGTAGAATATGATTTAACTGATTAGCAGAAGTATTTTCAGACCTTTGGATTCTCCGAGAAGCTGGCACTGAGGAGCACAAGAGGTTTATGTAGGGGGAAAGGGTTGCGCAAGATATTTGTGCAAAATAACGGAAGGGGGACCGGATGGTGCAGGCAGAGCCTCAGACCTCAGATTTGACGGAGATTCAGCCAAGTGTCAGCCCAGTGGGGAGCTGCATAGAAGAGGTCACCCTTAAGAGGAGTCCTGTTTTGAGGAAAGAGCCAAGCCCTAAGCAGCCACGGTGATCAGTCATTGTTTGGAAGGTCTGCAAGAAGAACAAGGCCTTGGCTGGAGATCCCATAGTTGCCACAGCTGGAAGCTCTCAGCTGACCTCATTGCTCATACTGAATGGTAAGGTCTTTCTTGAAGGAGAGCTGAACAGTATGATCCATGGCTGCCACGATCCCTAAGCATGTCCCTCAGCCTGTGATCCCCCCTCCCCTGGGGCAACTAGACCTCGAAGCACCCCTTAGGTAGAGATGTCACCGAGAAATACAGAGAGAAATAAACTTTTGATATGCTTGGCTGTGACAATTACTTGTGGAAAAAGTCGTGTTTTTCCAAAAAAGTCATTGTATTTTTCTATCCGATGAAAGACAGAAGAGGACAACTCTGTAACTAGAGAAAGTTGTCACCACCTTCAAGATGGAGAGGGAGGACAGTAAGAGTAGAGGAATAAGTGGAAGAGGCTAAAGGCACTGGGTTGAATCCTGGGAGAGAAGAGGACAGAATGGGAGAAACCAGACAGAGAAGCCGTGTGAGAGCCTGGTCTAAGGATAGCACTGTGCACATGCCTGTTCAGAGTGCCCTGTCCTCAGGCCCTTGGCCAAGGGGCTGAGTGTGGGTCTGCGATCTAGCTTATACATGGCTCCATAAGCTACCAAGGGACAAGTTTTTTTCTAGCTAGTTTGCCCAGAAGAGATGTATCTTGGCAATTTGTCCACAAGGATGGGACATTTTCTTTTTTCAAATTCACAAAGTTCCTTGTACACCAGCAGGGAGGCTGCTGATGCATTGCTTTTTGGATGGAGTCTGAGAAAATCACAAGGTCTCAGAAGCTCTCTATCCAAGCCAGGTACAGTTGAGGAGAAAATGAATATCAGGTGGGGTGTTTATAATCACGGTCCTGAAGCTTTCTTACTAGGTCTCATGTTATGGTGCTGGGAGGTCTAGATTTTCTCCCCTTGATATCCAGAACAGTACTGAGGTCGTACTGAAGCCAGAAAACCTGAAGAGGCCATAAAGGAGAAGAAGGGGCTTTTCTGGAGAAGTAAGGAACCAACAGTCAAGATGATATGAGAATTAGTGGATGTCAAGTGGATAACATTGTTTCCCCTCTGAGTATTCTATAAACCCTGGGGACTTGGAGACAACTCTGGGAAGAAACAGGAAGGATCTTCTATTGACAGAGAATCTCTTAGATGAGTGGGATTACCCGAATCCCTGGGGTTAAATTCCTACCATCTTGAGTAATAGGGGCCCAAGGTAATTGGGTGGTAGAAAAATTAAGGTGCATACATTTGTCTTTACAGCTTAATTTGTGATTCCCGCCCCCCCCCCCAAATTAGAACCTTCTGCACATTAATAAATAACTGAGGTTCCAAGTTGAAGCAAATTGTCTTAGATCTCAGAAAGAAAGTAAGAAAGCGGGACAGACTCAGGCTTTCCGACACCAGCCCCGGTGTTCTTTAACTCACAGCATCCCGCTTCCTCTTTGCAACCTGTTAGGAATCTCAGCCAACGCTGTGCAGTGTTTGGCACACAGCAGGTGCTAGATAAATGCATGCTACTGAATGTTAATTGACTCATTTGCTGCATCCCTCAAGGTCGAATTAGCTGCACACACGAGGCTGAAAGGCTTAAGTCCTGTGCTTTAATTAGCAAATCGTGATGAACCTAAGCGCTTTGGAGAAAGAGAGAGAGGCAGTTGAAACTGGGATTTTAAACGACCAGAACTGCTGATCTGTTTACACACATGATGCCAGAATCTCACTGGTGAATGTGACGGGAACATTTTCACAGCCAAAGCACTGTGCACAGAGTTAGCATCCTGTGATGACAGAGTTGAGTGTACATGTCTTTCTCGTGAGGTTACCACCTACCATTTAGCCCAGGCAGCAGAGCTCTTAGTGTTGTCGGGGTCTTTTAGCATATCATCTTCCTCATACTGTCTACCTCACAGCCGTGAAGTCTGGGAACCAGACCAATTTATTTAGGTTTCAAGTGCAAAGTGTTTAATGTACTTACACTGATTCATAAGGTAAATTTTACTTTAGCGCATACATTCATACACACACACACACACACACAGACACAGAGCAAAATGTGCATTTGCTGACAGATTTCTTAATTTATGGATTCGTTTTAAGAGCTTCAAATGTAGTGCCTAAAATGAAGCTGTACAAAAACATAAACGACTCAAGTGTTCATCAGCCAGGGGATAGATAAAGAAACAGTGGTGCCTTCGTGCATCGAATGCTATGTACTAGTATAAAAGAACAAACTAGTTATGCCTACATTAGTACGGAGGACTCTCAAACCATTGTGCTGGTCTAGGTACAAAAAAAGTACATTTGTACAAAGTTCTAGAATAGGCAAAACAAGCATTTGGTGAAAAATCATAGACAAGTGGTTGCCTTTAGGGGGAGAACTGCCTAGAAAAGGGCACATGAGAACTTCCTGGAATTACAGAGTTTTGCATTGAATATCTGTGAATTATACTGCATCTAAATTTTACCTCCATGAAAATAAATTCATTGAATAAAAAAAGTGAAGCTCTAATAAAGGAATGGAGAAATGGAAGCAGATGGAAATGTCAAAGAATGGCAGTTGCCATTATTTGCATTGTCTCCAAGACCATGTCTACTTTTGTTGGCCACGTTGGATTCCACTGAAAAGAGTGCTGGGTAGTTTTCTTAGGGGACAGACACTAGGAAACATAACTCTTTGCATAATTTGCCACTGGCTATGCGGATGACATTTTAAGTCATTCTTATTTTTTTTATTTTTTATTTTTAAAATTTTTAACATTTTAACTTATTTTTGAGAGAGAGAGAGAGAGGGGGAGAGGGAGAGAGAGAGAATGAGAGCTGCGGAGAGGGTCAGAGATAGAGGGAGACACAGAATCTGAAGCAGGCTCCAGGATCTGTCTGAGCTGTCAGCACAGAGCCTGACACAGGGCTTGAACTCACAGACCATGAGATCATGACCTGAACTGAAGTCTGGATGCCCAACCAACTGAGCCACCAGGCGCCCCAAAGTCATTTTTAATATAGAGAGCTGATTGTGTGCTTTACACAACCAGCAATATCAGATTAGTACAGACATGTGTCATAAAAATCAGTTAGACATTAAAAAAATGATTCACCGTTCTTTTTCTAAAGACACTTGGGACTGAAGACTTCAGTTGCAGTTATGATATTTTAGAGTTGAGTTAACTCCTGGTCTGTTATTTAACTGTATGATCTTGCTTATGCCAATACCTAGTCTGCTGTCGTTAATGAGGAGCAAATCAAGTGTCATATATGACAGTGCCTTATAAATCATAAAATAATACAGGAACGTGTGTTTTATGGCTATTATTGTTATTTAAGTGAATACAGAAACCTCAATCAGAATTTTTGTCTGTGAATTGGAAGGCAAGGAAATACCAGTTAAAACATGCTTAAAATAGGCATACTATGTTCCTACCATGACTTTGATTTCATGTAAAAATTGTGAATTGTTTACACTTGAGCATATATATTTCCCTATCCTTACTCCATACTCTAGCACATTTTCCATTCACCCCAATCTTCAACAATCATCCACGGAAAACACCAATATATTTTCATTTAAACCATATTTTGACTTTGTGTGGGGCGGATGTGGGGGAGTAACTTAAAGGGAAAGGATACGTTGGCCCCTTTAAATTATTGCCTAGGCTTCAACCAACGGAATGGGGAAAGATATTTGCAAATGACATATCGGACAAAGGGCTAGTATCCAAAATCTATAAAGAGCTCACCAAACTCCACACCCAAAAAACAAATAACCCAGTGAAGAAATGGGCAGAAAACATGAATAGACACTTCTCTAAAGAAGACATCCAGATGGCCAACAGTCACATGAAAAGATGCTCAACGTCGCTCCTCATCAGGGAAATACAAATCAAAAACACACTCAGATATCACCTCACGCCAGTCAGAGTGGCCAAAATGAACAAATCAGGAGACTATAGATGCTGGAGAGGATGTGGAGAAACGGGAACCCTCTTGCACTGTTGGTGGGAATGCAAACTGGTGCAGCCGCTCTGGAAAACAGTGTGGAGGTTCCTCAGAAAATTAAAAATAGACCTACCCTATGACCCAGCAATAGCACTGCTAGGAATTTACCCAAGGGATACAGGAGTACTGATGCGTAGGGGCACTTGTACCCCAATGTTTATAGCAGCACTCTCAACAATAGCCAAATTGTGGAAAAAGCCTAAATGTCCGTCAACTGACGAATGGATAAAGAAATTGTGGTTTATATACACAATGGAATACTACGTGGCAATGAGAAAGAACGAAATATGGCCCTTTGTAGCAACGTGGATGGAACTGGAGAGTGTGATGCTAAGTGAAATAAGCCATACAGAGAAAGACAGATACCATATGGTTTCACTCTTATGTGGATCCTGAGAAACTTAACAGAAACCCATGGGGGAGGGGAAGGAAAAAAAAAAAAGAGGTTAGAGTGGGAGAGAGCCAAAGCATAAGAGACTGTTAAAAACTGAGAACAAACTGAGGGTTGATGGGGGGTGGGAGGGAGGGGAGGGTGGGTGATGAGTATTGAGGAGGGCACCTTTTGGGATGAGCACTGGGTGTTGTATGGAAACCAATTTGACAA
This sequence comes from Neofelis nebulosa, assembly GCF_028018385.1. Lineage (NCBI taxonomy): Eukaryota > Metazoa > Chordata > Mammalia > Carnivora > Felidae > Neofelis > Neofelis nebulosa. The sequence goes on along the minus strand of NC_080786.1, from coordinate 16,182,705 downwards.
TAAATTTCATATATTGAAAAAAATAAATTATTGCCTAGGCTTGTTTCAATGTAAAATACTTAGGATTTTCATTTTTGCTGAGTCAGCTCATGTGCCTTTCTCCCCCCCACCCCCCCCACCCCCACCATCCATTTTTCCCTGATGGCTGCATTTGCTCACCAAAATTTACTTTAGCTTCATTAAAAAAAGAAGTATCAGGTAAATAAATTTGGCACCATCTGCTTGGGACTTAGTCTTGATGTATTGATGCCTTTTTCTAGATGATAAAAACTTGGAAATGCTAAGCGCACACGGAAAGCAATATTGCAGTATTTTAATGCACAGGTGTCTACAGCACTGCTGGGAAGAACGGACCAGGGAATTTAAAGGCTGCATGTAAGTGCCTTAGGCTTTAGGAAATTAAAGAACTCCAGTGAGAGAAGTTCTTCCAGGTTTCTGGCTTTTCATCTGCAATCTATAGGAAGTATCCCAGAGTATATTTCGTGCCCATTATTTATTTGTCAAATACTTCTAGGAATTGTAGAATTAATCAAATAGAGCAGATTTTTGTAATGTCCATGTAGACTTAGCAGCTATCCTCATAAGAGAAAATAGTGTCCACATTCAAGTGTTACCGAAAGATATGGCTGATAACTTGGTATTAAAATGGGAAGCAGTTTGGCACAGTGTTTTCAAGTGTGGACTCTGGAATTTAACAGAACTCTCTTCAGATGTTTGTTGTATCGGTTCCTTGATGTGTGATCTGCAATTATTGAAACTCTCTTAAGCTTCAGTTTCTATATCTGTAAAATGGGTGTGTCCATAGTAACCATGTCAGTTATTGATTGCTGTTAAACAAACAACCACAAAACTATGTAGCTTAAAGCAATAATTTGTTATGTGATAGTGCGGAGTATCTAGGTGGTTCTTTTGCTTCATGTGGTATCGGCTTAGGCACTAGGAAGGCTAGAGTCATCTGGAAGCTAGACTGGGAATACAGGGCTGTTTTGTTGACTGGGGGGGGCGGTCCTTGGTTCACCTCCACATGGCATGGCATCTGGATAATAAGACAGAACAGCTCAAGAGTAAGCATTCTGAAGACAAAGTGAGAACTTCTGGGCCAGGTAAGGGCTAGGCCCAGAATTAGCATAACACCATTTTCACTATCTTCTATTGATTGGGTGTAAAGATTAAATGAAGTAAAATTTGGGAATTGTTGCTGGAAAGGGAAGATGGCGGCGTAGGAGGACGCTGGGCTCACCGCGCGTCCTGCTGATCACTTAGATTCCACCTACACCTGCCTAAAGAACCCAGAAAACCGCCAGAGGATTAGCAGAACGGAGTCTCCGGAGCCAAGCGCAGACGAGAGGCCCACGGAAGAGGGTAGGAAGGGCGGCGAGGCGGTGCGCGCTCCACGGACTGGCAGGAGGGAGCCGGGGCGGAGGGGCGGCTCGCCGGCCAAGCAGAGCCCCCGAGTCGGGCTGGCAAAAGCGGAGGGGCCGGACGGACTGTGTTCCGACAGCAAGCGCGACTTAGCGTCTGGGAGGTCAGAAGTTAACAGCTCTGCTCAGAAAGCGGGAAGGCTGGAGGACAAAGGGAGGGAGAGCTGCTGAGCCCCCGGACGGCAGAGCTCAGCTTGGCGGGGAACAAAGGCGCTCGCCAGCGCCATCTCCCCCGCCCATCCCCCAGCCAAAATCCCAAAGAGAACCAGTTCCTGCCAGGGAACTTGCTCGCTCCGCGCAAACACCCAACTCTGTGCTTCTGTGGAGCCAAACCTCCGGCAGCGGATCTGACTCCCTCCCGCTGCCACAGGGCCCCTCCTGAAGTGGATCACCTAAGGAGAAGCGAGCTAAGCCTGCCCCTCCCGCCCCCGTGCACCTTGCCTACCCACCCCAGCTAATACGCCAGCTCCCCAGCACCACAAGCCTGGCAGTGTGCAAGTAGACCAGACGGGCCACACCACCCCACAGTGAATCCCGCCCCTAGGAGAGGGGAAGAGAAGGCACTCACCAGTCTGACTGTGGCCCCAGCGGTGGGCTGGGGGCAGACATCAGGTCGGACTGCGGCCCCGCCCACCAACTCCAGTTATACACCACAGCACGGGGGAAGTGCCCTGCGGGTCCTCACCACTCCAGGGACTGTCCAAAATGACCAAACGGAAGAATTCCCCTCAGAAGAATCTCCAGGAAATAACAACAGCTAATGAACTGATCAAAAAGGATTTAAATAATATAACAGAAAGTGAATTTAGAATAATAGTCATAAAATTAATCGCTGGGCTTGAAAACAGTATACAGGACAGCAGAGAATCTCTTGCTACAGAGATCAAGGGACTAAGGAACAGTCACGAGGAGCTGAAAAACGCTTTAAACGAAATGCAAAACAAAATGGAAACCACGACGGCTCGGATTGAAGAGGCAGAGGAGAGAATAGGTGAACTAGAAGATAAAGTTATGGAGAAAGAGGAAGCTGAAAGAAAGAGAGATAAAAAACTCCAGGAGTATGAGGGGAAAATTAGAGAACTAAGTGATACACTAAAAAGAAATAATATACGCATAATTGGTATCCCAGAGGAGGAAGAGAGAGGGAAAGGTGCTGAAGGGGTACTTGAAGAAATTATAGCTGAGAACTTCCCTGAACTGGGGAAGGAAAAAGGCATTGAAATCCAAGAGGCACAGAGAACTCCCTTCAGACGTAACTTGAATCGATCTTCTGCACGACATATCATAGTGAAACTGGCAAAATACAAGGATAAAGAGAAAATTCTGAAAGCAGCAAGGGATAAACGTGCCCTCACATATAAAGGGAGACCTATAAGACTCGTGACTGATCTCTCCTTTGAAACTTGGCAGGCCAGAAAGGCTTGGCACGATATCTTCAGTGTGCTAAACAGAAAAAATATGCAGCCGAGAATCCTTTATCCAGCAAGTCTGTCATTTAGAATAGAAGGAGAGATAAAGGTCTTCCCAAACAAACAAAAACTGAAGGAATTTGTCACCACGAAACCAGCCCTACAAGAGATCCTAAGGGGGATCCTGTGAGACAAAGTACCAGAGACATCACTACAAGCATAAAACATACAGACATCACAATGACTCTAAACCCGTATCTTTCTATAATAACACTGAATGTAAATGGATTAAATGCGCCAACCAAAAGACATAGGGTATCAGAATGGATAAAAAAACAAGACCCATCTATTTGCTGTCTACAAGAGACTCATTTTAGATCTGAGGACACCTTTAGATTGAGAGTGAGGGGATGGAGAACTATTTATCATGCTACTGGAAGCCAAAAGAAAGCTGGAGTAGCCATACTTATATCAGACAAACTAGACTTTAAATTAAAGGCTGTAACAAGAGATGAAGAAGGGCATTATATAATAATTACAGGGTCTATCCATCAGGAAGAGCTAACAATTATAAATGTCTATGCGCCAAATACCGGAGCCCCCAGATATATAAAACAGTTACTCATAAACATAAGCAACCTTATTGATAAGAATGTGGTCATTGCAGGGGACTTTAACACACCACTTACAGAAATGGATAGATCATTTAGACACACAGTCAATAAAGAAACAAGGGCCCTGAATGATACATTGGATCAGATGGACTTGACAGATATATTTAGAACTCTGCATCCCAAAGCAACAGAATATACTTTCTTCTCGAGTGCACATGGAACATTCTCCAAGATAGATCATATACTGGGTCACAAAACAGCCCTTCATAAGTTTACAAGAATTGAAATTATACCATGCATACTTTCAGACCACAATGCTATGAAGCTTGAAATCAACCACAGGAAAAAGTCTGGAAAACCTCCAAAAGCATGGAGGTTAAAGAACACCCTACTAACGAATGAGTGGGTCAACCAGGCAATTAGAGAAGAAATTAAAAAATATATGGAAACAAACGAAAATGAAAATACAACAATCCAAACGCTTTGGGACGCAGCGAAGGCAGTCCTGAGAGGGAAATACATTGCAATCCAGGCCTATCTCAAGAAACAAGAAAAATCCCAAATACAAAATCTAACAGCACACCTAAAGGAAATAGAAGCAGAACAGCAAAGGCAGCCTAAACCCAGCAGAAGAAGAGAAATCATAAAGATCAGAGCAGAAATAAACAATATAGAATCTAAAAAAACTGTAGAGCAGATCAACGAAACCAAGAGTTGGTTTTTTGAAAAAATAAACAAAATTGACAAACCTCTAGCCAGGCTTCTCAAAAAGAAAAGGGAGATGACCCAAATAGATAAAATCATGAATGAAAATGGAATGATTACAACCAATCCCTCAGAGATACAAACAATTATCAGGGAATACTATGAAAAATTATATGCCAACAAATTGGACAACCTTGAAGAAATGGACAAATTCCTAAACACCCACACTCTTCCAAAACTCAATCAGGAGGAAATAGAAAGCTTGAACAGACCCATAACCAGCGAAGAAATTGAATCGGTTATCAAAAATCTCCCAACAAATAAGAGTCCAGGACCAGATGGCTTCCCAGGGGAGTTCCACCAGACATTTAAAGCAGAGATAATACCTATCCTTCTCAAGCTATTCCAAGAAATAGAAAGGGAAGGAAAACTTCCAGACTCATTCTATGAAGCCAGTATTACTTTGATTCCTAAACCAGACAGAGACCCAGTAAAAAAAGAGAACTACAGGCCAATATCCCTGATGAATATGGATGCAAAAATTCTCAATAAGATACTAGCAAATCGAATTCAACAGCATATAAAAAGAATTATTCACCATGATCAAGTGGGATTCATTCCTGGGATGCAGGGCTGGTTCAACATTCGCAAATCGATCAACGTGATACATCACATTAACAAAAAAAAAGAGAAGAACCATATGATCCTGTCAATCGATGCAGAAAAGGCCTTTGACAAAATCCAGCACCCTTTCTTAATAAAAACCCTTGAGAAAGTCGGGATAGAAGGAACATACTTAAAGATCATAAAAGCCATTTATGAAAAGCCCACAGCTAACATCATCCTCAATGGGGAAAAACTGAGAGCTTTTTCCCTGAGATCAGGAACACGACAGGGATGCCCACTCTCACCGCTGCTGTTTAATATAGTGCTGGAAGTTCTAGCATCAGCAATCAGACAACAAAAGGAAATCAAAGGCATCCAAATTGGCAAAGAGGAAGTCAAGCTTTCGCTTTTTGCAGATGACATGATATTATACATGGAAAATCCGATAGACTCCACCAAAAGTCTGCTAGAACTGATACATGAATTCAGCAAAGTTGCCGGATACAAAATCAATGTACAGAAATCAGTTGCATTCTTATACACTAACAATGAAGCAACAGAAAGACAAATAAAGAAACTGATCCCATTCACAATTGCACCAAGAAGCATAAAATACCTAGGAATAAATCTAACCAAAGATGTAAAAGATCTGTATGCTGAAAACTATAGAAAGCTTATGCAGGTAATTGAAGAAGATATAAAGAAATGGAAAGACATTCCCTGCTCATGGATTGGAAGAATAAATATTGTCAAAATGTCAATACTACCCAAAGCTATCTACACATTCAATGCAATCCCAATCAAAATTGCACCAGCATTCTTCTCGAAACTAGAACAAGCAATCCTAAAATTCATATGGAACCACAAAAGGCCCCGAATAGCCAAAGTAATTTTGAAGAAGAAGACCAAAGCAGGAGGCATCACAATCCCAGACTTTAGCCTCTACTACAAAGCTGTCATCATCAAGACAGCATGGTATTGGCATAAAAACAGACACATAGACCAATGGAATCGAATAGAAACCCCAGAATTAGACCCACAAACGTATGGCCAACTCATTTTTGACAAAGCAGGAAAGAACATCCAATGGAAAAAAGACAGTCTCTTTAACAAATGGTGCTGGGAGAACTGGACAGCAACATGCAGAAGGTTGAAACTAGACCACTTTCTCACACCATTCACAAAAATAAACTCAAAATGGATAAAGGACCTGAATGTGAGACAGGAAACCATCAAAACCTTAGAGGAGAAAGCAGGAAAAGACCTCTCTGACCTCAGCCGTAGCAATCTCTTACTCGGCACATCCCCAAAGGCAAGGGAATTAAAAGCAAAAGTGAATTAATGGGACCTTATGAAGATAAAAAGCTTCTGCACAGCAAAGGAAACAACCAACAAAACGAAAAGGCAACCAACGGAATGGGAAAAGATATTTGCAAATGACACATCGGACAAAGGGCTAGTATCCAAAATCTATAAAGAGCTCATCAAACTCCACACCCGAAAAACAAATAACCCAGTGAAGAAATGGGCAGAAAACATGAATAGACACTTCTCTAAAGAAGACATCCGGATGGCCAACAGGCACATGAAAAGATGTTCAACGTCGCTCCTCATCAGGGAAATACAAATCAAAACCACACTCAGATACCACCTCACGCCAGTCAGAGTGGCCAAAATGAAGAAATCAGGAGACTATAGATGCTGGAGAGGATGTGGAGAAACGGGAACCCTCTTGCACTCTTGGTGGGAATGCAAATTGGTGCAGCCGCTCTGGAAAGCAGTGTGGAGGTTCCTCAGAAAATTAAAAATAGACCTACCCTATGACCCAGCAATAGCACTGCTAGGAATTTATCCAAGGGATACAGGAGTACTGATGCATAGGGGCACTTGTACCCCAATGTTTATAGCAGCACTCTCAACAATCGCCAAATTATGGAAAGAGCCTAAATGTCCATCAACTGATGAATGGATAAAGAAATTGTGGTTTATATACACAATGGAATACTACGTGGCAATGAGAAAGAATGAAATATGGCCTTTTGTAGCAACGTGGATGGAACTGGAGAGTGTGATGCTAAGTGAAATAAGCCATACAGAGAAAGACAGATACCATATGGTTTCACTCTTATGTGGATCCTGAGAAACGTAACAGAAACCCATGGGGGAGGGGAAGGGAAAAAAAAAAAAAAGAGGTTAGAGTGGGAGAGAGCCAAAGCATAAGAGACTGTTAAAAACTGAGAACAAACTGAGGGTTGAAGGGGGGTGGGAGGGAGGGCAGGGTGGGTGATGGGTATTGAGGAGGGCACCTTTTGGGATGAGCACTGGGTGTTGTATGGAAACCAATTTGACAGTAAATTTCATATATTAAAAAATAAATAAATAAATTTAAAAAAATAAATAAATAAATAAATAGGAATTGTTGTTATGTGCTTTGAATACTCCTAGATTTGGAGAAATGTTGTGACTCTAACCTGTGAGTTTATGTATTTTCCATTTATTTTGTTTGTTAATAAAGACAGAACTATTTATATAAAAAAAAAAAAATAAATAATTAAATGAAGTAAAATTTGAGCATTTACACAGAAATTAATTCATACTAAGCCTTTATTCAGTTGTCATTAATGTTGATATTAGTGTACTATGAAAGTGGGTTATAGATGGCATCAGGGCATCTAAGATTAAGGCTTAAGACACTAAAACATATATAGGTGCCATAAAAATAGGTCTTTAAAGGTTATCTGGTCAACCTCCCCCATTTAGGGAAACTGAGACCCAAAGACAAGCATAATTTACTGAAGGACACCCAGTTCATGATAGAGTTGAGTTTGAAAATTAATCTCCTATCTAGTCCATTGTTTGTTACAGCAGGAAAATTTTTTTCCCTTCTCTGAGGCCTCAGTTCCTCCATTGGTAAATTGAGGACGGCAATGATATTCTTTAAAGTGTGTTGTAAGGATTCAGTGATTTAATGAAAGTTAAGTGCTTATTATGACATTTGGCAATGAGCACATTCTCAATAACAGCTTGGTACAACTTCTGTGACAATGATTCTTTCTATTATTGTTATTATCATTTTCATCATTCCTATTATTTCATACTGTCTTTGAAGGGGCTTGAACACATATTCTTTGTATTGACATTGTTCTAGATTTGGGGTTCAAGTTGTGCCATCTGCTTTGTCTCCTCTAAAGTAGGAATTTGGCATTATGTGAGACTGAAATCAATTTTGCTACTCTTGGCAACCTTCCCAAATCTGTATCCTTTCTTTCCTACTCAGGAAGAGATCACAAACTATACAGTGCACCCAAGGTCTGGCATTTCATTGGCTGGTTATTTTCTGCAACTTTGAGGCAAGACAGTTAAAGTGGCTTTAAACTTCATCTATATACCAACAGCCCCTATGTTAGATTCTGCCTACAGTTAAATATCCAACTCTATTCAGGATCATTCTTTGGATGTCTAAGACCTATGTCAAAATCAAAATGGCCAAAATTGAACTTCTGATCTTTGCACTAAAACTCCTCTAGCCTTCCCCATTTCAGTCGATAACAACATCATCTTTCCATTTGCTCAGGCTATAACGTGCAAGGCCAAACACCTGAGTGTTATCCTTACTCCTGTCTTTCTCTTGTACTGTATGTCCAGTTTTTTAAAAGACACGTTGGCTCTGTCTCCAAAATATACTTAGAATCTCAATAATTCTCACCATCCACGTGGATGCTACCCTGGCCGTCATCATCATCTCCCTCCAGGGTTTCTGCCCTCACTTGCCAACTGCTTTATTTTCCACTCTTGCTGCCCTAACACTTATTCTCAACACAGTAGCCAAAAAGATTCATTTCAAAGATGTAAATTAGGTCTTCTGGCACCTCTATTACAAATTCTGGAATAGTTCTCCCTAGCAAAAGCCGAAGCTCTTTCAGTGCCACAGAGCTCTTCATGATCTGCTTTCCCTCTACTTGGCAATTTGACCTCATTGCTCTCTCCTTTCCTGCCACACCAGCTTCCTTCTGTTCAGCAAACACTCTAGGGGATACCCCGACCTTGATGACTGTGTACCTTCTCCCACTGCTTGCGATACTCTTCCACCACATATCCACTTAGATCACTCCCTCACTTTCTTTCTTCAAGTCTTTGCTTAAATCTCATTTTCCCAGTGCTAACTATCTTGACCATCTTATTTCCTAGTGCCGTCTATCTCTACCCTTCACTACCACACTGCTCATTACCTTTTTCTGTTCTCCATTTTTTTTTTTTGCTTTAGCACATATCACCTGCTATTCAGTATAATCCAGGAAAGCTTCCTCTAGGCTTTCTGGATGATCTCATGCACTCATATGGCTTTCACATAAGCCCTACACAGTGACTCCCAAAGCTCCTCTCCCCCACCTCCCCCAGCTTCTATCTCTCTCTTTTGGACCTAACTTGAACATACAAGCCCCTGAGGGATAGTTTCATGTGGGTGTCCCAAAGACACATGAACCTCAACATGTTGAGATTTTAATTCTCCACCCACCCATTTCCTCTTTCTTCCGTGTGCATTGTTTCAGATGATGGTGCCACTCACCCAATTCAGAAGCCGTTGAGGTCTAACATCATTAATGGGATTAAGACCTCATGGTAATTAGAATGACAGCAAATACAGAAGCAAGGTGGCACTATTTTCCAGTTAGTGTAAGTCAAAAGCATGTAGAGATTTGAATTTAGCTGTGACTGTGGACAGATACAAATGAGCTAAAATTGTACGCTAAGGTTTAATTTTAATAATAGACCACTGAATCTTACTTAGGTAAAGAAAAAAAATGATATGAATGAGCGGTACTGGACAGTGAAAAGGGATGAAGTAACTAGATTGGACTTTGGCAGAAGTGAATAATTATTAGAACCAAGATTTCAGAAGGAGAGTAAACTATAAATATAGAAAAGTTTGGAACTTTGATTTTGAAAGTGGTCCAGCTATCAGTAATGAGGCGTAGGTTATAAGTATGTGAATGAATGGAAGAAGAGGCAAGAAAAACAAGAAAATTGGAGGTGAGAAAGTGACAAATAGAGAGCCAAAGCATTGCATGTACTATCTGTGGGGTTATTGACGTCATCAGGGAGGATGGCATGCATATTGGTGAAGAATAGAATGGTAAGCTGGATGCCAGTTTTCAATGGGTATGAGAGTGACTGGGATTTAGTGGGTGGCATCAGAATTCCACCAACAAAAAAGCCATCCTAAACACTTTCAATCTAGTGACACTCCAAGATCTATTGATTTCTGTCCAGTATAGGTCTAGAATCCATTCACTTCTCTCCATCTCCTGTGCTACTGCCTCAGTTAATAGTCACTTAATTTCCAACCCAGGTTATTGCACCGGCTTCATAATTGGTCTCCTAAGTCTCTAAAAGTCCAAAGCAGGCTTTTTAAAAATGTGAAACATTTCAGTGCACTAGTAAGTGAATAAATGACATTTGTCTTGGAATCAGATGTTGATAATATAATACAGCAAGCATTATTGGATATCTTTACATCTTGGGTTAGGTTTATTCTTAGGTATTTTATGATTCTTGGTGCAGTTGTGAATGGGATCAGTTTGTTTATTTGTCTTTCTGTCGCTTCATTGTTAGTGTATAATACATTGACAACTTCTGTCTTCTTAACAGGAAAATCCTTTTTTATTTTGTTCAGGTATCCATCCTTTGCTCTCTGCAGGCAAATGCCTAAGAGAAAACTGAAAGCATTCCCTGGTCCAAAGATTACTTGATTAGGTTAAGGATAATGTTTCTCACAAAGAATCTCTCAACATTTTGGGTGGTATCATTTGTGTTGTTGTTGTTGTTGTTGTTGTTGTTGTTGTGCGGGGCCGTTTATGTATTTGCTAGACATTTAGCAGCCTAAATATTTCCTGCTAAACATTAAACGTTGCCCAATCACTGTGACAACCAAAAATACATCATAGTATTGTTGTCTAATTTGTGAACCATGAGTCTAAGGGTTTAGAGAAGGCATGTGATTCAATTCTGGCTATTAAGAAATAAAATTACATTGAGGAACACCTAAGAAAATTTTCTTCACATCATCAGGAAGGACACAGGAAGACATTTCCTTTGCCTCTGGATTATGTCGTACATACATTGATCACCTTGAACTGCTGCCTTGCTACCATCCTCAAAATGAAACTGTCTCCAGTCTTGGCGGGCTGGAGGAATAACAAAACCCCGAGCTTTCTAAATCAGAAAGCTCTGAGGCCCATGCTATCCCGGGATTTCCTTTTCTGTTAGAAAACAAAATTTCTAGCACTTATATCAGCCTGGTGTGGAGTTTCTGTTACCTGCTGCTGAAAGCACCCTAAATAATCTATACGCTTGCACCGTAAACCCACCGGAAGAAAGAAATGTTCAAAAGAGAGCTCTTGTTTCTGAGATGGAAAGCCAAATCTGTATTAAAGTGATGGTGTCCAGGGCAGGCTGACGCAAAATATGCCACTTTAATTGTTTTGAATTAAAGTCACTCAAGTAATAGCCAGTGCTGGAAGGACACTCTAAACTTTGTTCCCCTGAAAGCAAGAAATGAATTCCCCATGTGAAAGGTATCCTCCTTGCACCTGGAGGGCAGAAGGCACCTTTATTTCCAGAGAGAGGTAATTCAGGGCCACATAGGCCATATAATCAAACATTATTACTTCAATAATTTGCTACCTCTTTGTCTTATCAACTATTCACAAATGTGTCTAAAAGGCATGACAGCTGCCTGTTTTTGTCACTTTTTTGAGTCTTATATGAGCTGTTGTATGTACGAATCAAAGCTTGTTTTTGGTTTTTTTTTTTCCACCTGTTAATCTGTCTTCTGTCAATTTAGTTATTAGGCTAGCCAAAGAAGCTAGAAGGGAAGAAAGGAAAAGTTTTCCTCCCCAGTGCGAGGCATCTCTCTCTCTCTTTTCTACTCTTAATCCATTCAGAGAATTGATTTAAAGGCAGGGAAAAATCATTTGGAAAAAATAGCCTACAGCTTTCTTGGCTCAACCCAATATATATTGATTTCTTTGCTAGAGGAAAGGAGAGATAAGCCCTCCATCTCCTACAGCTCACTGGTAGGGTCAGTCCTTTGCTGTTTCTAGATTAACTCATAATTTCCATTATTCCTTCCTTCCTGTTTTTCTTTTAATGGGAGATGACTTTTTTTTTTAATAAATATGAAATTTATTGGCAAATTGGTTTCCATACAACACCCAGTGCTCATCCCAACAGGTGTCCTCCTCAATGCCCATCACCCACTTTCCACTCCCTCCCACCCCCCATCAACCCTCAGTTTAATCTCAGTTTTTAAGAGTCTCTTATGGTTTGGCTCCCTCCCTCTCTCTTTTTTTTTTCCTTCCCCTCCCCCCATGGTCTTCTGTGAAGTTTCTCAGGATCTACATAAGAGTGAAAACATATGGCATCTGCCTTTCTCTTATTTCACTTAGCATAACACTCTCCAGTTCCATCCACCTTACTACAAAAGGTCATATTTCATTCTTTCTCATTGCCAAGTAGTATTCCATTGTGTATATAAACCACAATTTCTTTATCCATTCATCAGTTGATGGACATTTAGGCTCTTTCCATAATTTGGCTATTGATGAAAGTGCTGCTATAAACATTGGGGTACAAGTGCCCCTATGCATCAGCACTCCTGTATCCCTTGGGTAAATTCCTATCAGTGCTATTGCTGGGTCGTAGGGTAGCTCTATTATTAATTTTTTGAGGAACCTCCACACTGTTTTGCAGAGTGGCTGCATTTCTACCAACAGTGCAAGAGGGTTCCCGTTTCTCCACATCTTCTCCAGCATCTATAGTCTCCTGATTTGTTCATTTTGGCCACTCTGACTGGCGTGAGGTGGTATCTCGGTGTGGTTTTGATTTGTATTTCCCTGATGAAGAGCGACGTTGAGCATCTTTTCATGTGCCTGTTGGCATCTGGATGTCTTCTTTAGAGAAGTGTCTATTCATGTTTTCTGCTCATTTCTTCACTGGATTATTTGTTTTTTGGGTGTGGAATTTGGTGAGTTCTTTATAGATTTTGGTTGCTAGCCCTTTGTCCAATATGTCATTTGCAAATATCTTTTCCCATTCCATTGGTTGCCTTTTTGTTTTGTTGATTGTTTCCTTTGCAGTGCAGAAGCTTTTTATCTTCATGAGGTCCCAATAGTTCATTTTTGCTTTTAATTCCCTTGCCTTTGGAGATGTGGAGTCTCTCTTCTATTCCATTGGTCTATGTGTCTGTTTTTGTGCCAATACCACGCTGTCTTGATGATTACAGCTTTGTAGTAGAGGCTAAAGTCTGGGATTATGATGCCTCCCACTTTGGTTTTCTTCTTCAATATTACTCTAGCTATTCAGAGTCTTTTGTGGTTCCATACAAATTTTAGGATTGCTTGTTCTAGCTTCGAGAAGAATGCTGGTGCAATTTTGATTGGGATTGCATTGACTGTGTAGATAGCTTTGGGTAGTATTGACATTTTAACAATATTTATTCTTCCAATCCATGAGCACGAATGTTTTTCCATTTCTTTGTGTCTTTTTCAATTTCCCTCACAAGCTTTCTATAGTTGTCTGCATATAGATCTTTACATCTTTGGTTAGGTTTATTCCTAGGTATTTTACGATTCTTGGTGCAGTTGTGAATGGGATCAGTTTCTTTATTTGTCTTTCTGTTGCTTCATTATTAGTGTATAAGAATGCAGCTGATTTCTGTACATTAATTTTGTATCCTGCGACTTTGCTGAATTCATGTATCAGTTCTAGCAGACTTTTGGTGGAGTCTATCAGCTTTTCCATGTATAATATCATGTCAGGGAGACGACTGTTTTTGAGGGGGGGCAGCTGGACCGTAGAGCCAGCTTCAACACTTTAGGGAAAATACTCAAGGGAATAAGTCAAAGGGACTTTATGGTTACAACAGAAAGGAAAATCTCTACCCAGAGAAAGAGCTATCTGCATCAATAAGCAAAAAAAAGGAAGCATTAACCATTCTCTATGACCGATTGGACAATTTAGGTTTGTCTTTGAATCACTAGCCACAGATAGGGACAATCTGTACAGGAGAAACCAGGGGGGGTGGGGGAGGGAAGGAGATCAAAGGCTGAAAGTGAAGGACTTTTGCAAGGTCGGGTCTTTTGCGTAATTCAAGGTGTAACTTACTTGAAAGCACTGATTGTAAAGCTGACTCGTTGTTTCAGAACTTATGCAGAAATAGGAAATGCATCCTTTGATGTATTCCTTCTGGAGAAGCCTTCATCTAGGAGACCACAGTGGATGGCAGTTTTAGTTCTCCAGGTCTTGATTCTGTCCTCTGAAAAGGATAGGAAATTGGGCTGTAAAGTTCTTCCTGGAACATGTAGATGAGAGAGAAATCTACATTCCTTTGAAGACTGTTTGGTTATTCATCATGCATCCCTGAAATGTAGTCACTCTGTTTTAACAGCACTTAGACAATTGAAATTGCCCGACAATGAAAGGAGAAGGTGGAGGGAGGCGACAGTATTGGCTACAATGGCAAGAATGAGGGTTTGGGGGAGCGGGGGACAATGGAGCATCTGAAAATGTCCTGCAAGAGTGTTGCCAGCCGTCAGTCTCCCTCCAGCCTCTCACACAAAGAGTGAATCCATCTGCATTTACGTGGTGACATCTCCCCATTTCTGGCAGGCCCGTGGGGGAGCAAACCACACAGCATTACAATGCTGTGATACGGCAGCCCTCTTAGCTCTTCTCAGCTTGCTTCAGTGTTTATCTGAGTGGGAATTACAAGTTCTTTAATGTTGCTTCTTGCAAAAATTACACATTATCTCCTTCCAGTCTTCAAAGGGTTCATATTGTCTGTTGTCTCTGGTAAAACCCCTGCAGTGGACATTTGTCTTTTTCTTTCCTTCTGCTATAGAAATATATAATTGGAGACCCTCGTCCGAGGAAGGGCTCAGCCACGTGATGGGCATTTGACAGTCAGATGGACTTGCAGCCGACTTTGAATCCAGAGAGGGTTACCGGGGAGGCCGGTGGGGGAGAACCCTTTCTGTCGGTCCATCAGTATCCTTTTCAGGGTACACTGCCGGCCACAGCGTGCCAGGGCCTGTGGCAGCAGGAGGGCGTGCTGCATCAGCTGGGGGACCCGGTATGTGACTGTCGCAACTGACATACCCACCGGACTGGGTCTATAGAACTTACTCTATTCCCACCTGTTTCCTAACTCAAGCTGCCGTGTTCAGGCATTTATTTAACATGATTTTCTACATCTTTTAATATGTACCTTATGGTCCGTCAAAGTTGATTTTCTTACTGTCTTCTGAATCCATGTTCAAAGTAAACTACATTCTTAGCTTTCTATTATGTGAAGCATTTTTGAATTGATGGCTCTCAACTGGGGACAGTTTTATCTCCTGGGGGATACTTGACAATGTCTAGAGATATTTTGGGTTGTCACAGTGGAGGGTGTGCTGCTGGCATCTATTGGGGGAGCAAGACAGCTCACCACAACAAAGAATCATACGCTCCTAAATTTCAATTGTGTGGAGGTGGAGAAACCCCGTTTTAAAGGCAGACATCCCTGGGTCTCTGTCCCCGCCTGTTTGTTGGCCAGCTGCGTGCGTGACCTTGCATAAGACATTTAAGCTCTGCGAACCTCAGTTTCCACATTTATAAAATAGGACTGATGATTGTCGTTGGAATCAAATGAAAATATATAGGAAAGTCCAGGCCTTATATAGCCAATGTGCGGTGAGCATTGGCTGTCTTCTCCCTGCCTGTCTTTCCTTCTTGATCTCCTCCTATGTTATGGAGAGGAGTTTGAAAGTTATTTTAAACTCTCTTGTCCCCAGGATCCTTCTTCCTATTTTAATCTTACCATCCTTTGTAGCTGTTTCGCTTTCTCAAATATCCACAGGAAAGATCTGTTTCTATTAGTTCCCTGTGAACCATCCAGCAATATAACATAGTACATAGCTTGTTGTTTTTTTTTTTTTTTTAACGGTTATTTATTTTTGAGAGACGAAAAGAGACAGAGCACAAGTTGGGGAGGGGCAGAAAGAGAGAGAGACACATAGAATCCTAAACAGACTCCAGGCTCTGAGCTGTCAGCACAGAGCCCAACCCAGGGCTTGAACCCATGAACTATGAGATCATGACCTGAGCCGAAGTTGGACACTTTAACTGACTGAGCCACCCAGGCACCCCATGGTTTTTAATTTCACTCTCGGTTTTATGTTTGCCTATCTCCGACTTAAAGCCAAAATTCCATGAGAATGAGGCTCAGACCTTATGATACCATAGAGCCTAATAGAATGCAATGGCACATAGTGAGTGTTGATAAATGTTTGCTGATAAATCTATTGAATACAGTATTTTATTGGCAGCCCTAAGTGTTGGTACAGCTGTTCAACTATGCACTTATTCTGGCAAAGGGCACTTTTGGGAGGCATTTTCCTGTGTATTACCATTTCCCTCCCACTTTATACTCCCTTTAGCCAAACTCTTTCTCTTTTCAGGTACCATCCCATCACACCCTGTTTCGGCAATTAATCTAAGAGGCAAGACAAATTCATGAAATGGGATGGAATTGCAATTCCATGCTTCCCTCTTTGCAAAGCTAGCTCACTGTCCCTCCAGATGTAATATGCTCATTTTTTTTTTTAAATTTTTTTTCAACGTTTTTTATTTATTTTTGGGACAGAGAGAGACAGAGCACGAACGGGGGAGGGGCAGAGAGAGAGGGAGACACAGAATCGGAAACAGGCTCCAGGCTCCGAGCCATCAGCCCAGAGCCTGATGCGGGGCTCGAACTCACAGACCGCAAGATCGTGACCTGGCTGAAGTCGGACGCTTAACTGACTGCGCCACCCAGGCGCCCCTGTAATATGCTCATTTTAACAAAGGCCTGTTTTATCCAAAGTGCTGATTCTATTTGAAATGGTTTTAGGCTAGAAGAAAGAGCGTAAATGGTAGTTTGGACAATTTCTATCATGGATGGCTATTGGGAACTTCCTTAGGTAGACTCCTAGAGAGCTGTAACTATAGTTGAGTTTACCTGATTCTTCCTATGACCTTCTGTACTCCTTGGTTCCAATCTGTAACCCAAGCTGTTCTGATTTCTCTTAAATATGTAACTTGGAAATCTATATTTGTATCTCTGTGTCTATTATCTATCTATCTATCTATCTATCTATCTATCTATCTATCTATCTCTATCCATTTGTCCATCCATCTACCCATCCATCCATCCATCCACCCATCCATTAATCCTTAAAGTCCTTCCATGCAGCTTTATAGTTTTTTTTTTTTTGGTGGGGGGTGGGGTGGAGAATGAAGTTAAATTTTTTAGCAGCCTTTCCTAAACCGATCCTGGATTATCTATCCAACCTCATTTATAGCAATTCCCATCTCAGACTTTCCCCTCCAGAAATATTGTACTTTTTATATTATGCCTCCCACATATGCAACACGTACACGCACACACACACACACACACACACACACACACACCATGCTGCTGCACAATCAGTGCTTTACTCATGCTATCTCCTCCCTCTTGAGTATCTTTCTAACTCTTCTGTGCTCACGTCTCCCCAGCTCATGTGTATGATATACACTCTATAACTATCCCCACCATAGACTTAACTAAGCACCCAACTTTACTGCTTCTAGTACTAAAATCAATGATTCCTTCCATGATAGTGAAACCAATTATTTCAGAATCTGTCTTCTCCTCTAGACTGTGATGCCACTAAAGACAGTGACTATGTTTTATTCAGCTCTAAATCCCCAGTGAGCAGCAAGAAACTCAGTTTGTTGAGCAGAACTGAATGTGCAATGAAAACGAGGGTCCTGTTGGTTGCATGTTTGCAGTTCTCTAACTGCAGGAGGGAAAATAGTATCTGTATCAATGACTGCCTGGACTATGGTGCAGAGGTAACCTAATGCCTTGATTGATTAGTGATGTCTGCATTGGGCAGAACTGCAAGTGTCAAATTTGTCAATGTACTTTCCAAATCAAGTTCTCTGACCCTAGCTTCTTTGAAAGATTTATACCCTTTGATCAAATCTCCAAGAACTCTTTCTCTTCTTTTGTAACTTGTTTCTCAGCCATCACTGTTGCGATAGAAGTATAGAAGTTACGTTAATGGATGCTTTCTTTTTGCAGGGAAAATCATCATGTTTTGTTTCTTCTGGCCTGAAACCCTGTTAAGTATCAAGGAGCAGATGTTCAATGATCATTCTCAGAAGCTCCTGGGTAAAACTTCAGAAAGTTACCTTTGTGTTTTGAGACTGGGTGTTCTAAACAACAGGGTAATCCTGGACTCAAGGTGCTTAAATTCTCACGATAGCCTAGAGGAGTAAACTGGTGGGTCCACTGTGGATCTGCACCCATCATTCTTGTCCTTACCCTGCAAAGTCTTCAAGGGGCTGGCTTTAACTCTATTTTCTTCCCACTATTCAGAGCTGGTTGAATAGGTTAATTTATCAGATAGCAGACAGATAACCAGAGCACTCAGCTTTTCCCTACCTAGTACGACAAGGGAGATCTTTGCAAATGTTCTATGAAAACTGATATAAACTGGGATGCTATGCTCCAAAGTTCTAACTCCAAGGACAGAAATAAAGGGACATAGTTACTTGGGCTATGCTCAAATATAATATTCTAAGCGATGGTAAGGGATGGGGCTTCAATCTAAAAGGACCAAATATTGGCCAACAAATCTGTGTTTCACATCTGAGGAAATACTGAATTCAGAAATAGGAGACTCTTCAGCAAATAAAAAGATTCGCCCATCAATTGTGTGCATGAGCTTTGCTAGGGATGTAAAGAGGAATGAAGCCATCTCTGAACTCATAGCACTAATATTTTAATAGGGGAGGTTAGGACTTGCCTGTAATTAATTGTAAGGTGGACTCAGGTGTATTGTACTCATAGTGTGTGTAAAATGCACAGAAAGTGGAAATTGTGGAAGCTTTCAGAAGCAGGTGTCTTTAGTATTTTATTCAATGGTATTTGGAGAAGGAATGAGAGAAATGGAATTTTGGACGGAATAAATATCAGAGAAGGATATAGGATTACAGGTCAGTTTTCAGACTATTTCCCATGTACTAAATACTGTGCTAGATCCTAGGAATAGAGACATGCATGAAATAGTATCTGGAAATATTAATCTAATGGTGGGAAAGTCCATAGCATGTGTCTGGAGGATATTTAGGCTGACTTGGCTTAAATTTTGATATAAAACTTGAATAGTGGAAAGATAGAGATTGACCCAATAAGAAAAAACCTTGAATGAAAAACCAAGTAGTTGGGTATTATAGAAGTAATTGAGGATTTGGGGGAGGGGAAGTGATTTTTGGTTTGTTTGTTTTAATTGCATGGTATCTCAACATTTACTTGAAACCTTTTGATGAAACCATTTAATCATTTAAAAGAATACCAAAGTGTCATTGATTTGGGTCTCATTAATCTTTTCATAATTATAATGTGGACTGGACTAAAACTTACTTTTGCATTATCTCTGAGGAAAGGATTTGATTTTCTAAAGGAACAAAGCACGACTGGGATTCTTAAAGTAGTATTTTATTTCCAACTGGTTTTAAACATTTAAAACTGTTGTTTGCATGCCCATTGTATGTAGGGCTCCATTAATGCCAAGTTAGCTGTAGATTATTAGAATTAATAAATTCTAGCATCTAGGTTCTTAATTATTTAAGACAGATTCTTAATTATTTAAGATATCATAACACCAGCAGGAAATTAATTTGATTGGAAGCATTTTTATTTTTACAATATCCTTTGAGATAGGACCATGTTAAGAATTTATGTCCAGTTTGGAGCTAGGGTTCTAAAGAAAAATTCCCATTCTATCATGAGAAATCTTTTCCTAGGGGGACAGATGAGTTTTACCTTAATATTTTTCTATCTCCCTACCATCTATAACATTTCTCCACTGTCTGTGGCAGTCATGGTCAACACTTTGGGTTAGGGACTCAGAGCAATCAATACCACATCTGGAAAATAAAACCCTTTACCAGTCAAAAAGGCCTCAAAGTATCCTGTTATTCCACACTAAAATCCTAAGCATCAATTGTACAGGTTTCACCTATATTTATATCTTCCAATGATCCAGTGAAATCATTTACACTTTTACTAAACTGTAACACCTTGAGAGCAGGAATTACGTCTCACTCATCTTTATAACCTCAGGGTCTCGAATGCCATTTGGAATGAGATAGATGCTGAAGAACAATTGCTTGAATTGATTTCATGTGATGACCAGAATGTCTAATGAGCTCACTGAGCACCTTCTATCAACCAAGACATAAATAATCAAAAGCAATTCTCTAGTGAACTCCTAACTTGAATTCCCAGAACAATGGTATTTTTTCCATTATTTTGCGTGTGCAAATTACCACAATGGATACAATCTTGGAAAATATTTACATGAGGTTTCTTGTTCTCAATTTGAAAAAAAAATTTTTTTTAATGTTTATTTATTTTTGAGAGAGACAGAGACAGAATGCCAGTGGGTTAGGGGCAGAAAGACAGAGAATCCAAAGCAGACTCCAGGCTCCCAGCTGTCAGCACAGAGCCCAATGCGGGGCTCGAACTCAGGAGCCAGGAGATCATGACCCGAGCTGAAGTCAGGCATTCAACCAACTGAGCCACCCAGGTGCCCCTCTTGTTCCCAATTTGAATGTGAATTTCCAAAAACCTTTCCCAAGATAAGAAATTCAGTTTCTCATTTTACCCCTTAGGTCAACACTTTAGTGGCTAGAAAGATGCGAAGAAATGCCAATCTGTGTAAAATTATGGCTCTCAATGGATTGCCATTATAAGAAGTGACAACAAAGGGTAATAGTGGATAACTGCTAATCTTCTAATAAATAGTAGCAGCAAGCGCAGTAGACAGAATATACCTCCAAGGTTTGGATGATGGCAGTTAGACCTGACTATGGTCACTCTTCAAAGAAATGTGCAGAGTTCTTGCATGGGAAAGTATTTGAATGGTGAATATTATAGGACATTCAATAATTAATCAACAGGTATTAGGCAGCTACTAGACACTTACTGATAGAGGCTCACAAGAGGAATTCATAAATAGCATTGAGGTAAACAGCCTAACAAAAGGAACAAAGAAGTAAGATCGTGTCTGTCAACTTACCCATTTGTTCTGCATTCTTTTCACTTTTCTCCCATAAGATAGAACATTTATTCTGGTTCATATTTTGGAGGACCCTCTGATGAATGCTTCTGATGGCATTCTCCACTTCCTTTATAGTTTTATTTTCTGGTTTTGATCATTTTAAATACGGTAGAAATTGTTGGTTGTCTTCACATTTGCTGGGAAGGACATATAATTTCGATGCATGGATGTGCTCTCTGGGAGGGTATGTATTATCACGTGCCACGTCTGCCATGAAGCCACAGGGGCACTGCAGATGCAGACAGAGGCTCTCAGGCCTGGCTTCCTGGAACTGCACAAGTGGAGTTTCCAGGATGCAGGAGAGGAAGATTGGGGTCACTGTATTTGAACACCCCAAGTATTAACCCCAATGCTCACCATCATTCCCATTATTCAATGGAGACTATTAATAAACATTCAAGTTATAGAAACTTAATATAAAAACAGAATTGAGGGGTCGCCTGGGTGCCTCAGTTAGTTAAGCATCCGACTCTTGGTTTCAGCTCAGGTCATGATCTCACGGTTCATGAGAACAAACCCCGCGTTGGGCTTTGCGCATGGAGCCTGCTTGGGATTCTCTCTCTCTCTCTCTCTCTCTCTCTCTCTCTCTCTCTTTACCCCACCCCAGCTCATATGCATGCATGCACATGCTCTCGCTGTCTCTCAAAATAAATAAATAAACTTTAAAAAGTTTATTTCTTTTACTTCTTTCTTCATTCATTCATTCATTCATTCAATTCTTGGATGAACGAAGTGAATTGAATTGAATGAAGTAGGTAGGCAAATTGGGAAGAGGGACTTATTTCTCTAAGTAACTACCAGGCATTTGATGTTACCTTGAAACAGAGTAGACTACATATCCAGGCTTCAGAATTAAGACTTTCTTTCTTTCTTTCCTTTATTCCTGTGCATCCACCTAGATTAATTTAAAGATTATGCATGTTAATTCCTCATATTCTTTTTTTTTTTTCATATAGCCTTTTAGAGTGCCTAATCAGAACATATAGTGGTCCCTTGGTATATAAAAGTGAGGCCTATTGAAATTAAAAAGAGTTACTGACCTTGGTTCTAACAAGTGTAAGATGGTCAGAAATTACGGAAGGTGCATCATATTTTGTGCGTCATACAAGATATATGATTTTGGAAAAGACAGACATCAGATGCTGCCTCCTTCCTCACCCTGCCCTCACCCTCTGCCAGCACGCAGGTGGCTATCCCAGTGGAAAAAGAGGTTTCTCTGATCTATATAAACTGGGTGCAAATGTATTCCTTTGAGACAAATGTTACATTGATCTTTCTCCTAATGAGCCCCTCGGTTTCACAGGGGTAACATTTGTCTCTTGTTACTATACACGGGCATTTCAACACTGATGATAGGAAGTCCCTGATCTGGGGAGATGGTGAATGCTACAATTCTTAAGATTAAGTTATCAACCTTTACCACCCTGGGGAGACAGAGAATCTCTACTGCATTATTAACTACTTTTCACAGTAGGTGGAGCTGCTAAAGTGATTGGTAAACTTGGTGCCTTCATTGGGCCACATTTTACCCGGTGGGCTAAACCGGGTAGGACAGAGGAAAGCAGCATTTAGCTCCACAAGCCTAAATTTAACACGCCAGCAACGCGATCTATGAAACACCCACCGGCCATGGGCAGGGGGGCCTGTTTATTGTGTATTTCCTCAGTCATTAAGAAACTGGTGTTCTAGTGTTTATCACCCCATTGGCAGAATCAGGGAAGGAAGGACGTGTGACTGGCAAGAGTAATTAACTAAAATCCTGATAGCAAAGTGGAGAAGGGTTTGTTCCACTGGAAGTGTTAGGAATCCCGATTTCCTTGAAGTGTGATGGCAGTAATACTTTGTCAACTCTCATGATGCCAGCTGACATTCTGAGTTCTATAAAGCTTCCTCCAGTTTAGGAAGCCCGACTAATTTCTGTCTTCACAATGTTACCCTGTAACTACTGGGTTGGTTCTACTTCTGGTAACACGGACACTCAAAGATGTAAACATGAGTAGAATAAGGCTCATGTTCTGGATACATTTGCAGTCTATTTGGGGAAAGAAGATAAAAATATGTAAAATAAGTAGAATACAAGACAGGATTCATTAGTTGTCAGATGAGTAGTAGAGAAAAAAAAAGTGCTGTAATAGTTCAAAGTGATGGGTGGCTTTTTGCGGACCGATGTGTGGGGAGAGGACTAATTCACGGAGGAGGGGCAGTAATTAATGGAATTTGGAACGGCATCTCACACTGTGGGTGGAACCATAAATTGCTACAGCCATTTAGGAGAGTAATTTGGCAAAATCTATTAAATTATATATGGGCACAGTTTTCCATCCAGCAATAGCTCTTCTTAGACGCTTCGCTGGAAAACACACACGCATGAAGACACAAGTCTGAGGATGTTAGTTGCATCTGTGGATCTAACAGTGCAGATGAGAACAACTTAAGGGAATAAGCGGACATGTAGCCACCCTCTAGAATTTTATGCAGGTATGAAACATAATCAGATCACTCTGGAAACATGGAAAGACATCCACAACAAAATGCTATATAAACAAAGTCATGTGTAATATGATAGCAGTTATGCTTAAAGAAACGCATAAAACAATATGCATATACATGCAAATACATTAAAAAAAATAGAAGAAGATACCAGATTGTTGGCCGTGGATCCTTTTAGGGAGACACCTAGGATTGGGCCTATGTTTAAAAGTGATATCACCATAGCTGATACGTACATGTGTATTTGTATTACTCATATAATTAAATTTAAAAAAAAATTTTTTTTTAAGTTTATTTATTTTTGAGACAGAGTGAGACAGAGCATGAATGGGGGAGGGTCAGAGAGAGAGGGAGACACAGAATCGGAAGCAGGCTCCAGGCTCTGAGCCATCAGCCCAGAGCCTGACGCGGGGCTCGAACTCACGGACCGCGAGATCGTGACCTGAGCCGAAGTCGGATGCTTAACCGACTGAGCCACCCAGGTGCCCCTCATATAATTAAATTTTTATAAAATGATGTCTTAA
This sequence comes from Neofelis nebulosa, assembly GCF_028018385.1. Lineage (NCBI taxonomy): Eukaryota > Metazoa > Chordata > Mammalia > Carnivora > Felidae > Neofelis > Neofelis nebulosa. Next base: position 16,158,737 of record NC_080786.1, on the reverse strand, counting down.
TGAACAATTCAAATAGGCAAAAGGAGGAGCTGAGATGAGCTTCTCGAGTGCAGGAAGCAGGGAGATACCTGAGAGAATAGACAAATTTGTACCCAACCCCCAAACTGATCCTTAACTCCTTATTGCCCGCCCTTCCCTCCAGCTTTGGCTCCTCTCAAGTTTTGCTGTTTCAAATGCCAACGTGATTGCTTTTCTCTCTGCCTAAAAGGATTCAGTCCGAACTCCTTAACATGCCATCCAAGGGCCTCCAGAATGTGACCTCTTCGCATTTCTCTACATTTTGTTTTTCCTGAATCTTCGAGAAATTTCAGCAAACTTTCAGCAAAACCAAATCGCTTGCAGTCTTGTGCCCACACCACACTATCTACAGCTCTGTTACTTTCCTCACACCACTGGAAAGGTCCTGTCTGCTCTGGCCACCTCCAGACTGTCCAGTCTTGTGTTATTTTCCTGAGGGCACCACCTCTCTTCCCATGAATTTCTACCACCTTCCTTTCTGCCTGCATCACAGGCTGTGCGTACTTCATCCTGCATCACTTACTTGGACTTATTTTTCTATGCCTAAACTTAATAAACTTTGATCGTTAAATTCTTTATGGATAGAGACTACATATGGCAGAAATGTATTCATTTTTGTACTCTTTCATTCACCCGGAAACTGAGTGCCTGCTACCTTCCAGGCAACGTACTGGGTGCTGGAGAATACAAAACCAAGTGAAACATGTTTCCCTTCCTCAAGAATCTTACAATCTAGAGATAAAGGAAGAAATGGATGGAGAGGTAAGGGAAAAATCAGAACAGTGTTATATACCACGGGGAGGGGGAAACTTCACAAAAGGAGACACAATGGACTTTTGACGTTCCTTTGGCTACCCACCTCCATTCCTCTCCTTTCCTAATAGTGTCTGATTTTCTTATGAGGGATGACATCACTAGATTATGTGTGGCTTCTGTGTAGCCCAGCAGCGGTCAGGTACTCCAAGCAAGGACAGATACCCCCCTCATTGCTGTCATTAACACCTCGATTAGAGGTATATGAGGACAAGCATTTTTATTCCTTCCAAGGAAGTAGCAGCTCCCAACTGAGGCAGCCCAGTAATTCCTGTGAGGGTTTTATTTCCTGTCTTGCTTCCAGCCCCAGTCTCCTGCCTTCTCTCCACTCTGAGGCACCACATGCCCAATTATATGTCTTTTTTTTTCCTGTCAGTTGTCAGGGAGTTCGTTTCTGTCATCTGTGTGATCCATAACTCTGACTCCACAAGTGAGCGGTGGCTAATGCCACAGAGTAGTCAAGAGTTCAAAGACTGAAAAATGGTGTTTGGATTCCATATAGAAGTTCTAAATGCAATTCAGGATTTGGGTTGGGTCACAGGCTGATGACAAGGGTGCAGCCAGCAAGTAAGTTATGGGAGCATGAGCCGTTCGCCCCACCATAACCCACCATTCCTTCTCTGGTGGTTAGTTGCATTCTTATTTATTTATTTTTTTTAAGTTTATTTATTTATTCTGAGACAGAGAGCACGAGCAGGGGAGGGGCAGAGAGGGAGAGAGACAGAATCCCAAGCAGGCTCCTCACTGTCAGTGCAGAGCCCGATGTGGGGCTCGAACTCATGAACCATGAGATCATGACCTGAGCAGAAATCAAGAGTTGGACGCTTAGCCAACTGAGCTGCCCAGGAGCCCTAGTTGCATTCTTGATGATTCAGATAAATATGGAGATAAAGATTTATAAGGAATTAATTTTTCCATAGGCTGAATGGACCCGCTGAAAACTGTAAAAGGCCACTAATGTATGTGTCTTTTTTTTATAGGTAGGCAAAACCTGGAGTCAGCAAACTCACTATGTAAGCCTTTTTTGGGTATTGAATTCCTTCGGAATTTCTCTTACTTAAGAAGTATCTTTTTTTTTTTTTTAATTGGCTAGTTTATTTGCTTGGGCTTGCTTTAGGAACCAGTTATTAATATGGCTTTTAAATGCCTCAGGAATTTGACAAGATCGAAGAAATCTGGATCCCTGATTGACTTGATAGAACAAATTTTTCCTTACTCTCCCCTTCTGATGTAGACAAAAGGTCTTGAATCAGCCATCCAGTCTTGTTTCCCTTCTTTGTACTTGTAAAGGGTAGGACAGTGGTCAAGGCCGTATATAAAGAAGTTCAAGTTTAATTAATCCCCCCACATCCTTAAATTAACCATTCAGTTCCTTAGTAAGTGTTGGCCATCAGTGAGAATGGAAATGTTTTTTTCTGTAGGTGAGCTCCCTGTGCTCTATCTCAGAGGCAATCCATCAGTCTTGTCTTAAAGAACTTCTCAGGCTCCCTGGGTGGCTCGGGTGGTTAAGTTTCCAACTTGAGTTCAGGTCATGATCTCCTGGTTCGTGGGTTTGAGCCGGTGTCAGTCTCTGTCCTGATAGCCTGGAGCCTGCTTTGGATTTTGTGTCTCCCTCTTTCTCTGCCCCTCCCCTGCTCACACTCTGTGTGTGTGTGTGTGTGTGTGTCTCTCTCTCTCTCTCAAAAATAAATAAACATTAAAAAAAAAAGAAAAAAAGAACTTCTCTAGGAGACATTTTCAAATCCTACCTCTGACCATGTGTGATGTTTCCTCCCCCTCATCACCATCCCCTTTCCCTCCACTGAATTGCCAAAGCACTTCACAGTTTTAAGGTTAAGAGCCCTGACTCTGGAGGCAGAGGGATCTGTGTTCAAATCTCTGGCTCAGCCACTGCAGTACTATGTGACCTTGGGAAACTTCCTCACCTCTCTGAATCTCATTTTCGTCCTCTGCAAATCTGGTATAATAAATAGCTCATAGTGTTTATTTTGAAGACTAACTTTTAAAAAAATAGATGTTAAAGGCACACAGTTGAGCATATAGCAATTTACTGATGGCTGTTTTTGATTATTATTATTTACGTATTCATTGTTAATGATACTTATTAGTGCTCTTTCAGAGCATTTACCAAAATCTATAATATTCTTGTTTATTTGCTTTCTCCCCCAGAAAAACATGAGAAGGTTTTTGTGTGTATTTTTTATTATCCTATCCCAAGTGTCCAACACAGAGTAGGGCTAATATTTGTAGAATATGTCTTTGCTACTGCTGTGATTCTATTATTCCGCCTTATGTTATTGCCATTCTGGACCACGAGGCCAACATTATTCATATATGCATGCTGAGAACCTAGCACAGTGTTTAGAAGAGTGGAGAAACTCAACATCTATTATTAAATGAATGAGCAAAGAAACTAAAGCTGCATTTGTCCCAATTATCCTTCTAAATAGAAACTTTCTTGATAACAGAGACTGTGGCTTATTTTTGTATCCATGGAACCTAATAGGTGTCCAGTAAACATTCGCTGAATTTATTCTGTTAAAATTGAGAGAAGGGATTTGTGACTTAATTACAGAATTGCAATGAGCTGAGTTCATTTCTGCTGGTCCTTCTATTTTCTGTCTGATTTGGTTTATTTCTAGTCTCTATTGTGGAACCTGGCATGAGAATCTATCAACAGGAAGACAAGAGGGATTAACTCAATAAATACTGAATTATTGTTCCCAGTAAGACCCAACAACAGCCCTTGCTAATTCCTGCCCAGCCCCCACAAGCACATTGTGACAGGTGGAAGAAATAAATCATATTCTGTCC